>NC_051182.1:87822635-88422635 GCF_013339695.2 Rhipicephalus sanguineus | reverse complement strand
TAAATACGGTATGCACGACACTGCGCGAAGCTGCATGCACGACGCATCTGATTGAGGCTGCTTTGCCTGCCTGGCTCACTCCTCTCTCCTCTGCTTCGAAAATAATGCTGGACTGTAAGTAAATACCACCTCATCGTAGGAGACGATGTTTAACTTGTATGACACGTGTGATGGAAGCTTCCTTTTAGAATACCTTCAGCATTTACTGCTTTGGATATCAGTCTTGCATTGTTCGTCGCTAAACTGATTCATTCAGCATGGAAACCTACACGAATTTACTCTGTCAACTATGACATCGTGTGCAAGTATGCCTAATCTGGCCGGTACCGTACACCTTGTACCAGAAGGCATACGCATGTGGGGCGCGTTCGAGCCACATATAGCCGGCTCATTAGTCAGCAGTGGAAGGGTCAGCTGACCCATCAAGATCACCACCTCCACCCGATGTACAGGGCCGCCAGGGTCCTTTGAGGCGGGTCAAAAGGCGGGTCAACTCTGAGGCGGGTCAAAAGGGCGTTAAATCCTGAGCTTTCTCTGGCTAATTCTCTACTTCTATTTTTGCCTAAATGGGACAATTCACATAACAAAGGATGGTTGATCCCTACCTCATAAGAATCCTTCATACCATCAAAAAAATGTACGCTCATCATACGTCAGTGTGCTAAACAGCAGAGATCGACTTTTCACTTTGAAGCCTGGTCGTAGAAAGGAAAATTTCCAGCTCACTGGAAAAATCGCACTTCCGTGCACGGAAGTCAGTCAACTACTTCCAACAATGCACATCGAATAAACACAGTGCTAGCAACGTTTGCGCTTTCATAACCTCGGGGATTAGAAAGAAAGGGCTGAGCGGGTCTATTAACCTTAAGGCATCGGCTAGTTCGTTTTCGGTGCTCAGGTGCGAAAAGCATTAAGCAAAAATGTGAAGTCTCATACATCGTTTATCATTTAAAAATTGGAGAACAGGGTTTGCCTGCTGGAGCCGGCGTTTCGACAAGCGGACTTGTCTTCTTCAAGGCTGAAGCTGTTTTTAGCACTTGCAGCCTCGCAGCCTTGAAGAACACAAGTCCCCTTCTCGAAACGTCGGCTCCAGCAGACAAACCCTCTTCACGAATTTTTCATCGCAAGCCTCCATCTTCCCCTACTCCTGCCCTTGTTTTATAGTTTTTCAAGTAATTCGTGCCAAGCGTTACTCTTTCAGAGTCATTAACATAAGTATACTGCGCCGAACAGAAGTCCCACGTAATAATAATAATTATTGGGGTTTAACGTCCCGAAAATGTGATATGATTATGACGAACGCAGTAGCGGAGGGCTCCGTAAATTTCGACCACCTGGGGCTCTCTCACAAGCACCTAAATCTATGTATTTAGGTGCACGGGCCACTAGGATTTCCCCTCCATCAAAATGCCGCTCCCGTGGCCGGGATTTGATCCCGCGACATTTGGAGATGTCCCAAGTGGTCGACGCTATATTTAGGCGCCGTCTGTATGTTGAAAAAACTCTCCGATTTTTAAGTTTTCTCGTTTTTTTTTTTTAACACGAAAGTGTTTTATGCCGGGGTTCGCCACGGCTTCACTGACGCATTTCCGTCAAGGATATGACGTCGTAAAATATAAAGACTAAGATAAGGTAAGAAAAAAAGTAGAAGAAAAAGTTCTGCCACCGGTAGTCGAACTTACGACCCCTAGATTCCCAACGCACAGCGCGAAACGACTCCGCCACAGACGGCACGTTCTTCGTCATACTAACGGCATGTTATTTATACACACGATATGGCGGTGGCGGTACTCAGATATGGGTGGTACATCGATGTGTTTTTCTTATCACTAGCGAGATGGCGCGAATGGCTTGAAGGGCTCGAAGGGCGCGCTTTAAAGGTCGTCGCCCCAAGCGTTGAGATGAGCGTGCGCCTCTACAGGGCGTGGTCGCTCGTGCGCGCGCGCTTATCTTGTTCGTCTTGCGCTCTCACCGCAAGTTTGCGTTGAAGTTACAGAGAGCACGATGGTCACCTCGCTCACTGCAGCGGCCGATTTTGCGAAAGGAGCGCGCTGCTCACAAACAAATAAGTTACAACTGTGACAATTCGCGCTCATGCTGTGTATACTTGTGCGTTCGTTTCGTGCGTTCTCCTTTGTATTTGAACGGCGGCGCTTTAACTGTTGAGCTGTGACAGTTAGTTCGTGCTCAGCCTCTGTATGTTCGTTCCATGCGTCCTTTCAGCTTGAGCAGCGCGTTGCAAGTTTCGAGCTGCTTGCCGTTCTTGGCGTGACATTACAACTTGTTGCTATAGCATCCATTCCTTCGCCCTCGGGCGAAATAATGCACAACAAACGCTCAACTACGTCTGTGAAGACACGTTTCACTTTCGTGTTATACCGATTCATATGACAGAGGGATCAGCCATGTTTTTTAGCAAAATGCTACGCCCCTGCGGGGATGTGGATTTTTTTTTCTCGTGCCGTAGACCGACTTCTATTCCAAGGTTGGCTCAGGCTGCGGCGTCAGGTGCGCAGTGGCGAGGTGGATTCCGTTTGTTTTGCTCACTGATCGTTATCTGGTTTCAAATCTCTGAAAAGGTTGATGGTAGCTCGGTTATTGCCCACAGAGATGCAGCTGTTCACACGTGGGCACACGTGGGTGACCGCTCCAGCTGTCTCGAGCTAAATTTAAAAATATGCCTACACACTCCATGAGGCCGGTACAAGTGCATGATGCTCACATGCATCGAGTAAGTTACATTATTTTTTCTGTGATGTTTAAATAGGTAAAATTCCTTAATTTTAAAGCGACGAAGCTTGGCTAAAAATTTCAATGAGGAAGTTGTAGATCGGTTCGCAAAACGTCCCATTAGATATTTTCTAGCTTTCTATCTATTAAGTCTTAGTGTTAGATGCCCGCGCTAAAAAAAAGGAAAAAAAGGAAACGTCGCTGATCCATTCGTCATAGGAATCCGTATAACAGGAAAGTGAAATGTGCCTTTGCAAACTAGTTCAGTATTAATTCTACATGGATATATGAAAGCTCGCACAATGCCTGCTGGTTTTTGGCGGCTATTTATTATTTATTTGTTTGCGCAATACTCACAGCGCCATCAGAGGCATTAGAGGGAGGCGGTTAACACATTATACAAGCGGTTTTATACAACATCACATATAAACACTAGAAAACAAAAAGTAGGCACAATAATAAATAAATTAGTTACAAGCTAGTACACTCTAAGAAAAAATCGAGTGTTTGGGGAGTATTCTGCCACACAACAATAACTGTCATGCGGCTTGCTCGCGTTTCCTTTCTCGAAAACCCGGCTCTCGTCACTTTCCTATCAAGAATGCTACGTCGCGCTGATAATGCGCGCGCGGCTCTTTACCGGGAAGTGCCGGAACCACGGTGATAACGCGAGGAAAGTACGCGAAGTGGATGACGATTATTGTTGTGTGGCAGAAATACTCCTCAAATACTCGATTTTTTCTTAGAGTGTATGTAGAGAAAGGCAAAACGGGGACTAATAAAAACACTAAGTCAAAAAGGCACAAAACGTATCACTTGATATTTCATTAACTACTGCAGCAGGTAATCTATTCCACTCCCGTATTGTTCTTGCGAAAAACGACATTCTGAAGGATTCAGTATTGCAAAACATTTCACGAACTTTATGCGAATGATCGCTCAGTGTGGATTTATAAGTTTCGAGTATATATTGTTGCCGATCAATGCGAATTTTTGTGTGAAAAATGTTATGAAAAAGTGTTAGACGAAGTTTTTTCCTTCGATTTTCTAGCAACTCCCATTTAAGATCCACGTTCGCTTGGGTAGCGCTAGAGGTAAATGTATAATTTCCAGTCACAAACCTTGCACCTCTTGATATGGACACGTGCTTATTGTATAGTTCATTTATATTTAGTCATAAGATTACCGCTACACTTACGTAATGTGAATTTCTGGGTAATTAACCTCTGAAGACAACCACGCGTATTTTTTAGCCCCCGCCTGGGACTGCCGTCGAATGTTCTGATTGATTTTATGCTGAGTACTTCGCACGTCATCTCAAGTTACGCCGATGAACAGAAACCACTTGAAGACCGATTTTCAAAACGATGAAAAAATAAACCATCTTGCGGACGCTCCACCAAAGAGGAGCTGAAGAGGTTTTTTGTATCACAGCTTGATGCACTCTGCTTGTTCAACTAGTGCGAGTTGTTTTCTCTTCTCGCGTCCGGATTGTGAATGTCTTCTTCTTGAACACAGCCTGGCAGCATTGACCCCTGAGAAGCTACATACAATTCTCAGGGTTGCTCGCAAAGCTCATCTTGCAGCAGCTGCGTTTACTTCAAAGCGGATAGGAATTTCTAGCAGACCCTAGTTTCTCAACAACCAAATGTGTAATATTGACTTGTGTAGCGTTACTGTAGTTCTATCAATGTTGCCTTGAAATAACTAACACGTGAATAATGCTAGCAAAATATTGAAGGTGGTATCATTTCTTCAGTCATCTACCTCTTCTTTATCAAACGGCTACATTCTTTAGGCTAATATTCGTTGACATTTATTCACACTACCTCGTAGCCTTATCAGCCAGTATGACTCTTCCAGCCATGAGGGTTAAATGAGCCATCTCTGAGCGAAGCAGCTGCAGGTCGACTCTGCTCTGACGGCAGGATAAAAGGAACTCCCACTCCGGAAGAGATATAGCTCGCTGTGGGCGAACACACTTGCGTGCACTGCAGGAAAGTTTCGCAGCGCTGTGTATGGGAATGACCGTCACTTCCACTGCGCTACTTTCCGCTCAGTGATTTCCTGCCGCACCAGTGATTGCCTTTCATTCAGCGCAGCGAGCCAATCGGCCTGATCCCTAATCGCCTGTTCAACGCAGATTGGAAACGTCTTATGGTATTCAACCTCGTTTTCGGCTGTGACACTTGCGTCGCTCTTGCCTTCTTCTTGGCGTGTGATTTGCAAGGGAACTTGGGAGGCGCCGAAACAGAGCGTTTAACGAGCCAGGAATGTTTATTGAAATGCATAGGACATTTTCTGCGTGTAGAAAGCAGGAAGTCTTTTTTAGGCTCGCTGCGCTTGGCTCTCTCCACGAAAAAAAAAACATTTATATTATCATATTGCCACGCCCACTTCTTATTTTATTTTGATGTTTTTTGGGTTTGACCAGCAAGGACGGTTATCAACGCTTGAGGCTGTCCGCGAAGCAGTGTTCGAGAAGCTTCTCGATTGTAGTAGATCGTTTTGTAAAGATTTCGCGCCGCACGCGAATGTTCCAGCTTTATCGAGAGATAACGCCGCCACCAGCGATATCGCTGGAAAGTTCGATAGCGCCTGTACAAAAGCCGATGCACTTGACCGCTTGTCAGTTGATCGACGGTCGACGCTCTGTTCGCCGCTATCAGTGTATTGCTGTAGTTTGTCTTTCACTTTCCCCGCCACAAGTTCGGCCATATAAAGAGTTTCATCTCTGACGTGCTGACTGCTGCCTTCGTCAACTTCACGACCACGTGACATCTGGTGGAGGTGCTGGGTACGTTCATATACCGGACGCCCCCGTCAAGCCGTGAACCCAGCCCCGCTCGTGAAGAAGACACCGACACCATCAGGGACAGTAGAGCAAGCCGGAGACTCAAAGGATTACTCCCTCAATTTGGACTCCTACCGGACAAGCCAAGAACCACGGCGACGAAGACAACGGGCACGATGACAGCCGCAGTGTCCCCTGCAGCTGTCGTGATGCAGCCGCCCAGAGAGCCGCCTACCTGCCATGGATTTCCAAGCGATGACCCCGAAACCTGGCTGGAGACGTTCGAGAGGGTCTCAGCATTCAACAACTTGAACACCGAGGACAAGCTGCGCCACGTGTACTTTTACCTGGAAGACGCGGCACGGGCTTGGTTCGAGAATCGGGAATCCAATCTTCGAACCTGGGACGTCATTCGCAGCGCTTTAGTGGAAACGTTCACAAGCGTCGTGCGAAAGGAACGGGCCGCCGCATTACTGGAAACTCGGGTGCAGCTCCCGAATGAAAAGGTGACAATCATCGCGTAAGAGATCAACCGACTGTTCCGCCATGCTCACCCTGACATGCCCGAAGAGAAGAAGGTTCGTTTCCTCATGCGAGGAGTAAAGGAACAGCTCTTCACTGGACTTATGAGGAATCCACCGAATACCGTCCAGGAATTCGTCTCAGAAGCCACGACCACCGAGAAGACGCTGGAGCCGCGCACCCGACAGTACAATCGCCGCGCATTTCAAGACAGCGCAGCTGTTCATGCTCTCAAATCCGACGACTTGCGCGAAACGATCCGAGCCATCGTGCGAGAGAAGCTGCGAAAGCTCGCGCCTTTTGCACAGCCCGAAGCGACGTCGATTGCTGATGTTGTACGCGAGGAAATCCACCAGTCACTGGGTGTTCCTCAGCCGACACCGCCGCAGCTGAAAGCAATGAGCTATGCTGCTGCAGCCCGACGCAACGCCCCCCCCCCCTCCTCGCCCGCGTCAAGACGCCCCGCCGCCGCAGCAGTTCCGCCGTCTGGCACCGCCACCACCACCACCGACGGCATACCTCCCGCCGACAGGACAAGGATGCGCCCCCCAAAAGACCGACGTTTGGCGTGCCCCTGACAACCGCCCGCTCTGCTACCACTGCGGGGAGGCCGGCCACACGTACCGCCGCTGCCAATACCGACAGATGGGGCTACGCGAGTTCGCCATCAACGCGCCGCGCCCGAAGGCAGGCGAACGGCCTCGCGACATTGACGACTACCTCACCGGAACACAGAGGCAAGAACGACGACCTTCCCGCTCGCCGTCGCCCGGCCGCTACATGTCACCGCACCGCCGGCAGTACACTGGCCCAAACCGGGGCCGGTTGCCTAGCCCGTATCCGGGAAACTAAGGGCGTCAACTGATGGAGGTGCGGTTGTTGTACAACGAAATGCCGAAGATCCTCCGCGGCCGCCGACGACGACAACGCGACGAGACCTTCAGAACACGACGCAAACTGGACGGAGCCCTCACGAAGAAACTTCGCGGCCCGAAGAAAACCTGACGACGCAAGGTCGAAACAGCGGGACAAATCGACGAAGCCGTGATCCGACGCCACGACCTAACCGCAACGCAAGACGACGAACTAGCGACCTCGATGTTATCAACGGCCACAGCGTCACAGCTCTCGTCGTCGACACCGGAGCCGACTATTCCGTCGTCAGTGGGCCATTCGCCACCAAGACGACCTTCCCGCTGGCCGTCGCCCGGCCTCTACATGTCACCGCACCACCGGCCATACACTGGCCCAAACCGGGGCCGGTCGCCTAGCCCGTATTCGGAAAACTAAGGGCAGCAAGCGATGGAGGTGGGGTTGCTGTACGACGAACTACCGAAGATCCTCCGCCGCTAACGACGACGCCGCAACGAAACCTTCAGAACACGACGCGAACCAGACAGACCCCTGACGACGAAATCTCGCGGACTGAAGAAGACCCGACGACGCAAATTGGAATCAGCAGAACACACCGACGCAGCCGTGACCCCTTGTCACGGCCTAACTGCAACGCGAGACGACCAACTAGCGACCTCGACGTTCTTATCGACGGCCACAGCATCACAGCTCTCGTCGACACCGGAGCCGACTATTCTGTCTTCAGTGGACCGTTCGCCACAAAGCTGAAGAAATTAAAGACCACTTGGAGTGGACCCGAAATCCGGACAGCTGGAGGCCACCTGATAACGCCGATTGGTGTCTGCACGGCGAGAGTCACCATCAATAACCGGACTTATCCTGCGAGCTTTGTAATCCTACAAAACTGCTCCAGGGATGTGATACTCGGAATGGACTTTCTAAGTGACCACGGCGCCGTTATCGACCTGAGGTCCGAGTCGATACCACTAACCTCAGACAAAGCGCTCCCGCCCCACGCGACGCCAGGGAGCCATGCACTCAATGTGATAGAAGAGCAGGTGACCGTTCCGCCGCGCTCCAGTGTCATTATTTCCGTCGGCACCGATAAACCTGCCAACCTTGAAGGCGTAATCGACGGCGATCAGCAACTACTCCTGAACCGTCAAATTTGCGTCGCAAGAGGTATCGCCGATCTGCATGACGGTAAAGCAAAGGTACTGCTGACAAACTTCAGCCACGAATATAGGCACCTCAACATGGGTACGACGGTTGCCTACATCGACGAATGTGTAGCCGCCAGCGATGCTTTCGCCCTCTTCGATGCTGCCGAACCTGCTTCGACGAATAGAGGTCCCGCACCGGATTTTGACGTCAACCCGAGCCTTCCGAAAGTCAAGCAAGACCAGCTCAAAACCCTGCTCCTGCAATACAAGGACTGTTTCTCGTCGTCATCGCGGGTACGACAAACGCCCCTTGCTAAGCACCGCATTATAACAGAAGAAAATTCTCGACCACTCCGACAGAGCCTGTACAGAGTTTCGACGCGAGAACGTGAGGCCATAAAGAAACAAGTTGACGAAATACTACGCGGCGACATCATCCAGCCTTCAAAGAGTCCGTGGGCGTCACCCGTG
Organism: Rhipicephalus sanguineus; assembly: GCF_013339695.2. Lineage (NCBI taxonomy): Eukaryota > Metazoa > Arthropoda > Arachnida > Ixodida > Ixodidae > Rhipicephalus > Rhipicephalus sanguineus. The sequence goes on along the minus strand of NC_051182.1, from coordinate 88,414,100 downwards.
GTGTTAGTGAAGAAGAAGGACGGGACACTGAGCTTCTGCGTTGATTATCGGCGCCTGAATAAAATCACGAAGAAGGACGTGTACCTCCTCCCACGGATAGACGACACCCTGGATCGACTTCACAACGCGACGTACTTTTCGTCGATGGACCTCAAGACCGGCTATTGGCAGATCGAAGTAGACGAAAGAGACGGAGAAAAGACCGCTTTTATAACACCCGACGGCCTCTTTGAGTTCAAGGTCATGCCTTTCGGTCTTTGCTCGGCACCTGCGACGTTCCAGCACGTCATGGACACCGTACTGGCCGGATTGAAGTGGCAGACGTGCCTGGTGTATTTGGACGACGTCGCTGTGTTTTCCTCGACCTTCGATGAGCGTCTCCAGCGGCTTGAGGCAGTACTTCAAGCAATCAAGACCTCTGGACTGACCCCGAAGCCAGAAAAGTGTTGATTCGCATACGACGAGCTCCTGTTTCTGGGTCATGTGATCAGCAAATCTGGAGTGCACCCAGACCCGCGGAAAACAGCTGCCATCGCCGACTTAGCGCCACCCACCGACAAGAAGGCCGTGCGCCGATTTCTCGGCTTATGCACCTATTACAGACGCTTCGTCAAAAACTTTTCACGGATCGCCGAACCACTGACGCTTCTCACGAAGACTAACGTGGAATTCAGGTGGGAAACGGTGCAAGTGCAAGCATTTCAAGAGCTTAAACGACGCCTGCAGACGCCACCCATACTTGCGCATTTCGACGATTGCGCCGATACAGAAATACACGCCAACGCAAGCAGCCTAGGACTCGGTGCCTTCCTTGTGCAAAAGACTGACGGGCTTGAAAGCGTTATCAGTTATGCTAGCCGGTCACTATCCAAGGCAGAAGCCAACTATTCCACAACAGAAAAGGAATGTCTTGCCATCATCTGGGCTACGTCAATGTTTCGCCCCTACCTCTATGGCAGGCCCTTCAAAGTTGTCAGTGACCATCACGCCTTATGTTGGCTAGCTAACTTGAAGGACCCTTCAGGTCGTCTCGCACGATGGAGTCTGAGGCTCCAAGAATTCGATATTACAGTCGTGTACAAGTCCGGACGAAAACACTCTGACGCCGACTGCCTGTCCCGAGCCCCCGTTGACCCGCCGCCGCAAGAGGACGACGACGGCTGCTTCCTCGGAACTATAGGCGCCGACGACTTCGCCAAAAGGGAACGAGCCGACGCGGAGCTGGGGGGGCCTTATGGAGTACCTCGAGTGCAAGACTGCCGTTGTTCCGAAGGTATTCAAGCGAGCACTGCCGTCGTTTTTCTTACGGAACGGCGTTGTCATGAAGAAGAACTTTTCGCCACTTGGAACCGACTACCTTCTTGTCGTGCCCTCATCATTGCGACCAGAGGTCCTCCAGGCCCTACACGACGACCCGACGGCTGGGCACCTCGGTGTTTCCCGCACGCTCGCCAGAATACAGGAAAAATACTACTGGCCACGCCTTGCTGCCGACGTCACCCACTACGTTAAGACTTGCCGAAATTGCCAGCGACGGAAGACACCGCCGAGTAGGCCCGCGGGACATCTGCAGTCAATCGAACTACCTCACCGGCCGTTCCAACAAATCGCGATGGACCTACTGGGGCCGTTCCCGACGTCGACTTCCGGCAACAGTGGATCGTCGTAGCAAGTGACTACCTCACCCGCTACGCCGAGACAAAGGCCTTGCCCAAAGGCAGTGCCGCCGAGGTAGCCAAGTTCTTCGTGGAGAACATCGTCTTGCGTCATGGCGCCACAGAGGTCATCATCACAGACAGAGGTACCGCCTTTACTGCGGACCTAACTCAGGCGATCTGCGAGACGAGCCACCGCCGCACCACCGCCTACCACCCGCAGACCAATGGCCTCACCGAGCGTCTAAATAAGACCATCGCCGACATGCTGGCCATGTACGTCGACGTTGAGCACAAGACGTGGGACGCCGTCCTTCCGTGCGTGACCTTCGCTTAAAACACGGCCGTCCAAGAAACGACGCAGATGACGCCGTACAAGTTGGTCTACGGAAGGAGCCCGGCGACGACGCTCGACGCCATGCTACCGAACGTCACCGACGAAGAAAACCTCGACGCCGCCGCTTACTTACAACGTGCCGAGGAAGCTCGACAGCTCGCCAGCCTGCGCATCAAGACCCAGCAGCACACCGACAGCCGTCGCTACAATTTTCGACGACGCTTCGTGGAATACCGGCCCGGCGACCGTGTGTGGGTCTGGACGCCAATACGCCGACTTGGGCTTAGCGAAAAACTCTTTCGGCGATACTTCAGACCATACAAGCTTCTTCGACGTCTCGGCGCTCTTGACTACGAGGTCATCCCGGACGGCATTACGAACTCCCAGCGACGCCGCGCACGACCTGAAGCTGTCCATGTCGTGCGCCTTAAGCCGTTTTCTGCACGTTAGCGAACCTGGGGACTGTACTTTTACCTTTGTTATTGTAATTTATTTATGTATGCACTTGTTTTCTTTTTCTTTCTCTTTGTTCCTTCACAAGCATCGGGACGATGCTTTTTTAGAGGGGGGCAATGCCACGCCCACTTCTCATTTTGTTTTGATGTTCTTTCGGTTTGACCAGCAAGGAAGGTTAACAACGCTCGAGGCTGTCCGCGAAGCAGTGTTCGAGAAGCTTCTCGATTGTAGTAGATCGTTTTGTAAAGATTTCGCGCCTCACGCGAATGTTCCAGCTTTATCGAGATATAACACCGCCACCAGCGATATCGCTGGAAAGTTCGATAGCACCTGTATAAAAGCCGACGCACTTAGCCGCTTGTCAGTTGATCGAAGGTCGACGCTCTGTTCGCCGATATCAGTGTATTGCTGTAGTTCGACTTTCACTTTCCCGGCCACAAGTTCGGCCAAATAAAGATTTTCATCTCTGACGTGCCGACAGCTGCCTTCGTCGACTTCACGACCACGTGACAATATATAGCAAACTGGTGTATGAGGACATATTTTATCAGAGCGTATGAATTCGTTAAAGCATTTAAAAACTGCTGGGATTCAGGCAGGGGCATAAATTAATTACAGAAACTTAATACCGTAAAACGATACAGGTACAAGGAAGATATAAAACGGCAGTTGTTGAGAGAATTGTGAGACTCGAAACCTGAAACAGTGTGAGGGAAATACACTCTTCAAATTTTAACGGAAAAAGGTAAGGACATGAATAAAAAATTAACACCGCGCCATCGTTCAAGACAATGGGGAAAAATACAAATGAAACGTCTAGCTGAGTATAAAAATCCGACCTCGCGTTCCGTCTACTTTATGGCCCTACTGAGGAATGATTTCCACACATAGGCTTCGCAACAATAAGGCCTAATTGTCATCCGGATGATTTCACTGTGTTGTCTTCTGCGCTGGCACAAGATATACATTCGGCATGGGATATTCCATAAAAAACGGAAAGCTTCCATTCCAGTGACTAACGATTCCCTTATCAAGCATGCATGCCAGTCTCCATTTCGAGCCAGAAAAATTGTACATGCTTTACGATTAATCTATGGCGTATAACTCGTTGGTAGACAACACGTGCAAAACAGCCGGTCCTATATAAAGCAGTTTAATGCCATCCAAACAAAGCAAAGGTGATGCGAGGAACCCACACCGTGGTTTAGGCACTGGTAAGATTGGATTCCAACCGGTCTGTTTACTTCGTTTTTTTTTCAAACAGCCTCTTCAGATAGAACCCCCACCACAATGTCCGCATTTCTTCAAAAAGTACGAGCCCTATCCGTGACCCCTTGGCAATTGTTTGGAGGTAATACGAATGCGCAAAGAGAAAATCGCCAGTTTGCACGTTTAAGCATAGTGCCTTATAGGATTCAGAGAAGTAGAATCACATCTCAGCCATACGAACTCATGTCCAGTTGGAGTGGACTAAAAATAAAAAACAACAACTAACTTAATTACACTGGCTGATCACGTTTACTCTTTTCTACACACACACATACACGCACACACACAGAGAAAGAAATGAGCGCGCGCATATTCGATCTAGTTCAAGCCAATCCCCTGCAAGGATTTTTCGACACCCTGTGACATACACTTCCTGTCAGTCCTGTATTCACCACAAGCAGCTTCAACAACATCAAATATTTTCTGCCGCTGCTTGCGGGTAGGGATTTCGCGCTCTGTGTTTTGTTCATTAGTACTATAACACGTTACTGTGGATTATCAACATAACAAAACCTACCACTGAGATATATTGGGGTGGTTCTCAAGGTTGCAATCAAGTTTGCCCATTTGCAGATCGTTTCGAAGAAGTGAAAGACTTCAATACACTGAACAGTATCGCGGTATCGGAAAGCAATATAGTATCCCGAGAAGATGTTACAACGGTCCCTCGTGGAAGCACACCGATCAATACTTAATAAAGTACGGCGACCACGCCTTTGCGTATGTCAGGACCTGCGGGATTCTTCGAATGGTTAGAGTTTTCACACAGACAGCACAGGTGAAAAGGTCTTCAACGCTCAGTTTGCAGAATCCATGTCGCAAGAACAGTAACAGACTCTCACCCCCGCTTCTGCAAAGAAGCCATTTATGGCAGGCTGCCCACCAATGTTTCTATCAGGAATAGGCTAGATTAGAATATAAACGCTGAGAATGATGATGCATCTATTTACATTATTTCAGTTACATATGTTCAAAAGCTACATCGCCATTTTTTGCAAAATGTTTTAACGTTTCTGTGCAACGGAGATAAGTAGGGTCATATATCTGTGTAGACAATATCTAAGCTTGCTCGACTTCTCAACCAATGGTCCCGTGTTTAGTTTGTACACGTTGAGATCGTCGTCTGTATAGCGATGTTGTGTACGCCTTGCACATATCTAATTGTGTAAACTGAAATTTGACAGACTCGCAGGCCTCGTTATTGAAGGAAATATGAGCCTTCTAAGCAAACTCGCACAAAGCTGTTGTGTAAAATTCTTGTTTGATGGCACGGTGACTGAATTACAAAGGAACATATATACTCTCAGTTCTGATGAGAATCATGATTTTTTTTAGCAGTGGAGCTGTTGTAGCTCCCCGCAGTTTCTGCGGTCTCATCAGAAAACTCCGCAAGTGGGTATGCTCCACAGGAATTGGGCAACCCCCCCTTCCGTGTGCAGCAGGTGCAAGTGTCAAAAGAGAACGAACACGTGAAAAAGAGACGGAGAAAGAAAGAGATAGAAGGAAAGAGATAGAAAATAGAGAGAAAGAAAAAGAAAGAAACTGACACGAAAAAGAGGTAGAAAAAACACATAGCCAGATAGAAAGAGAAAGAATGATGGAAATAACGAGAAAGAGGAGGAGGAATAAACGTTTATTGTACGAAACGGTGTCGCGGTGCTAGAACTATAGAAATAAAGAGAAAGAAAGAAAAAGAGAGAAAAGAAAGAAGCATAGAGAAAGAAAGAGATAGAAAGAAAGAGACACGAAAAAGAGATCGAGAAAACAGGGAGAAAGAGCGAGAACGAACAATACAAATAAAGACACAAAACAAAGAAGGAGAAAAAGATGAGAGAGCGAGAGAGAAATGGAAGAAAGAGAAATAAAGATAGAAAGACCAAGAAAGAGACAAATCAATATAGAGGGAAAGGAAAAATAGAAGGAAACAGATACAATAAACAGAGAGAAAGGGTAAAATAAAGCAAAAAAATACAAAAATTAAGAGGAACAGGGAAGGCCCCCAGCTGCGCTCTTCCTGCAGGCTTGGCACCACTAGTGTCAAGCTGCCATAAATTTTGTTTTCAGAAAACATAGGTTGGTGGGAGTAGCATGAGAGCTTTATATGCCCGGCGAAATTGGTTCGCTCCTATTGATCTTTCCTAAGGTCCATCGGTAGTTCTTTCCGAGCAACCAATACTTAGCGCACCTTCACAACAAAATAGTTTACGGTATGGTTAGTGATACAGACGACTGCGCGGTCACTGTCCACTAGTGCTTGCCGTATCCTTTCCCACGTTGTTCATCTAAAGAACGAAGACTCTGATACAACACGATATAGCTTGCTTGCCAGCAGACGAGTTTGTTTACTTCGTCTAGCTCACTCTATTTTTTTCCTGCAGTTTTTTTGCGCCCAAACAAAATAGAGAGCGAAAGATAAAAAAGACAGGGAGGTTAACAAGAAGAAGCCTCTGGTTTTCTACCCTATGCTTGGGAAGGGGAAAGAGTGGTGTAAAAGAGTGAAAGTGAACAGGAAGAGTCTGTGACGTCAAGTGTATGACAATGAAGCACACCGTAAGTTGTTTACACTAAAATAAGCTTGATGGTTCAATATGCACCCAATTCACGGTAGATTACAACTTTTGTGCTTCACGCGCATGATAACACGGTTGTCATTGAAGGCACCGATTTCGTGACCATGTCTGGCAACAGAGCGATATTGTACCCGAGGAGGCACAGCGGCACATACCATGCCGCTTATTCCACTCACCAGTACCTATTATGATTCGTGGAACGTGTGCAATTTTCGCGTAGCTAATTATTGCCAGTACGCTAATTTGTTTGCAGAATTCAGAACATTTGTGTTCTAATCAACAAATCCTGCTTGATATGAGATGTATATATGAATAATGTAACCATATTGATTTGAATAATTTTACACGACATACTTCATGTAACGGGCAACAATCATTCGTACAGCTATTTCAACAAGTGAATTCTGTGTCATGTTTTCTATTTCCCTACAATGCCAGCTTAGACGTAGTGCAGTTGCATTTTCTATCCGTCTTGAAGTGCCTCTCATGTTCATTAGTTTTAACTGGTGTTATAGATAGTGCTGTGCAAGTTTGATTTTTAGTTGACACTTCCACACCTATTTTAGTTAAATTATATCATGGTTATATATATATGTATATATATATATATATATATATATATATATATATATATATATATATATATATATATATATATATATATATATATATATATTATATCAGACAGGAAGTCCCGATTCAGTCTCCGACTTTAGGACCTCCTCTTTTATACTTCATTGTGCACGCAGAGCCTTATATTTTACGAAACATGATTGTGTTTTTAACTCCATCGTTCTGATGAGCACCGCGTGCATGCTTCTTCTGCCGCAGGGTTGGACCGCTTGACAGCTTTGGCACAGCAATAATGCCGATAGCGACATAGGGACACTGTCAAAAGGGCCTTCATTCTGTGACCTGCATTTCACAGAACGGTCGATCGCCGTCGCTATAGCATAACAGTACGGCGTCGAACGCGTGCTGCTGCTCCCACGGTCAGCTGGTCGAGTCTTTCTTTCTGTTTTTTTTTTAATTTTCTCTCTAGATACTACCGTCGCGCCTTAAGAACTCACAAAGATTCCTTATGCCTTCACCTAAGACGACTCGAAGGCCATCTTCTCTCTTATTAGTGGATGAATTGATTCTTCCCACCCCCCTTCGAAAGCTTCCTGCAGCTAAGAGTGTTTTGCATTGCCTCCAGGAGTGGAGGCATCCTGGCATTGCAAGCTTTCTGCACCTCAACTCGTTTTGCACTGCCCCCATGATCGGTGCACGTTTTAGCAAGCGACGACATCACTTGGTGACGTCATCATGGTCACGTCATGATGGCTCCTGAAATTTCGGCGACATGTCACGTCACATTGGCGGCATCACCGGGTGATAATTTTTTGCTCAACTCGTACTGGCGCCGATGGCGACAGTCAGTTTTCTAGTTTGATGAGGCATCTATGGCTTCCGCCTAGATACAAAAAGAAGCGAATAATTTTCCCTGTACTTCATTTCGCTTAAACGAATGCCTCTGCACGAAGCCATCAAGAGGGCTTTGCGTGAGCTGTGTTGCACAAAAGCGAAGAAACGCATGTGGATGTATAAGCACCCTAATAAGCACAATAAGAAACTCGCGTACAAGAGCTTCTTTGTCAAGTTTGGTGTATCTGCGTCTCTCTCGCGCGCTGCAATTTTAACATGAAAAGTCGCCAACTCACGAAATTGAGTTCTACAACGTCGCATCGGATCGCAGAACAACGGAGGCGGCAGCGGCTGACGACATTGCCACCAGAATCGGCTGTTGTCGTGAGCTCGAAAGAGCCTACGCTGTAAAACGATATAGAAAGTGATCTCATATCCTACGAGTTTTCGCTCATCGTCCCTCTACAAGACATTCGTTTGTTCGTTCCGAAATAATTTTTTCGGGCGTTCCTTCTTCACCTGTCCTTTTTTTTTTTAACTGCTCGAGTAAACTTGCATAGTCCTGCTCCGTATCTATTTAAAAGGTATGCAGCCAGCATTTCAACATTCCCCTTGGAACAGCTCACACGCAGCTCATTTACATTAGGCTCATAGAACAGTCACAGCCTGCGGCTCTTCGAAATATCTGTAGTCCTTGCTGTTTTTGCACGTGTCATGGGCTCGTGCTTTGCTGACCCGGAGGGCATGTGTGTGTGTATCACTTGAAAAGTAGCACAGCACTTGTCCCCAAAAGTTCTCAGGAGAATTTGAATCCCCCCATCGGAAATCATGCTAATGCTTTCGGATGGCATACAACGTAGCTCGATTGCTCGCGCAGTAAAGCCGACACGGACCTTTCAGGGAAATGAGATGTGCCTGCGTCTGTGCACAATATACGGCATCTGAACCTCCCTGTCTTTCTTTTCTCTCTCTTCTCTTTCGGTTTGTTCGGCAAAATGCACAACGTTCTGGTCACCGTTCCAAGCCGTAGGATATGACTTAAATTTGCCGGTCGTGTTTGGACTTGCGAAAAAAAAAAAACTCTTGCTCTTCCAATACACCCATTCCCAACGTATAAAATGTTCACCGGAATATACAGCATGAACGGCAGAAAACAGAAATGTCCCAGGAACCTTTTGTCGGGAGCTCGGTTTGCGAATGGAGGGTAGGCAGTCGCTTTTTTTTCACCCAAAAAGCAAGAGCAGGTTACGCCGAATGGCAGTCTCGGGGTTGGGCTCATTGTCTTACTACCAACAAAGGTCAAGACCTAAATCCACTGCGCGAAGGGAACCGGTTAAAGTAGGAAAGGCGGAGGCGTCGCCGTATTCTCCCGTCTATAACGACTGTCCGCGAAGCTATGGCCACGGGTGCTTAATTCCAGAAGGCAGCGGCAGACGTTCGTTACACTTTTTATAGTAAGATTACGCCTTCGGCGACGCAAGAATGTGATCAGTCGTAGTGATATTCTGGTTGTAGCTTTAAATAATTTATTTATTTGTAGCTAGGCTATGACACTAAATAGGCTCTCATGTCGCTCTTTTTAAGTGGTAGAACTGCGCGGTAGCCTGGTTCACTACGGGTTTAGCAGTTCAGTCTCCTCAGTGAAATTTAACACAATGCAGCCGACTACTAAAGAATTTACCTTGAAGATGTAGAAGAATGGTTTTGCATATGGCGACTAAGTTCATGCGCCAGAGTGCGCGGCTTCAAGTATGTTGGCGAAGACTTGGTTTAGGAACTTTGTAGTTGGGTGCAGAGATGCCCTGATAAATATATTTTCGCCTGTCATCTTGGAATCGGTTGTGGCGGGAAGCACTGGGACGACACTGTCGACCATATTATCAGTTATGGTAGGCGACAAAGTTTTATAAAATTGTAAAACCGCTTCTGTTTTCCACTAAGCACCAGGTGTTCGCTGTGCGTTCTTTTACACGTGTAGGCAATGACTCAGTTTTTTTTTTCAGGAGATTATAAACACAAATATCGAACCTCCACTACATCAGTGGGAACATGTCACCACAAAGGACATTTCATTGGTATAAATTTTTATAGGCTCCGAATATGGGCCTACACACCGCAGTAATATTTTGTTTTCCTCAAAGGCGAGAAAAACCCACTTGCGACACGCGCGGTACAGTTTTCACTGTCAATCACTGTTTAGGTATATTTACAAACAAACAACAAATCACACTCTCGAATAGAGAGTTTTAGCTTGTAACGTATACTTCTTTACGTTACCGTGTTACCGGATACCGGGTGGAATCTGCTCATGCGCGAACCTTTACGGAACGTAAACTACTCGCCGGATAGGCTTTACGTTTACGGCCCTATCTCGCAAATCCACCTTCGTACGTGGCTACTCGCGATATGCGCTTCGTGGAGGCTCCAGCTGCCGAGTGAAAATAAGCCGAAGTGCGAGCGCCACTTACGATCACCTTATTTCAGCCGGATTATCGAGGCCAGAGCGACCTAGAATACCGAATCCGCAAACGTGAGAGGCCTAAAGACGCCGACAGGCTGGATAGGTGGTGCCATCTAGCGGGGCCAAGGTGTACCAGGCGAGCACAAAACTGTTATTGCAGAAACATCGGGTATTCTACTCCCAATGTAAATGCCTTGCAGCGGCATTATTACGAATGAGTTGCCGTTTCAATAATTTTTCCCCTCAAGAACACTAAGCGAGAACAAACGTGTCCATGATTGTGGTTGCGAGAAGCGTCACAAGATTTCGACACCATCACCCGGTAACCTGGTATTGCTACACCCCTTCGTTTATACCGATATACTGCACACGCCAAATACCTCTCTAATGATTTTGCCGCAGCGTAATTGAATATTGTCTAAATTAAATGCAGTTTAAATGCTGCTGTCATCACAATTTAGTGGTTTGCGTAAACGTAAAGGTTTACGTACGTACGTAAAGGTTCACGTTTGGGCAGCTGAAAAACTTTACTAAAATTTGAGTTCCCGTAAAACGGTAAACGTAATCCGGTAACGGTAACGTAAAGAAGTATACGTTACAAGCTAAAACTTCATAATATCTGCAGAAAACAAGTGCGATACGATTTCACTTATGAGCAATGCCGGAAAAATTAACCCAGACTTCTCCCAAGAATAGCGTTCTTAATCTTTTTAAAACCAAGTTTCTGCTTGCATAAATTCGACACATAAGCGAGCATCGACGTACTAATGTTCTGACATGAAATCTTTTATCGTGAGACAGATGCATGACAACCTAAGTTGTTCTTGAGCCAGAAAAAAAAATACAACACAGTGTCTTCAGTAGGAGACACATCGGAGAACTTTGCTTAAACGCTATTGAAACCTACGCGGGTGTCAGGTTTCATCGTTATACACACATAAAATTTACGGAGCGCCACTAACAAAAAATAAATCCTGATGCATTGCACCATGCTTAGATTCTGCGTTTTAATCGAAGATTCTTCAGTAGTTCGAAGTAAGAGAAAACCGCTTCCCGAAGCTAATTTAATGTGCACCAGCGCGTCAACAATGTACTACATTGAATTTCAACAAGCCTCTGTCAAAGTATGCAAGCAAAATAAAAAATGTCTCATTGTAAGGATATCTTGTACGTATGTTTCCCAAGTAGCCTCGAAGTTCTTTTTCTTAGCCATGGAAGAACCATCAGACTGCATGCATGTCCTTCTCATTCAAGTGATCTCTCGTACACTGGTTCAAGGGATTCACCCCTTTATTTTGTGCTTCGGCATCGCCAGTTCGCTGTTGTTACAGGCACATTTTCATCCTTATGGGCGAGGTCTTTTTTATTGTGTATGTGACCGGCTGTAAGGTAGCCCTGACCGATAAAAAAATCGCCTCCGCGTTTTCCTGTGTTCAGTTACATTAGGAAATTACCAGAGACAAAGGCCGCTTCATACTTAAAAGTCGCCGAGATAAGAACACGCAGTTCTATTCGGAAAGCACCCCATTAGATTAATTGAAAATGCTAGAAAATGCTCCTGGTCTACTTGCCAGTGAAGCCGGATATTTAAACACGACCGGTTTATGCTGAGAGATAAAGTTAAACGATGTTCAAGTCACACCGTGGTGCCGCTGGTGCGTAAACTACATTAGTGATGCGATCGAAGAGGAAGAGTTGGAAATAAATCAAATTTATTAGATGGAAGTAATCTACGGACAAGTTGCACAAAGTAAACAACAATCCACATGAGCCAGCCCCCATAATATCCAGTTGTTGATAAGCCAGACTTACAGGAAATGGGCGTCCGAAGCACAGTTAAGGTTTGGAGGGATGTCAGGTTTAGATACAAAAAAGCCTCCTCGCGTATAAAGTGAATTGCGAATCTATAAAGCTCAGCAAAAGAGGCGCCCGGTTATTTCAACGTGACATGTGTGGATGCCGCGGCAAGGTCTTTTCGCGTCGTCTTAAAACTGGCCATGAACGTTCACCGCTATCTGAAAGAGTAAGCGCCATTGTTTTGACGAATGGCCCTGCACCAGTTCATATAAGTGGGCAGCTGCTACAGTTTCGTCGTAGTTATAACAGCGTTAGTTGAAGATGGCCACGAAAACAAATTTTGAGTTCCTTTGGTTGGTTTACTGCTAACTTGACAGGCGGCGCTGGAGCGCTTAAGCACGCTTTCAGTGCCTCCTATCTCGATTTGATGCTGTTTTCACACGAATAAAATGAGTACAGACTGTTTACAACCCCGGACGCTGTAAAACTTATTAAACGTCAATTGTCCAAACTTCATATCAGCAGGCCTGCTCTATCGTATCACGGCTTGCGGTTAAAAACTACACTGCGCTAGAAACCCCATCTGCTTCTTCAAGTATTACTTGAAAACAAAAAAAATTGTGGTTTTATGCACTCATTTCTTGTTTCTTTTCTTTCTTATGAAAGTGTGATATCTTTCCATAGTAGGCACACAATGCCGATTCTTCATTCTCTTATTGCCTCTGGAAGCAACTCGAACGCGCTTACAATTTCCCTTTACAACCATTACACAGACAACAAGTGCCGCCCGTTGTATCTTCCGGCTTCCTATTCCATTTAAACATAGATTGCTGTAGTAACCTGTTACAGCTGGGCCTCTTGAATAATCGTAACTTTTTGGAGTCTCACACACTTGATCTTCCATGTCTCGACAAGTAAATAAAGTTAAAACTTCATTTGTCAACTATAAAATCAAATTCCCACGACATCGATGAATCGCCTAGATTTGCTTTCATGCGGCGCGATTACGTATGCTTACATCATTACTTTTCCTTCATAGACTAATCACTTGTTGTCAACAAAGGCAGTGTCGACGGCAAATTCGATCATTCTGCCGAGATCATATTGATCAGAACACGTAAATTCATTCTTCAGTACATGACAAAACAGTGAATATCTCCTTCTGTTCTCATATAATGATATTGATTCAGCAATGCAAAAGGTGAGCACAGAAAACGTATCGGAGGTCTTCGCGTAATCAGTGGAAGGAACAACTTCGTTTTCTTCTAACCCACCGTAAGCGCCTCCACAAGCAGGATCATAGGTCATATATAGCGCTGTAAAAATTTTGAATTACCGCAGGTGTGCAAGTCTGGGTCACAGCAGAGCTGGCGGGCACCTAGCTGGCCCTGGCTTGGCTAGGCTTTAACCCTCTCAACTCTCTCATTCCTCATCCCTTGGTATACTGTACTATACAAGGCTATGCTTACTCTCTTTTTTTGTCTCTGTATATTTTTATTTATTTCTTTCTCGCTTTGTCTATTTTTTTTATTTCTCACTCTTTCTATCTTTCTTTCTCTTTGTTCCCATCCTTTGTCACTCTCTCTCTCTCTAGTGCATTTCACACCACATTGTGTAAGCGGGGGTAAGAAAGGCTATGTCATAGCCTTGTATAGCAGATACTATACAAGGCTATGCCATACGCTGCTAGCGTGCCTGGATAGCAGAGCGGTAACGAAGCTCGCCTTCGGCTCTTGTGTACGCGGGCTCGAATGTGCCCTCGCGAAGAAATTTTTTTTCGCTACGAATTTCTCTCCTTTTCTTCCTTTTTATGTATTTATCTCTTTTTACTCGTTCTCTCGTCGATCAGAGTTATTCCGTCCCACGCCGGACAATTCGGCGCACGTGTTCTGAAAGCCAAGTAACAGAAAAAGAAGATGATGAAGAGAGCGCGCGCTGATTAATGATGATGATCACTTTCTATCGACAACATACGGCAGACCTCGAGTATAACTCTTCTGCTGTGAAAAGCGCCTCAAACTGGTTGGTGAAGATTGGAGAGTATAGCCGCAAGCGCTTTAGCAAAAAAAGGAGAGTATTTTCGAACACCTTACCCAATTTGAGCAGAAACTCTAGCGGTAGCTGACTGTTATACCACCTATTTCCCATCCTCATAAAGCCTCCCGTTACAACACTTTCATCTGTTCCAAGTAGATCGATGCTAGATCAACACTCGTTGATTCTGGACGTCTAGAAAGAGTATAACATTTGCGGTCTTTGCCGTTTTGGTTTCAGTTTCGTAGGCGTATTTATTTGGAGTTTGTTACTATGAACAAATTACCAGCCGTCGCTCTTTGGAAATATCAAAACGCCAACCCCGGAAGAGCTATAATTTTCGCATTTGAAACGACTCCCTGTCACAACTAATTAAAAAGATGAGCCATTAAACGTTTTTAATTAATGCCGTATATATAGTTTCTAGTAATCGCGTCCGTCAACCCCCAAAAGTAATTATTAAGGTAGCGTCAATTGCCGCATTTCCCTTATATTTGAGGATTTTCGGACACATTTCTTGAAACAGTGTTTGTAGCTTTAGCACCTCACTAGCTGCATAGCATAAGCCAGGGATTACCGTCAGAAATAGGGCATTATCGCGCTCCTGTATATGGGAGGTGTCCGTATATGTGTGTGTTGCTGAATAAATTTCCACTAGCAAGGAGAGGGGTGCACTCTGTCATCGTTCACGCTTGCGAGCACCTGTCCACGCGGCAGAAATGCTTTATGCTGTGAACAGGGAAGGAACGCAGGCGTAGTGTGTGAACAGGTTGTTAAGATTAGAAAAAAAGTGGGATCTTATCAAAACTTCATTACATGACGGCTATGTACCTGTTTCATTAAGAACTTCACTATTTTGGTTTTTGTGCGAAGGGCGCATTACAACCCTACGAAATAAAGCATCAAGCAGAAAACCTCTGCAGATGTTGTCGGGTGCTCATGCTGTGCTGTGCTTTCTGAAGTGTCCCTACAGCCCTCCCTCTGCTTTGCACAAAGTACCGTGCAATCTGGCACACCAGCGTCCTATTCCGAATTATTAGCAGGCAGGAGGCCTCCTCCTCAATTAAATATGTAGGAATAATCTGATTAGCATTATTATCATATATATTATCATTGCGAGTGACACCGTTGGCTCATACCGAAAGCACCGAGGCCCCATTCTGCAACCTGCCGTGGAATGTAGAGAGGTGATAAGCTTTTCATGACTTAGCAGTGCCCTTGCAGGCACGTTTGCTGTTACGGCGAGTCTCCCCTCGGAAGCTGAGTACATGAATAACTTAAGATCTCCAACGTGTCCTCGTTCACTTAAAAGAGAGCGGCCATCGCCCTGGCACTCGACCCTTTCGACCAAGCTCTACGGGTCCTCAGGAAGAAGACAATGTAGGCTCACACTCTTTTTATTCATATTCATGATGCTCGTACATAACTCTAGCGAAACTTCGCATAGAGCGCGAAGGGTAGAGATGAAACACAAATAAAGATGGCGTAGCCTGTAGACGAGCACTTTTTTTTTTTGAAGGGAGGCACAGGCGAGCAAGCCAAAGGGCGTCACCATATTTTCTGTTCTTGTTCTTATTCGGGCTGTGGATGAAGTCTTCGTTGCCACGGCTGCAAAAGAGACGCTCTTTGTTGTGTGCGCTCGCCGTCAGAAGCATTTGGCATTTTTTGGAACGCAGTGGCGTGTTTGAAGTATTCCCATTTTGTTTCAACGAGGAAATCCAATGGCCACGTGTAGCTAGAGCGCTTCTCATCGTACGTTCTTATCGTGAACACGTCCCGCATTTTTTTTTCTAGTTTCAAGCATAAATAAATAGAGGCTGAAGGTACCTTCTTTTTTTAAATTATGCGCTATCAGCTTAACGGTCGTAAGCTCAAATATCTACACGCTCCATATAAAAGATACCAACGAACAAACCACGACTGCGTTATAAAAGCGTACCGAACAAATCGTGATACGTGTCAGTATTTATTCTTCCCGGATGCTGTAGACAAAACTGCCAATTGCTCTTGCACTAAAAGATGTCACCGACATCCAAAATGCTGTAGAGTCGTATTTACGGGAGCGCTGACTTTAAATTTTGGAATGCCAAGTGATATGCGTCACTTTATGCCGGTTGTGCGTATTTAAAAAAAAGTGTCAGGAAAATTTTCAATTGCTCTGATCGGCATATCAGTGAATGTCTTATTTTATATGGACTGCCTAGTGTTACGTAACTTTTTAGAATGTGCATATTTTTGATGAACGTAATTGTATTGTCCTCCCTGTTATTATCCCCTATGAGGGTTGACAGTATTATTGAATAAGTAAAAGAAAAACAAGTGCAATGCCAAAAACGAGATAACAACAGATAGACATTTTGTGTAATGCATACGCTTAAACGCGTTAAATGTGTTCTTGCATCGTGATACAATCGGTACTGTTGACTCTCTTAATAATATTTCAAAAAATCAGCCAGACAGGAATCACCTGCAATGGCGAGGTACATAATGAAGGAGTTCATGCGAGACTTTCGGTCCTTGTGTAGGGCTGCCAGCAACGGTGCCGAGCACAATGCAGGCGAACAGGGTCCACAGGAACGCCAACGTATCCATTTGCGAAAGAGGGCACAATGAAAAGTATATCGTAACGTGCTTGAAAAGGCGACAAAAACAAAGGGGAACACAACACGAACCCTGTTGTCGTCATCCTTTCAAGCACTTAACATTGTCACTATGGCACACTAACAAGACCGAACTTCACTTCTGGTCTTAAAGAAGGACACTAATTATAATGCGACATGCCATCACGACGTGAATTTAGGTGTTAACATCAAAAGTTTAACGCTGGGTTTCGTTTCCTTGTCGGCACCCATTTACGCTGATGAATTTAATGAATGAAGCTTGAAATTCCATGTTAATCTCCGTGCTGTCAATGGTCTTTGGAGGGATTCCAGTGCATTATAAATATACGTGCGTGTGCTTGACTGCAGAGCGTTAAAATAAAATTATAGTGGATTCGCATAACCCAAACTACCAGTTCTAACAGCAAAAGGTTTCCTGATTTTTATTTTTTTTCTCTAATTCTCCGGTTCGTTTGTTACCTGAAACAGTCTTTTATAGCGTCCCCGAAGAATTTTCTTTGTAATATAGCTTAACAAAATTCGTTGCTAGGCTAGCTGGCGCGTATTCGACACAGGACAAAGGACGTATACGGGTGCCCCTGTCCTGTGCATCTGTGTTCTTTTTGTGTCCTTTTTCGAATCCGCGCTATCCACTATTTAAGATTTCTGTGAAACATTTGGTTGTTTACGGCGTTTTCGAGGAGAGAGCATGTTACTCGGTATACAGTACAAATGTAAGCTGAATATTGCCACGGGCGTTTCCTATTATCACTTTTGCTTTATTCGGTTTTCGCCCACGAAGACTGTCAGCAACGCTCAGCGCGAACCGCGCCTCATTGTTCGAGATGCTTCCCGATCATCGTAGATCGTTTTGTTAAGATTGCGCGCAAGACGCGCACACTCGAGCTCATTCTAGAATTTGCGCGACAGCCAGCGATAACGCTGGAATATTCGACGGCACATGTTTAAATGCCGACGCGCTTCACCGCTTGTCAGTTGATCGACGGACGACGCCCTGTTCACCGCTATCATTGTACAGCGTGTATTGCTGTAGTTCTAGTTCTCAGTTTCTCGGCCACAAGTTCGGCCAAATAAACAGTTTCATCTCGGACGTGCTCACTGTTGTCTTCGTCGACGTCACGATCACGTGACATCTGGTGGAGGTGCTGCTTCTTCCATGATCCGGACGCCCCCGCGAAGCGCTGACCCAAGCCCAAGCCGCGAGGAGGACGACGGCAAAGAAAACCCGGATCGTCGAGCAAGCCGCAGGCAACAAGGTCTACCGCCAGAGCACGGGCCTCTACCTGAAAAGACCCGGCAAACAAAGATCCTGACCTCAACCACAGCGACGATGACAGACGCTGTGCCGCCCGCACCGATCCTTCTCCGGACACCCAAGGAGCCGCCAACCTTCCGCGGATCGTCGTTCGAAGACCCGGAAAGCTGGCTCGAGGCCTACGACCGAGTCGCCGTTTTTAATGCCTGGACCAGCGAAGACAAGCTACGGCATGTCTATTTCGCTTTGGAAGACGCCGCTCGGACCTGGTTCGAGAACCAAGAGCGAAGCCTCACAACGTGGGATATCTTTAGCACCAGGTTCCTTGCGACATTCACGAGCGTCGTCAGGAAAGAGCGTGCTGAGGCTCTGCTCGAGACCCGCGTGCAGATGCCGAACGAAAACGTGGCGCTCTTCACGGAGGAGATGACAAGGCTGTTCCGTCATGCAGACCCTGTCATGCCCGAGGACAAGAAGGTCCGCTTTCTTATGCGAGGAGTCAAACAGGAGCTCTTCGCCGGGCTGATGCGGAACCCCCCATCGACAGTTCAAGAATTCGTTTCGGAAGCAACGACCATCGAGAAGACGCTCGAGATGCGCACACGGCAGTACAATTGCCGCGCATTTCAAGACAGCGCAGCTGTTCATGGCCTCGGCTCCGACGACTTCCGCGAAACGATCCCAGCCATCGTGCGAGAGGAGCTGTGAAAGCTTGCGCCGTTTGCTCAGCCGGAAGTTACGTCGATTGCTGACGTTGTACGCGAGGAAATCACACAGTCACTGGGTGTTCCTCAGCCGACACCGCCGCAGCTGCAAGCCATGAGCTATGCTGCTGCAGCCCGACGCAACGCCCCCCTCCTCGCCCACGTCAAGACGCCGCGCCACCCCAGCAGTTCCGCCGCCAGGCACCACCACCGCCACCACCGACATCATACCGCCCGCCAGCCGGCCAGCGATACACGCCGAGGAAGACCGACGTCTGACGCGCCCTTGACAACCGCCCGCTCTGCTACCACTTTTCTTTATTGTGAGGTATGAAAAAGAAAGAAAAAAAAATAAAAAAAAATAAAATAATATAAAAATAAAACCTCGGCCTGCACCATAATAATATAGCAGGCAATGCCAATGAGAAAAGAAAAATGAACAGGGCAGAGCCAAGTTAAATTTTGGAGGGGAAGGAGAACGGGACCCCAACCCAGAGTAGCGGACAAAAAAAAAAAACTACTGTTCATGTTACATTGATTTCTTGCTGCTAACATGTGTCAGAGTTTAATCTTCGGTACTGAATCTTGAAAGTGGTAGCTCTTGTCTTGTCTTCGTGGAATCTTCCTTGTCTTGTTTCCTTGCTGTGGGGAGGCCGGCCACACGTACCGCCGCTGTCAGTACCGACAGATGGGGCTACGAGGATTCGCCGTCAACGCGCCGCGCCCGCAGCCAGGTGAACGGCCTCGCGACATCGACGACTACCTCACCGGAACACAGTGGCAAGAACGACGACCTTCCCGCTCGCCGTCGCCGGGCCGCTACATGTCACCGCACCGCCGGCAGAACACTGGCCCAAGCCGGGGCCGGCGCCTAGCCCGTATCCGGGAAACTAAGGGCAGCAACCGATGGAGGTGCGGTTGCTGTGCGACGAAATGCCGAAGATCCTCCGCGGCCGCCGCCGACGACAACGCGACGAGACCTTCAGAACACGAAGCGAACCAGACAGACCCCTGACGACGAAACCTCGCGGACCGAAGTAGACCTAACGACGCAACGCGGAAGCAGCGGAACAAACCGACGTAGCCGTGACCCGACGCCGCGACGTAACCGCAACGCAAGACGGCGGACTAGCGACCTCGACGTTCAGATCGACAGCCACAACGTCACCGCTCTCGTCGATACTGGAGCCGACTATTCCGTCATCAGTGGGCCGTTCGCAGCAAAGTTGAAGAAAGTTAGGACTGCTTGGGAAGGCCCCGAGATCCGGACCGCTGGAGGCCATCTCATAACGCCGATTGGTGCCTGCACGGCGAGAGTCACCATCAACAACCGGACTTATCCTGCGAGCTTAGTAATCCTACAAAACTGCTCCAGGGATGTGATACTTGGAATGGACTTCCTAAGTGACCACGGCGCCGTCATCGACCTAAGAACCAAGTCGATAACCCTATCGTCGGAGAAAGCGACACCGCCGGATACGAACCCATGCCAATATGCCCTGAACGTGCTCGAGGTTCAAGTCACCATTCCACCTAGATCCAGCATCATAATTCCCGTCGGCACCGAAACGGCTGAATGCATCGAAGGTGTCATCGAGAGCGATCAGCGTTTGCTGCTAGACCGTGACATTTGCGTCGCAAGAGGCATTGCTCGTCTGTATGAAGGGAAAAGAAGCGTGATGCTAACGAATACAGACACCTGAGCAGGGGCACGACGATTGCGTACATCGAAGAAATCTTGGCTGTCAGCGATGCGTTTGCCTTTTCAGATTCTGACGAAGCTACAACGACAACCGCAATGCCTGAGCCATCCTTCGACGTAAACCCAAGCCTTTCCGCCCGCCAACAACAACAGCTCCGATGCCTTCTGAAGAAATACAAGGACTGCTTCTCGTTGTCATCACGGGTCCGACAAACGCCCCTTGCTAAACACCGTATCATAACGGAAGAAAATGCTCGACCACTCCGTCAGAGTCCCTACCGGGTTTCGACGCGAGAAAGGGACGCCGTTAAGAAGCAAGTCGACGAAATGCTACGCGACGACATCATCCAGCCGTCCAAGAGTCCGTGGGCGTCTCCCGTAGTGTTAGTGAGGAAGAAGGATGGAACCCTACGTTTCTGCGTCGATTATCGTCGCCTGAACAAAATCACGAAGAAGGAAGTGTGCCCTCTTCCACGGATAGACGACGCCCTAGATCGACTCCACAACGCGAAGTACTTTTCGTCGATGGACCTCAAGACCAGCTACTGGCAAATCAAAGTCGACGAGAGAGACCGAGAAAAGACGGCCTTTATAACACCAGACGGCCTCTTCGAGTTCAAGGTCATGCCCTTCGGTCTTTGTTCGGCACCTGCGACATTCCAACGAGTTATGGACACAGTGCTGGCTGGCTTGAAGTGGCAAACGTGCCTCGTATACTTGGACGACGTCGTTGTGTTTGCCTCAAACTTCGACGAACACCTCCGGCGCCTCGAAGCCGTACTTGAAGCAATCAAGACCTCCGGCCTCACCTTGAAGCCTGAAAAGTGCCGCTTCGCGTACGAGGAGCTCGTGTTTTTTGGGTCACGTTATCAGCAGGGATGGTGTTCGCCCAGACCCGCGGAAAAGAGCTGCCATCGCTGGCTTCCCGCCACCCACCGACACCAAAGCCGTGCGCCGTGTTCTAGGCTTGTGCGCCTACTACAGGCGCTTCGTCAAGGAATTTTCACGAATCGCCGAGCCGCTAACTCACCTTACGAAGACCGACGTGCAATTCAAGTGGGAAACGGCGCAAATCGAAGCATTTGAAGATCTGAAACGACGCCTTCAGATGCCTCCGATACTAGCGCACATCGATGAATACGCCGATGCAGAAATGCACACCGACGCAAGCAGCGTAGGACTCGGCGCCGTCCTTGTGCAGAAGACTGCCGGGCAGGAAAAGGTCATCAGTTATAGTAGCCGGTCGCTATCAAAGGCAGAAACGAACTATTCCACAACGGAAAAGGAGTGCCTAGCGATCATCTGGGCTACATACAAGTTTCGCCCCTACCTCTACGGCAGGCCCTTCAAAGTTGTGAGCGACCACCACGCATTGTGTTGGCTAGCTAACTTGAAGGACCCTTCAGGTCGGCTCGCACGGTGGAGCCTACGACTTCAAGAATTGGACATTACCGTCGTTTACAAGTCCGGGAGAAAACATTCCGACGCTGACTGCCTGTCTCGCGCCCCCGTTGACCCACCGCCACAGGACGACAAGGAGGACGACTGCTTCTTAGGAACCAGAAGTGCCGACGACTTCGCCGAACGACAGCGAGCGGACCCAGAACTCGGGGGCCTTGTGGAATACCTCGAGGGCCGGACCACCGTTGTTCCGAAGGTATTCACGCGGGGACTGACGTCGTTTTTCTTGCGCAACGGTGTTCTCCTAAAGAAGAATGTCTCACCGCTTCGAGCCGATTGCCTTCTCGTGGTACTATCGACATTGCGGCCAGAGGTCCTCCAGGCTCTGCACGACGACCCGACGTCTGGACACCTGGGTGTTTCTCGCACGCTAGCAAGAATACAGGAGAAGTACTAGTGGCCGCGCCTTTCCGCCGACGTCACCCGTTACGTAAGGACCTGCCGGGACTGTCAGCTACGCAAGACACCGCCCACTAGGCCAGCCGGACTTCTGCAGCCTATCGAGCCACCACGGCGGCCGTTCCAGCAAATCGGGATGGACTTACTGGGGCCGTTCCCGACGTCCAATACCGGAAACAAGTGGATCGCCGTGGCAACTGACTACCTCACCCGCTACGCCGAGACAAAGGCCTTGCCCAAAGGCAGTGCCGCCGAGGTAGCCAAGTTCTTCGTGGAGCACATCGCCTTGCGTCATGCGCCCCAGAGGTTCTCATCACCGACAGAGGTACGGCGTTTACGGCTGTCCTAACTCAAGCGATCTTGGAATACAGCCACAGAAGCCACCGCCGGACCACCGCGTACCACCCACAGACCAACGGCCTGACCGAGCGTCTCAATAAGACCATCGCCGAGATGCTGGCTATGTACGTCGACGTCGAACACAAGACCTGGGACGCCATCCTTCCATATGGGACCTTCGCGTACAACACGGCCGTACAAGAAACGACGCAGATGACTCCATACAAGTTGGTCTACGGACGGAGCCCGGCAACAACGCTCGACGCCATGTTACCAAACGTGACCGACGAGGAAAATATCGACGTGACCACCTACCTACAGCGCGCCGAAGAAGCACGACAGCTGGCCCGCCTGCGAATCAAAACCCAGCAGCACACCGACAGCCGTCGCTACAATCTTCGACGACGCTTCATCGACTAGCAGCCCGGCGACCGTGTCTGGGTCTGGACGCCAATACGACGACGCGGACTGAGCGAGAAGCTTCTTCGCCGATACTTCGGACCGTACAGGGTACTTCGGCGCCTGGGCGCACTCGACTACGAGGTTGTCCCTGACGGCATTACGAACTCTCAGCGGCGCCGTGCACGACCTGAAGTCGTCCATGTCGTGCGCCTCAAACCATATTACGCGCGTTAGCGAATCTGAGGACTGTCATTTTGCTTTATTATTGTACTTTCTTGCTTGTGCTTATTGTTTATTGTACTTTGTTGCTTTATACTTGTTATTTATTGTTGCATGCATTGGCCTGTGCTGTTTTAAGCATCGGGACGATGCTTTTTCAGAGGGGGGCATTGCCATGGGCGTTTCCTATTATCACTTTTGCTTTATTCGGTTTTCGCCCACAGAGACTGTCAGCAACGCTCAGCGCGAACCGCGCCTCATTGTTTGAGATGCTTCCCGATCATCGTAGATCGTTTTGTTAAGATTGCGCGCAAGACGCGCACACTCGAGCTCATTCTAGAATTTGCGCGACAGCCAGCGATAACGCTGGAATATTCGACGGCACATGTTTAAATGCCGACGCGCTTCACCGCTTGTCAGTTGATCGACGGACGACGCCCTGTTCGCCGCTATCATTGTACAGCGTGTATTGCTGTAGTTCTAGTTTCTCGGCCACAAGTTCGGCCAAATAAACAGTTTCATCTCGGACGCGCTGACTGTTGTCTTCGTCGACGTCACGATCACGCGACAATATGTTAAGTATGCTATGCATCAAAAAACAGCTAAGTACATACTGTTCGCACTCGAATGTATAGCATACATTTGAAATTCATTTATTTAATTCAACAGTAATTTTCAGCTGATGCCGTAGCAGCATCAACTGTCGATTTGGCAATTTTATCAATACTTCCGCGCTTAAAACATGTTCTGTGGGAGATGGTCAGAAATAAAAACCTGATTGATGAATAGATGAAAAGTTTTACCATCGTGGGGAGGAAACAAATAATTTGGCTAGCGAACTATAGTGGTTGAATTGCTAAGCCTAGATCAAATGAACGCATCGTCTTGGTCTCTTTTATGAACGAACACCTACAGTTTTTGTTGCAGATAACAAAGAATGCGCTTCTACTTACCTTTGGCGTCACCAACTCTCTCGCACAACTGAGCGTCGTCACTGAAATAATCTGGCCGTGAACAATGGATAATAAAGGGCCCTGTGTAAAATCGCAGCCCAAGCAATCATTCCGTATCAACATCAAGATGCCATTCTCTCTCGGCTGTTGCGCGCTCATTAAAATGAGGGCGTATTTAGGGTGCCTTGCCGTCACGCAACGATAAGGTTATTTGGCTGGCTTGCGTTTTCCCTCGTGGAAACTGAACGCTCACACTTTTCCTACCAAGAATACTGTGTCATGCTGATAGCGCGTACGCTGTTTGTGAGCTGAAAGTAGCGGGCTCGCGGCGATAATTCAACGAAAGACACGCAAGATAGGTTGTTGTTCTTGCTGTAGGACAACCCCTCCTCTTTTGTGCTTGCTACTCCCTTGGTTTTTCAGAGCGCACGTCCATAAAACCCTCTCGGGGGTCTTTAAGGAAATCAAAATAAAATGAAACGCAATGAAACCATTGCATGCTCTAAAGCCCCTCCCCCCCCCCCTCCCCGTGAACAACGCTAACAGCCTTCTACATGCTGTACCTTGTCTTGGTCCAGCGACGCGTACCCGGTACTTTCAGGTCTCAAACGGCTTCCGCGCTATCGACATGCTGTAAGTCACAGTGTGCCGTAATTTTTACTTTGCCGCTATTTATATCCTACGCATACTAGGATCCAACCTCCAAGAAGACCACGGCATCACATGGTGCCCCGCTCACGAAGGTGTAGGTGGAAACGAACGGGCGGACCGCTTGGCTCGAGCATTAACTTTCCGAGCCGCGGACATGCCGACCCGGGCGGATTACTTCGTACCTACGCTGCCGCGAGATATCCTCGGGAGCCAAAGACGGGCGCGGCAGACAATGGCGCCACCCCACCCTAAACTCACAAGCTGGCAATCCAGGGACTGGAGACGCCTACAAACAAACACATATCCGAACATACACACACTCAGTAAAATGCGGCCGTCCCAATACGCTGACCGCTGCCCTTGGTGTGGCGACACACCAACACTCATTCACATCACTTGGAATTGCCGACAAAGACCAGCAGAGGGCAACTCGCCACTCATCACACGCAACGAATTCGATAGGTCGTGGGAGGTGCGACTCACCCGGCAGGACTTGGGAAGCCAGCAGGCAACCTTGGACCAGGCCAAGCGAGCCGCTCGAGCCAGTGGGGCCCTGGAATAGGGGCTCCAACCACGGGAACCTTAGTTTGCCATTTGAATAAAATGTTTATTCCTCCTCCTAGCAAGAGCAACAGCTTCTGATAGAGTGCGCACTTTATGACGACGTAATCTGGATTCTGTTCACATATGCTGCAGCGGATGGAAATAGAAAAATAACAAAAGTCGATTGACACCTAAGCAAGTACAAACGAAATTCGGGGCAGTTATGTGGTACACTCTAAAGGCTCTGATATACTCCAGGGCAACGTCGACGCGCGCGTGTGCGCGTCACGGCGACGTTACGTCAGCAAAAAAATGCCCCGACCTCCCCGAAGGAAATCGTGAGGAAATGCGAATGCATTTCTTGCGCCGAGAGAGGGTACCGCTGCCGTCAGACATTCGCCTTCACCGACTTCTGCCATCGCCTTGTGAGGCGCCCAGCCAGCGAACGGTCGAGAGTGAGGCGCGAGCGGACGGGAGAGTGGGGCGCAGGGAGGAGAGAGAGCGAACGGCGAGAGAAGGAGCGGCGAAGCACTGCACCTACCCTCTCCTACACTCTCTCGCACCACATGCTCCGGTTGCTAGGGACGAGGATAAGCGCGCGCGCCCGCAGCTGTTGCTATGGGAGAGGGCGCCGCGAACAACGCCGGATAGAAAGTAGCGACACTCCTCCGCGCGCGCGTTTTCCTCCTCAATTCTCCTCGGATTTCTCCCCTCCCCTTGCCGGCGCGCTGCGCACGGCACGCTGAACCCTCCACTGGCTCGCCGCACCCGCATTAGAATCACTGCGCGCGCTTGTTTAATCGGCCCCTTGAAGCGTCAACTGAGAACCTGTTTCTTAAGCAATAGTCATGACGAAAGTGGGCTTCCGATAGAACAAAGTGACAAATATATTTTTAAAGACGCTTCGGTATATGCAAATAAGCGCTTCGAAAAAAATGAGTATATCAACTGGCGGCTGAGCGGTTTACCTTCCCGTCGCCGCCTCGGCCGTCCTTAACGCGGTGTATTAACGCATATAATGTAACCAGCATTAAGTATAGGCGAGAATTTTTTTCATAATTGTGGTCTTGATGAGCTAAAAGAAGGCACCCAAGAAGGAATGTGGTGGTTTACCTAAATTGGACCAAATGAGTGAGCCCGAAGCCTTTTTGTGTCAATGCCGCTGTCAGACACGCACGCACGCACACACACAGGCTTATACACACGTGATAAAGACACACACATGCGTACACACACGGACATGCATACACACGCGATACAGACACGCACACACATAGATACACACGATCATACGCACGGGATACAGGCACGCACGCTCATACACACGCAATATAGATACGCACATACATACACAGGCGCGTACACACGTGTTACAGACACACGTGCGTGGACATGCGAACAGACACGCACGCACTTACATACACATGCGCATACACACGCGATATAGACACGCACGCACGCACATACATACACACGCGATACAGACACGCACGCTCATACATACATACACACGTGATACAGACACGCTCGCTCATACATACATACACACGCGATACAGACACGCACGCACATACATACATACACACGCGATACAGACACACACGCTCATACATACATACGCGATACAGACACGCTCGCTCATACATACATACACTCGCGATACAGACACGCACGCACATACATACATACACACGCGATACAGACATGCACGCTCATACATACCACGCGATACAGACACGCACGCTCATACATACGCACGCACATACATACACACGTGATACAGACACGCACGCACATACATACACACGCGATACAGGCACGCACGCTCATACATACATACACACGCGATACAGACACGCACGCTCATACATACATACACACGCGATACAGACACGCACGCTCATACATACACACGCGATACAGACACGCACGCTCATACATACATACACACGCGATACAGACACGCACGCTCATACATACATACACACGCGATACAGACACGTATGCTCATACATACATACACACGCGATACAGACACGCACGCACATACATACATACACACGCGATACAGACACGCACGCGCATACATACACACGCAATGCAGACACGCACGCACATACATACACACGCTATGCAGACACGCACATACATACAGACGCGATGCAGACACGCACGCGATACTGACACATAGGCACATACATACACACGCGATACAGAAACACACGCACATACACAGCGATACAGAAACGCACGCACATGCACAAGTGATACAGAGTATACACGCACGCGCAGGCGCACGCATACAAATACGTGCGTACACGCACAAACACCGCGAATACACAAACGCACGCACATGCACTCACCCGTTAACACGTGCGCACACGCACATACAAACGCAGGCGCACATATGCGCACATACAAACACGCATACACCTGCACACACCCGTACACACACGCCTGGAGGGTTGACGCCTGGAGGGTTCATGGCGGGCGTGAGCAGCTGAAAGCGCGCGAAGTTTGCTTGCGCTCGCTTCTCGTGACGTCAGGGTCACCTGACTGGGAGCTATCGCGCGTCGCAGCCATTCAGCGTTGCGGATGCGCTGGCTCCGCGAAAGAGAGGGTGAAAAAAGAGGAGGTTGACGGCGCGGCGAGGATGAGCCGGCGTGGATAAAGAGCGTCGCTACTTTCCAACATCAAGGGGCTTTACGCCGGATGCCTCACATAGCCCGACTAAGAAATGCATTCGCATTTAAAACAGCTTTCTATAGTCCGGCGTCGGCTGACCGCCGACGCGGCCGACGGCTGCTGGCGCACTCGGGCGTCGCTCGGCTTCGAATAGATCCTGCTGCAATTCGCGCCGGACGCGCCGGACTCGCATGTACAAGAACCTGCTTCGCGGGCTGTTTCGTCGGTTCCAAACAGGTGGCGCGGCGCGTTCTTCGCTTAACTGCGCATTCGCTCCTCGAGATGCGATCGCACCGGCGCGTTGGAGCCGGCTCGACTGCAGCGGAGACCGATTTGCGCCTGGCATAGCGTCGCTGGCTCGGCGTGACGAAACGCAACGTCATCTCGCGCGCTCGCGTCGGACGTCGGAGTATAACAGAGCCTTAAGAATTGAGGAAAAGGGGTAGCAAGATTGGCTAGTTGGAAAATACTCATGATGGCCAGCGCAAGCAGAACACGGGCGTCGTTTCTTTTTCTTGACCGTGTTTGGTTTGCGCTCGCCGTCACGAGAAAAAGGGGTGCCGAGGTTGCTCCTTTGGGAGAGCAAGTCACCCCCCTTTTCGGGGTAACTGCGAAGGGACGGAGCGTTACAGAGTTCACAGGTAACCACAGGTTCTGCATAAGCCTATTCAATTCTGGATTTTAATTGCAAGAACCATAATGTGGTCATGAAGCACGCCATAGTAGAGGACTCTTCATTAATCTCGACCACCTGGAGTTCTTTACCAAGTAGCACAGCGTATGTTTACAGGCATTTTTGCATTTTGCCCCCCATGGAAATGGGGCCACTGTGAGCGTGAAGCGCTCTACCTGGTCTTCCACCTTAGCAGGGCAACTCCTTGGCGACTAAACTACCACGGCGGGTAAAAATCACCTAACTGGCTATGTAAGATACTTATATAACACAGACGGACTAATTCGAAAGGCTGAAATTCTTTTGATCTCTTAGAACTATCTTCTTTCACTTTCTTCTTTACCTGCGCATCTTAGCAGCGCAGTGGAACGAACACAAGAGAAAGGCACACGTAGACAGACAGCGCCCGTCCTGTCTACGTGTGCCTTTCTCTTGTGTTCGTTCCACTGCGCTGCTAAGATGCACAAGTTCCACACCCACCAACTAGCCCAAGCTTCCGCGTTGAATTCTTCTTTACCATCATCTGAGGATATATATGCCCATGGTTTTCGTTCATGATAACCTTTCCTTCGTCCGCATAGTCTAAGAACGTAAAATTAGTTTGCTGAATTTTGCGCCAGAAATTTGAGTCATCAGTGTCAACCAAAAAATTCTAAGGAAAGTAATATGAGCTTACATGACATTGCAGAAAGAGTCCTATAACTAAGCTCCGCGTGTAAAAAAAGGAGAGGAAAACACCTTAAGGATTCTGCGACCGTCTGTGCACTCTGCCTGGCCTGTCGAGTGAGCGCACACGTTTTGGATTCTCCGCTGTACGGAAATTACAAGAACTGCAGCGGGAATGTCATGTCAATGAGCGTAAACTGTAAATGACAGTGCACTGTTTGCACGCAGCTTTACAGCAGGCATAACGCATGCAACGAAGGAAAATCCTACTCATAGAAAAACGTAAAAGTGTTTGAGTTGCGCGTAGGTAAATATGCACATCACGTTCAGCGTCATTTCGTCGCCGTTTACTTTCAAATCTAATCAACGGCGCTTTACTTTAAAAATTGATGTTTCGTTTGCTTGTACGCAGCAAAAGTTTTGCGCACTATAGCTGCCGCTGTCGGTCTCTGCTAGTCATTTCGAAATTGTTTGCGCTCCTCCTAACTTCATTATTGGCAGCGTCTTTGAGAAAGGAGGTATAGTCACAGCAGTAATCCGATATTGAAGCCATAGTGAATTTTATATTCCACTGAGGCAACGAGTTCTTCCTCTACAGTCGGCGCTGAGAACTGTCTTAAGTGCGAAATACCCGCTGTATTTGCTTGACAATTAAGGCGATTCACTGCTAAGTTAGAGGAGGCGATGGACATTATGGAATGGACAAATTGCACGTTAGAATCTGTCTACTTCTACCGTTGGCTTCGTCCATTTGGTAGCGAGCAGCTATTATGCTGGATTCATTAAGACACTACGCTGCTCACTTCGAGGTTACATGATCACTGTCGTGCCGTCTCAGCTTCATTTCATAGGATTGAATTGCGGAAGTGAACATGTACTTAGATTTATTTCAGCTATGAGACCTTCCAACGTTTCAAAGTTACATCAGACCCCCCCAAACTGCGGCATTGCCCATAACCAACTATATGGCATTTCGAGAAGTGAACGATGGCAGCTTAATTAGGTTGCCGTCGTTGCCTGACATATACCAACTACATGAACTTTCCCGCTGTAAAATCTCATACTGAGGGCATGCTATTCTCGAAAGTGCAGTAAGAACAAAGACCGTATATATTAACCGAACCTTCTACAGAAAAAATACATTTGCTGCAGTTTTCAAGAGTGAGCATTCGCAGTACAGTTAGCTATTCCATCATTCTACAGAAATAAACGCTATTTGCTCCACTTGCGACGTCAGTGATCCTTCCGTCCCGTTGTGCGACCACCTGAAAGGCCAGTTTAGAGGCTTTGCTGCCATCTAGTATTTGAGGGTTGCGTTGATGATCCTTGGACCTTGAAGTGCGTGACACACGCTTCCGAATCATGCGAAACCAATCCGGAACCCCCGTGACAGAATCTAGCTGTTATTTCCTCCAGTGATGGGAGAGCGCACTCGCTCACTTGTCCGCTCCATTGAGCGCTGTGTTTATGTTTTCCTGAGTCGATATCACACTATTCTCGGACGGCGGCATCGCAATTGCCTACTGAGTCCTTTCGGTGAGTAATGATGCGCGAGACAGAAGAGCACACAGAGAAACGCTTCATGCATGGTCGCGACAGAAACCCTCCCAGAGCGATTCGTGGATGCGGGCTCGAAGTAAATGAGCGTAAAGGTACAATTTGTTGCCAGCATGCGCTCGGCACTCCTGCACATGAGACTCGATGTAATGAAGGCGAAAGAGCAACATGTGCATAATTACCTGAAAAAAAAAAGACGGAGACATACGAGTGCCACGTGCTTCCGCCGTCGATCGGAGATGCCATGCGTTCGCCGGCAAGGGTGGTTATGTATGCAAGCTGCACTTCTGAGAGTTTTCCAAGCTATCGATAACCGAGGTATTTACGACGAGAGCAAGCGCATTTCGTAAAGATAAAGTGATCACTTTTCCGAAACGGCGTGACCTGGAACTTTCTCAACAACACAATATCATTTTTGGTAAACACCATTTCATGAATTCCTACATGTATATACATGTCACATGGAGTATGAGTCTAACCCGTTTGGTAAAACACGCTACATAATGCCGCGGTAGAAGGCACAGCTTACAATCTCAGACCTGGTAGGCGAATATCGCGTCTTCAATCGGCAATGAACGGCGGCCGAGCGCATTGAGCCCCTGGGGTACAGATTAGCTGGGACCAATCAACTAAAAATTTTTTTCAGTAAAAAAGTTTTCTTTCTTTCTTTTATAAAGCATAAAAGCAATTTATCTTGCACGCATAGGTCGGCAGAAAAGTTGGAGCTCACTCAGACTCACTCAACAAATGTATTCTGCTCTGATAGCTCACGCGGACTCTGACTCACCAAAATTTTCCTCAACCAGACTCACTCGAACTCAG
The DNA here is from genome assembly GCF_013339695.2 of Rhipicephalus sanguineus. Classification (NCBI taxonomy): domain Eukaryota; kingdom Metazoa; phylum Arthropoda; class Arachnida; order Ixodida; family Ixodidae; genus Rhipicephalus; species Rhipicephalus sanguineus. Next base: position 88,382,462 of record NC_051182.1, on the reverse strand, counting down.
ACTCACTTAAATTATATTCAACCGGACTCACTCGCACTCAAACTCACCAACATATTAGTCAGCCGGACTCACTCAGACTCAGACTCACGGCTTGACTTGAGTCTGACTGAGCCTGAGTGAGTCGACTTATGAGTGCGTGAGCGTAAAAGTACCTTTTTCGGTCTTGTTGTCAATGCTCTTTAATGCGAATATCTCACATAATCGGTGCTCTACGATACGCATTTTAATCTTATACCTTCAAATACGAGATATCAGTGGTTGCAATCCAGTAAGGACATTTTTATGACATACCCGACTCACGCGAAATATTTTTATCAACAGCGTCCGAAAGACTTTGCGGGGGGGACGTCATGGCACCCCTGCTAATTCGCGTCTCTGATCAATAAATATTGAGGTGGCGCATGAACGCGACTGCGTTGAGATATGTGTGAAGATACTTGAGCATAAACATAAGCCGATATAAGGCCGACAGTAAGACCGAAGATGAACAGATAGGATCATAGATCGGCAATAAAAGGTGAAACTCACTCAGGCTCACTCAATAAATATATTTTCGCAATTAGGGCTCACTCGGACTAAGAATCACCAATATTTTCCTCAAATGGACTATCTCGGACTCAATCTCGCCAAAATATTACTCACCGGACTCACTTAGGCTCACGGGACGATGTGAGTCTGAGTGTGTCGACTCATGAGGGAGTTTGCCTACCTATGATTGCACGAAGGGTTAGCTGAGTGGTTAGGCCATCGCTATGTGGAGCATCAGGGCGTGGGCTGTATTCCGTCTAGGGCTGCCGCGTAATGTATGCAAGAGCGCTAGTGTACTGACGTCCAAATTATTTCTCAGTCTTCTGCTACGGCCGTCGCAATAATCTAGTGGTGTTTTCTGCAGGTAACACAATTGAATTGAAGTGTGTAACGAATTCGGCTAGGTGCTCATAAGAAAGGCCACTTATTCAAAGTACCGGCTTTTTACCAATTTGCCCAGTCGTGCTTTGCTTAGTGCTATAGTTACCTCTAATCTTATATTCATGTTCACATTAGGAGTGCTTCGTCAGTATACCATTATCACTCACATTAGGATAACTTCTATTTTATCAAAATATCAGGAGGCATGTGTATTCTGTCTTTATCAATATTATTATCAAGTCTGTAATCATCATAGAAAATTGCTTAAACAGCATATTTTTTTCCTTTTCAACTGTGACACTTTTCAACTATATTTGCTTTGCCGTTCAACTTTAACCATGTGAGCATTTTTGAAACGCTAAACACAACAAGTAACCGCGGGACTGAGGCAGCTGCACAGTTATGAGCATAAAGATTTTAGATGAAGAAACGAGCTTGTAAAAACTAACTGCGGCTTTCTCCATATACAATTCCATGTTGTGTGCAACGTCGACAGTGTACAAGACGATATAGATAACATCGGAATGACAAAGGATTGCTACGGCATCTTCTTTTATCATCGTATAAAACGTTTCGTGACTTTCTAAACACCGCCTAGCTTCCCACGTGGTTTAGGTAAAATAGATTTCTTCATTCCAAGATCACCAGTTAGACAATGCAATAAAAACCAAATAAAAGTGAAGCTAGACTACATTATTCTTAGGGAACTCTGAGAGCAAGCTTACGTTCCCAAATTCAACTAGCGTTACGAATGACAACAAGAAAAAAATACGAGCAAAAGGGCCGAAAGCCGAACAGCTATGCAAAATAGCATTTACTATAATGTCAGTGATTTTTTTTCTTTCTGAACGTGAACACACTAGGCGAAAATTATATTAGCGATCGCGAGAGAGCTTCCTATTGTTTCCGGGAATAGCGCGGCTCCCTTCCTTGGCTTTTCCCTCTGGGTTTTCTCTCTGGGAACAGTACGCCTCACAGATCCCTCACTGGGGAAGAGGCCGCTGACCTTCGAAAAATTCAGACGGACGTATTCCCGCATCTTCTTAAGTTACACGCGATACATCCAACGCTTTAGCCGGCCGTGTGTCCGTGGTGCGGCAGCAGACCGACTCTATACCACATCCCGTGGGGATGCGATCATAAACCAAGTGATTTAGCTAATTTTCTCGGCAAACCTGTAATACCTAGTACGGAGCAGTGGGAGGCACAACTCGCCAGCTCGGACCCGGGAGTGCAGCTCCTGGATCACGTCCGGCGGGCAGCTAAGGCCAGTGGAGCCCTGGACGTAGGGCCCCAGCCATAGAAGCTCCAAGATCCCCCTTTCCCCTTTACCTCGAATAAAGTTTTACTCTCACTCTCTCTGGGAACACTGTCCCGCTCGGACCGAAATTCATGCAAGAGCAAGCTCAGGGTTCTTTCGATTTTTTTAAAGGACTTGCATGCCCACGAGAGATGTCATTTGATTATGCGTTCACTACGGAAAATTTCTCTCTTCTTGAAGACGCATTCGATGAAGTAGCTAGGCGACTAAAGTTTCGCTCTGGTCATCTTGGGGACGCCGGTTCAATTCCCTGCCGCGGCGACCCGCATTTCAATAGAGGCAAAATGCAAGAACGCCGCAGTGGTTCCATTAACTGTGTGTTAAAGAAACTAACGTAATCAAAAGTAAACCGGATTTCCACCCTTACGGCGTACCGCAAAACCATATCGTGTTTTGACCACCCTGAATAGTGGGATTTAAGAACGCTTTTCTGCTGCATATAAAGTCACAGATAGTTATGCTTCTCACTTATCCTGGTTTGTGTTTTCCGTCTTGGTGCTGGCCTTCAGAGCCTGAATCTAAGAGAGTGAGAGAGAGAGAACAACTTTATGAAATGCCTGCAGAGATGATGAGGCTCCCTCCACGCAGGCAGGGAGGACGAGCTTTCAATTGCACGCTTTATGGTATTAATATTTATGCTATCCTGTGTACCAGGGGGCCAGGGCTTCTCAAGATTTCCCAATTTTGTTACTGCCCTTTTCGTAATTTGTTCTTCTTCCAGGATAAAATTTTAATTTCTTAGATTCAGGCTAGAGCACAACGCACAAGACTGACGTAATAGCCTAAATCTAAGAAATGAAAATTTTCTCCTGGAACAAGAAAAAATTACGAAAAAGGCAGTAAAAAAAATTGGGAAATCTTATGGAGCCCTGGCCCCCTGGTACACAGGATAGCATAAATATTAATACCATAAAGCGTGCAATTAAGGGAGTAACACATACTACGAGAAAAATGTGTGAGTTGCTCAACGCCTCTACGAAAAAGGAGACTTTTAAACCATCGCAAAAAAAAATTTCCGCAGATTCGAGGCATTGTGGGAGTCGATTTCATGCGACGCAGTTAGCCACACGTTACGAGTTACATTGACGTCTTTGTGTACTTCGTGTAGTTGCGCGCACGTCGCGGCCTCACCACGCACGTTGACTTCATTGGCACCCATATGTATGGCCCGACGTAACGTCCCCACTAACGTTATCGCAACGGCGTCAATTTTATCGAAACGAACTGCCCGCTACGGTGATAGGTGCAAGTGATAAGTAGGGGTCGTAGGCGTTGTAACGAGCTGTATATGTCGAGACAGAGCTCTAAACGACGTGCTCGTGTTTGTGGGAAAAGAACCACGATGACTTAACCGTCATCGGGACAATAACGAGGCCGTTTATGCATGAAGAAAATTAATGTATTTACAGAGGATGATGGAACTCTAATGATAGTAAAGAAATAGAACAAGCGCTAAGAGTGCGAACGAGAAGTCAACGATTGAACGAAGCAGAGTGAGTTCACCGGGGCATAGCGGAGGTCAAGTGCTGGGAGAGGGCTGACGGCTCAACGACGTTGAGTGAAGGCACTCGATGCCTGGGTAGCGTGGTAGTTGCGCTGCCTAGCTGCGGTCGGCAGCGCTGCTCACCACCGGGGTCGTTACCTTGAACGCGCATGGCTCCTGCCACGCTGCTCACGAATGCTGGCCGAGGCTCTGCATGGGTAGACACGTGGCTCGCCTGGCGGGAACGTCCTGGCGACGTTTCAACCACGCCAGGCCCGAGGTGGTCCCGGGTCGGCCCCAGGTACGAGGACGGCTGGTTTGGCCCCAGGTGCTTGGATGGCTGGTTTGGCCACAGGTGCTTGGACGGCTGGTTTGGCCCCAGGTGGGAACCTGCTGCTACCTCGAGTCCGGAACCCGACAGGTCTCTGTTCCCGCGCCCTGGTCCTTCGATCGCCGGCCACGTCTGCCTATCTTCTTCCCCTTCTTTTTCCCGTCTCCTTCCACCGCGTCTCGCGCCACCGCGTCTCGCGCCGATTCCACCTGTCGTCTTCCTCGATGGTCTCAGAGGCGCGCCGTTCAAACGCGTTTCCCGCGCTTCACTGTTCACTTGGCCCTTCACACACGGCCACTTATCACATCACACATGCCCCTCTTTCGGGACGAAAGTGTTTTTTTCTAAAAAAAAAACTTTGCAAGTATGTTTTAGACGCATTGACCACTTGTCCGCGCAAGAACACTGCACTGTCATGGTGAACACACGTCCGCAAGAAGTCCACAAGAAATGTTCGAATACACACAAGAAAAAAACATTGTAACACTTCCGTGCAGGCTTATGTTACAACCTACTCATGAAGTCGGCTCCTACATTCTCTGAGCCTCTAATATGTTGAATGACAAAAGAATACTCCTGTATAGCCAAACTCCACCTTAATACTCTGCTATTCAGGTGCTTCGCCTTAGCTAGATATTGCAACGGTTGATGATCCGTTTGTACGACAAACTGCGTTCCGTACAAGAAGATGTGAAATTTTTCTATTGCCCAGACTAGTCCTAGACATTCTCGTTCAATGGTGGAGTAGTTGCGTTCTCGGGGCAAGAGCTGTCGGCTGGCGTATGACACTGGATGTAGTATGCCATCGTGTTCCTGCATGAGAACTGCCCCGATGCAAGTATCAGACGCATCCGAACGCAGTACGAAGATGCGTGTCGGATCAGGAGCTCGTACTATTGGTCCCGACGCAAGGGCTTGCTTCAGTGTCTTGAAAGCCGCTTCTCTTTCTGGGGTCCACAAAATCTGGTTCTTCTCTCTTTTCTTGTTCAACTCTGTTAAAGGCTGGGCCTTCTCTGCATATCTGGGTACTAAATCGCGGTAATATCCAGCTAATCCTAGGAAAGATCGCAGCTGCTTCTTGGTCTCAGGTCGAGTTGCGTTAGCAATCTTTGCCACTGTACTTTCTACTGGTTGAATACTTCCGCCTCCCAACCGATGACCCAAGAAGATGATGGATTCCACGGCGATTTCACATTTCTGAGGCTTGATGGTTAGTCCTGCTTCACGGCCTCGCTGCAACAAGTGTTGTAAAGTCTCCACGTGCTCCTCCCAGGTCTCTGTAGCTATGAGAACGTCGTCAATGTAATGGACTACGTTTTCAATACCAAGAAGAAGAGTCCTCATTAATCTCGTGAACACTGCGGAAGCCGTCTTGATGCCGAAAGGCATATATATGAATTGGTAATGTCCCGACTGCGTCGAGAAGGCAGTGACTGGTCTTGAAGCCCGATGGAGTGGAACTTGCCAATAGCCTTTCGTCAGATCGAACTTCGAAAAATATCTCTTGGTGCCGACCTCTGTGAACATTATATCCGTTCGTGGTATGGGTTCGGCATCGGATATCAGAATCTCATTGATACGCCGAAAGTCCACACAGGTACGATAAGTGTTATCCGGCTTCTTGACGAGAACAAGTGGTGAATTGTAGGGAAAATTCGATCGCTCGATGACGCCAAGCTTCAGCATGTCTTGAACTTCCTTCTCGACGACTTCCCTCATTACTATCGGCAAAGGGTATTGTGGAGTGTTAATAGGTTCAGATGTTGTCAACTGAAGGCGGCACTCCAAAATGTTTGTCTTTCCAGGTATGTCGGAAAAGACATCGTCATAAGCAGCTAGAATCTTATCAAGCTCAACACGCTTTTCTTCTTGCAGCCCCTCGGCTACAGGTATTGCTTCCACGCCAACGCTTCGAGTTGCCCTGCAAACTGGTAGTGGTGTGTCTGTCTCCTCCTCTTCCATGACCACGAAAGATGCTGTCTGAGAGGTTGTTTGCGGCTGCCGTTTTTCATAGCGCTTTAACATATTTATGTGGAACAGTTTGTTGTCATGTCCCAGATCCAATAAATAGTCGTGGTTACCCTTTTTCCCAACGACTTTAAACGGCCCTTTCCACTGCATTAATAACATGTTTTCCGTGGTAGGAAGTAGGGTCAGAGCAAGATCTCCAATTTCGAGTTGACGGTTCTTGCTCCCCCGATCGTAGTATCTCTTTTGGGTTTTCTTTGCTTGGGACAGGTTCTCATGGGCTACTTGCAAGGTCTTCTCAAGACGATCTCGAAGATCCAAGACGTAGCCATATGTTGTTTTCATTACGTCGCTGATGTGTTCTCCTGTCCACATCTCCTTCAATATGCTGAGAGGGCCTCGAACGTATCTTCCATAGATAAGTTCGAAGGGCGAGAATCCCATGCTGGTTTGAGGTACCTCTCTGTACGCAAACAGGAGTGGTATCAGCAGCCGGTCCCATGATTTCGGATCCTCTTGGCAGAGTTTACGCAGCATCTGTTTCAGCGTGCCATTGAATCTTTCCACCATCCCGTTGCACATGGGGTGGTAGGGTGTCGAATTCAGATGCTTGATGGACAGCAAGTCATTTACTTCTCTCATCAACTCGGACGTAAAGCAGGACGCCCGATCGCATAGAATCTCACGGGGAAATCCAGTGCGCGAAAACATTTCCAACAGGCCCTCTGTCACAGTCGCCGAATCAATAGCGGGCAGAGCCACTGCGTCCGGGTAGCGGGTGGCAAAGTCAACCATCGTCAGTATGTATCGGTTACCTCTGTTAGAAACTGGTTTCAAGGGACCGATAATGTCTACCGCTACTCGCTCGAATGGAGTATCAATCAGTGGCATTTGGCCCAGTGGTGCCTTGCCTACTTTACTTTTTGGATACGTTCTTTGGCATGTATCACATGAGCGAACGTAGCGTTTAATTTCTTCCTGTACTCCAGGCCAATAGAACGATCCCAGCACACGATCAGTCGTTCGTTTGATGCCTTGATGTCCTGCCATCAGACTTTCGTGAGCCATCTCAAGCACTTGACTACGCAGATTACTGGGAACGACCAGCTGCTTTACCGTTTTGCCAGAGGATAACCGGTAATGGCGGTAGAGTAGCCCCTTTTCTGCGGTAAACGAATACCGTGTTGATCCTCTTCCAAAATAAACTTGTCCGACTTTGTCTCTGCAGGTATCCAAGGTGTTATCTTCTGCTTGCGCAGCTTTCAGCTCCTCTCTCGTCATCTTCAAAGTGTCGACCTTGAGTGTTGCTGAGTTTGGCTGGGACCTTGCACTCTTGATGCCACTCAAGAAGGGTTTCCAATGTTGGCCTTTCTTCTTATACTTCACACGGGTCGTGCTGTCTGAATCCAATTCCGCTGCAGCCAGTCTCTCTTCCCATGTTGAATCTGCGTCATGAGCCTGACGTGATCCGGGTACATTTCCCACGATGATGTCGTACAATGGGGACTCCATGCATTTTACGGTGCATACGCCTGAAAAGTAGGGTGAAAAAATTTCCACCGTTGCCTCTGGAACCGTAATTTTGCTTCCGTCCGCCAAGAACAACGTAGCCGTGGTTCCCGTAAGTGCTTCGTCTGGTACAAGAGAACGACGCACAACCATCGTGTCACTTCCCGTATCTCGCAATACTGATACCATCTTTCCAAATATGATGCCTTGCAACACTGGCATCGGTCGCTTAGTCATCTTTGGTCTCATCTTCACAGCGCTAGCCATACAATCTTCGCTCTTGTCGTCGTCTACTTCCTTGACTTCCTTACAGTTCTGGTTCTGCGACCATATACATGACGTTTTCCGCGTGGTGGTGGTTTTCTTGGTGCACGCTTGACTGTCGTGCCCAGATTTGTGACAAAACCCACAGAATGGTTGCCTCTTCCGAGATCGGCATTCTGCAGCTATGTGGCCGGGCTTGTCACACACAAAACATCGTGTTGGAACCTTTGATGTTGTGTTTGCGCCTTTTCCTGCCGAGGTATTCTCCGCTTTTTCCCGGAAAATCTGCAAGTTTGTCTGTCGCTGCGCTTCCAGGAAATTGTCGGCGGCTTCCGCCATCTCTTCCAGCTTGCGGCAGTTTTTCTCTCGCAGAAATAGTGCCACTTTATCATGACAGCTGTTCATAAACTGTTCCGCTACTATGAGGTTCCGAACGGCTGAGTACTCTTTTTCCGTCTTCGACATCTCGACCCATCTGTCAAAGAAACTTGTTAGCCTCGCGGCGTACTGCACGCCCGTTTCACCATCTTGTGGTTTGCTGTGCCGGAATTTTTCACGGTAGCCTTCTGCGGTGAACCGAAATCTTTGCAAGAGCGCCAACTTGGTTTTGTCGTAATCGAGTGCCTCTTCTGGAGCCAGACGACCAAAGACCTTGAGCGCTTCTCCACTCAAACACAAACTTAGGGCCGTGGCCCACTTGTCTTTTGGCCAATCTTGACCGGTAGCAATATTCTCAAATCTCTTGAGGTACGCGTCTAAGTCATCCCGGTTCTCATTGAACCCTGGCATAAAATTGTGAGGATTGACGTTAGACGATGCTCGAACCTGTCGGCCTTCGTCAGCTACCACTGACTCTCTAACGCCTTGAGCCTGAGCAAGTTGCAGACGCAGCTGTAAAGTCCTGTGAGCTTCAGCTTCAAGTTTCCGCTCGAGCTCCATCTGCTCCATCTTCTCCTTAATTACTTCGCGTTCTGCCGCCCTATCGTCTCGAGCTTGAGCCTCCCGTTCTTCTACCCAAGCCTTGAGCTCAGCTCCTTCTAGCTCCATGCGCAATGCCAGTTTCACTAGATCCGAACTCATCTTTGATCGGTCTTCTATACTCTTAGCGAAATGCACAAACTCCTGCGACTAATAATGCAATAAACGGCTTCGTCCTGTCGCCTTGGACGCCAATGTAACGAGCTGTATATGTCGAGACAGAGCTCTAAACGACGTGCTCGTGTTTGTGGGAAAAGAACCACGATGACTTAACCGTCATCGGGACAATAACGAGGCCGTTTATGCATGAAGAAAATTAATGTATTTACAGAGGATGATGGAACTCTAATGATAGTAAAGAAATAGAACAAGCGCTAAGAGTGCGAACGAGAAGTCACACGATTGAACGAAGCAGAGTGAGTTCACCGGGGCATAGCGGAGGTCAAGTTCTGGGAGAGGGCTGACGGCTCAACGACGTTGAGTGAAGGCACTCGATGCCTGGGTAGCGTGGTAGTTGCGCTGCTAGCTGCGGTCGGCAGCGCTGCTCACCACCGGGGTCGTTGACCTTGAACGCGCATGGCTCCTGCCACGCTGCTCACGAATGCTGGCCGAGGCTCTGCATGGGTAGACACGTAGCTCGCCTGGCGGGAACGTCCTGGCGACGTTTCAACCACGCCAGGCCCTAGGTGGTCCCGGGTCGGCCCCAGGTACGAGGACGGCTGGTTTGGCCCCAGGTGCTTGGATGGCTGGTTTGGCCACAGGTGCTTGGACGGCTGGTTTGGCCCCAGGTGGGAACCTGCTGCTACCTCGAATCCGGAACCCGACAGGTCTCTGTTCCCGCGCCCTGGTCCTTCGATCGCCGGCCACGTCTGCCTATCTTCTTCCCCTTCTTTTTCCCGTCTCCTTCCACCGCGTCTCGCGCCACCGCGTCTCGCGCCGATTCCACCTGTCGTCTTCCTCGATGGTCTCAGAGGCGCGCCGTTCAAACGCGTTTCCCGCGCTTCACTGTTCACTTGGCCCTTCACACACGGCCACTTATCACATCACAGGCGTATTCTTCCGGGGCGTAGCGAGCCCTCTGTATAGCTTGCTGAGTCAGTGGAGTGCATAAGCAATGTTTATCACATTTTCTGAAGGCAGATAGCGAGCGCTGTAGCATCAGTTGACATGGCCCCCGCCTGACGCCTGTACAGGATCTTTTTCGGAAGCAGTTTCAAGGACTGGTGTAGGTGTGTAGTAAAATACAATTGATTGCCAAGCAGAGCGCCCGTGTTCGATTCCGGTACGGGTCGTGGTTCGATTGCACCGGTCGTGGTATGTTGGTATGCGTCACACGTGACAGAGGGAAAGGATTGCATGATCTAGGCGATGGGTATGCCATGTCATTGATGTCATAGCCTGGTAATCGTGTTTATCATACGCTCATATCCTCCAATGCCAGCTTTCGTACATCCCAAGTGAAGGAGACGACCGCGAGATTACCCAGACCAGGGCTGGGCAAAGATACTTTAAAATTGTATCGCGATACGATACAAGATACTCAGGCAAGAAGTATTGGAGATACAGATACAAGATACTGCCGCAATAATTGTATCCGATACGATACTCGGCAATTGTATCTTAAGATACTTCGATACATCCTCAAATTTGTTGTTATAGATCCATATAATGTAGCAGCATACGCCTATGCACGAAAATGTCTGCTTGAAAATTTCTTAACTGTGACCTATTTTGTTTCATTTGAAGGAAATGTCTGTTAGTATCTCAAAAGTTTTGCCCTTCTTGCTCAAAGTACATTAGTTTCCTTCTCCAAAACAACGTATTGGAGTTTGTTTTAGCTTCTCCACAGTACAACTCTTTATACACTTCGCTGACAGCAGTTCTTGCTTGTCATTTTCGCAATTGAGGGAGTCGCTGCTCAGCTTGCCGACCGGCTAGCGGGGTGCCATATAATCACAATAACTTCAATAACAAGGCTTCGCACGACAGCGCAAATACCGGTGTGGACTCTTAACTTTCCCTAAAAGACAGTTTGCGCAATAACGTATATCCGGACAGGTGTAGAGCAGTTTTTTTTTCTTGGGGGAGGGGGGGTGAGGGGCATTGTGTATTCTAGGGGTTTCAGACCTTTTGCTAGCGGCCCGGCCCGCACAGATGATCGTCTTCGTCCCATTTGTTTTTATTTTCTTAACAAGTATGTTCGTGAGCTACACAGACATGACTGGTCTGAAGCATTCCTTTCGTGAGCAACATGTGACCATCATGTGCTGAAATATAACCGTGCAACAAAAGCTCTATATTTCAGAATCCGCGTCCAGATTTCACTCGTGTACATCGGTGTCGATGTTTCTCGCATCCTGACTGCAATTCCCCTTCAGAAATGGCCTATATATGAGATATGGGAAAGGCGTCCTGTCAAATGGCAACTTCATTTTGTTCAAACTCTCTCCGACCCCCGCTCCCACCATCTTCACTGTCCCAGACTTTGCAACTAAATTTCGCGACTGCGGCCCGCTGGCTATAAGCTGAGTTTGAGACCCCTGGCGTATACGTAGGCGACTTAAACTGCAATGAATTTTCATATTCTACTTATCTGCTGACGTAAACGATTCTGTATTGATATACTCACTAACGTGCAATTTTTTATCAATTTTTCTTCAACGAGAGAACATGTGCAACACAGAAACGTCTCAGACGTATTGTATAGTTGCACAAAGCGTCGCAGGAAACCGCCGCTATTCGCGCTATTGCCGCTTATAGCTCCCATTACGCGGCGATTAGTAATACAAAAAATATTTAAGAAGGCCTAAAACAGGAAAACTTATATAAGTAAAATAGAGAGGTGGTTCTGTATCAAACGTTCACATTGAATGAGTACAGAAGCACAATACAGACGGCGCCCTTTATAGCTATGAGCATGAAGTATCGTCAACTTACCTGTTGAGACAATAGAAACTTCAGTGCCTATGAAAAATTGCCTTAAACGGCTCGTTGGGATGCTCGTGAGTAAAACGGAGCATTCAGTAAAACAACGCTTCTTAAATCCCCTTTCTGACATTTTTAACATGGCTCCTAATAATTTCCATTATTATAATGCAAACTAAATTTCGCTGTTTTCCTAAGCGGTAAGCAGAATGTTTTCTACTGTATACTCAAGGCACAACCACATAATTATATATTTGTTTTTAAAATCGACTTGGCAACGTGTAAGTGTGTAAGCAGTAGTAGAAATAAAGCAGACAGAATAATGAAGCAGAGATCTTATTTTGGGAGCGCGTTATAAAAGACATACTTCAGTGAACAGACCGGAGAAACAGTACAGAGACCTAGGTAATCTATGGGATGCAAAATGACAGCTAAGACAGCACTTGTGCTAATAATCAAAGTTTGATTTAATAAATTCTTTGAATATATGTAACAGGAAGGAAAAAATACGGTACGCCAAGATATTCTCTCTTAGGGAAACGCTCGCTCTAATAGATATAGCATCGGTACCAGTTGTGCTAAAGTTGTTAGAATCTTATTTGCATATAAGTTAATTCACTGCATGCAAATCAAACTTACATCCACGAGATTCTTCAAATCGCTGATATGTAAAATCCACGAGACGCAAAGCAACCTCATTCTTGCACGCATCACATTTCGTTACGAAGCAAGACGCAAGGCAGTCTTCAATAACGACACTGTAGCAATAGACACTTTTAGTTGGGCGTACGTAACGAGCCTACGTACGCAGCACGGCCACGGGAGAGAAGTGCGCATGCGCAGTACGTAACGTATCTATTCCAGGGATGCGCGCGTACGCCCGTAGCAAGACGCTGCGTACGTAACGCAACGCTTACTACGTTGCGTTCTCGCGAGATCTCGAACAAACCAGAAACGAGAGCCCATGGCGGCTGCAGTGGCGTTCGACGCAGACAGCAATAGTGAACCCGATGCAAGTCGTGTGTACTCCACATTGAAAGGCCATGTTTCCATGCCAGACAAGGTACAATCAAGCGGCACGTTCCGGCGTCCTGACCAGTGGGAAGACATAGCCTGGCGTCTCCCAGAAATCCTCAAGCAACCGTCTTCGACAGGTTGTGTGCGCGAACGCGCTATCTATTTCTATCAGGCATCTAGGCGAATGACGCCGTAAAAAAAAAAAGAACGTGAGCTTGGCTCTTACTTTTATTCATGCCGCAACATAACGCACATTGAGCGTTGTGCGAGCTTTGATTCCTTGAAAGTACTGCTAGTAGATCGGAAAGTCAAGAATGCCTGCAATACGACCAGTTGCTGTAAGGTATACGCTAAGCCTCATACACAGCCGCGCTAGATAGAACGCTGTGTTCGATCCAGTGCGGCCGTAGTCCATCAAACGCCATTCTTCCATAGTGTACCCAGCTTCAAAGCTGTGTGCACATAGTAATGTTCAACGTTTACGGCAAAGGTCAACGCGCGCAACCAATGCAGCCAGGGACGACGCCAAAAATGCACACAGCGAACGCCGCCGCCTCACATGTATGCCAGTGGCCATTACCCAGGCCATCGGGAGGTCCTGCGTGCAGATCACAGAGGCCACGTTACTCCTGGGACCTAGCATTCTTCTGACGTCGGTGGCGCTGATAAGCATGCGAAAACACTCACATCTCGCGTACGACTAATCTATATGAGTGAAACGCATCAGGGTACGTTAAACTAAAACTGTTGTAGCACGCTTCGCTTGCAGCGTACGCAACGTATTGTGCGCAGCGTACGCAACTTCTGCGTACGCCCAACTAAAAGTGTCTAATATCAGACTTTGCGCGATAAACGCCGCACGCATTGGAGTACGCGGCGCAGGACAGTGACTAAGAGCAAGTGTCGCGGCATTGGCGCAACTAAAAAGAAAAAAAATCGAGGACGTGGGCTCGGCGTACACGTCCGCGCGCTTGGCTTCCTCATATTGTGCCCTCACTGGGGGACTCTGGCGGAAAAATAATATTGCATCACTGCCCTTATATTTATTCAAATGGCCTAGTGGCACCAGTACCAGCTTGAGAAGCGGAGCTTGGCCAGTGACTATTGTTTCTCACGGTTGTGTTGCGATAGAAGTATCTTGTATCTTAAGATACACGATACATTATCGAATGTATCGGAAATACAGATACACATACTCGTTTTTCGAGACGTATCGCGATACAGATACAAGATACCTTTAGAGTATCTAAGATAGTATCTAAGATACATGTATCTTCGATACTGCCCAGCACTGACCCAGACGTAGGCACCGTGATGGTCTTACGTAATAATTACCGGCTATATTCCGCTAGAGTTTGCTTAAAGGGCCCCTAAACCACCAACAGACGCTCGCGTGCTCCTCTACGTGCCTTTCCGCCTTTCCTTTATGGACAACAACCGTCATGACGTCATGTATGATTAGGTGACGTCTTGAGCAAGAGACGCTGTCAATGGGCGAACAAGAGCCTGTTTTCTGCTAGCAGATGCCCGCGCTTCTTGCGTTTTCACCTCGGACGCTGAGGAAGGGCACTCGGAGAGGTGGATAGACGAGCCGACGAACGCAGCCTAGCGAAGGAAGTGGCGAAACGACAAAGCGCATGCAACTCCGCCAGCGTTCGCAGTAGACTCGTGCACAACTGCAACGCCACAACTAAATTTCGACCTGTGTGTGGTTTAGGGGACCTTTAAGTTGTTTTATGATCTTGCACGCGTTGGCTTATACCTGAAGGATCATAAAAGCAACTTAAAAAGCTATGGCTTAGTTATGCCAATAATTATTACGTAAGACCATGTGTATCTTAATTATCAGAAGCCAAACACGACGCCATAGAACAGCTCTGCAGGCCAATGACTACATTATAGGCACCGTGCAGTCGAGTTTTCCCGTGTGACTACAGCGCCAGAACGCACAGTCTAGCGGATAGAAAAAGCTACTCTGAGACGGGGCCGTTCAAAATGGAACGCGGTGCGCGCGTCTCCCTCCCTGCATTAGTGGGTGAACTGTGGCCGGGCTACACGGGGGACGCGTTCGCGCGTCTGTCTTCTGCGTGCCCCTAACAGCCAATGTCAGCGAACTTGGGACGGGCCTGTGAGAGCAACGCAGCTCCCTCTGGTCAGTGAACGGTGCCTATAATTCAGCCCCTTTGGACGATGAAGCGGTTGAATATTAGCTGCCCTTTGATGGTCCAAGGGGGTAGTACCATTCCCTAATTTTAGCACTGTTGCCATTTTTCACGTTATATACAGCAGTATTACTAAAATAAGTGGCAAGTGTTTGTATGAATTGCATTATCTGCTGCGAAAAGGCCCCCGCTGGAATGCTGCGCTGACCTGTAATGCAGGTAACGTGAGGCACAGGAACACTTCGTACGGCCTTGTAGTTGTTTAGTTCGAAAATTTTTTCTCACTTAAAACAAAAACTACTCTTTTCAAACTTCTTGCACATCATACCCACAAAGCATTCTACACAACGCTACATTGTGAAAATGAAGCCGTAGTATGGGTGAAAACGCTATCTTTCCCAGCTAGACCACAATATTGTGGAAACGTTTCTTCTTCTTTCGTTCCCGCAGTATTTTTATCACTTACTATAGGAACCGACAAAGCCCTCAATGTGAATATATTACTCGCAAAAAAATCGGTGCTCTTTCAAGGAAACAATAAACACGCAGGATCTTGCGACTTTTCGTCAAGGCCAAAAATAATGAAAGTTGAAACAAAAAAGATTAAACGATCATAGTCATGAAAGAGCAGCACCTTGAAATTAAGAAAAAAAAATGTTTTGTAGTAATTGCTCAGACACAGTTTCAGTTCCGTGCCCCAAGTTCGAAGCGCCCTCTAGGCAACACAAATGTGTTTCCCGAAATATAACGCCTCAATAACTACTTCTGAGATTCACACATTCCACTCAATTTTTTTTCAGCATGACCGGAGATGGTCGAAAATTTACCTGGTACACTTGATATGAAACGACCCATATATATATATATATATATATATATATATATATATTGCTTATTCGTGTAGACTATGGGGACTATTAGTGATCTAGATCACACTGGATATTTCACATCATATAAATAAAACAAAAAAGCAACATATCGGCTTATGTAGGTCGGCGTCCCTTATTGGAAATGCAAAGAAAAAGGTGCCTGATTACAACACATCACGACGTAAATGTACAGTGCAAACCGTTTCTTATCCCATGGCTTATTCGCGCTGCTAGGAACTAGATGAAATGACAAAAGAAAAGCACACGCATTAGCCATGGAGCCGTACCAGCTAGCCCCAGAGGAGCTCTTCATCTAGGACTAAACAACGCGTTATGGAACAAAAACAAGCTAATGACATACAAAAATATTGTAGAAAGCTACTCCATGCAAAGTTGGTACAATGGTTTGTACAATGGCATAAAAACGACTTAAATGCAAAATTGCGAATTCTTGGCAAAAGAGAACCAAATGGAGGCTCAGGAATATCTCCACGGTATACATGTCACAATACGTCGTGCAGTTGACATACCCCTGGACATAGCAAAACACAATCCGGTTTCCGGTGTGCTTCGTGTTGTGTTCGGCAACCTCTGAGAGATATATGGCGGAAGTATAGTTGTCATATCTTGTAGCTCTTTCTCAACGCTGGTTTATCTTTGTATTTTTCTGTCCACGTTGAGAGTCTTCGCTCGCTAACAGTCACACAGGATTGTCATAGAACGATTGTTTTCTGCGTAAGCCCTGAAAGCCAGCTGTCTTCCTGCCGTCAGCTTCCTTTCTTCCCCCAACCTAAGTGTCGATCATGGTCAGTGACCCAAATTGGCGCAGAGGAGTGAAAGCCACACGGATTTCTTATGTAAAGACAGGAAACGCATTAAACAAAACCTGAAAGAACATCACGGGTGTATTGGATGAAACAAGGAAGCAGGCTTTCCTAATAGCCTGTCACAACACTTTCGAAACAAAGGAAGTGTGCTACGAGGACGTTGTAAAGGAGACGAAAAGGATCTATAGGTGCAGTAGAAGGCAAAAAAATTAAACATGCAACGAACACTTTCATTCTTGTAATGTCCGAACATTTCCTCATCAGCAACAATTATCGGTTGTTCAGAATGTCTCCGGCCAGAGATAATATGTTTGTATGCGAAATACTATGAAACATATTTTAGTTTAATATAAATGTAATTTTCACGCTAATTCATCAATTTGTAATCGGTTTTCTGATGTACGCGCAAATAAAAACTCTCTCCAATTTTTCAAAATGGAGACTACAACATATGCTTACATTTTCTACGAATCAGAGCACTTACGTGTATCAGACCAGCGTAACATGCATTACACTTTGGTTATTACCTGATCAAGCTAAACAGTTGCAGCTTATAACTTCTTTTGAAATGTGGCGTAAGAAATGGTCAACATATACTTTTCGTTTCGTAATGTGCATATTTACGGGATAATCACATCATATTACATTGTGGATAAGATAAGGCGCAGTTGTTGCCTACTGTGCACCTACATGTCGATTAGCCATGGCGAATTATCATACGTTAGTTTTTCAACTGTCCACTTTCTGAAATTGTCATCGATCTCTTAGGTTTTTTCGATGATATGGGTTCATTTTATCGGAATTTGCAAAGCTGCCGGCACTGCCTACAACTGCACATTTCATTAGCGCAGTAAATAGGCACGTCTAACCAAACCGCAGGACAGTATTTTGTGTTTCTTTTTCTCTGTAGTAGAAGTCATCAATGTTCAAAACTAGCCCACTTACACATCTTTACACAACGTGCAGTGGCATTACAGCTGATTAGCTAAATGTAACGCTAGCGAAATCATTGCAAGGATTTCAGGTTTTAAAGAAAATTTTATAGACGCGAAATCGTCCGCGGAGAGAATTAGTGATAATTATAGAATTTTGAGTGTTTATGAAGGATATTGCAGAGTCGTGGTGGGCAAGGTGGGAAGGTGGCCGGTTTACCGTCTCTAGTGTACAATACAAACAAAAAAAAGCCGCGTGCTCTTTGCTAGCCCACGTAATGGGGCGCCGGACGCAGGTGCTCTCGGCATGCAGATTGTCTTGTCTCTTCCAACACATTATTAGATAGGAAAAATTGGCCGCGTATCTGCGTGCTTCGCTGCAAATGTCGTGTAAAGACGATAGAAGAGGCGCTGTGTGAGATATGGACGCCATCTGGCAATACGTCGGGAAACATGAGTGTTGTGTTGCGTGCTGGTAGTCCCGGCGCAGCAGCAGGCGAAGACCGGCGGTGACCAACGCGACCGGCGGGGACGCCAGCCAGCCCGAAAACGCGGTTTGGCGCGAAGCGCTGAAGCAGAGAAACGTCCGCACTCAACGAGTACTCTCCACACACTCTTTTATTTACACGTCGTCTGGGTAAAACAGGAACGCCAGAGCGGCGCCCACAACCGGCAGCCTGACGGCCGCCCACAACGCTGATTTTTCATTTTTTAAATATTTTTTTCACCTTCTTGGCCTTCTCAAAACTAAAGTTTTTCAACACCAACCCATGGCATTCGTACAGTGCAATGCAGAACCGAAACCGAAACACAACAATGAGCTCGTGCGAAGGGCACGGAGGAAGGCAAATTTCAGCGCAGTCGCATTTTCAGCTTTGTTGAAACAGCGCTCACTAGACGACGACGAAGTAAAAGAAGGCACACGACACGCAGCGCCTGTCCTGTGCCTTCTTTCACTTCGTCGTCGTCTATACCTGGCGACAACTTTCTGTGGCAGCACAGCTAAAGATACATGGGCGGAGCTTCTGCACATGTGTTACTACGCCAAGTAGTCCGTTCACGGGCGATTTCAGTTTTGGTTTCGCGAGCGCATAAAACATGTGCGTTTCCACACGAGTATTCATGGCTCGTGATGTTATTTGGCAATTTATGCAGATAGTTTATTCACAGATGTAGTCGAAATCTACCACATGACTTGATATACTTAAGCATGCAGCACAAATACCTGTAATCGTTGCTGAGCTCTTCTGCAAATCAAATTAATAACGCTAATGTGCTAGCGGTTCAAGTCCACGTGCAAAGCGAGCACCATTTAGTATTGTTTACATTTCTTTTTTGGGAAAGCGATAGAATATTTTGCATTGCGAAGGAATGCAGGAATCAGCTTTATTAAAGCGGTCGGTTTTACTTTTCAAAGAAAAAAGAAAGCCACGGCCCAGCAGTAACTGCGCAATCGAAAATCTTACGCAAAGGTAACAAGACATTTTCTGAATTTCGGTGCACACAGGGTCGACATCGTCGTTTTCCTACATTTGGAGACGCTGTAACTTTCTGGAGACGCTCACGTCATTTTGTCAGGGGATGCGAAGGCATCGAAAGGCAGCAGATATCTTGGCCACGACCAGTCAGGAGCGGGCGTCTCACGTGTGTGATTATACAAACGGGTGAAACGCGTTCCTTACTCCAGTGATCAAGAATGCTTTTTTTGCAAATTGAAAATCACGCTGTCAGTCGCATAATAGACATGAACGCGTCTGTTGCCGAGGCAAAGCTGTGCATGGGTGATTTTGTCACCGTAAATCGCTCTCATTCAAAACGCCAAAACACCTCCCGCCGTAGACGCCAACGGGCACGGTGTTACACGCAATCTTCGGTGCGACTGTATCAGTAATAGTAGGCAACCTAAATACCGACCATGTATGCAACGCATTTTATGAAATGGGCCACTTATTTTACGTACTGTTTCTAATCGCATTTTTGCTTTCAAGCGGCTCTTCTTGCTGAAGACTTGCAGGTAGCCGTCGTCACTGTCAAGGAAGCTATCGCGATGAGAGACCCACTTGCGATGGTGGTATCACTTGCACACTTCTTTCTCGGTGATAGTATGGACAGATCAACAAAATAAATCACAACGCACCGCTGTAATCGTTTCATTCTGGTAGATGAACACAGATCACCTAACGAACACGCGCTTATGGTCACTTGCAAGCTTCGATGTGCACCTGTTGCAGCCGAGCGACGCCATCGTTGTTGAGTGGGGACGTAAAACGTGAAATGGACACCAGAAAACCTGAAAACTCGAAAGAGCGAAAATCGCTAATCCTTTACGGGATTATCATTCTTACTTTCAACGCAAGCGATCTTGAACGTAATACCTATTTCTTTTCTTTTTATGTTTTCTTTTATGCTACGTATTCTACAAAAGCTAGCGTTCGCGCACTACATACAGAAGCGGAGTAAAAAAGTGCGTGGTTCGGTTGCGTAGCCTTCGCTGTGCTGCCACAGAAAGTTGTCGCCAGGTATAGTGAGCGCTGTTTCAACAAAGATGAACGCATACCAACTCGCTCAAGCTTCCATTCTTATGCATTTTCAACGCAGCTTAAGAAACTAGGGTCCTTAAAATTACGTATGTATGCATTTTCTATTAAAGGAACACGCCACCTAATACTTACCTAGTGATGTTGCACCTCAGATATGCATGATATTTACTTTTTGATCGACAACGTTCACAAGTATGAACAGCCGTACCAGTTCAAGACGGCTGGCCTTTGGGCAAGTGGTTCAACTTGGGCCGAGTGGCTGAGTCGAGGGACGTGCCGACAAACAGAAAGACAGACAGACAGAAAGACAGACCAAAATTTCTGCGTTTAAGTTCCCCAAGAAAGACTATCGTCTTTAAAATTGCTACCTTTTTCACGCAGCACGTTTACGAGCCTAGGCAAGATAGCTTGGTCGCGCTTTCCTTTATTTTCAACCTGTGTCCCAGTGAGTGATGTGGCGTTTAAAACAGCTAAGCATTCAACTACGTCGTCACGCGTTTCTGCCTATAGCGGCAAGCTCCATGACACATCAGGCACTTGCATGTACCTCCCACTTTTAAACTTGTGATTGCATTGGTATGCGTCCTGCGTCATCGCACACGTTCAATGCTTGCTGCTGCAAGCGCTCACAAAGGCTTATCTTGTCCGAGCAGCCCAAGAAGAGATCCATTACCCTCAGCAAAAACGAGATTGATTATCTAGCTGTGATGCTATAGGTTGTGCGATATGAAGCACATGTTCTACTCATTTCGTGTTCATATCCCTCGTATACATTTCTGGCGGATTTGTTAATAAAACTTAGATCAAGTCAACGCCTGTGTTGTGTCCTCACCCTGTCCTCATTAAATTTGTGCTTGCAAACATGTCGTTACTGAATCGCCAACTAGCTTAACCTACCATACTTCCCAGAAGAGACTGGTTAATAGTGTAAAGGTTGAAACGATGGCCGTAGAAATAACTATGAAAGCGTCGCTAGCCACAAATGATCACGAGAGTTTTACAGCACAGCTGTACTGTATATGACTCGTCGGTGGGAATTCTTCGTGTCCGCTGACAAAAACACTCGCAGGTATAGGGTAATAAAACGAAATAAATTCTCTTGGCGAGGTTCGATATTAACCCTGGCCACCACATTCCCTAGGCGAGAGGCCTAATTAGTGAACTACACTCCTTTCATTTTTTGCACGTTATTTCTACAGATTCAGCCCCTGCCAGGGTTAGTTATTTTTTTTCGATCACTTTATTCAAATTTACCTCATAATTACTACAAATAACATCCACAATACTTTCTTGTGCATTCTTGTCTGTTAGTTCTAATTATTGTTGTGTCTGGCAAATTAAAACAAGCCATTCGAATTCTCCTTCTTTTGTTTATGAGCATGAATGAATTGTAGCTGTTATGTAGGCCTATACTGATACTTTCCTGTATCTCCACTGGCGTATATACTGTTTTATTACTATCTTTAGTGATCTATAAGTTCAGGTAATGTGGAAAAAAATCGGCAGATCCCACGGAGTGTGGGAATCGATGTAATGCGAAGCAGCCAGCAAAGAGCTGCATACATCGTCTTGTCTGTCATTGAGGCACATGAAGTCATTCACGTCGTGACATATAGTTCGCTAAATATCGCGAGATTGTCATACATGCATGCGTGTACAATCTGGTATATGCCATGCTAACGAAACATAAATTCTGCTACATATATACGATGCGTGACCTGCTATTTACGTTCGTCACGCGCTCCTGTCATGCCATACCAATTTAGGTATATATCCAGTTAACAAAATGGCCGCGACTGCACCAAGCGTGGCGTCTAAATCATACCCTACATGACATGCGTGTCATGATTTTCATATTAGGTCCTATTATTTATGTTCGTCACACAGTCACGTCGCGAGATGCAAATTTTGGTGCATATCAAGCTAGCGAAACGGCCGCCAGCGCACCATGAGCGTGGCCCGTAAGTCATGCTATGCATGACATGCCTGTCATGATTTTCATGCTACCACCTTTCATTCCTGTTCGTCACAGCCATGTCACGCGATACCATATTTGGTGTATATCAAGCTAGCAAAACGGCTGCCAGCGCACCATGAGCGTTGCAAGTAATCATGCTGTACATGACATTCGTGTCATGATGTTCATGTTACCACCTGTTATTTGTGTTCGTCATACTGTCATGTCGCGCGATACCAATTTTTGTGTATATCAAGCTAGCGAAACGGCCGCCAGCGCACCATTGCGTTGCAATGAAGTCATACTGTACATGACATGCGTGTCATGACTTGCACGTTAGGACCTCTCACTTATGTGCGGCATACACTCTTGTCACGCCATATCAATTTTGGTAAATATAAAACTAACGAAACGGCCGCAAGAGCACCAAAACAGTGGCGTGTAAATGATGTCGTTCATGACATGGATATCATGATTTTCATGTTACGACCTGTTATTTATGTTCGTCATAAAGTCATGTTACGCCATACAAATTTTGGTGTACATCCTATTAACGAAACGGCCAGGACAGCACAAAGTCGTAGACGGCTAGATAGATAGATAGATACGCTCAAAGTCGCAGAAGTTCGCTAAGAAATGCTTCGCATTTAGAAAGGTGTGGCGAGATTTGCGCATCTTACGGTGGTCGCAGAATGGATGGGGCCGACGCGGCATGCATAAATATTAGCTTCGTCTTAAGGCAATGAGTTAGAGCCACGCTGAGGGGATGTTTTTTATTATATTTCTGTTTCCTAGGGTGGGAGGCAATGTCTGTTAAGCGCCCCGGTGGCCGCCTTCATCAATGATTGTCTTTGAGTCATAACTCGCGAAAAGTGTTCCCACTCGGCATGTCGCCCTCGGTGGAAACGGCTGAAGCGTCGTCTGGTGGTGGCAACATGTGATGCGTAGAACGATGTGGAAGTTTACTCCTAGAGACGAGTCATGAACTGCGCTAAAATAGGATGCTTAAAAAAAAACACTCGCGACAGCGAGTTGATATATGATGATATGCATTGTGCGTATCATCATATATCAGTCATCAATGCATGAGATGTGCATTGGGATGGTATATTGCATCATGTCAAATAATTGCTGTAAGGAGGGAAATAACACAGTATAACGCTAACATATTGAAAACTGCAATAAAAATTTGTTAGCGCACAAATTACCCGGCTAGCATTTTGGCGAAAGTTGCTCGAAGTGTCATCCACTTTTCTACTAATAATACGCAGCAAGACTCTTACGAATAAGCTAAAGAAGAAATCA
This sequence comes from Rhipicephalus sanguineus, assembly GCF_013339695.2. Lineage (NCBI taxonomy): Eukaryota > Metazoa > Arthropoda > Arachnida > Ixodida > Ixodidae > Rhipicephalus > Rhipicephalus sanguineus. The sequence continues at coordinate 88,359,165 of NC_051182.1, read as the reverse complement.
CCGTTGCGCCAACCAATATCGGAGAACACTTGCTTCAACACATGGTGAAATGTATGCCCACAATCATCGCATCCATTTTATGCTCACAAAATAAGGGTACTTGCGCAAAATAAATCGTTCAGCACAGCGGTGATTGCATAAGCGCTAGCACATGGATCAGTCTAACACCGTGGAGGCAGAACTACGCGTAATCTCCTGTAGCGATTATCTACAGTTGTTATACAGGAGTTTGTTCTTCTAAGTGATCAGTACTCTTCGCATTCTATAAATTTCAGCAACGTGTCGGCGCACTTTCTGCATTAAGTCTTGGTTTTACTTATCACTTAGAAAAAAGGGACGACTGTAATAATTTAACGGTTGGTTCTTGCTTAATAATTAAAATCAGTTTGCAGAATAAGCCTACTTGGCACTGTATTCAATGACCATAATCATTGACCTTCGCTTTACCTTTGCTGCAAAGCGAAGGTCGCTCTCCGTGATTTATAAGTAGGATGGTAGAAAGGTCAGATATTCTAAGGTATCCATGATCCATCTTCCGGATCCCGGACCATCTATTGCAAATGCGTCATCATGTTTGGGAACCTCGTTCCCATTGCCTTTACTAATTCGTTCCCATTTCCTTAATATTTAAGGTATCCATGATCCATCTTGCGGATCCCGGACCATCTATTGCAAATGCGTCATCATGGTTGGGAAGCTCGTTCCCATTGCCTTTATTATTTAAACGACAGCCCCAAGCAACCACCTATTATATTGACTTACATTAGCTAAATGCACATCGTTTCTTCCTCAATTACGAACACTAACATTTTACAGCATGATGTACAGGCCTACCATTCTGAACATTGAACATTGTTTATTTGCAGGAAAAAAATACAAAATTTCCCTGCGGGAGGCAAAGACTAAAGGCTAAATAGCCTGACGAGGTCTAGACCTCCTGATACACTCTGCGTCAGTGCCACATCATACACATTTACACATCAGTAACATACACATATACAAATAAGTGACATATTATACACATATTATACACCTTTGAGTAGTATGAGATATTACTTGGTTTTACATGCTATCATATTCATATTTTTTTTCATACATATACATTCACAAAGATTTATACATTCAGAACATGCTTACTTCTGCACACATACACAAAAATGTTTTACAAGGAACATGCTTCTTTCTACATAATATACATTCGGAATATAATTTTCATAAAGAGAAAGCAATATTGGAATCAAACGATTCTGTTTTAATATAATTGTTCACAGCAAATAAAGGGGGGAATCAACTAAGTATACAAGTATTCCTAACTGTTATTGCCTATGGATCTACTATGACGTTAGTCGAAAGAAGAAATGATTTATGATGACATTTAAATTTTTTAGTTTTGAGTGTAAAGTCTATATTCGATTCGTGAAGGTTTAGCAATTGTATAATCTTATAATCAATAGCCAGCTTGCCATAGGTTGTGCGTGTTTTCTTGGTTTTGCGGGTAGAATTTCTGAAGCCGTATTTTGTTGATACAATGCGTGGGAAGGAATCCTGTAGTTTATGCTTATGAATGTGTTGCACCAGCTTAAGGTTATATACTTTCCTAACAGATAGAATTCCATGTTTAAGAAAAAGCGGCTGAGTGTCTAGGTCCTTGGGATGACCTTTATATTTTTCTGAAATACGGAGCATGCGCTTTTGCAAGATTAATATTTTGTCGTAATTGGTCTTAGTTGTTGTTCCCCATACACGCATTCTGTATAGAAGTTTGGAGTAAAACATGCTATAATACAATGATTTAGATAACCATGAAGGGAGGAGGAAAGCGATCTTAGTCAGCACCCTACAGAACGAGCTAGATCTGCCAAGAGACTATTGACGTGCGGTGTCCATGATAAGTGCTCGTGAAACCACACTCCCAGGAATTTTTGTGTGCTGATTTGTTCGAGTCGCTGATCGTTAAACAAAATTACTATATTATCACTGATGCGCTTGTTAATAGGCCTGAACATAATAAATTTGGTTTTTTGTGTGTTTAATTTTAGTTTGTTTTTTGTTAGCCAACCTGAAAGTTTCGAGAGGTATGCATTTGTTGAAGCTTCTACTTCCTGAATGGTGGAGCCTGTGAAAAATATTCTTGTGTCGTCAGCAAACATTTTAATTTCGGGTGTATACTGGACCTCTGTAATATCGTATATTATATATATAAAAAGAAAAGCACGGGGCCTAAAATGGACCCTTGTGGAACTTCTTTCTTTACGCTTAAATACTCGCATTTTTCACTGCCTATGCTAACTAATTGTTCTCTGGATTATAAGTAGCTTTTATATAAATCAGAGACTACTCCTCGAATTCCATAGCGGCTTAATTTCAACAGTAAAATATGATGGTCAACGGAAACGAACGCTTTACGCAAGTCAAGGAAGACACCTAACGTGAACATTTTATTTTCAATATTTTCTATTATATGGCTTTTTACATCAATTAGTGCCTCTTCCGTGGTTTTATTTTTGCGAAAACCATATTGATGCGGTGATAAGATGTTGTATTTCTCAAGATATTTCATAAGGCGCCTATTTATACATTTATCATAAATTTTTGAGATGACAGGTAGTACTGATATCGGACGATAATTTGTTAATTCACTAGTGTTGCCACCTTTATGAATGGGTGTAACTTTGGCCACCTTAAGTTTTGTTGGGAAGATTCCAATCAGAAAGGAATAATTTATCAGATATGCTAATACGGGACTAAGTATAGCTGCGACGGCTTTAACTGGAGCCACCTTTACGACATCACAACCACTCGCAACGTTTGTCCTTAGTTCTTTTATATATCGGTAGACTTCCTCTGGTAATACTTCATGTAGTACGAGAGAGTTCAAGCAAATACTTGTTTCATTTTCATATTGTGTTGTCACTTCATCACAAACAGCCATATTGACTAAGTATTGGTTAATCGCGTTCGCTAGTTCCTTGCCATCTAGAATGATATTGTTGACTTTTACTTGTTTATGTGTATTTGATGCTGCTGTTCTCCCAGTTAAGGAATTAACCTGTTTCCAAATTTTTGCCGGTTCTGATTTTATACGTGAGAAGATGGCTTCATAATAGGCAAGTTTAGCCTTCCTAGTGTCACTATTTAGCTTGTTGCGGAATTGCTTGAATTCACGCAGTATTGCAATATCTCTAGTAGCAAGAAATCTGAAAAAGCGTGTTTTTCTGCTTGATTCGTTTCAAGAGGTCGCTGTTTATCCATGATTTTCTGTTCTTACCCTTTCGTGTTCTAATCTGTTGTGTCGGGAAAGCAATATCGTAGCACTCAAGGATGATAACTAGGAAATTATTATATGCGCTATCTGGATTGCATTGCGCATACACAGGTGACCAGTCAGCACTTTCAATTAATTCGGCAAACATAAGCAGTGATTTGTCATTGATACATCTATATCGCGCAAGCCTTGGGCGTTTAGTTTTATGCAGCAGGTTTTGTGTAGAAATGTAGATAGGTAGGTGGTCACTTAAGTCTGATCACAGTATGCCCGAGGTGTAATCACAGCTATTTAGGCTTGTTATACACACGTCAAGTGACGTGGAGCTATTGTGGGTAATAGGAGTTGGATATATAATGGCATTCTGACATCCATATGATGCCACAAGGTTTTTCAAATCAAGCGCATACAACTCTTCACTCATCATATCAATGTTCACATCAATCATGAAAAAATAGGGTTTTTTTATCTCATTAAAACAATGCATGAGTTGTTCCATATGACTGAGAATATGCCGCTTATAGCCAGTTGGGGGTCTATATACCATGGCAAGTAAAACAGAATTTGTTTCTATTGCTAGGCACTCTATGTCACCATTACTCACAGACAAATCATCAAGCATTTGAAAACAATATCGCTGCCGGAGGTATATAGCCAACCCTCCACCTCTTCCTGTGCGATCCAAGCGTGCTATGCTATAATTAGTGAACTCAGGAGACATGTCAGTATTACAAAGCCATGTCTCTGTAAACAGCATTGCATCGATGTCCGCGTTAAGAGAACTAATAAAGACATCGAATGCTTCATGCTTGTTCCTAATACTTCTTATATTTTGATGTAGTATGGTAAAGCAGGCATCATTATTTATTGGTATTGTTGTTTCTATAGTCGACATGGTGAACTAAGAAAAAACTGTTACCTGGAAAAGAAAAAAAATCCGCCTTTCCTTTCTCTTTCCCTTCCTTTACCTAATGAGATTTAAATCAATTGTGCTTGCTATTCGGATTACATCAGACGTTTCATCTTTGCGCGCAAGAATTTTTCCTCCACTTGACCATACAAATTTCCATTTGGCAGATTTCTTTTTTGCTAGGGCTGCGCCAAGAAGCTGCTTGTTCTGTCGCGTCAGGTGCTCGTTAACATAAATGACGCTTTCCGCTCCCTCGTAATCGAGGTGAATAGAAAGGATCCTCTGTTTCTTTGCTTTTTGCGAGCAGCGCATTATGTTTGTTGCGCGAGATGAGCCGGACAACAATGTTCCGTTCATTCCTTTTTGCCGTCGACACCCTGTGACAGATGTCGATGTCATTGTCAGATATTGGCTCGCCCACAAGCTCACCTATCTTTCACTACGACAGTTGAGTCAAGTTCCTCTGGTACACCCTTTATCTCAAGGTTGTTACTTCTTTGATATTGCTCAAGTTCTTCAACTTTCTTTTCAAGCCGATGGTTCTCGGCTTTTAGTTTTTCGTTCTGAGAAACCAGTTCTTTTATTTCCGCTCTTAGTGCCTTGATATCGGTTCCTATTTCCTTTACTTCATCGCATGTATCGCAGCGAAATTTCAGGCTTTCTTTTAGGGACCTTATCTCGGCTCGTACTTCCCGTTGAAAATCAGAGATTAACGTTACGATTTCTTTCTTGTCACCCTTATTCATTATAGGAACTTCCGCTAACAAGTTTCAAAGCAAGAATGTTTGTCCGGCAGCAGTGCAAAAAAGCAAGGAAAGTAGTAGAGGGAGACCTCTTCCTTACCTGCAAAGAATTGCAGATGTGTTTTAGCCGTCAGATCGCTTTGTGCCCTGCGGCCGGACTGTGCGGGAGACGAGAATCCCAGCGCTTATAAAGCCAGCCGAGAATCAGCTGACAGCCTTCTGCGCCGACTCCGTGATAACTTGTTCCAGCAATCAGGCTAGCAGCGTCAAGATGCCGGTTCTCGATGCGTTGCAGGCCATACGTCGATGAAGGGTGGTTTTGCTGTAGCGTGCAACCGAAGCGTACACGTGGAAATTTCCTGTAAAGAATTGCAGATGTGTTTTAGCCGTCAGATCGCTTTGTGCACTGCTGCCGGACTGTGCGGGAGACGAGAATCTCAGCGCTTATAAAGCCAGCCGAGAATCAGCTGACAGCCTTCTGCGCCGACTCCGTGATAACTTGTTCCAGAAATCAGGCTAGCAGCGTCAAGATGCCGGTTCTCGATGCGTTGCAGGCCGTACGTCGATGAAGGGTGGTTTTGCTGTAGCGTGCAACCGAAGCGTACACGTGGAAATTTCCTGCAAAGAATTGCAGATGTGTTTTAGCCGCCAGATCGCTTTGTGCACTGCTGCCGGACTGCAGTGCACAAAGATCTCCAACCCCCAATACACATTCAGACCGATCACCATAGCCAAGAGACACGATTTCACATATCTAAACATCAATATTTTTGTTTAGTGTAAACACAGTACCTGTTATGTAACCTAACTTCAGACACCTACCAGACTCGCGCACAACCGAAGAATCCTACATATAGCGTCCTCGTTCGCAAGACATCCATGATATGGGAAGGCTAAAGTTATACGGGAGAAGCAGCGGGTCCGTGTTTTCTGCACTAGGTGTGCCCCAAGGCTCTGCCTAAAGGCTCACTACAGTTTTTAATATCACTGAACGAGGGATGTTCACTAAGTTTACACTATTTTCATCAATGAATAGACATTAAGGGATGAAAACGATGTTGGCAGTTTATTATTTCACCACAAGCCAGCGGAAGACCATGCTCCTTAGCCACCTATTGATCAGTGTGAGATTAAAACGCACGCTCGACGGCCCACTCATTGAAATGTCGATGACAGTGGCAGAAGCAATGAATTGGAGTAGCATCTGCAAAGTTTTCGCTGCGGCGGCGCGGTTGTAGGTTTCACGTCATTTTGTACCACGTGATAGCGCTCGGCGTATAACGGCGCCAGCGGCGCCAGGAAAAGTTACTCACAACTCTACTCCCTGGGCAAGCATATGCAGGGACATTAGGCAACTCTAGGGTTATTGTATATGCCCTCCAATGTTCCACAGGAGCATTATATATGCCCCCTCCATACTTCGTAATTCGGCATTCCGTTTACGTCCACAAGTGTGCGGAAAAGCTAAAATTTTGCGCTGACTTTGCGCTGTATTGTACGGTTCTGTGCGCGCGTGTAGCACGTGCTTGTGCGGCATTTCTTCTGGGATGGGCGAGTTTAAGTTTATGAAACGGCGTAAAAACAAACAATTTTAGCGCCGAAAGTGAAAAGCCGGGAAAATAAGAAATACAGTGAGAACAGTATACATGAAACCGACAGCCAATTCTGTGATGCATATATGGCGTAGACCTTTACGTAATTGTAGAGCTAGATTTCCTGCAATGCGATTTGCATAAATAATTGTGGCGCAATCACATCTGCAAATAGCGTGTAGAAACGCGGGGTAGACGCGGCCATCGTGATGACACGAATAATGCACATGCTCCAGCACGTGCAGCCAGAACTTTGTCTTAATTTGAATGATGACAGTTGCTGCCATTTATTTCGCGAATGCGAAGTGCGGAGAAGCGTACTTGTGAATTATTAACACAGTCTGTGTGCAAAACTCAACGCGTTGTATAGGCTAAGACGCATACTGCGTGCGTACAAACGCAATTCTAAAGTCGCAATGTCCACCATACGTCCATGCTGTAGCTAGCAAGCCTCGATGTTTAAATATGCACATGCTTCGCGTTTGTCAAAAGCAACAGCCTGTTTCTTATCGCCCCACTCGTACAAAACTTAATTTACAGTAGTGGACTCCGAAGGCATGCTTCAAGACAGTGCGACCTTTACTAAAAGATTCACGAGTCTTGCCAAAGGACCGAGCCAGCACTGTATGTGCACATGTGCAATGGGCTAGATGTGCATTCCGAGTGCAGGCATCCACTGATTTCTTATTCGTTTTAACCTTCCTCTGCATTTTCCTTGTGGACTTCTGTGTTTTCGTTGATGCGCTCAACACCGATTACTTCCGGTGTGCTGGACCTTCGCCAAGTCAACATGCGAGTAGTGCTAAGTCTCTCCGCGAAGATACGTGCAAGCGTGATGTGGCAGATATTTTGCTTACGCATAGCTGCCGAGAGCCGCAGTACATATAGGCCTTCCTTTGAAGTTTGTGCTTTTTCAAGAAACTTGGCCTCAACGAAAAGACGAAGTCGGCGCCTAAGTGGTACCCTAAAAGATGTTCCTAAATTGCTCTCTCAGATTTCTACAGTGCCGGAAACTAATGTGGTCACACCTGCTTCAGTCAGGGCGATGCATTATAAATTTCTACGTTGCATGGCTTCACACGCAAAAGGAGAATGCGAGTTAACTGAAATACTTTGGTGCAGTACTCTGCACCACCATCCCCAACTTTAAAAAAGCAAGAAAATCATAGGCGCAAGAACTTGGTAGATGCTTTCTCCTTCAAGTTTGTGCGTGTGTGTGCGTTTTGTGGAATCACTGACCTGCTTTCCTTTAGCAAAACAAAGAAGAAATCTTGCAGCAGAAGAGACTGCGCGGACCAAAGTAACTAAATAGTTATACATTTTGAACTCTCAGAGTGCCACTTTGAGAGACCCGCTGTGTTCACTTATCAAAGGTTAACTTACTGCACGCAGGGTACTACCCCGCCAATGTCAGATGTTGCTCCAGCGAATATCTTGAAATGATATTTTCAAAAGGAAATGCTGTCAGCTTCGCGCCTCATGGTATATTCAGGTATCTCCCTCTCTGTTGTCCATCTTTGTTCTTTGCACCATGAGCCGATCTGGTCAGTAGTAAATCAGTATTTACAACATTGCGGAATCCAAGGGAATACACTGAGTGCGTACGTTCTGTGCGATATCCACAAATGCACTACTCCTGGTAAAAGAAAGGCGATCAGAGGTACAACACATATAAAAGATTCTGGTATGGCCATTGTAAGATCCAATATGAGCGAAATAGCTTTAATAATACAATGTGAGACTATTAAATATTTATATCGCAGCCAAATAACGTTTTTGCAACGGCGCACACGAGACGTGATTATTTACTTTTTATCAAAACTCATATACATGCTATTACATGATCATCAAGAAAACATGTACGGATCACATGCATTCCAATAAAAGACGCGGCATTATCACATATGAAACTTGTCAGATGAGAGCTTTTACCAAAGGTAATTAAATATATACTTCAAATACACTACACTCTCATCGCAATGTAAGGTCAATTTTTAACACTTATTGAGGTTAAAATGAATGAAGGAAGGGGAAATGATCAATGACTCGTTTTCTTTGTTATGCATAGTCGCGCTCAATATGACTTCCAACACGGGAGCGCGTGGCCTCACGAGTTCAAAGACTGTCCATGGCTTCCACTAGCTCTTGTCTTCATAACTAAACGCTGTTCTCGCACTCGGGTATGATTCTAAATAAGAAAATATTATTTTGTTGCTGAAATGAAAACAAGTTGAGGCCATGCACAATCTTTAAACTCATGAGGCCACACGGTCTCGTGTTGCAAGTCATATTGAGCACGACTGTACATTCTAATGAAACCATCAGACAATGACGTACAAGAGAGTATAAACGTATTATGTGCAGCACTTTAACTGTAATGTAGTAATCATGCTATAAATGTAAAACAATTTAATGTTTATATCGTGAGAGTAAAGGCTTTTCTCTATGCTGTTATTTCCATTATCCATAGGGAGTGTAATTTCCACGGCGCTAGCACCCCGTTATGTTTCGCAAGGAGCACACCGGTTTGTGCCTCCAGTCCACCGCTAGTTGAGCGTTGGCGCGAATGTTATAAAACCGCAATAACTATTTTTAAGGCAACCCACATGCAAGACTTAGGGGTCTTCGAGTGGCACTTGCACCGGTTCTTGGGTGAACTTGGGTAGTCTGGGTAAACATGGGTAAAGAGACATCGGCAGCGTCACGCGCCATGACGTCAAAATTTGTGAAACTATCATGCCGTCATCTTATGTGATGTCACAGTGACGTTATGATGACTTCACAAATGTTGGCGATTTGTGACATAAAGACGCCATATGGTGACGTCATCACGTGATGATGAATTTTAAAAGTCGTGTTGACGCCGCCGAAGGTCAATTTTCGAATGTGATGAGGCATCACATTGGCCTTTCATCTTTCGCCTTGAAAACCATCACGTGATTACAACACTGCATTACGTCATCACGACGTCAATAGTTTCCAATATTTTTGACGTCATCACCACGTCACACAACGCGTTCCCACATCATGACGTCATGAAATGATATCGTGGCTTGGTCAAACATGGGCCGATCGCGGGGGCAGTACAAAACCGCGTAAGGTGCAAAAAGCTTGCAGTGCCCCCGATCCTCGAGGAATTGCAAAAGCCACATTAGGTGCAGAAAGCTTTCCGAGGGGCGAGAGGAGAGGAATACATCGAGTGAGAAGAAAAAACTATAAGATGGCTTTCGCCTGCTAATAATCTAAGGCGAATACATAGGGACCATGTGAGTTTTGTTCTTGACGTACGGCGTCGAAATTTTTCCCACACTGCCCCTGAATCATCTCTGCTATAGTTATACACGACTTAAGTATGTAGGAAAGGCCCCGACGACTGACGGCCGAAGCGCCGCAGCAGATTGCTTCTGCTACTAAAGAAACAGTACCGGTCTTGTACTCTGCGATGTTCTCCACCGGCGGGGTACCCGACAGCGTGGCTTATGACTAGGGCTCCGTGTTTTTGGAGTTTATTTTTCTTGAAATTCGGAGGGTATTTTTCGGAGTTTACTTTTGGGGAGGAACATCGGCGTTTATCGGAGTTTATTTCACGCCAATCTCCAATTCTTTGAAATTCGGTGTTTAATTTTGCATCGTAAGTTCTTTCATTGTGTTCTTAGTAATTTTATTTCCAATGAAAAAGCGTTTACATTCTACAAACAAATTTCCGGTGACCACCTGAGAGGAAATACAGGGAACCGTATTTGATACACAAATTTCAATCCCTACACCCATCAGAAATAAATCTATCACGTGGTAATTTGGAATCACTAAAAGCCATAGCATAATTTCTACAATATTAAGCGACATAAATTACGCTTAGCCTTCCAATAACCTTGACCAATATTCTATTCGCAACATAAAATCCCTACTAGCCTACATAATACACTACCAATGTTCTTGATAATTTTTTTTCAATCCTATATATATATATATATATATATGCATGTTTGTATATATTATGTATACATATACTATTCTTATGTAGTTTTGATTTTCTAGTACCTTCGAACCACTCTTCCCTTTCCGTTTCCCAGCTTCCAAGAGCACTCCTGCCCCGTGTTTTCAAAGTCCTCGCCGCCACCCCAGGAAGTTCTCCGTGTCTTATTCCGATTGTTTCCTCCTCCCCGCCCCTTTTTTTTCTTCCTTAGTTGACATTCCGGCCAACGTTTGAGGCCATTCCCCTGGGTGGGTCACCTGCGGTGACACTTGATGCCTTCACCCATTAAACACTTCACCCATTAAGCACGTGTTTTTCAGACACCTTCTCAGTACCACTTAAAGTAGACATCTGGACTTTTAAAAGTACGCCACCAGTTTTTTCCTTTCAGTAATTTCCTTCCCCTGGTGGTTCCCATTCCGACACTCTTTGGGAATAGAGAGCCGCCGCCTTCCTCTGCAGCCCTTTGCGATAGCTAAAGTCGGCGCCCTTCTCCCGGTTTTCCAAATTTCTTTCATGCTCCGCTTTTTTCTTCGTCGTGCCTGTCACGGCTTTTGCTTTGTTGTACCGCTCCCCCCCCCCCTTTTTTAATTGTGAAGCATTTCTTAGCGAACTTCTGGGACTTTGAGCACATCTATCTATCTATCTATCTATCTATCTATCTATCTATCTATCTATCTATCTATCTATCTATCTATCTATCTATCTATCTATCTATCTATCTATCTATCTATCTATCTATCTATCTATCTATCCGCCTACGATTTTGTGCTCTCCTGGCCATTTCGTTAATCGGATGTATGCCAAAATCGGTATAGCATAACATGAGCGTATTACGAGCATAATGACAGGTCATAACATGAAAATGGTGACAAGGATGTCATGAACAGCATGATTTACATTCCACGGCCTTGAGAGACTCTTGCGGTCGTTTAATTTCATATATAACAAAATTGGTATGGCGTGACAAGAGTGCATGACGAACATAATGACAGGTCCTAACGTGCAAATCATTGCACGCATGTCATGTGCAGCATGATTTACATGACATGGTCTCGGGGGGCTAACGGCCGCTTAAATACAAAGCTATTATGACGAGACATTTCTGTATGACGAACATAACTGACACGTGGTAACATGAAAATCATGACATGCATGTCATGCTCAGGCCACACTCATAGCGCACTCGCGCTATGATTTATATATACCCTAGATTTATATACACCAAAATTGGTATTGCGCGATGTGACTGTATGAACAAGAATAACAGTTGGTAACATGAAAATCATCACATGATTGTCATGATTTACATGCCACGCTCATGGTGCATTCGCCGCCGTTTCGTTAGCTTGATATACACGAAAATTCGTATTGCGCGACGCGACTGTACGACGAACGTAAATGAGATGCGGTAACATGAAAATCGTGACATGTAGGATATGACCGACATAATTTACATGCCACGCTCATGGCATACTCGTGGCCGTGTGCCAGATTGATATACACCAAAATTGGTATTGGCCGCGAGATCGAGCGGAGTCGCCGCCTGGCGGCTACTGGCTGAAGCGCGCCTAGTGTGGATTGCTCCATGCGTCGTCTGCTAGCCGCGTTGTGTTTGCATGTGCGCGTACGTCATGCAGGGCCTCAAAAGGCGGTTTGTTCTGTTGCATTGGTGCAACTTTAACCGCTCGTACGTATGCCTAACAACATGTAAAGAAGCATTTGGCTTTGATCGGCTGTATATGTACTGTAATAAGATTCATTATTAAACTTAGCGCAAAATAACTGCGCTGTGTATGTTACCACTTCACTTTGTCCATGTTATTTTGCGCTAAGTTTAATAATGGAATATTACCAACTCGCACAGCAAAACGTCCTTCTCAAGTAATAAGATCAGTCAGTGCACTTGTCGAGAGTGCTGTGTGTGGTCGACGTACCGTCTGTTCACGAGGGTCATATCAGTGTAGGTGCCGCTCTGTGGTTCAAGCGCATTGCAAAGTGCACTTGGCGTTGTCCTAGAGATGAGAAGTATTAAATCTCATGTGAATATAGCCTTTTAGCGGCTCGGTGTTAAAAAAAAGGCTCTCATGCACTTGCGCGTTGTGGTTAGGTGTATAACTTCGGGACTGTCGTTTATAGGTTACGCGACGAGCTTTAGTTGTGTACGGTCCTGGTACGACTGCAGAGAAATATTTCTGTCAAGTCACGTCTCGCACTTAATTCGGCACTTAAATTGTCCCCTAAACAGAACAGAAAATGGAATGACACGGAAATCACAAAACTGAGTTGCCTTGCGCAATTACAACTTGTGGCGAAATGTATACACTCGTGTACTTGCGAGGCAGCTTATGCCTGTCAAATTTGCGCTGTGGCAAGTTCAGTGTCGGAAGTGCGTCAGGCCTCAATCTCTTCCGCGAAAACCCTTAAAAAAAGAGAGCGAACGAGAAAAATATATTCATCAAGAAAAGCAGTTGCGATAAACTCGCTCGCGCATTTTCATCGCTTACGTGGCGTGTGAGGGCTCATAAAACGATACCATTTACTATGCACCAGATCATGCATACAAACTTGCCGGGGTTCGGTGCACGTACTTGCCCTGCGGAATACTGAGAACTGTTCTCGCGGCCGTGTAAACACAATGGAACATGCGCGAACTACAAAAGGGCTCGGGGACTCTCGTTTAAACAGACTCATAGCCAAGCGCGAACAAACTTTGCATTCACAGCGCAGACGGTACATGAATGACAAATAATAAATTCCATGAATTAATTTTCTTCTTTCTCGATTGATTCTCCCTTAATTTTCCTGCGGAAGTGTAGGAAAACCAAAGCACATGGAAGCTTCCCCGAGCGTTCGCTTACTACAACCGTCTTCACGCTCGTAGTGCCCAGCAGCAACAAGCATATAAATGCACACATTTGCGAAGTTATCGCTGACTACTCACCATCCGTTCTCGTTCGCGAACGCTAGAATGCACCGTCGTCGAAGTGCTTGCTGCACACCATCGCGTACTTGGAAGGCGTCCTGCCGTTACGAAGCCTAACGAGCCACAGTCGGCGACGTTCCGCGTCGGTGGGACAGAAATGGAAGCTTATCCCTCGCTCTGTGCAGTATGCGCGGCATTGTGGCACCGAACAAAACCTCACCATCGATAACGAAGAGTTTTCTGCGGGTACGGAACACAAAATCACGATGTGAAAACAGAAGACCCGTGCACTTCTACACACACCACACGAAACCAGTATCCACACTAGCGGGGTGACGGTGCTGCCACCTATAGGTCGATCTCGCCGCGAATCGCGCGATGTGACTGTGTGAGGAACATGAATAACAGGTGGTAACAGGAAAACCATAAAACGCATGTCATGTATGTCATGATTTACATGTCACGCTCATGGTGCATTCGCGGCCGTTTCGCTAGTTGATATACACGAAAATTGGTATTGCGCGACGCTACTGTATGACGAAAGTGAGAGGTGGTAACATGAAAATCATGACATGCAAGTCATGTACAACATGATTTACATGCCACGCTCATGATACGCTCGCGGTCGTTTCGCTCGCTTGATATACATCAAAACTGGTGTTGCGTGACTGCATGACAAACATAAATGACAGCTGCTAACTTGAAAATCATGATATGCATATCATGATTTACATGCCATGCTCTTGGTGCATTCGCGGCTGTTTCGCTAGCTTGATATACACCAAAATTGGTATTGCGCGACGCGAATGTACGACGAACGTAAATGAGTGGTGGTAACATGAAAATCATGACATGCATGACATGTACGACATGATTTACATGCCACGCTCATGGCGCACTCGTGGCCGTTTCGCTAGATTGATATGCACCAAAATTGGTATTGCGCGCTGTGACTGTGTGAGGAACATGAAAAATAGGTGGTAACATGAAAACCATGATATGCATGTCACTTATGTCATGATTTACATGTCACGCTCATGGTGCATTCGCTCCCGCTTCGCAAGCTTGATATTCACCAAAATTGGTATTGCGCGACGCAACTGTATGACGAACGCAAATGAGAGGTGGTAACATGAAAATCATGACATGCAAGTCGTGTACGACAAGATTTACATTTTACGCGCATGGTACACTCGCGGCCTTTTCGCTCGCTTAATGTACGCCAGAATTCGTATTGCTCGATGTGACTGTATGACGAACACAAGTGCCAGGTGGAAACATGAAAACCATGACTTGCATATCATGTGTGGCATGATTTACAAGCCACACTGATGGTGCACTCGCGGCCATTTCGCACGTTTGATATACATCAAAATTGGTATTGCGCGATGGGACTGTATGACGAACATAAATGGCATGTCCTAACATGCGAATCACGTTATATGCATGTCATCTACGGTATGACTTACACGACACTGTCATGGTGCGCTTCCGGCCGTTGTGTCAACCGGGTATATGCCAAAAAAGTGTACGGCATGTTACGAGTGCATGATGAACATAAATGAGAGGTCATGCGTTGTATATACCAGAATATACGTTTCATAAGCATGGTATATACCAGATTCTGCATGCATGCGTGCAGGGCAAACACGTGATATATGGTGAACTAGATGCCATGGCATGAATGATTTCATTTGGCTCAAAGACGAACAAGGCGATGTGTGCAGCTGTTTGCTGGCTGCTTCGTATTACATCGAGTCCCACAGTGCGTGGGATCTGCCGGATTTTCTTGTTCTTTTTTTTTTCAGCTCCCCTTATCTCGGAGATGAGATGCCTGAGCGCCGTTGCAAACTTTCTTGAAATGTGGCAGGGGTTACACTCTTCTCCTTCATAGTTTCTTTTCTTTCCAGGCAGCAATAAGCCAACAGCGACACGTGCCACAGCTGGACATGACGTCAACACTAACCCCTTAAAACTAACACGCCAAGGATGACAAGGCGCCTTTGAAAAAGATAGGTCCTCCTATCGAAACGTCGGCCAGCCTGTCTGAGGCACTTTCTTCTGTTCGTTCAATCTATCCCACACCGTGTATCCATCTCTCGGCTCCCATCTTGACTTTGTAGTTGCATTGTTGCTGGTAATTCTGTGTCTTCATCCTTTCATTTTTTCTCAATTCCTGTTCATTACCCTGTTAATCAGGCTGTTGATGTGCACTGCTGTAAACTTGCCAGTGTACTTCTTGGGGGGGGGGGGGAGGCAGGAGTTAATCAAGCTGCTTCTCAGCTTTTTTCCTCCCTCATCATCTTGATAAATAAAACACATATTATTATTATTATTATTATTATTATTATTATTATTATTATTATTATTATTATTATTATTATTATTATTCTCAATACACGGAGGAGACCTTCCACCTAGGGTAGACGCGGGACTAGCACCGCGACACTGTTTCGTGCAATAAACGTTTATTCCTCCTCCTCCTCAATACACTGAAACCTTAGATGAATTTATATTTGAACACGGAAAATATGCGAACACACTAAGTGTATTTTAGATGTCTGGAAGGTTTAAGCGCACAAACACATATACATACAAGCACAAATACTTGAATACAATACACCTACGTTTGTTCCTATTACAAGCTTAAAGCCTGTTGTAATAGACGCAAGCATATTCTACGAGGTTGCTGGTGACGTTGCGCTGATGGAGGTGCGCTCCTTTCGAATGATGATCCTCTGCTTTGAAAATGTCCTTTGAACGTTGAAAATGCCCTTTTAATATCGGAGTTTATCGAATAAATCCGAATTGTAAAGAATTTTAGCGGCGAGTGTATATCGGACTTTCTCAAATTTATCCGAAAGCACCGAGCTCTACTTATGACCTCAATCCAGAGCGCCCGCTAAATGGTGCAGGCTTGTGCGCATTCGCCTTTGCGATGGAAATGCCACTGTCTTCTAAAGTTGAATCTTTCCGTAGACGGAGTTTCATCAAACATCTCATTCATGCCATCAAGTCTCATCAAATCTCATCAAGTCTTTTTTTTTCGTAAAATGAGCCTATGCAGGAGGTGTCCAAGAGCTGCACGACGTTATGTTGGCGTTTTTCTGGAGCTTGTAATCTACGTTAGTTCTCATCCTGTTGTCTTCGATGAAAAAGACACGACGATGTTAATATTTCAGTCAGTGCATACAGCCCCAGAAGATACTGTGGCAGAGTGGCGTGCACCATAATTCATCACTGGTGGGTACACAACTGTCCCCCTAATTAAAGAGCTCTTCATGAAGCGCAATTAGTTATTCCTTAGCCAACATTCTTCTCGACATGAATAAAGCGCTCCTGGCGCTGCTTTAATAGTTCCTTAAGTACACATTTCGTCCTACGAGAGCGACTCAAGCAACTTCAAAGCGACACTGCAATGTAGTCCGTGCGCACTGTTCTATTAAAAACAAAGTCGGTGGTGCTCAAAGGTACTCCGACATGTACGCTGACTGAGCAGACTGAGAGGTTAGGAAAGTGGAAGGGAAACAATAATATGAAGGTTTCAAATGAACTTCCACGGCATATTTTCATATTCCTTTACGCAATGTGTGTTTTAGTGAGGGAGCAGCTCACTTTTCATTCAGATATCAGCGATGGTCGCCGTCAGACTCACTTTGATGCTCAGAACGAGTCCGAGTCCGTACAACTGAGCATATTGATTAGTTTACGTGCTTTGGTCAAAAAGGCATGAGGTATGATGAATTGTTTTGATAAACAACTTAGTCAGTACCAGTAGATCTTGTAGATACACCATAATCTCGACTCGTATGCAATGCAGGTATTCTGTGAAGACACGCCAATTTCCGTGGGCGACGTCCAGTGAGAATGAAAGTTAGATTCATTCCCATGAAGCACGTGCCTGCACGTCGAATGACACCTAATGGAGATTCATATTTGGAGGGCAAGTACGCGACAGTCCCAGTATTTTCAGTGTTCATTTGCAAGATGCTTCAAAGTGCACCCGGAATATCGCGTGCGTACAAGGCGACAAAAGCGATGCCCGCTCGGAGCATACATAGAATACAAGGACGGAGGCTTTTGTCATCACTCTCAACTCCCGCCATCTCAAGCCGCCACGGTGGTATAGAACATCAGCAAATAGCTGGCTATAAAAATATCCCAACTTAGAAATTGCAGGACGCCTGTCGACTTGCGACAACCAAGCGTTCTCGACAGCCGCGGCCAGCGCCATACTTTCATTCTGAACCTAGCTATTCCGCAAAACCGACAAAGATGCCGGAGTGACAGAGAAAATGGGTTTTCATTCTACCCCCAGTCTGCTGTCGTCGTTGGTTTGCGCAACAGCCTTGGTAAACTCATGCTGCCTTTTCAGAACTTTCCTCAACTGCACTTGGCACTTGCGCAAAGAATTCCCGAAATGTATGGACCTTTATTTTTTTATTTCATGTTCGACTCAGGCAAGAATGTCACCTTAGCTTGAGTGAAGGTTTGTGTTGCTCAGTTCCTGTTCTGTTTCATTTTCTTTTTTTTCGTTTGCTTTCTGCCATACTGTCTATTGTGCAAGGAGACTTTAAACAAAATCTGTGCGTCGAGACGGAGCTATAAAGGCAGGGGGAAACACTGTACTTTACAAAAAGTACAGTTGGCTTCCTTTCCAAAATGAATTTCTATACCCAACCGCATGCTTTGCTGGTGCTTGGGGGATAGTGAAAGAACTCAGCTTTTTTTTTCATTTAACGGAGAGCGCTAACCGAGTAGCTCTCCCTCGCGTAGTGGTATGAGTTTGCTAG
This sequence comes from Rhipicephalus sanguineus, assembly GCF_013339695.2. Lineage (NCBI taxonomy): Eukaryota > Metazoa > Arthropoda > Arachnida > Ixodida > Ixodidae > Rhipicephalus > Rhipicephalus sanguineus. The sequence goes on along the minus strand of NC_051182.1, from coordinate 88,340,960 downwards.
AAGTGATGATAGCATCGCTTTTCTTTCTCAGAGTTTGTGGATTCCACACTGAATTTCGCGCAACGTGATTGACTCCTTGCGTGCACTAGTAAATCCAGACTCAGGGTGAGAGTTTATTGAACTTGAACTCCGAACTTTATTTCCACTGCAAAACGTTGGACGACTTTCCAGACAAAAAGCTGCCGAAAACAGCTTGAAGGGACGTGGCGATCGTAGAAGCAGCAAATGATACATTCAGAGAAGAAACTGCAGAACCACATGATAATAATACTAGTTTCATGGAATCAGAAACTCATGCGCAGTCATGAAAATAACAATAATAGTGACGAAAATTGTTCAACATGTTGCCGGTTGGCGTTGGGTGAACATGCACAGCGGGGTAGTTAGGTAGGAATGACTTCATATTAGAACAATTAAGGTGGTTTAGCGAGATGTTAAGAAAGGAAGAAAGAAGGAAAGAATGTGAGAAAGAAAGAAAGAAAGAAAGAAAGAAAGAAAGAAAGAAAGAAAGGAAGAAGAAAGAAAGAAAGAAAGAAAGAAAGAAAGAAAGAAAGAAAGAAACAAAGAAAGAAAGAATACTTTCTTTTGTATTCTTTGCAGAAGTAGAGCAGCAAGTATGCATCTAGGCATGACCAAGCCGGGCTCCTGCTCCATTTGAAGTTTGGCAACAGTGAATCGCTTATGTTTAGAAGAGCAACGATACTTATTTTTTACGAAGTTCTTACAGGCCTCGTAATGTGCATTGGGCAAAATAGCATCACAATAAGAGGAAAAGGAAACGTAGAAAATTGGGCCTGAAAAGAGCGTAGGTCATCTTTGGCGGTTACCGCATCTCACGGACTATTACGGTACATAAAAGTACCTGAATAAGTAATAATGAAGCAAAGAATACATGTACAAAACAGCTAAGACAGTGTTTATAATGAGAAAACATTTTAAAAATGCGACATCCGTTTTGCCCAGGTTATGCAGTGGGATTGTGAAATGATGATCTGCCGAAGTTTCTCAGGATTTTGTTCGGAGACGATGAAATCAGAGAGGGCATTCCCAAACTTAATGGGCCGAGGAAGAGCCAACCAATTGAATACGTGAGTGTTTCCCTATGCGCGAGTGAAGTTGAGCTGATTGTATAATCCGCGTGATGTGCAATGTGCAGCTTCAGGCCGCCGGGAAGATTTTCTATCCCCATGAACGTGCTTATGAAGCCGAGACGAGAGCTCAAAGTCACGACGAGCACTAAGCGGCATAAGTGAATGGCCAAGTTTCGTTTGTGAGATGCTTGATTTGTAAGTATAGCTATTAGAGAAAAAAAGAGCGGCAATATTTTCAGCCGATTCTTATATAATGATTAGGTTTTTATGATAGAGTGACCTGATTGGGGCGGCAAATTCGAGCTGCAGGCGAACAAACGTCTGAAACGCTAGTTGGCTAATGTACGAGGGTAGATTTCGAAGGCTTCGTTATAATCACTGCGAAACTATCACAGACATGCACGGTAAAAAAGACACTATTAGGAGGAGCACACCGAACTGCAAGGTTTCCTTTCGTGTCGTCCTTTTGTGTCCCTTCCACGTTGGCCGTCTTGCCAAAGTACGTTATTCGGCTAGCAAAAAATAACAAACTGAAAACATGTACCATTTGAGTTAAAGGGTGATCGTTCCTCATTGTGCAAACCCCTTGATGGCCGCACAAACCACGTTTTAAGAGGACCGTCACAGAAGTTTCATTTGTAGTCTTTTCACAAGACCCTGGCGGCATAGGAAGTGTGAATGTCAAATATTGAAGGAAGGCAAGCCTTTCTTTTTCTAAAACAGTGATGGCGTGAGATGTACAGGGCGGAGCGCAACAAATATTGCACAAGAATGGCGTTGCGTTCTCACCAGGAAAACTCAAAAAGAGCGCAAACCTCGAACACTAGACTGGGAAAAGGAAAGAAGGCAAGGACGAACGGCGTACATCAGTGTCGAAAGTGCCAAACGTAGAACGTACAATATTTTAGTAGGGACTTGCACCGTGTGCGCAAATACTTAGCGTATGTGGAGAATGGGTGCGGAATGCTGTTATTGATGCACATGTAGCCATTCTAACCAATAAAACCGGCGCTAAACAGCGCAATCGAGCGAGAATAAGGACGAGACATGGGCGCTGACTCTCAACCAACTGTTGATATCGAATCGACTAGAATAAGTACAGAATGTCAGAAAAAGAAGAAACCGCTTCATGGGTCGAAGGCGATCAAAGAACAAATATGTGAGAACACGAAGCTGACTGATCGCTTAGTTATAACTAGGCATTCTCGTCAATATGACACGACTCCCTGTGACACGGGAGTCGATGGTGTTTCGTTGATACGCCTCACATCTTCCAACTACATATAAAATGTATCAATTTTCTCTTTAGCATGTTGTGTCACCGGCCGGTACAGTATATTGCTTCAATAAAACCGAGGGCAGCAACGCGTCGCTGCACCGCTGCAACCACCAGATGACCTCGCCACATTGAGATGTTATAACAAACGAGAGCGTCTGGCGATAACTTGTTCATTATTCGGCTACCCGCCACGGTGGTCTAGTGGTTATGGTGCTCGACTGCTGACCCGCAGGTCGCGGGATCCAATATCGGCCGCGGCGGCCGCATTTTTGATGGGGGCGAAAATGCTTGAGGGCCGTGCACTTAGATTTAGGTGCATGTTAGAGAACACCAGATGGTCAAGATTTCCGGAGCCCTCCACTACGGCGTCTCTCACAATCAAATCGTGGTTTTGTGACGTTAAGGCCCAACAATCATTAATAATTATTGACTATTCATTTATGTGTTGTTGCGCATTTGCACTTTCGTCATTTTGTACAAGTGAATTATTCGATTTTTATGTTCTTTTCAGTGCCTTTCTATTGTTCATTCAACATGATCACTTAATTCGGGTCAGTGGCAAGGTTTGGTGTATTCCTTTGCTTGGCGGTCTCGTTTCACCCTGATTCTCTTTCGTTACGATATATATATATATACCAAATGGTTCAACTCTCTGCTGATATGCTTCGATAACGATGCATCTCGGAGAGGTCTGTTGAGATGCATCTTTTTACGAACATGCAGGTGCAAGCGTCTGGAGTCGCTTGCTGGTGATAGAACATGGGCAATGGCGAATATTACAACTTATTTCTTTATGAGTGGTACCTAATGCAACAGTCAGTACTCCCAACTCTTGAACAAATTTAAGACAATGCGGCAGAGCTAATGTACGTTCCAAACGGCGGTTTCACTTTTCTTTTGTTCTTAGACAAAATATATGCAAACTTTCTATATATTTTAAAGGAGAAATCGCTTCAAGCAGTTTCTGAACCGTTATGCGTAAAATCAGTTACATCATTTAACTACGATCAAGGATGTACGCATTACCAAGAGAGAAGTTCATGTTCTTGCAAAGGCTACGCAGGCGGCATGAAATGCAGATTGTCATATGTTGCAAATAGTACGAATGCAGCTAGTGTTTTTTTGGCATTCTCAGCGTTGTAGTTCTGTCTGAAAGTTAAGTACAGGTTTAATTATAGTGAGCTCTCCAAAATATATTTTATTTCTTAATAGGACAAAGCGATGGAATTGCAGAATTCTAGCGATGTATGAATCGCTCCGCATATTTGAAGTGCGTGTGAACTCAAGGGAATAAGTTATTTCGCCATTGCACACGGTACAGTAAAATGTGGCGTTTTTTTTCGAAATGGGCTAAATCCAGAAACCGAAACTAGCTCAAATATTGCTCCATTGGCGAGTACATTCTCTCAACTTTCCTCTAAATGAGAGATCGGAACGAAATGAGTCAAATACCAACAGCTACGTGTGCTCACAGATCCCGTTTCAAAACGAAATTGAGCCAGATCCATGCGCTGTATGGATCGAAATGAGTCAAATCCAGTATGCCGATAGTAGAGCGCTTCGGCGATCACGTGATTCGGCGAACGTGGAAGCCTCCGTGTGATTTCCCGCCTAGCCTGACTACTCTGCCTGTTTTCTGGGTGTTCGTGCAAGTTTTTTTTTTTTTTTTTGCCCTTTCGGAGCTGGATTATCATGGGTTCTGGTGGATGTGAAGAGATCGGCGAGAGATCGGTCCCGAGACGTCGACGACATCGTGAACAGAAGCAATGTCGACGCCGACGAAGCAAGAATGTGCCACTGCCAGAATTTCAATAAAGTTTTTTCAAGAATACCGCTTTGAATTCCATGTCTCAATTCGAAATGAGCCAAATCCAAAGTTATCATGCTAATAATGGTGAAATCCGCTGCATATTTTTTAATTGATTGTGGCCAGAAACTTCCCCTAGCCGACATGTAAAACATATCATAGAATAGCTTTGACAGCGTTGTATTTAGTTTGCATAGCAAATTTTTGCCGTTTTCTCAAATTCTCTTTGGATGGATTTGACCCATTTCGAAAAAAAACGCCTCAAATATAAATACAAATTGGCTAAACCGCTTTCGCCACACTGTCGTGAGGTGTTCGAACAAACATAGGGTTCCTGCATATGAAAATAAGACTGGGCACTTATTCCGGCCACGTACTGTGTCGTAGTGAGTAGTTACTACCATATTTTTTCGTTACAAGGCGAACACTGCAACGCCAAGTTATTGGCCACCATAGCCTCTCCTCTCCCTCTTCGCCACAAGGTTTTTGTACGTTTTGTTTTACTTTTTCCAGCTGAGTAATCCTACGCTATGACCTGTATGCGTAGCAGGATACGGCTAATCCAGAAGCACTTGCTAGACGCAGCACAAGGGAATGATATCTGCGCTGGTCAACTAAGCCAAATGTGCATCTCAATTTGTTGAACTCGGGGCCGATTTCCCAAGGCTTATGGCAAGTTCTGTTTATACTAGCTGGCTGCCTTCACTAATAATATCTCCAGCATCGGGTTTGTTTGAAATATTCGCTTAAGAATATTTCTAGCATAAAATGTTCCTAGGAATACGGCGCTTAATTTGGATATGACGACCATGCGGGACATACGTTCCTAGTTGCATCGTCACTGGCAAGCCTGCAAGCCTTCAACTGTCGGAAATAACGTCTTGCGCTGTATAGTTACCGAGGCACCAATAAACTTCGATTTCTTCGCGAGAGAAAAATCTACCCAATCCGGTTGCTGGACATACCTTTAATGAAGGCGTACAACCAACGCCAAAAAAAGTTATAAATAAAAATCTTCGAGATTGGGTTCCTGTTACTATCTTCTTTCTGCGGCTGAAAATAAATCGACGAGGGCGGAAAACTAGACAGTACTTCTGGACCCCAATAAAGTTTGCATCATCATCATCATCAGTACTTTAGTTGGACAGAGCTCGTGTTGCGAAAGCGGAACACCGGAGAGAGACCATTACGCTTGTGCAGTCATACAATTCTTCTTCATTGATGTCCTTCTTCACTGCTGTCAAGTAGGACGGAACACAACAACATAAAAAATGTTGACCAAATAGCGCGCCGCTTCCGACTTCATCGACCATTCATGTAGAACTTTGGTTTTAATCCAACCACAAGCCTTTGCATGCATAATTTTTCACCATTGACACCCAATAGGATTATTTAATTACTGCGACTCCCAGCTTATAGGACGACTGCGAGTGTCAATACTGTCCATAGCGTACAAGCGAAACAACACACAAAACTCAAAGCACCGAAATAAATTAAAACGTACTGGCAGCCATCAAGCAGCCATACATAGCCGTGAATTAGCTTAAAATCAGCCACGGCACCAAGATACCCGCCGCAGTTGCATGTTCTAAACAGCTATATTGTTCGTAAGAGTGGTCCGGACCACTCTTGGGATTTCTTCGTAGCCACGCTCTTTCTGCGCAATGTTTTGCTTCGTGAATCCACTTACGAGCCTTTTTCAGTGACGTTACCATATATAGCAACTGCATCACCATCGCTGATATGTTCCAGGACAGTCGCAGCGCGCTTTACCGCAGGGGGGGGGGGGGCGATGTGATAACGATGGCCTCTTACGACGTTTTTTTTTTCGCTTCGTGAATCGACTTACGCGACAAAATTTCTCTTACGCGACAATTTGCTCGCAAGTGAGTTTTGTGAATTCGGCCCCTGATTTTTGTTTCAGACCACGCTAAGAATGAGCATCGAGCATAAACGAGTAAGTACAGAAGTTGGGCGCTTTAACTACGGAACACTGAATATAACGGGGGGCTTCAAAAAAGGCACTCAGTGCAAAAAGTTGGCGTTCAATGACAAATTATGCGCCCTGATATGGTTTCGTTATAAAAATGGAGTTTTTGTAAGCTAGAAAATACAAACGTGTAGTGGAAGCGTCACTATTACGGGCCAGCTCACAGGTGCACTGGAACAATTTTGGGTGTGGATCACAGACAGTGGCCAGGCTTTTAGCGTCACTTATTTGAAAACTAAAGTAACGGAAACCTACCCCTCATAGAAGTAATGAGTTTGAATCAAATCGGATAGCTTGAATCAAATAGGAGGAAAACTTTCTTGAACAACTCTCTCAGTAAACGCGTACTTTGCTTTTAGGCAAGCGTACTCGTGGTCAGAAAGAGACACAGGTGCTTTTCGCTGACAATAACCATGTGTCCTTGGAGCTGTTTTTAAGTGCCAGGACTATGGGTACAGCAGGTTACTATTGGCAGGTGTTTTCAAGAGATAACCTGTAGGATGCTTGCACAGCAAGGACGATACACCATCTTTGCAGATCTCTTGACACCAACATTAAAAAAACAATGCTTATGTTAGCAGCTTTTTTTTGTACAAAAAGGAGAACAAAATGTTTTCCAGAATGATTTAAATACACACCTTTGAACAAATTCCACAGTAGACCAAAATCTTCCAGCATAACAGGCATGAAAGAAAAATAACTGGTGAATAGCATGCAGAATACTGTAGTGAAGTTCTCCAGCCGCTCCCAATACGAGGCGATCAAGAAGAAGGTACTCCTCTGGGTTCTACAGGTCACCACCTATGGTTAAGAGTATATAATATAATATTATCTGGGGTTTTACGTCCCAAAATTACGATATGATTATGAGAGACGCCTTAGTGGAGGGCTCCGGAAATTTCGACCATCTGGCGTTCTTTAACGTGCACCTAAATTTAACTACAAGGGTCTATACCATTTCGCCTCCATCGAAATGCGACCGACGCGGCCGGGATCGAACTCGCGACCTTCGGTTCAGCAGCAGAGCACCGTAACCGCTATACCACCGCGGTGGATTAGTGTTAGGAGAACAGACAATGAAATGGCCATCCTAACAGTTCAAGCAGTTCTATTTTTCATTTCAGCATGTATTGTGCAACTAAATGACAGAAAAAATGAAACTAGTGCTAATGAATTGTGCGTACTGACACAGCTCATGTATTACATGCTGATGCAACTGAAACAAAAGTATGCTAAGTGGCCTCAAGTATGATCAATTTTTATTTCAAAAATTTTCGTCACATTTTGGAGCTTTGGAGAAACGCAAAGCATATTTCTCTGAAAAGTGTGCTAACAGAGGAGGTGCACATTTTATACAACCATCCAGTGCTATAATATAAATGCATTTTGATAATATAGGTTAAGTACAAAATCAATGAATTATTCAAATCACAGCTTACACTTGCAACCATCTAACTTGCTCTGCATTACTTCAACAAACATCTCATCCAATCGCCACGCATCCAACAGTTAGGCATACGGACATGCAGTTCGGAAAAGTCGCCCTGCGAGTTGCAACATTAAAAAGCGTACATGCAACCTGAAATACATGTAAAAAAGGTCGCTAATGCCGCAGTTAACAGAATATCTACTAAGCGAAAGATACCTTTTGACCTCTCTTTCTCTGCAGCCTCGGAAAATCAACGCAAACCAAGACAGTCCAGAACTCGAAACCATAGCGCAGCAAAAGCGCGCACACGCGGAAACTCAATCCTCCTTAAGCTGCTGATCCAGAAAAAGCTACTAAGCATAACTATACATCATTAAGCAACAAATATTCCAGCGCTTCAAGAAAGAAAGAAATATGCTTCAGCTACTAGCACCGTTTCAGGCTGCTTTTCATGATGGAAACAATGTGAACTCGAAACTGCAGCCAACCAAAAGTGCGCGTATGTGGGAAGTTCAAAACACCTTACACTGCTGGCACGCAACACGCCGTTCAAAATAACTACATACCTGTTGAATGTAGCGAATATTGAGGGCGTGCTGTGTGTGGCCGGTACAAGTGGTTCCGCTTCTCGACAAACACCACCTTATAACTGCAACTCTCGAAGGTTCACATTCGTGCTGTCTTGCATTGGCACATACAACGAAAATAATCACGCACTAAGTGGGCGCGTACTCATGCAAGGCGAAGTATACAGCAATGCATGCGGTGCAAACACAAAGCAAGACGTCTATTCAAGAAAGTCATGTGAGCAAGTGCACAAAATCCAGCCAGTCAAACGAAATGGCTTTCTGATACTTCCAGAGCACACACATCATTCGCATGCGTGACTGCGCGATTAAGTTTTGAGAAAAGAACGCGACGTACCTGCAGCGTGAGTACAAAACGTGGCCCAGCGGCTTCCAAACCAGCACCGATTGCAGAGCCTTGAAAAATGGCGAGACTGGTGACGCATCGGGCGCCGAGCCGGCTGTTCCTTGCCGTATCTGTGCCGCTCTGCGCATGCTCGGTTTCTCGCGCGTACCGTAAGAGGTGTGCGACGGCGCGCCAAGCATTTGTCGCAGCGTTCACGCGCGTGCATGAGTGGCGGGAAACAAAAGGCGAGCGCATGACGCCGCTCCTCCTCTTTACTCTTTCCTTTCTTCTCTGCTAAGAGCCAATGCGCATGCGGGCGGTATGGTAAACGGTGAGAATACCGTAGTTTACGTTTAGGATGGCGACACCCCCTTTTTTACGCAATATTGGGCGTAAAAAGAACGGTCTTTTTACAGTGTGGCGAATACACTGACTATACTCGGGGATAACTTTCTGTGGCAATGAAGGGAAATCTACAGAGCCACAATGCATGTATCCTACCGCCAATGAATGTAGTCCCACAATTGTGTCCGTATTTTCTGCGTGAGATATATAAAATACTCCTTCATTTTCTACATGTAGCTTTTTGAGACGGAACGCAGCGCACACAGGCGAGATATTTGTATTTCTTTTACTTTACACGTTGTCACTTTGCGTTTTTGCGTGCTTGCAAAAGTCGCGCCTTTTACCCGTACCTTAGACGCTAAGCAGCGTTTGCGTCGAAATGCAACGCTATCCATCTACTCCACCGCGGTACGAGACGCGCACCAAACCGGACTACTTCGCGTAGCAGTACATGTGCAGACGCTCCGCCCCCGTAGCTTTCCCTTCATTGTCACAAAAAGTTGTCCCCGAGTATACGTACGTTCTGTGCGATAGCGGCAGATGCACTAGCGCCAAAAAAAGGCAGCGAGAGGTATAACACGTGTAGAAGATTCTGGTATGACCATTGTAAGATCCCATATGAGTGAAATACCTTTATTAATGCAATGAGGGGTTAATAAATATTTAGATTTCTGCCAAATAATGTTTTTGTAACGTCGCACATGAGACGTGATCGAATACATTATATCGAAACTCACATACATGATATTACATGATCATCAAGCAAACATGTACGGATTACATGTATTCCAATAAAAACACGACATTATCACATGTGATATATGTCAGATGAGAGTTATTACCAAAGGTGTATTAAATATATACTTCAAATACACTAACTATTCTGTCATCGCACTGTAAGGTCAACTTAAAACTTATTGAAGTTAAAATTAACGAAGGAAGGGGAAATTCTCAATGGCTCGTTTTCTTTGATATGTACAACCTAATGAAATCAACAGGCATTTACGCCAAGGCGAGTATAGCCAAATTATGTGTAGTGTTTTAACTGTAATATGGTAATCATATTATAAATGTAGAATAATTTAACGATTATATGGTGAGAGTATACGTTTTCATTGTGCTGTTATTTCCGTTATCCATAGGGAGTGTAATTACTACGGCGCTAGCACATCGTTATGTTTCGCCAGGAGCACACTGTTATGTGTGTCCAGTCAACCGCAAGTTGAGCGTTGGCGCTAATGTTATGAAACCCCTACAAAGATTCTTAAGGCGACCCTAATGCAAGACTTAGGGGTCTCGGAATGGCATTTGCACCGGTTCTTGGGTGAACTTGAGCAGACTGGGTAAACATGGGTAAGGAGACATTGACGGCGCCACGCGTCATGGCGTCCAAACTTGTGAACCCATCATGACGTCATTATGACGCCACGTTATGTGATGTTACACTGACGTAATGATGATTTCACAAAATTTGGTGATTTGTGATGCTGTATGGTGAGGTCATCACATGATGGATGATATTTTTATGCCTCGGGTTGACGCCGCCGACGCGGAACGGCGGCGCTGCCGATGGTCAATTTTCAAATGTGATGAAGCATCTAAAGCTTTCGTCTTAAATATCGTCACGTGATGACGACACTATGTTATGTCTTCACGACGTTGCAAGTTGCCATGTTTGTGACGTCAACATAACGTCAAAGAACGCGTTTTTACACCATCACGTCATCAAATGACATCGTGGCTTGGTCAAACATGAGCCGATCACGGAGGCAATACGAAACCACGTGAGGTGCAGAAAGCTTTAGGAGCGGCGAGAGGAGTGGAATACATCGTTTTAGAAAAAAATACTATAAGATGGCTTTCGCCTACTAGTAGTCTAAGGCGAATGCATAGGGGCCCTGTGAGTTTTCTTATTACCCTACGTCGTCGGAATATTTCGCGACGCTGCCCCTAAATCATCTCTGCTATAGTCATACACAACGTAAGAATTTAGGAGAGGCCCCGACGACTGATGGCCAAAGCGCCGCAGCAGATTGCTTCTGCGACTGGGGAAACAGCCCTGCTCACGTACTCTGTGATGATATCCAACGTCGGGGTCACGGGTAGTGTGGTTTATGACCTCGATCTAGAGCACACGCTAAATGGTGCAGGCTTGGGCACATTCGCCTTTAAGGTGGAAATACCACTGCCTTCTAAAGTTGCGCCTGACTGTAGACAGAGTTTCATCAAACATCTCACTCATACCAAAAGCCAACATAGAATCTCATGAAATCATTTTTTTTTCGTAAAGTGGGCTCATTGAAGGAGTGGCCATGAGCTGCACGGCGGTACGTTCGCGTTTTCCCGGGGCATGTAATCTACGTTAGTTCTCATTTTAATGTCTTCGACGAAAAATACACAACGATGTTAATATTTGAGTCAGTGAATACAGTCACAGACGACACTGTGGCACAGTGGCGTGCGCCTTAATTACTGGTGGGTACACAAGTGTCCCCTTACTTAAAACGCTGTTCATGAAGCGCAATTAATTATTCCTTAGCCAACATTCTTCTCGACATGAATAAAGGGCTCGTGATGCAGCTTTAATGATTCCTTAAATGCACATTTTGTCCTACGAGAGCGAGCAAAGCTACTTCAAATCGGCACTTGAATGTAGTCCGTGGACATCGTTCTATAAAAACAAAGGAAGTCGGTGGTCCTCAATGTTACACCGACATGTACGCTGGCTGAGCAGATTGAGAGGTGTGGGAACTGGAACTGAAACATTATTATGCGGGTTTCAAATTAATCTTCGCGGCATATTTTGATATCCCTTTACACAATGTATGTTTTAATGAAGGAGCAGCTCACTTGTCTATCGGATATCAGCGATGGTGGCCGTCAGACTTACTTTGATGCACAGAACGAGTCCGTACAACTGGGCATACTGATTCGTTTGATTACGGGCTTTGGTGAAAAAGGCATATTTAGTATAAGGACTCCTTTTGATAAACACCACAATCAATGCCGTCAGACCTTGGAGAAACACCGTAAAATCGACTCGTATGTTCTACAGTTATTCCCTGAACACACGCCAATCTCCGTAGGCGGCGTGCAATGAGAACGCAGGTTAGACTTCATTCCCATACGATGAACTTGCTTGCATGCTGAAGGACACCTAATGGAGATTCATACGGGCGGGGCAAGTAGACGACAGCCCTCTTATTTTCGGTGTTCACTTTCAGGATGGTTCAAACTGCGCCCGGAATATCATGCGTGTACCAGGCGACAAAACGATGCTCGCTCGGAGCACATATAAAATACAAGGACGGATACTTTTGTCATCACTCTCAACTCCCGCCATCTCAAGGTGGTATAGTAGTTACTATGCTCGGCTTCCGACCCAAAGGATGCGGGTTCGATCTCGGCTGCGGTGGTCGCACTTCAATGGAGGTGGAATGCTGGAGGCCCATGTACTTGATTTCAGGTTTAAACAACTACAGATGATCCAGTACAGGCCCATGTACTTGATTTCAGGTTAAACAACTACAGATGATCGATGTTTCCGATGTCTTACGCTACATCGGGCCTCATAACCATACGCTTGTTTCGGCAACTGACGCCCCAGAAATCATTTGAACTGCCCATCAACATATTTGTTGGTCTATCCTTTCTTTATTGATACTGATATAGACGGCGGAGCGGTTTAAGCCGGGCGTAAGTTATACTCTATGGACCGGAAAAACCTCGCCGAGAGATGGCGTCACTCCCACAAAACGTGCGCAAGAACCAGCACGCGCTCTCTTTCTCCTCTTTTTCATCGTCGTCGTTTATTCATCTTTTTCTTCGCTCCCAGAACTCTTGCGCCGATTTCTCCGCTGCAAGATGCCATTACGCTGATGGGTGAAAGAACGAGTAGAGAGAGAGAGACAGAGAAAGAAAGAGAAATCGAGATTGCGCAAGAGAGAAATTCTAGACGAAAACATTTCTTCGCGAGTCGAGATTCGAATCCACGCACCTACGCTCCGAAGCCGAGCGTCCTAAGCAATCGGCTGTCGAAGCACGCCAGCAGAGCATAGCGTATTTTTATATATTATAATGTAGCAAGGACGCGGAAAAGGGAAGTGGGGGTGAGTAGGACACATATGAGGGTGAGGACGAAGAGATAGGGAGGGGTGAGAGCAAAGCGTAGCATAGAAACAGAAAGAGAGAGAAAGAGAAGTATAGAAAAGACACAGAAAGAAAGATATGAAGACCGAGAAAAAGACAGAAATAGGTACAGCGAGCGAGAGAAAGAAATAAAGAAATAGAGATAGACGCAGGCAAAAAAGACGTAGACAAAAAACAGAGAGGAGAGATAAAAAAATTTGGGGAGGGGCGAGTCATGTAGGGAAGGGTGGTTTAGCTCCACTAACGTCAAACCTGCTCAGTGTCGAAGCATGCAGTGTGCGCCGGTGTTTCCCACAGCAAAATCTCCGTTAATGGGCAATGAGAGACAAGAAAGAGTAGACACAGACCCGCGGCCCGCTTTTGGTTTACGTGCAAGCTGTGAATCTTTATTGATTCAACTACACACAAGAGAAATCTCCCAGCGGAGCTACATTGCAGGAACGGTTGTGCAGCGCAAGCAGTCGTATTTTTCAAGAAACTCGCCAGCAGATGCTGCCTGCGTCGGCGTTGTTCCTCGCGGGCGGGGACGCGTTCTCATTCCTCGCGAGATAGTATTTCAGCGTTCATCGCAGAAAGAGCGTTTTTATGGTCGAGGCGCGCCGTTCGCTCTCTCTCGCCACACGGCGAACGCTGAGGCGGTGGCGCCCTCTGTTGCGCTCAAGCAAACGGACAGGACACGATGATGCAAGCAAGCAAATGGGTCACGACGATGCGCGCGGTGACAGCAGATGATGATGCACCGCCGACCAGCCGAGACGCTAACGTGCTTCGCCTCTAAACTTAGCAAAACAGCAGCAGCCAGAACTGCCTAGGCGCCCACCAGCTCCGCTGACTCGATTCCACAAAACCAACAATGATGCCGAATTGACGATAAAAATGGGTTCACATTCTTCCCCAAGTCCGATCACTTCTTTGGGTTCGCAACAGCCTAAGTATACAGAACCAATCACTGCCATCTGCAGGACTTTGCTGAACTGCACTTGGCACTCGCGCAAGAATTTGCGGAATGTGTGGGCCTTCGTTTCTCAAATCTCATTTTCGCATCAGGCACGCAAGTCAGCTTAACAGTGAGTGACTGCTTGCGTTGGCGATGTCCTGTTCTGTCTCAATTTTTCCTTGTTCGTTTGTAGTCTTCTACGCTGCCTATTGTGCATGAACTGTAAAATAAAATCTATATGTCGCCACGGAGCTGTAAACGAAGGGTGAAAAACCGTACTCTAAAAAAGTACTGTCGGCTTCCTTTCCAAAACGAATTTCTAATATCAGTGGCATGCTTTCGTTGTGCCTGGAGGATGGGGCAACAACTCATCTTTCTTCAATGTAACGGTGAGCACTAACCGAGCGGCTCTCCTGGATTGAGGAGCGCGAAGGAATCCCCTTTTTTTCTCTTATTTTGTGAAGTTCATACCGAATTTTGCGCAACCTGACCGGCACGTTGAGTTCTCTAGCAAATTCAGACTCAGAGTGAGGGTTTATTGAACTTTAACTCCAAAATTTATCTCCAATGCAAAAAGTTGGAGGATTTTCCGGACAAAAAGCCGCTAAAAACAGCTGGAAGGAATTTGCGGATTAGAAGCAGCAGTGGATACAGTCGCAGAAGAGACAGCAGAAACACTTACTAATAGCACTAGTTTTCTAGAATAAGAAACTTATGCGCAATCATCAAAATAAGAAAACTGGTGACAAACTTTGTTCGACATATTACGTGCTGACGTTGGCGTAGCATAGACGGCAGGGTATTTAGGTAGGAAAGGTTTTTCATATTGAAACAACGAAGGTGGCTTAAGCGAGATGTTATGAAAGAAAGAAAGAAAGAAAGAAAGAAAGAAAGAAAGAAAGAAAGAAAGAAAGAAAGAAAGAAAGGAAGAAAGGAAAAGGAAAGAAAATGTGCTTCTCTTTTTGATGCAGAAGTGGAGCATCAAGCGGAAATGGCATTGTGGCTTGATCAGGGCCCCTGCTCCATTTGAAATTTTGCAAGAGCGAATCGATTATACTTAAAAGAGCAATCATATTTATTTTTTTAGGAATTAATATTATTACCTTTCGAGGGTAGGGTATCTCTCGTGACGTTATGGTGCATAAGAGTACCAGAATAAGTAAAAATAAAATAATGAACCGGATAAATAATGAATAAGGAAAAGGCGACACACATACTGCCGAGGTTACGCGGAGGAATGTGAAATTGTGATCCGGCGAAATCTCTCAGCAGCTTTTTTTTTTTTTTCGGACACGATGAAATCAGAGATGCTATTCCACAACTTTGTTCCCCGAGGAAGCGCCAACGAATTGAATAAGTTTAGTGTTTTCCTATGCTCGAGTGAAGCTGAGCTGATTGCGCAATCTGCGTGATGTGCAAGGTGCAACTTCAGGCCGCAAGGAAGATTTTTCATCCACATGAACGTGCTTATGAAGCAGAGACAAGAGCTCAAATCACGACGAGCACTTTGGAAATTTTATATATATTCTAATACATAAACCACTTTAACCAGTATCTGAGCCGTTATGCGTAAAATCAGTTACATTATTTAACTGCGACCAAGGGTGTAAGCATTACCAAGACAGAAATTCATGTTCTCGCAAAGGCTGCGCAGGCGGCCTGATTGTCATATGTTGGAACTACGATACAGATTGTCATATGTAGGAACTACGCAGGCGGCCGGAGATGCAGACTGCCATATTCTGGAAATAGTACAGAGTTTGCTTTGAGTTCTCAGCGTTCTAGTTGTGTCTGAAAGTTAAGTACAGCTTTAATTATAGTGGGCTCTTGAAAATTATTTATTTCGTAATGCGTCAAAGCGACTGAATTGCAGGATTCTAGTGATGCATGAATCACTCCGCAAATTTGAAGTCCTTGTGAGTGCACCTGAATAAATTATTTCACCACAGCACATGGTACAGCAAAAGAAATATAAAAATTGGCTAAACTGCTTTCGCAACACTGTCGTGAGGTGTTCGAACAAACGTAGAGTTAGAGCACTGCACGGGCTCGGGCCTACCCGAAAACCCGGGCCCGGCCCGGCCCGTGGGCCGGGCCGGGCCGGGTAAAGTAGTTTTCACGGCGGGCCCGGGCCGGGCTCGGGTCTGGACCTCCGGGCTTAGGGCCGGGCCCGGGTTTGAGGTGGCGGGCTCGGGTCGGGCCGGGCTTGGACTTTGCTGAGTTCTTAAAGGGACACTAAAGTGATTCAGTGAATCGGTTAAGACTGATAAAGTGTACTCTGAACTCGTATGTAATTAGTTTATTCTAAAAAGAGAGGGCGTGCAAACACGGACACAAGAAAGAAGTCAGGACACCACAAACGCCGACTAACAACTGAAGAGACGCACAACGGCTGAAAAGAAAGAAGGCACGAAAACTTATCTGTGCATGCCCATGCAACATGCGAACCTATCAATCCGGCACGCGTGGCGGTCTACGTGAAAGATAACTGTTAAGGCATTTGATTTCATCTTTATGCAAGTTAATCGACGGTTGGCTCACGCATGCGCTACCACTATTCTCGATATGCCATGCTTCATTCATCAGGCGCGTTTCTTCATTTCTATGCCAGTACAACACTGTGCATTCATCAAATTTTGGCGTGCACTTACAATCTCGACAATGTAAAGATAGATTAGAAGGTGAGCCTCCTGTTAGCGATCTCTTATGTTCCAGCAATCTCTTGTTGATGCATCGGCCCGTCTGTCCTGCGTAGAAGCGGCCGCAGCTGAAAGGGATCTTATACACCACACTCGTACGGCAATCAGTGAATTTGTTGGTGTGTTTTACTAAACAAATATCGGTCCGCTTCTTGTCTTTTACTCCCTCATTCTTCCTCTGCACAGCGGCACAAATCTTACCTAGCTTATTGGCAGCCGTGAAAACAACATTAACGCCGTATCTAGGTCCTACTTTCTTTAGCCTGTGAGATACTCGATGAATGTACGGTATACCTACGACACGTTTCTTCCTATCGCTTTCTGAAACCATGCTTGGGCTTAACACAATAGAGCTCTTTAAACGTTCAGCGACCGTGGCCACTGCATCACGAGAATACCCTACATCTAAAAGACGTGTAACCTGTGCGTTAAAGCTATCACTCATTTTGTGCTCACACGACTTGGTGGGGGCTGACTTAAGGCAAGACATGGCGATGCCGTTTTTTACAACCTTCGAGTGCTTCGACGAAAAATTTAACAGCGGTTTCGAAGATCTAGGAGAATACTGCCAGCACACGTGATTCTTCTGGAACGTTAAGGAAATGTCTAGAAATTGTATTCCATTATTGTGAGCCACATCTTTAGTAAAGCTCAGCCCTCCTCCATTTAATTCAAATTTTTCGCTCACGGAAGTTACCGCCTTTTCAAAGTCCTCACCACTACAAAAAATCAAGTAATCGTCCACATAACGAAAAACCTTAATAACCGAATTACCTAAGGCGCCTTCCAAAAGATTGTCAATCTTGCTAAGGTATAAATCACTAAGAACCGGAGCAACTTTAGAACCAGTACATATCCCTGATTTCTGCACATAAACGCCTTCCTTCCAACCTACAAGCGTCGACTTTAAAGGGGTCATGAAGCACCCCTTGGGCTGATTGAAAAAACACATCCTGCGGAAAGCTGACACGGCTATGAACTGCTCTGCCAAATATTACAGTCGTGCGCGCCGCGTAATGGCCACAAGCGGAGCGCGAAGTTGCCGTTTCCCCAGGCACCCTCTTTTCACACAGAGGCCGGTTCTCACTCTCGTCGGTGGGCGGGGCGGCTGTCCGCTGTACGTCGCAAGAGACATAGCATGCTTATTGGCCGATAGCCGACGTAAATCGAGAGCGGCGTTCGGATCAGATGCGCTTCTTGCCGCGGGGTGCCGCCACATGCCGGCGCCGCACTCCTCAGTACATGGTAGCCGCACTCGCGCAAGCGAATCACAGCGGGAGAGCGATCGCGTTTCATGACGCGCGCTGGCGTAACTTCTTTCCCCCATGCCATCCCTCCCTGTCTAGCTTCCAGTGCGCTCGTCGGCACGAGAAAAGAGAGAAAGCGCTGGGAGCGTGCGCCAAACCCCCGTAACTCCGCTGATTCTTGACGGATTCGAGAAATTTTTGCGGCAATCGATTCGGGAGGCAGTACACTCCGATACTGAGGCCATTAGATAATTACTTGGAAAAGTGGTTCATGACCCCTTTAAAAACATGGAAAGGATTTCTAGAAATGCCCCGGTAGAAACACCACATTTTTCGGTGAAAGCTGTCTGGTGCTCTTGTTCGTTAACACATTCATTAACACATTTTAACAAGTCCTCATGCGGCAAAGAATAATCATGCGGCAAAGTTTCACCATCATAAGGAGAAAATCAAGGGCTAAGTTCCATTTTTAAATTTCGCGCCGAAATCTCCGCGCGTGACGTCACGGATTTCAAACTGTATTTGTCTTATTTTGGGGACATTGGTTCAGCGAAACTTCATAAAACTTGGTATGTTAAGTTTATGACCCTCTCAGAGGTCATTGTACTTAATTTTTACCGATTAGGACCAACGTAGATCCCAGTAGACGCCGTCAGAATCTATGACGTCACGGTGTTTGTTGCACGATTTTGAAGGTGGCGTCGGCAATCGCCTTTTTTTGTGCGTGTTTCTCGTTTACCAAGACTCTTGTCGCAGCGAGCGTGGTGATTACGGAATGTTCAGAGTAATTTACTGATGATAGAAGAATTGTTTTTTTAGTGTCTGTCCCTTTCAAGTGTGTTCCTCATACGTTGCGCGTACATATACGTTTCGCATTTTATCTCGATAAAAGGATTCTTTTTTTATGTGGGGCAAGCTATTTGAAGAAGCTTTATGAGCGACAAGTACTGATCTTCTTTCGCTTCTTCCATATGAAGCTACTTGATTGATCTGAAACGGGCGAGCTGAAAGTAAATAGACCAGGCGCTTATACAGCTAACATCTCGCTATTCCGTGCTTTATTTGCATCCGTTATTATTTTATATTCCAAGTATTATTCTGTAATCTCAGTAATAAATGTAACATAACAAACTTATACATATAACTTATCATCGCAAGTGCGATCAAGGAACCCCAAGGCGGGGAAACGTTCTTGCAAGTTCCAGCCCTCCACTAAAACGAAAAGACTACGCGCAGTCCCGTTGCATAAAATCCCTATAAAGACGTTTTTTTCCGTGGCTTCGTCTAGGCTCCCAGTGGTCATGTGACGCGAGATGGACATGCACAGCCTGCTTTGTTTGCCCACATTGTTAACATCTGAACGTTCGTCTTCTTCCGCTATATCAGGGGTCTCAAACTCGCCTCAGCTAACGGGCCGCATTGACGAAAATTTACTTCCGCGAGGGCCAGGACAGTGACGAAGGTAGGAGTAAAGGGAGGGGGCGGGGAGGGGAAGAGATTAGGTTCTACCAGATGTCAGCTAACGTTGCCATTTTAAAGACCTTTTTAAGATTTCACGTTTGGGAACGATAGAAATGAAGGGATTAGCTGGACAGATATTTTCATTCTGCAGAAGTCCAAAAAGACATCCTAAATTAGCTCCAGTGGTGGAAGTTAAGAACTACGGCTGCCGACGCTTTCACATTTCTCAAGGCAGATGTGCGCATATGCGGCTAGCGCAAGCAGTACAAGAAACTTTAGCGCGGTAGGACATGTGATGGAACGGCGCATGGTGTGCTTATAGTGGAATCTATTTATAATGTGATTTTTTTGTGAAATACCATGAGAACAAATAGGCTGTAAACTATGCCACAAAAGCTTATAGACTGTATGTAATAGCAGTGGTGTGATATATGAAAAGACTGCTATGACAAATAGTTGCTTTTTTTTCATTCGGCTTCTTAAACGTATTTGCAAAGTGCACGTGGTGCGCGCGGCTCGTTATAATTTTTGTCTAGGTGTGTGTATTTACAACAATTGTAATAAATTTGACTTTTTTCCTTCATTTCTCTTGATGTGGCAAGGTCCTACTACGATGAAGATAGGTGCTACATATCCAGAAGGGTGCACGGTTGGATTTCTCGTTACAGCATGCTTTAAAGGGACACTAAGGAAAAAAAGCGATTTTTGGCGTATTAGTAAATTACACTTTCATAATTCCAAAATCACCACGCCTGGCTGCAGAAGACGCATGGGAAGCGCGAAAACGCGCAATAAGAAATTACGGCTGGCGACGCCACCTTGAAATTCCCGCATCAAACTCATCATAGATTTTGTTGGTGTCTGCTAGATCCTACGCAGTTCCTAATCGGTAAAAACGAAGTGCATTGTCTTCCGAGGGGGGAGGGGGGAGGGCATAGACTTAACATACGAAACCAGGAAATTTCGATAAGACAAAGTCGCCAAAATACGAAAAATGTGCTTTGAAATCCGTGTTGTCACGCGTGGAGATTTTGGCGCGAAATTTACAAAATGAAACCCTGACCTTGATTTTCTCCTTTATTAATGCATCTGTGTAGGTGAACTTAACGACATTAGATTTCTCAGAGTATAATTTATCAATGTAAACCGATTCATTGTTTCACTTTCGTGTCCATTTAAATTTCAATACAGAGGGCAATAAAAACAAAGTGAAGAGAGCGTTCTGTTCTCTGTCCCCTCTATTTTTATTGAGCTCCTTATCAAAATCGGAATCATACTGGAAGTCACTTTTCTTCCTAAAATATCTGCTACTAAACGCTCTTGATGATCCCTATGGTATTCCTAGAAAATTGGGTACAGTACACCACTGCCGAACAAACGTTAACAGTATCCAGTATGTCCTCTCAACTGTTTCCACGGTGAGCCGGTCCCTTTTTACCAGAAAATACCGTAGATTAAAGTATACTTGCTAGCGAAGCATGCGCCAAAGATGCGTAGATATCTGCCACTTAAAACACCCTTGCGGTCGATTCTATCTTCGGGCAAAAATAACCTAGATTATTGGCTCGGGCCCCTGTCGGGCCCGATCTGTGGTCGGGCCGGGCCGGGCCGGGTAGGCGAAATTTTTTCTCGGGTTCGGGCCGGGCCCGGGTCTCGCTGTGTGTCGCCTGGCCGGGCTCGGGCGGGTAAGTTTGAACGAGTGCCGGGCCCGGGCCGGGCCCGGGCCGAGAATCACGGCCCGTGCAGTGCTCTACGTAGAGTTGCTGCATATGATTATAGGACTGGGCAATTACTCCGGCCACGCACTGGGTCGTCGTGAATAGTTACTATCATATTTTTTCGTTACAAGGCGAACATTGCAATGCCAAGACATGGGCCACCGTAGCCTCTCCTCTCCCTCTCCGTCACAAGGGTTTCTACGTTTTCTTCTACTTTTTCCCGCTGAGTAATCCTACGCTATGGCCGGTACGTGTAGCACGATACGACAAATCCAGAAGCAACTGATAGACGCAGCTCAACGGAAAGGCTATATCTGATGGTCAACTAAGCCTTATATGCATCTCAATTTGTAGAACTCGAGACTCGGGGCCGAATTCATAGGGCTGTTGGTAAGTTCTGTTTGATACTAGCTGAGTGCCTTCCCTAATGATATCCCCAGCATCTGGTTTGGGTGAAATATTCGCTTTAGAAGATTTCTAGCATAAAATCTTCCTGTTAATACGGCGCTTAATTCGAATATGAGGGCCATGCGGGGCATACGTTGCTGGTTGCATCGTCACTGGCAAACCTGCAAGTCTTCAGCTGCCGGAAATTATGTGTAGCGCTGTACAGTTACCGAGACACCAGTAAACTCAGAATCCTTCGCAAGAGAAAAATCTAGCCAGTCTGGCTACTGGACATGTCATTAGTGAAGGCGTACAACCAATGCCAAAAAAAGTCAAAAACAGAAACGTTTGAGAATTAGGTTCCTGTTACTATCTTCTTTCTGTGGCTTAAAATAAATCGACAAGGTCGGAAAATTAGACAATATTTTAGTTTGACAGAGGTCGCGTTGCGGAGGGGGGGGGGACACCGGAGAGAGACCGTTATGCCTGTGCAATCATACAATCCTTCTTCATCGCTGTCCTACGCAGATACCAAATTTGTTGCGGCGGTCTTCTTGCTGAAAACAGAACATCACGACATGTTCTTCAACCTATACTGCTCTCCTTCAATCTGCAAGGTCTATCCACGTGACAACTGGAATCTAACGGGGTCGTTGTGCAGCAGATAAGCCCCCTGTGATCTTCTTCTTGTTGTTGTGAAGCTTCCGCCGTAAATCGTCTAAAATGTTGTACGCGTCGCAATTACCTTAAGATATCGCAATCTCATCTAATAATCTGGGAATCTAAACTAGATGAAGGAATTCAGGAATTTTGAGCTTCGTGGTGCGCCATATTACAGGGTTTTTCAGCCCGGCTTCAATGGTATAAGTACGCGACAAAAAAAAAAGTAACATGGAGCCCAATGCGCTGCGTGGACATTGCATTCCTTTCTATGCACGCCCATGTGCTTAATCGTTACGCTGCACTGAAAAGAACTCGCAAGAGGAAACGAAACAGCCGTAAACGCGCACTTAACTTACACCTGTCCCACATGGATTGTTTGCATTTTACGCCTTTGAATTACAACAAAACGGAATTCCCTAGCAGGAAGTAGCAAACTCATCAGTCATCTAGCGTCAGCTAACGTCGCATGTTCGTCCGTTTCTTGGAGTTGAATGTTCACGACACATATGCAAATGTATGTGTAGGTAACACCAATTGCGTCTTCGCAAAGAAGTGACGAGACGAGGAATTCGAAATGCAAAAGCGTTGAAATTGCCAAGACCAAAAGAAGAAACGACGTTGGAGTCCTCGGTCCAACACGGAGCTCCACGTGAGAGATTTCGGCCAATGGCAGCGGAGCAGCACGTGGAAAACAGAGAGATAATAATCTTTAATGAAATTCCCGGAGAGGTTGGCCTGGTTTGTCGCCTGGATTGCTACCCAGTTGTTGGCCGATGACTATATTATACACAATAGTCGCATATACACACAAAAAGTACGTATAGTCAAAAACGCACATATATACTCGAAATAGTCATTCAGAAACTTTGGTAAAGTCGAGGGTTGCTCAAGAACACCAACAGCGCTTTCGGCAATCATGTAGAGTGAATATTAGGAGAGGAGGCCTAAATTTCCAACCCGTTTGGTGAGATGCAAGCCTGTCAGAAAGTCAAACATTATTGTGCTGAAAAGAAAACAACGTCATGTAATTCTAACACGAGACGTGAAGAGTTATCACAAAAAGAAAAGAAAGAGGGCGCGCTTACATTGTTTAGTGAGCTTAGTGAGCTTCTTAGTGAGCTATACCACATACATACCAGATGTATGCAATATATGGGGTTTTTTCTCCAAACATCACAGCTGGTAGTGACGCTCTAGTTAGGTGTTTCAGAAACCATTTCACCATTCGCTAGAGCATTATAAATGAAACAGCACAAGGCAAGAAAGAGCTGCGGGCTTTTAGAGCCATGACATGAAAACAAGAAACTTGAAAAGAAAATAAACAGCACCTCTTTCTCAACTTATCCGCGACGCGGCAACAAATTTACCTACAAAGCAAAAGAGAAGCAAAAGAGAGATACGAGCGCACGATACGAAGCCCGCAAGTGTTATTGCACAACGATGCACCCACTAAGGATATGCTTGGTTGTCTATCAAGTTTTCTTGCGCGTTTTTGCGTCATGTCAAAACATAAATATGCTCGAGCAATTTCAAATGTGCAGCACGCACATCAGTAAGCATTTGCGGGTAAGGCATATTTTTTGTTAAAAAAAAGCAAGTTGACATTGAAAAGAGAAGCATATGTTATATGCCAAAGCCTCGACGACAATGTTACCTAACATAACTTTGTAAAAATAACGTCCGTCAGCTGATATATGCGAGAAAAACAAAACGCGTGTTGTGTTACTTTTTAAAAAATCTTGTAAAAAACGACGCATCCGGGAAATTTTCTCTTATCATAGCTTCGCATGTGCTAAAATATCGAAAATATAGACGTTTTGTGCGACTCTCAACTACATCCCAGCTATTACAGACGTGATGTGCAGCCTCTTGTGATATTTCCTCTTTCTTCTTTCAGCTGCGTTTTTCAAGGTTTGCTTTTAAAACATTTCTCTAGTTGCACTGATCACGCTTTTCGGCTGCGCTTGCTGTTTGAGGCGTTCATTGCTTCACTTTTTTTGCTATCGTTCTACGCTGCCCAAAAAATAGCTTTACTGAACAGACTTCTTTAAATTTTTTTAGGGGCAGATGTTTTCGACAGCAGCCCTTGTTTGACGATAACATCGGCTTTTAACGTGTTTGCTTCGCACTCGATGGTTAGGCAGACTGTTAGCGTTGATGTGGTCAAACATTTGCACAGTTGAAAATTTCATTACAGCACTCAGTCTGGTTTTGCAACCACTCATATCTTGAAAAGAGGTGGCTTTGGTCTACACTTGTAGTAGACAGCCTCTGGATCGTGTAGACACGTTAATTTTTCCCGGAAGTACCACAGAATTTGCACAAAAAAGTGTATCCCATTATTCTCACGTTATTTTTTCTAGAAACTATACAGCGATTTACTCACAGTCTATCTGAAAAGCTAAGGTTTTCCAGGTCCGCCATTCTACACCTGTCTGCAGCAATATATTCAACATGAGCCCGACATTCTATTAGCAGTTCTATTATTCTTAGAAGAGCAGTGAAGTCACGAGTGTCCATTTCATCCTTCGTATTTTTGTTTTCGAAGTCCGTCAGGCTCAACTGCCTGAGCTTTACTTTCCTACGTTGCCTGCTGTGTCTGGTTCAGACGTACTCAAGTTACTTTATGTTAAATTGAATATAATCTCTTCTATGTCACGTGATCTTCATTTCACTGTAGTAACCATATTTAGCAATACCTTAGCTTGTGGCAATTTTTTGCACCAGTTTTAGTTAGATTGTGAGACATTTACGTTCACACGTTACTGCATTTATTTTTTTTGCACTTCTAACATTTTCATTGGTCTTCACTAAACATTTTTCAGCATTTTTTATTTTAACTCCTTGTTTTATTCATTTATATTTCGGTAAGTCTCTAGCGTGCTACTTCATTCACGCGGATAAATGTTGGGCAGCATCATAACCGAAACTTCAGTACTGTTATTAGATCGGACAAAGAGGTTTTGGGAACTATCACGCACTCGGTAACCATCGACTATCGGCCAGGTTCGCAGTGGACGGTGAAACGGCAGAAGATGAGGCTTGGTCAGATTGCAACTACGAGTGTTTGCCTCCTTGCGACACTGTCGAACAAAGCTCCTCTGACGCATCAACCAGTACTAATACTAATATCTGTGGTCTTAACGTCCCAAAACCAGGATATGATTATGAGAGACGCCGTAGTGGAGGCTCCTGAAATTTCGATCGCCTGGCATTCTTTAACGTGCACCGAAATCTAAGTACACAGGCCTCAAACATTTTTGCCTCCATCGAAAATGTAGCCGCCGCGGCCGGGATTCGATCCCGCGACCTTCGGGTCAGCAGTCGAGCGCCATAACCACTAGACCACCGCGTCGGACGCAACAACCCGTACGGAAGGGTCGCGGCTTGGTGGAGCATTTTCTGCATCAGTGAAATTTTTTTCAGTGCAATTTTTTGAATCATTTGCTCCTCTAACGCGACCATAGTGCTCTTGTGAGGCGTGAGGAGAGCGTTATTAGCAACCATAGAATAACAGGGTACAGGAACAAGAGGAGCCTTGTGTGCGAGACGAGAAATAGAGTGAATGGGGTGGTTCAGTAACACGAGCGCTAAAAGGGCTATACTGTAGTGATGACGTAGAAAAGACTGATTTTTGTGCAGACAGGAATGCTGGTGGAACGCTGGCTTTTGGGAAAAAACGTGAACTCTAATGGCAAAGTTGATATTCTTTGGGATGGTGTATTATAGACGCGTCTTCATTATTTGTTTACATACGGTGACCATTTCTTATATGATATTTTCTCCCACGATTCATTGTTCTGGAAGATATGTGTAAGGTAAAATAGGAGAACCTGACCGGTGACGTAGTTGTTGAAACTGCCGACGATGTCCCGTTCGGACCAAAATGCAGCGGTAGTGTGGAGTACGTAAAGGTCGTAGAACTGTACTTTGAGTTGCCAAGGCCTGCTGATGGTTAGTCATTATGCTGGTCACTGTAGAAAGCGGGCTTCTGTAGCGGGCCTCGATAGTCCACAATCGGTGAACTCGTCTTGTAGAGAGCTTCGCTTATTGTGTACGGCTGGCAGGTCTTCATTCATCTTGTCGACTTTTGTTGCTCTGGGAATGGGTGATGTGTCGTGGTTCATACGGCATATCTTGTCTAATGCAGGCGAACATATCGATCCCCAGTTCTGTTCCAAGCATCGGGACGATGCCTTTTCAGAGGGGGAGGGAGGGGGCAATGCTACACACGCTCCTTTCTTTCTATGTTTTCTGTTACCGGCCCATTGCACGTTATGAGGGCGCTCGGCGGCTGTGAGCGCGTAGAAGAAAACGACGATCGCATGTGCGCTCGTGTCACGCGGCAGCCGCTGGCAGCGGGCGGTTGCGGCCGAGGCTTGTACCAGTAAAGACGTGTCTCTTTGGGTTTCGGCCTCATCCCTAAAGGTTTCAGGGCTGGCTGCAGCCGCAAAACCCCACATCTGGCGCCCAACGGGTAGGACCCCGCCCCGACATGTTCTGCCCGATCAATGTACGCCGGATCCCACCAGCCCCTGATTTCGGCCCCCTGCACAGCGATATCGCCTTCGAGGAGCTATGGGCGCTGAAGCGGGCGTTCCGGGACATGGCCGCCTACGGTGTCTACGACCTCGTCCTCCTACTTCAGCCGGTGGAGACCCTCATGCGCCTCTGCCTTTCCGGCAGAATGACCCCTGACGAGCAGCGGCGTGCCTTCATCGCCCTCGAGCACCTCGGCGCTTACCTCGGCGTCCCGTTGCCAGCGCAGGCCATGGAGGCTGTGGCGCGCTCGTGCCGCGAGGTGGCACCTGGGGCCTAGGACGAAGGCGGAGACGATGCGTGCGCTGACGAGGTCGACGTCGAGGCTCGTGCGGCGGCCGGCACCACGGGACGACAAGCGACGCGGTGGCGACGACACGTCCGCCAACGACGGCGTAAAGAACGTGATCGCCGAGGCGTATGCATCGATGGACGAGGAGATCACCGAGAAAGAGGTCGAAGACTCCCAGGGCGACGAAAGAGAGTGCGACGGCGGAAACCTCGAGGTCGGCGTCAAAGACAACAGGCACGGCGCGTGCACTTCTGAGGAAGCGTGTCACGACACGGCACCGAAGGCGGACATGGAGATAGACGCTGGAGGAGACCAGCAAACTGACGACAAGGTGGGCGCTGGTTTCGCGCTGGTCGATTTCCGGGATGACGACGATGGCGTTATGGCTCGTTCACACTGAGCATTCCGGCGACCGGAGAGCCGCGGAATCCGGTTCGGCGGCGGCGAGATTCGCCGAATCGGCCCTCTCCGCCCCGATCGCTCCCGGACCGATTTTTGCGGCAACCGCCGCCGGATCCGCTCGCCGCGGAACTTGAAAAAATGGCGGCCAAGTCCGACACGCTCGTCACGTCGCAGTCGAAAAACACCCACATAGCGGAATTGCTAATCGAAATGGTGCGGAACTACCTCGTCCTTTACGACAAACGCCACCCGAAGCACAAGGACAGTTTACTGAAGTACGATTTGTGGAATAAATTGGCAACGAGCTTGAATTGACTGGTATGTACGAGTACTGCTGTCTATGTTGCTTTGTTTCTGATGTAGCGCGCACCAGTTTGAGCATTGTGATGTAGCTGCCTTGCACGCCCTAGTCGCAAAGAGCGTTGAAAGGAGCATGGTCGTTTATATAGTAGCGCTGAAGACCGGCAAAATTGCATGGCGTAGTTGCGAGCCGCGACAACATCCGGGCAACTGCGAATCCATCCCTGCTCACCCGTGGTTGATGGTTTACTCGACAGATGGCGCAATATGGCTATCCGGCGGCGCGGTGCGCGTGCAGTGCGAATGACACTGTGTTTCGGCGACAAGAGCATTCCGGTCGCTGTGTACGGCGGATTTCCCAGTGTGAACGAGCCATTAGGGAACTCGATGGTCCAACAGAAGATCTTGGAGGGCGAGAAGCAATGGATGGCAAGGCGGAGAACACGAGAAAGCGGCGGAAAAGGAAGGAAAAGAGAAACCACGACGAACAGGATGGAGGCGAGGCGAGGGAGACGAAGAAGCGAACGGTCGCAGTCAAGAACGAAGACGATAAGGACGACGCCAACGCCCGCGAGGCCGACCGTGAAATTGACGACACTGACCAGGACAATTACAAAGACACTGACAAGAAGGACGCAGATAGCGGCGACAAAGAGTCGGACGCTGAGGAGAAGACAGACGGGGAGAACGAGCCCAAGAAACGGAGGTCGCCAGCATTTAACGACTGCCGCGTAGAGGAGTCGCCACCACCCCGACGTGAATGGTCCTGGCGGCTACAACGGAAAAACACGACACAGCGAAACGTCTACGACAACGGCACTAGCACCAGGCAACAACGTAAGCACCACGAGGACTACTGTGAGTGCTCTGCGCCCGCTAGCTCGGCGGGTGTGGTGCTGCACCAGGCGCATCGGCATTCCGTCCCGCTCTCGCCGATGAACGTGGTCGTCAACCTGAGCGAGTCCGGTGAGCCTCAGTCTTCGTGCAGCGGCGGAGTGGGTACCCCTGCACGACTCAGCGGTTACGACATCCGACAGTCCATGAGATCCTACAAGGAGTTGTGGGCGGACAGCGCTGGCATGTGGTCGTGTGTGCCACGCGCAGTCCGCCGTGGCCAAGGATAGCCAGGACACTTGCGCGGGCTACCCTTGTGAAGTTGCCCGCGTACTTCTCGCCCATTTTTTTCCGAGGGGAGGGGGCAGTATGAGGGCGCTCGGCGGCTGTGAGCGCGTAGAAGAAAACGAAGATCGTACGTGCGCTCGTGTCACGCGGCAGCCGCTGGCAGCGGGCGGTTGCTGCCGAGGCTTGTACCAGTAAAGACGTATCCCTTTGGGTCTCGGCCTCATCCGTAAAGGGTTCAGGGCTGGCTGCAGCCGCAAAACCCCACAACGTGTAGCTGCTGCCTTGCGCAAAGCGCGCCAGTATGTCTGGGAAGATTCTAGATTGCAGTAAATCATTTTGTTAAGATTGTGCGCTCGATATAATGCTGGATAGGTCGATGCGTGAATTATCAAAGACGGCGCATCCCAGCGATGTTCAGTTTTATCGAAGGCCGACGCCCTGGTACCCGCTATCGGTGTACAATGTGTATTGCTGTAGTTTGACCTTCTGTTTCCCGGCCAGAAGTTCCGCCAAATAAAGAGCATCTGTATATATATATATATATATATATATATATATATATATATGTGTGTGGGTATAATACAACGGAGGCGTTGTCAACAGTGATATAAACATTTATTTCCCAACAATTTCGGGAGGGGACCTCCCTTCCTCGGGATTTGAGTTAAACCTGACGTCGAAGTTCGGTCTTGCTTCTTGCCGCGTCCCTCTCGCCTTCAAGGATCTTTCAGAGAGTGGGGGAGATAGATAACGAGAAAAAGAAAAAAAAGGAAAAAAGAAAAAAGAAAAAAGGAGAGAGAAGAACACCGACCAAGTGAGAAAACGAGGCGAGGAAAAAAGAGAACGCTAACTGTGTATGGCATGAAGTCGTTGAAGGTGTTTCGTGTTGGTGTGTGTGTGTTTTTTTTTTGGCCCGAATATGGCTCTCTTTCGTGCGGCGCTCCCACTTCTCCTCGCCTTCTGGGCAGCCTTGCTGGGTGCTGCGGGCTTCGCACGATATCCGCTCTCACGGGGGCACAATTACTACTTACTCCTTTCATCCTCTCGCTATCTTTCCTTCCCATTCCCCATCCCCGCACCGACCTGTTGAGGTGTCGCCCATAGGACAGACAGTTACGGGTCGGCGCTTTTCTCTTCATTTCCCCTTACATAACCACTCGTGTGAAGGTGTTTGTCGGTTCGCGTCGGGCGCAGGGCCACTCAAAATTGTTGTCGCGGAGGGCAGAATGAGGCACCTGAGGGAAGAGTGTCCCCTTAATGGGTCAGCATACCGCCTTTCATCTCCGCCCGCTCCCTGTGAATAGGCTCCAAGTGGTAGAGGAGCGTAAGCACTTTACATGCGCCCGACGCGATCCGACAAATCTATCTAGCCGCCTACGTCTGGGCGCTCTCCTGGTGGTCTCTATAATTTGTAATATACCAAAATTGGCATAGCAGGGGACCAGTGTTTGGCGAACATGATTCATTGGTCATGGCACGAATAAAGCAAAATAACTGTCGCGTACGTCATGAAACCCTTTCTCTCAGTCACGTGTGGCACATACCCGCATACCAGAGTTCATGTTATGCGGGTATACGACACAGGTGATACAGAGTCTCCACCAACACAGTAACCGCGAACACACACATTCGTACGCAAGTAAAGTGATAATAATAATAATAATTGACGGAGTTTTATGTCGCAAAACCACGATATGATTATGAGAGGCGCTATAGCGAAGGGCTCCGGAAATTTTGACCACCTGGTATCCTTTAACGTGTACCGAGATCGCTCAGTACAAAGCGCATCTAGCATTTTGCGTCCATCGAAATTCGACCATTACGGGTGGGATCTAACCCGTGACGTTCGGGTCAACAGCCGAGCACCGTAACCGCTACATCACCGCGGCGGACGCAAGGAAAGTGAGGAAGCTGAAGACAGAACACCCCTGGAAGACGCTCAACTACTTTCCATTCGTCCACGTGCTCCGTAACGTGAACCACGTGGATTACGCAAAAACCGGGGCCAATGCTTCCTACAATTAATCTGCGGAGAGTACCAGGCCTCTCATCATTACCGGTGACTTCAACATTGATTTATAAAGACATACCAATGCCTGGTCTTTATAGTGCATGAAAGAGGGCTTGGATGTGGACAGGGCAGGGCGTCAATAGACATCGCTGCCACGTCCAGGACAGGAGGCATCATAGATCATTTCATCGTAAAAGGCATCCAGGATTTCCACCAGCTGTACTATACCTTGAACTTCACTACAATTAAACCCCTCGTAACCGCGATCACGAACGGATCCGATTAACAAGTCCGGTTCAGCTGCTGGTGCTCACTGATCACGGTGATGATGACCTTGTTCAACTACTGCCAAGAACCCCTTCCACACATGCACACGGGTTCGTGAAATGTGCGTGCGTTCTCCGCCATAACAGACAAGTACAAGCATAGCAACTGTAACAACTGCAACTGTGACTCTAACGTATGTGCAGTGCGCCTGCGCGTGCCACTCGGCTGTGTATATATCTAGGGAAACTTTCCTGAATGAAGCTTACATACGAGTAACACCTGTCCTGTGCCTCCGTGTTGCTTCTTTGTTCTGTTCGGGTTCGCGCTATCCAGTATTGAGGAATATAAGCAGTACATATCAGCTTACCGCGTCTGGTGTTGGCATCGTTACGCAACTGTAAACAACTGGCAACATAATACATATACGACTCTTCAACATATGAGTGTGCGTCTACCACGTCCACATTTCTGTTGCGTCATTGCGTAACGTTTCGCTCAATGGCATAAATTACGCCGCAGTCACCATCCCGCGCATACTTCGCATAACATCGATTCACACAGTGCGTGGGATCGGCCGAATTTTTCTTTCTCTTGTTCCTTTAATTGACCCACACAACGATCTTTTCAAGTTGGAGAGCTCGAAAAGCAAAAACCACAGATGCGTCTCAGTGGCCGTTGCCGTTTCAATTTCCGCCTTATGTGCTCCAAGCGGCGGTCGGATCGAAGGATCGCAATGGGAAAGCCCGTTATCTTGCGCCCAGAGCGGTCATGGACTCAAAGCTTCACAAAAATGTAGATACTATCCTGCAGTTCATGTTTGCAGAAGTTGTGTAGTTTCCTTTGTGACGTTCGGCCTTTCGCTTTATATGCTCGTTTTCTTGTGGGTCTCTTCATTTTAAAAGTATTATTGCTGCTTTCCCAAACTGCAGGCTTAGGGCCTCAGTTATCACAGTGGCTTTGTGTGACCCACTTCGGCATGATCCTTTGTCAACGAATCAATAAATGTATCGGACGTGGCGTATTGTGCTATATGCAATGATCACTATTGGGTCTTACTTTATTTCTCATTCTTCGAGTGGATAACACTAATTCATTGTCTTCTCGAAGAGGTGGACGATGACACAAAGCTGCCTTGTACATCTTCACTCAAGACTACAGCGCATCATAAGGACAATGCTTACATGACCGCGAGTGTAAGAAACAACGGACTTTGACCCGCCGCAGAATAGTGCCTATCTTTTCGCAAATTAATTGTGTCGTTTCAGCTGGGTAATCATGCACAGTGAATTCTTAAATAGTTGTGACCCGAGTTTTGCCTATAAAGTTCTGCTTACGTACCACCACTATACATTTGTCTACACGTAAAAGCATTTGTGAATGCTGCGGGATCCCCAAACTTTCTGCCAAAGCACTGCAATCCATCTCTCGCTTTTCAACATGGATGGAAGAACTAGTGAAGAAAACATTACTTGCATACGCTGAGAAAGCCAATAGCGGTATGATACCGCTAAACAAAGAAGCGCGAAAAAACAAGCATCAATAGGCGAGTAGGCGACAAAACGTGTGGTTATTCTCAACTGAATGTTTCCTTAAAAAACAAAGATATAATAAAATATCATCGCCGATTCTTACCCAGGAATGCTTAACCAGCGAAACGTAAATGTTCAGTTATGGTGTTTGTCACTGGGTTAATACTGGCGGTTCATTAAAATCTTTCTCAATTATTGGTTACGCCTGTCCACACATCTTAATTGGGGTTTGCCGTCCTCGTGTTGCCTTATTCATTTTTAGCGCACAAGTTCGGAGCAGTGGGACATACGTACTTGTGGCACAAAGGTGCTTGCCCGCAGACCATGGCGCAGCCCGCAGACCCTAGTGGCAGGAAGGTTCAACACCCCCCTCCCCACTCCCCACACACACACATCCCTCCGTCAGGTGAAGGTTTCCGAATTACCGTACTCAGATTCAGGTATACACGCAAAAGTTTTACCTAGGGACCGAGTTCGTGGTTTTTCTTTCCTTTCTTCCCTCTCTCCCCGGCAGGTGACACGGATGCGGAACAGCTTCCGCGTGAAGGGGCCGCACCACGCAACGTAAATAGAATTCCTGTAAGTGGAGTGGTCCCTGATATGCGGTCAGCAGCAGAGACTCTCAGTCAAAATTCTCATGAACTCCTCTCCGCACTACATCGCCAGGCGGCTGTCTCATGTTTTTTCCGCGTTCGTCGCGCTAGCCCGTGGTAAAGGATATGAAGGGTACTCTCCCGAAGGTGGTCGCCCTGGTGATGAGGCGAGCCGCCACTCATCCGTTCGCACACATATCGCTTGTATATGTATATGTATACTGCCGACAAGAAAACTTTATACCACATAGTAAGTATGCAAAAATTGGCACGTCTACATACATAATAGAGTATACATAAGCAGGATGGAAAGGTATGTCAGTTGTTATCGTTCCACCACTTGCCCTGCGGTGTGGTTTTGCGTGTGTGTGTGTGTGTGTGTGTGTGTGTGTGTGTGTGTGTGTGTGTGTGTGTGTGTGTGTGTGTGTGTGTGTGTGTGTGTGTGTGTGTGTGTGTGTGTGTGTGTGTGTGTGTGTGTGTGTGTGCGTGCGTGCGCACGCGCGTGCGCGCCTATCAAGCAATACGCGTTTCAGAGAAAACTGGCTCCGGATTATTTTAAATATTCTTCCTTGGTCGAACATGGGGCCAACGATTTCCCGAGGCGCTCGCTTTACTATTTGAGCTAGCTAGGACACTAGTACATCGCAGCCCGAGTGTGAATTAGTCGAGAAAAATATCCGCATAGGGTTCTTTTGCTGCTTCGTGGTAGAAGACGGCTGGACATTTTTCTTTCTACTTTAGGATATTAGTCGACCTTGTAGGCTCCCGCGAACTGCTTTACCATATACCCATGTTTACTGAATGCGGGGACAGACTAGACTTGAGAAGCACAGTGAGAGAAATACGCCCACCAAGGCTCCTCACGAACCGAAAACCCTAAACTTAACATGGTCCAACTATGAAGCTTTGCAATTAAATCTTCTTTAAATAGACGTAAATTGTGGGTTGTGGAAAACTATACTTTCACAAAAAAATATGAATACATGTGAGAAGTGAAAAAAAAGTTCTTTAGCTTGTGCTGTAGTGAAATTAGTTAATGCAATATAATTCATAATATTACTCAGGGACGTCGTACAGGTTCCTTCGGTAATTTTGAATCTACCACTTATTGTCCTCGTCTTTTTTGTTTTCGTTATGCAGTGCATATATATGAACCACAGTTTATACGAGAAATAAAATGGCGCATAAGAATTGAGCTCTAATAGCCAATGTAAAATCTCTAACACAAAGGTGTTGGATAGCGAATCAAAATGGACATTGGTGACTACTTCTTTATATAATTAAAAAAAGCGCTGCATTCGAGGAATGAGAGCAGTACGAGAATATGTTCTCGAATTAGTTTGGGAGTTTCGCTTAACACCTTGCTTTCGTCCCGTAAATAAAAACAACTCTCCATCTAAACGCTGGAGTCATAATATGAGTGTCCTCTGAAAGGTACTGGAAACATTGCTACCTGCATATGAAAAAGAAAAACATAACTTGAGTGCGCCCGGTCAGTTGTAGTAATGCGAACGGCAGGCAGTGATCCTGCTCACCATTATTAGAAACTAATTTATTCTACAGGCATGTGAGGTTTCATTAGCGGTCGCAAAAGTTGAATCTAAATTAATAATCTGCTGTTGAGTTCTGTGTACTGCTATTCCCAGAGCACGCCCCGCTTACGCAGATTCAAAGCTCGAAGCCGCCCGTTCCAAATACTCGGCAGTTGAAGATCGCCTTATGAGAAACTCAAACGGTGCCGTTGAGAGCCGTCGTGGCCCTAAACACACAATTTTCTAATTAATTGCCGACGGAACCATCAGCATGTAATCTTTATTTTCATGTAGCCAAGTTTAATTACATAATAATTACCGCCCGTGCGAGTCCAATGCCTCCGAGGGCTGATCACTTGGAAATGAAAGGCGAACCCTTCGTAAGCCGGCGCAACATATATAACTGAAGGTTTAGCGAAAACCTGAACGTGGCTTCAACGGAAAGAAGTGCGCAAAAAAACGCATAAAATTAAAATCATTACTTCGACTGCTAATGAAGGGCTTCGACTGCACCACGACTCCTGCTTATTAAATACGACACACAAGAATCAAAGTAAACGGAGAAGGAAGACACAGTAAAGGCGGCCACATCAGCGTAAACCACCTTCCCCGAATTTCGATATGTGTGTTATAAAAACATGCTCGCTGAAAGGCTCAGGTCCGTACAAGAATTTATGGCTGGATATTTACTTTTGGGATCTGTGATTAAGACATCTTCGACCCAAATTTGCCTGCCATAACAGCACTCGCCTATATGCCTGCGGGCAGGAGCGCAAGTAATGATATTTTTTTTTCTACAAATAAAACGCTACTTCGTACGCGAAGAACGAATCTTTTTTTTTTTTTTTTTTTGAAATGTTCTGCACGTTCACGAATGCCTAAACGTAGCTGCGGTACTTCAATTTCCAAGCAATTCGCGATTGTGTGCAGTCGGACTGCACAGCACATGTTGCAAACGCCTTTTACAACAGGCCGAAAATATAAATTTAAGGATGCCTGCTGAAGCAGCGGGAAAGCTCAGCTTTTTCTTGCGTCTCGTGGTCTCTGGTCTTTTGAAGCTGACTCTAGGTACGTACCTCTATCTAACTATTTTCCTGAATATATCACCAAACGCAGACTCACCCGGTGCATTCTCCTAGGATCACAAGACGGCACATGTCACCTTTGTTCTTCACCAATTCCCTTTCTTTTTGCACGATCGTGTTGATGCGTCAGCAAAAGTGCGCCTGCATTGTCCATGTAATTATTCTCACAATAAAACTAACCCGCATGCGATTGTGTCCCGCATGCAAATGTGTCCACATTGAATGGACCAAGTATAGAAAAAAAAGTCAGTCAGTCAAGAACTTTATTCATAGCTCCTGAAGAGTTTAAGTCGCCGGAAGATCCAGGGGGGACACCCTAGCAGCCGCTACCGTAGGCGACGCCCGAGTCGGGGCGGGGACGTGATGGCGTTCCGCCAGTTCTTGGGGCCTCTGGACTGCCTTGAGTTGTTGGTGGAGCTCGGAGTTCCTGAGTGCCTCTTCCCAGTCGGACTCACTTGTGAGAGGTCCCTGAGGTAACGCGCGACATTGCCAGAGCATGTGCGAGAGTGAACAGTAAAATTCTGTGCAATCTGGGCATTGGGGAGCGATGTCTGTGTTGTAATGGCTCAGTCGGCCCCATGATAGGTACGATCTCGATCCTAGCATGCGAAAGGCTACCGCTTGCGCCCGTTCGAGCTTTGGGTGTGGTAATGGGTATTGGCTTCTGTTGTTGCAGTGGTGAGAGCTGATTCCGTGGAATGTTAGCAAGGGGTCGTTAAAGTGTATGTCTAGGCTTCGGTGGCTGATTGATCGTCGCGGCGGGTGAGGTCTCGCGCTCGGTCATGAGCCGTTTCTTTGAGGTTGGGTTGTTGGGAGTGGACGTCTATGTCCATGTGGGCAGGGAACCAAGATAGGTAGTGCGAGCCCGTGTGCTTGCGTGTTTGTAAAATGTGGGCTGCTTCACGCGCGATGTTGCCGGTTTCGTAAGCCCGAATGGCGGTGCGGGAGTCTGTGAAGACGCTGGTGTGCGAGGGGTCGGTCACCAAGCAGCATCCAGCACATCAAAAGCTGTCTGATGCTGCCTATGGGTAGGAACAGGGCGCTTTGTCCTTCGTTCATAAGTGCGCCAAAAGTCACTGTGGATTACCAACATACCGAAACACGTTGCTATATTACTTCCTTCAAGCAAAAAAAAAAAAAACTGTGCGCCTAAGCACCCCCACCAGGATGAAAAAAGCACAAGACAACATCTACTTCTTTCTTATGCTTCTTCTTTCTGTTGGGGGTGCATATGCGTCAAGATTTTTCTCGATGTTACGTAGCAAATAGCCCTATAACAATTTCTGCTATATTCGTTCCACTGATCTACTTATTACGATGGCAAGCAACTTTTTACGTTTGCAGATCGTTTGGAAAAAGCGATCAATTTAGTACAGTGAAATGTTCTTTCAGCGTAACTGCTGCTTGCGCATTCATATACATCAAGAATGACCTGTTTAACATTCCATCTTCTACGATGGTGTCCCAGTTCCAGCGGCTCACATTCTTGGTAACAGTACTAGCAAGCAAAAATTACCAAAACGTGTCTGCGCGCAATATCCTCCTGTCCGAAAGCCGCCGGAAATACCAAGTACATTCTTGAACGACCCTACCTGTAAGCACATGGAGCAATATCTAATAACACACCGTGACCGCGCCTTTAGGTAAGCCAGAGCCTGCAAGATTCTTATAGTGGTTTTAGGTGTCGCACGGTCGGCACAGGTCGATAAGTCTTCGACGCTCCGCTTGCAGGAACGGTGTTGCAAGAACAGTATTGGCTTCCCATCGCCTCTTGTTCAAGGAAGTTGCAAACAGCACGTAACCTTCCTGCCAGAAATAGGTTTCATTAGGACCTTTAGTTTGCGTAGTTGATGAAGAACGTAGGGGAAAAATATACACTAGTGTGTATAGTGCAAGGGGTTCGTCATTCAATCATGTGCAGTGTACATGCTGTAAAATTGAAGTTCTAGGTTGTAGCACATCATAAGAAGGTAAATGTGGTCGCCGCACTGCCGTGATTAATGCAGAGCAGCTGGATAGATTAAGTGTAGCTTTTCTTCGTGTGTATTAAGACACGCAAACGCTGCCAATAATTTGGAAAGTGTGTTGATCTATGTTCTTCTGTCCGTAGCGTGGTTCCGGCATGAAAGGAATCGGTAATAAATAATGAAAAAATCACAGCATATCCGCCGAGTGAATGATGATG
Organism: Rhipicephalus sanguineus; assembly: GCF_013339695.2. Classification (NCBI taxonomy): domain Eukaryota; kingdom Metazoa; phylum Arthropoda; class Arachnida; order Ixodida; family Ixodidae; genus Rhipicephalus; species Rhipicephalus sanguineus. The sequence goes on along the minus strand of NC_051182.1, from coordinate 88,302,989 downwards.
AGTGGGCGAAGCTGCGGAGGTTCATCGGTAAACCGTGAATCTTCCGTGAATTCTGCCCAGTACATCATCACCGACGTGAGATTGGGCGCGTTTATACTAAAGGTTCGATGAGTCATCACGACTTGCGGCTCACTTTAATTTTACATGTACGCTGTGAATTTTCATTGTTTAGAAAACCATTGCTTTAGAAAACATCTGGCGTCTTTCGTTAAGCAGCTGGCGTCTTTTCGTTTTGCTTTAGAAACATCTGGCGTTCTTGCGTTTTCCTTTTACAAAACACCTGACGTCTTTCGTTGGTTTATTTTATCAATCAACGGTGTTTTGAACAAAATTTTTATTGTTTAATCACGCACAGGAGAAATCTCACCAGGCACTACCTTGGAGGTAAAGAATGGCTGCTAATGGGAATGAGAGACAGAAGAAGTCGGCTTTTAGCTAACGCTGCGAATTTTTTATTGTTCAACAACGCACAGGAAAAATCTCCCACCGGCACCACCTTGCAGGTCAAAGCGTAAGACTGGTTACATACTACGCTACGAGAGACGAACGAGTGCCGCTATAAGTAGCTTCGCCCCTAAAAGTAAATACTGCGCATATCTGAGGCGCAACATCACTAGGTAAGTATTAGGTGGTGTGTTCCTTTATTAGAAAATGCATAGATACGTAATTCTAAAGACCCTAGTTTCCTAAGCTGCGCTGAAAATGGGACTGCGCTGAAAATGCCTATGCGCGCCGACGAACGCCCTCTCCCACGGAGGAAGGAAACCCTCTGCACAAGCTCATGTTTCCCGATGTATTGCCAGATGGCGTCCATATCTCACGCAGCGTAGAGTCGCTCTATATGCTACCTTTCTGAAGGTAGCATATACAGTAACTCTAACGCAGCGCCTACTCTATTGTCTCTACACGGCATTTGCAGCGGAGCTCGCAAATACGCGGCCAATTTTTTTTCTCTAGTTCGTTAGTTAGGCTTCGAGCCCCATATGTGTGAACTGGCAGAATGCCGTGATTGTATTGTTTTAGCTTTCGGGACAGTGTTAGATTACCTGTCATCATTTGGTAGCGCCTGTCATGTGCACTCTTACACCGTTCGTTAGTCTTGATGCCTAATATGGATGAACTCGCAGTATGCAGCGATTGTGTTATTTTCGTTTTGGGGACAGCGTCAATGTTCTGTCATCTTTTGGCCGGGCCTGTCACGTGCGTTCCCGGCCATTCCTATTCTTGAGCGAATTTCCTTGTCGCGAGTAGACGCCCGATTAGTTCTTAAGTACACATATTCTTGTTCAGACTCCAATATTTATTTTTTCTAATTGTGAACTTGTTCTGTTTCATAAGAATATTGGGCAATACATTTGCCTTCACCATATTTATCCTTCGCCCTACTTTTAAACTTTCTCAGTTTAGGTCGTCAATCCTTTTTTGCAATTCGTTGCCATTGTCGCTGAAGTGAATGCCTCAAAACCACTTCACAGCTTTCCTAAAAACAGCGTTCTCGGTCTTTTTAAAGCCAAGTTGCGCCTTTCAGAAAGCCTACACAAAAGCGAGCACTGATCTGTTTATTTTAAACACAAAGTTCTTTGATCTGGAGTGTGATACACCACAACCCGGGGTGTTCTTAGGCCTGAAAAACAAATTAAAGTACCTAACGGTTTCTTTAGTACGACATGCCATACAGGATTTCCTTGGTGTTGTGCCGAAACTTGTTAGAATGTCTGCTTTTATCTGTTATTATATGTAATCTTTACCAATCAAAAACAACAAGAAATAAAACCTAAAGAGATGGCGCCATTCTCGTGTACGCGTTTCAGTCTAGAATTATTCAGACGTTCGAAGCAGCAGGGAGCCACTTCCCCAAGCTAATCAATAGTGAGCCAGTGCATCAAGAATATGCTACGTTGGACTTCAACAAGCCGCTTTCAGTAGAGCAAAGGCAAAGAAGATTTACATTGCAAGGATATTTTACACACATTTCCCTCAATTAGCCCTTTGTATGTTTTTCGTAGTTATGAAGAATTTATTTTTAGGTTACGTTGCGCGCTACATGAGCATTCTGTCCATACAAGTCCATTGTTATGTATACAGTGGTTTATAGAGGTTGTCCTTGGTTTCGTGCGTCAGCCTCGCCACTTCACCGTTGTTACACGACTAAACCACTTCTTCTACGTTATGGGCGAGTGTTACTGTTTAGAAGGCTAATGTAGAGGGCCCCTTTCGGATAAAGCAAACAGCCCACTGAGTGTTTCACTAGGTTTTCTTTCTACTTCAATAGACAGAGGCATCTTTACGTTGAAACTGAAAGAAAGCTGAATAAACAATTTCTTTGCAAAGTTCCCCAAAAGCATTTATTGTGTATGCTCCTGGCGTGCTTGTCCCTGAAGCTGGAGCATCAAACACGAGCGGTTTATGCGCTGAGTGGAAGCGCAGTGATACACAGCAGACACTGGCGTGTAAAATGCTTTAGTAATGTGCTGATTAATGGAAAGTTAAAGTGAATAAAATTTATTCCATCGATATAATCTACATCCAAGCTGCGCAAAGAAAACAGCCGTCCGTGTAAACCAACCTACCTAATATCCTTTGTTGCCAAGCTAGGCATATAGGAAATGGGCGCCCGGAGCCCCGTTAACCTCAAGAGGGATCACCGGGGATTTGACAAAAAGGCCTCTAGGAAAGTGACTCGTGAACGCATAAAACTGTGAGCAAAATAGGCACCCAGTTCTCCCAACGTAATGTAGAGGACGTCACATGTATGGACGTCGCAGCGAGATCTATTCAAGTCGCCTTAAAACGTGGCGATGAACGTCCACTGCTATCTCAAAAGGTAAGTTCCACCGCTTTTGATTAAAGCTAATTAAAAGACAACCGTGATTTCTTTCAGTTCCATTTGCAGAGCGGAACACAACAGTAAGACATACTAAGGCATTGGGGCGGTTGCAAGAGCCTGAAATAGAAAATAAAACGCGTATACTATCAAGCTCGAGTGCAAGTATTGAACCGGCAGCACGGCCTGACAGTCTGCATGCGGAATACTTAGAGCGGGGATGGAAAGACACGCGAACATGCGGCATCGGCATTCCTTGCTGTTTCGCATCAATTTTCACGTAGTTATAGCCTGGATGATTGATGAGAACACGACGTCATCCATGACACGATAAAAGAGCATCTAGCATCTTTTTATTGCCACCGTGGTTAGAGCGTGATAAAAACAGCGCGCCGCTATGTTCGCGTTTCTTTCCATCACCTGCACTTTCCAAGCCTGCAAGAAGCACAAATGCAATAAACTCGGATGCATACAAGAATTCGTGAGCTTCGTGATACGCGCGGCCGTTCAGCGCCAGCTTCCCGTAGTCTACTTGCACAGCGCCACACTGCTCAGCGGCGAGCGCGCGCTCGATGGCCTGAGGAGAGCGTTCGCCCAGGCACAGAAAAGTAGAGGAGGCACTGGTTTGCTCTAGGATGGGGGGGGGGGGGTGTATAGATTTATTTATTTTCCGGCAGTATTTGAGAAGAGCTGCGGACCAAAGGCCTAGAACTGTAGGGGCGTTAATTACAGAGTCCGGGGTGGCTCGGTAATTTGTAAGGCACCACCTCAATTGACATAACGTGACGAGTGATGCGTTTGTATGGTTCTACCGCGCAATATTACGTGCGTTAACAAGACGCCTCGCTCTACAATACAGCCGTGCAGGATTTTATTTTGAAAGAACTTCGTGTCTTTGTGGACTAACACGCGCTTCCCACGCATAAGGCCTTGGTTCGACTGTGGCTCACACCCACGACTTTTATCCTATGCATTTTTAGGGATTTTCCCACATGGCCAACGCCGATTTTCTGCTCACAACCAACGACGCCGACGCCTACGCCGGAATTGTTGCGAAACGAGCTATTTAACACTATCGCGTTATTATTGGCAGAACTCTGCTTCGCGTAGAGTGCTCCGCAGGTAATAGATGTTCTACAAGGGAAAATGAGCTTTTGTGTCGGTAGACGCTGCCATAATTAAATGGGCCCTAAGCCGTACCTCACGTGTTCTAGTTGTAGTCCATATCGGACATTAAAGTTCCATGAAAGTGTTGCAGCTGTTCAGTATAAGCGTTGCATGGTTACTGCCCAGTTCTACCACTGAGAACGGGAAGTATATTTGGAGAAATTCACTCGCACATAATTATCGCAGAAGTTTGCTTCTCCTAGCATGCGCTTGTGCTGCAGGTAGTGCACGCTCTACAGGAGACACCGTAGATGACTCTGGGTGCAGTAACACCGAGAGGCATCCAAAGCACGAAAGTTGATGAAGAAGGCCGTTCGGGTGAAGAGCCTAAACTTTACCGAGTGCAGAGAAGGTGACATGGGGGCGGGATGAGAGGGTGTCGAGTTGAGCAGTTCGCGTGACAGCGCCAAGAGAATCAAGAGAGCGAGAAGAATGATGAGAAAAAAAATTATATGCATACATCCTCTCCGCTTCTATTTTACGGCACTCTTGAAGCAGTAGTACGGAAAGGCGGGCTTTGAGCGCCATGAAATTTTGCGAGGTTCATCTTATGAGTAACGGAGCTTTCTCAGCGGGACGGTAGTTTTGTAAAATATTAGAAAAGATCGCATTGAAGTTCGCGCTTCGCTTATGAATTGTTAAATGGGAGACTGTAAATTTTTGTAGATAATAAAGTCTGCGTGAGCTGAGAACACGCGTGTTTCATGACATAGAGCATAGGAGAAAACGCAGCTACGAGATACGGACTGCGTGCATTTACCATTAGTCCAAAGACGCATGCATGATCTATACCTCATGCTAAGTAAAGATGATGTTGTTTTGATCGGTGGGTAATTTTATATCTCCAGTTGAACGAATGAAGAAAAGGCAGTTTCACGCAAGGTGAAGGTAATTACTTCCAGAGTAATACTGAAGCTGAAAAGTCACATGATGTCTTAAGTATTTGCCTAGGAGGAGTAGCAGGCGAAAGCCATCTTCTACTTCCTCTTTGTCTCCTAAGGCGATTGTATCTATTAGCTCCCTCCCCTCTACCCGCTCCCCCTACAGCTTCCTGAACCGAACGGGGTTTCACACACGACTTCAGTGTTCTGACGATGTCCGTGTTGACGTCACAATGTGACGTCATACTGACGTCACGATGGCGTCCAAATTTTTGCGACTTGTGAATTTTAGATGACATCATAGAATGACGTCATCGCATGATTTTTCTGCGTCACTCGTGTTGACGCCACGCCAACAGTGGCTTTTCACGTTTGATGGGGCATCGAAGCATTTTTGCCTTAATAATTCAAGTAAAAACAGAGTGCGAACCATTGTTGCCTGGAATCACAAAGCCTGTCACTAGATAAAACATTTTCAAGAAACACGATTGAGGCAGCGTTCTCTCAGTTCATCATTTAACAGTGCGATAGAGACACGCGAGCTGGAATAGAGAGTCAAAGCGCTCTCTTTCAACTCAAGTTTTAAGGACATGTTGCACACATGTTCAATATACTGACGTACGCAAAAACCGATACACGGATAACACGAACTAACAAAGACAACTAACTAAACAAAGACAAGGTGCACCTAACACACGCTAAGTGTCACCATGCTCAAGGAATGATATTAGCCCTGGCGTCTACATACAAGGCGTGTATGGTTGAATCTGACACAGCTCTGTGCGCATTTGAATGAGATAAGCATCGGCCATCTCGCCTGCACTGTGGGTGTTCAGTCGAGATGACTGCTGCTCATAAGAACGCCCGTGCGTGCGAAATACAACGCCAACCATCAGGAAATAAAGTGGTGCGACCGGCTAGAACACGGTGTACATGCCAAAAAGTTTGGGATATTGTTCCATATGAGCTCTGCGGAATCCCGCAAGGTGCCGGAAGATTTAGAAAAGAGATATTGGCAACCGCTCGCCTGTAGCACGAAGCCACAAGGAAATCCATACGGATTTATAAGAAAGAAAGCTTTTTCTGCGGTTAAGCGAGGTATCCGCTACACATCTGTATGGTATTAAGTGCATTGCGTTGATGCTGCATGGGGCTGATCGGCTGATAACGATGAAGTATCATGCCTGGGCCCGTATTCTCAAACGATCGCAAAAGTCGATAGATTCGCGTTTGGTGACGTAGAATCTGATGCGTTCAGCAACTGAAGAAGCACTTGCCTGTGACGTCATTGTTGCACTGGCAGTCGGTGTTACGAATGTTTCACGACACAGGAGTGAGCGTACTGTACGAGCGTAGAGCGACCTGAGTGCGGCGTTTTCGAGCGTATGCTGGCTTCTACGCAGTGGCCAGGCTTGGATGTGGCTACTTCAAATATAGGACGTGTTGAAACTTCAAAGTGCTTACTACGTTTTTTATGCAATTGTTTAATGCACAGTATAATATTTAAAGAATGCAACTTTGTGTGAAATGTATTTCCATTGAGAGTTTACCACGCTGTACTCAGAGAGTTAAGCTGTATACGGTGCCACCGCAGCGATATCACTTCAACGTCTCAATATGTTGCCGGCGCGCGAGAAGCCACGGGAGTGACGCACGGTTCATGTTCCTGGAACGTTCAAGCCACTAAAAAACACGCGCTGGCAAATAACCAGAACTGAAAACGCTCCAAGGTAATGCTCGCTGAAAGGTTCATCGTAAGAAAATGCTACGCACATCCACCGAGGATTGAATACTAGAACCTACCGTCTATGTCACTGAAATGCTATACATCACCACCAACCGATGGCGATGGTTGATGGCAAAGTCGATACTTATGCGATTGTCGCCTTTTGCGATCGTTTGAAAATACGGCCCCTGAGTACCTTGCAGTGCGTGGGAACCATTATACCATGCACTCGTTGCGGAATTGGCATTTTGTGATGACTCGTTATTCTAGTGTTCTGCGACGCTATACTACATAGGTTAACACGATTCCTTGCCCGATGTGATGCCTGTACAGGGTTTTTTGAAGATGAGTTTCAAGCAACAGCGTTGCTATGGGGTAGAATACTCGACTGCCACACAGAAGGCCCGGGTTTAAATCCCATTCGATTCTGGGTAATTCTTTCTCATTTTAGTTTGTCATGTCTATCGGTTACACCACCGAAGACGACTGCGACGGCGACAGCGCCCAACGCAGGAAAGGGCGCCTAAGAGCTGCACTCTAAAATGCTGCGTATCAGCAACAGTCAACCACTATACAACTTTATTACCTCCAGTCTCATATAGCGTAAGTAAGGGATTACCGAGAAAGATAGAGCTATTTGGAAGTTCTAGAAGTGGGCGGCGCTGCGTATACATATATCAGCATCACTTGAAAAGAAGTTAAGTGGTAAAGGGCGCACTCTAGGTCTTCTTTCACGCTTGCGAGCAGCTGCCAACGTGGTATTTAAACTCTACGCCACTGAAAGGAAATGAAGGTAGGCGTAGTTGAGTGAACAGGTTACAAAACAAAAAGAATGCTTCAAAAACTTCCTTTCATGACCGCAGTGTAAGTTCTGTGCGTGAATGAGTACTTTATAATTAAAGTTTATATGGAAGTGGTACGTCGCAGCCACACGGCAGGAAATAGGGGACGTCAATGCGAATGCCTTTGTAAAAGAGGCTGTTGGGAGCACTTGCTACACTCCGATTTACACAGAACAGCCGTAGCCGTCTCCTTTTCACAAAAAAAGAGCACCTTTCTTCCATTTTGAAAGATTAACCTGGCGCACACCATCTCCTTCTTTAAATACGCAGTAGTAACAAGATTAACATTACCGTGGTTGAGATCATAATTTATTCTAGCTCCTCTGAATCATGTGCTGAGGCTTCACTCCCTAATCTGGCGCACCGAATAGAGAGGGAATAAGCCTCTTTTTTGTTTCGTTTAGGAAGTCCAACACAAGACACGTGTGCTTTTATGGGGAGCTCTCCCCTGAGAGGCTAAGTACATGCATAACTAAGGTCTTTCGGTCCGCCGTCCCGGCACTTAACCCTTTCTGCGATACACTACGCGGGCTCTCAAAGGAGACATTGCAGGCGCAGCACGTTTTCAATGCATATTCCTGATGCTCGTAGATAACGCTAGGAAAATTTTGCGCGGGGCTCGAGGGACAGAGTGGAATTAAAAGGAAAGTAGAAGTACTCCATTCAACAACTCGTAAGTTCTTCTCAAGGAGGGAACTAGCGCACCGGTTAAATTATGTTACCGCGTCTTTTCTTTCTCTTTCCTCCTCAGGGGGGCACTCACAGGATGTCTGTTGTTTCGGTTGCAAATGAAGTCAACTTTCTGTCATCCAGAACTACTGTATTAATATTATTATTATTATTATTACTTTATTATTATTATTATTGTTGTTGTTATTGTTGCTATGGCCAACGACAATTACTCTCACGTTTTCCTGTTTCCCTTAACGATTTAAGCCCTGGCGTCGTCAATTGACGACACTACACAAAATTTCCCCTAGCACCTTGGAAACAAAACCAAAACTGCTAATTCTTGGGGGAGTGTTTCTTCTATGATCCCCACTGCGATCGGCACCACCATTGTGGCATTGTTGCGGAGATGGGTGCCGCAAAGAAGAAGCTTGTCTGAAGTCATGGGTGACGCCGAGGCGGGTAAGCTGAAGCGGGTAAGCGCCATTGTTAGGGACGAAGTCCCGAAGTTCTTTCAAGGACTACGACACTGCCAAATAGGACATTTGTTCAGATTTCGTGTGCTCAAGTGAGCAACAGGAATAAATACATGACGTGACAAGAGCTTTATTTCAGTGCTGAGGAACTCAGATCTGGAGAGCCAGAGGCCCCCCAAGATCACGTAGGTGGCTCCGACCACATGGGACCGGGAGTCGAAGCCCCACCACGATGTCGTGGGCCCTCTGGACGGCCTGGAGTAGAGTGTGGAGATTTCTGCTCTTCGGGTACTGAGGGCACACGCACAGGATGTGGTGAATAGTCTCAGACGTGTGACACACACTGCAGTTAGGGTTTCGCTCCTGCCCAATCTTGAAAAGGTATCTTCGATATACGCAACACCCAGCCGCAATCTATGTAGTAATGTTTCCTGGTCTCTTCTTAACCGGAATGGAATCAGAAAAGCACGACCAGAGTCAAGACAGAAAGACAATCACTTCAGTGCGTCGTAGACCGTCTGGACTCCCGACCTTTTTCGGAGGAGAAGATTTTGGGTGCTTGGGAGCATGCAGACCAGGCCCAACGAAGTTTAAAATGCCTATTGAGATTTCCAAGTGATACAGGTTTAGATGCTCGTCTTTAGAGCATGTGCGGCATAAAGACTTTTGCGCGTGCCCTGTCCCCGTGCAAAACAGTGTGTACAGTGACTCATTTGCCATACCATCGTCGCCTATCATCACACCTCCCTCTTTCTCTTTCTTTCCCCTTTCCCCTTACCCCCGTGAGGAGTAGCAGGCTAGAACCCGCTTTCCAGGCCGACCTCTCCTCCTTCTTCACATTAAAATCATCTTCTTCTTTTCTGCTCTTCGGGAATACCTCCCATTGCTACTTCTTGATGGGCGGAGTGAAGCCATTCCATTTTTTTCATTTCTCGAACACTGAGCCCAGTTGACCTAGTCGGACGCCATGTCTGTAAATTCATAAATACTTACACGACAGGCTCAATTTTTGTTTGTTCTCTTCTGCGGTCTTAGATATTAGAACATAATGTAGAAGAAATTCGGACAAAAATAAACATTCCAGGGCTAAAAGGGTTGAAGCAAATGGATCTGCTTGGCCGAGCGTAATATCCGCTGTTGTCACCCTATCTTCCAGGAGAGTGAAAACATTTACCAAGTGCGAACATTTACCAGCTAACCTAAGACACTTTGACCATTTCTATCTATCTATCTATCTATCTATCTATCTATCTATCTATCTATCTATCTATCTATCTATCTATCTATCTATCTATCTATCTATCTATCTATCTGTCATCCAACGTCTGGGCGCTTTCGGGGTCAGCTCTTTAGCTTGGTATGTACCAAAATTGGCACAGAAGGACATGAGTACATGACGTTCCCGAATAACTGGTCATGACGTTATTAACTGGGCATGCCTGGCGCGTACGTCATCAAACCGCTTAACTCAGTCACGAGTGCCATATACCCGCATACCACGCCCCATGGAAAGGGGATGTGCACCACACGGGATTTGCAGTGCATGTCAACCTGGCAACGGTGACAATAAACTTCGGAAATCTTGACGCAGTGGCGTAATAACGTTCGGAGTGTCACGTAAAATCCGATCCAGCGTCGGCTGCGTTGTGGCTGGCTGAGAAATGACGATGGGCGCAAAGAATAATAATCATGGTTAGAGCTAGATTCGAATCAAGACGCTCTGCACGACAGTTGAGCCTTGTATCATAGAGCCGCGCCTGCGCTTCAAACGTTTTCGTAAAGAGATCCTATCAGGCGTCATGAAGGGCAACGTCGATTGTGGTTCCGCTGTTAGCTATCTGCTTTTGAAGCGATACATTAAAAATTACACATGTGCACCTATGACTGCGCATGATATGGTCAAACGTTGGTCGACCCCTGTGGAATATTACGACAACTACTATGATCTGCACATAATAGGACCATTGAGTGTACTCCGTTTCGATATAACTGATGTCTGTGCTGCAACTCGAGCACCGAAGTTACTTTGGACCATGAGCTACCCACGATTGTAGTAGACGTGACCAGTAAGCCCGTAATATGTACACAATCACTGAAAGTACACAAACATGTACATTGCCCTCGGAACGCTTGGCTCAAAGCTGATAAATCCTTGCATAGGCTGCTATTCACTGATTGCTTCGCATGAAATCGATTTTCACAATTCGTGGGACTTCAGGCATTTTAACAGCTGAACTGTTAAGCTTATCGTAATTCAGTGGATCACCACCAAAAACTCGACGGGTATGCGCCAAAGAAAGCGGGTATGTGCCAGGGAACTCCTTGCATAGCATAGGAGGAGGAGGAGAGGCTGAGGAAAGGAAAATCCATGCACGCTATTCTATGGCAAGGTAGTGGGATAGGGGATTGAGAATGAGGAGTGATGTGAAAGTGAGGAGGAAGGAAAGGAGGAGAGATAGGTATGACATCGCATAGCCTTTTATACATAGTTTAGCAAAGGGATGAGACAGAGGAGTAACGGTGACGAGGAGTGACGTTAGGGGGAGAAGGAGGGAAATTAGAAGGAAAGGATCAGGAGGAGGAAGAGGAAGCGCATTCCTGCTATTTCAAGGAATGCGCCTCTGTAGCTGTTTGGAAAATGCTTGCTCTGTAAAGATTTTCGAGAATCACACCAGGCTTCACAGCTTCAGCGTTTTGAGACTAACACTTAGGACTTCATGTAAATTCTCAAAAAGAAAATGGATAATAATAATAAATTATGGAGCTATACGCCCAAAATCCGCGATATTTATTTATTTATTCATGCACCCTAAATGCTCGTGTGGATATAACATAGAGGAGCTGGAAGCAGTTTAAATACTGTAGGGCCATGTTCACAAAACAATATTTAAACTGAACAGCAAACAAAAACACAGAAATCTATAAATCAGAAGAAGTTCGCATACAAAGAAAACATAGCAAAGGAATGTACTACATAAAGTATGAAAGAAGTCATGAAATATATAGGTAATATTGAAACTACACCCAACAAAAGAAAGCTACAAAATTTACCAATTCTAGGTTTCACATCTCTTCCAATTTTTTTAAAACATATATGTCGTGATCGCACACTGCTACAACACCACTTGGTAGTTTATTGCAGGAAACAATGGTTGCAAATGGTTACAAATTGCAAGAAACAGTGGTTAGTCACGAAGAAAGTTAGCAGGCGCAAACATGAGGAATCACTCAAATAAAGCCTGTGGGAATGAGAAAGCAGTGCAATGAGCCTTCTTTTTTTAGTGCAAGTAATTGAAATGAAGTTTTAATAGCTGTTATGCTACGCACCCGTGAATATTTTCCCATGATAAAGCAGGCTGATTTGTTTTGGATGGCCTCAAGCTTATTAATTAGGCATCCTTTAATAGCATTCCAAATAAGGAAGGCAGATTTCATTTTTGAGCGGACTGCAGTTATGGACGCGAGAAGCTTAGCAGACTGGTTAGCAGTGTCGAAATTGCGTTTACTGAATCCTAGAGCTCTTGAAGCATTACTGGTTGTTCCCTCAAAATGAGCATTCCATGAGAGGCTATGAGTAGGATGGACTCGTTAGTATTATATTGTAGACACATTTTCGACTGGCGTATTGTTTATTTTGTATGAGTGCAGCTTGGGTTGGCAGTCCTTGTGAATTGAGTGTACTTCGTTTTCAAGACAGTAATTTCCATCTACCGTTGATAGCACCAGCGGGTGATTTCGATAATGTGATATTGCAACAAACTCAGATACACGTCGTTAGTAATCTGTTTGTATATATAATCTGTCTGTATATAAAACAACCGTATGCAAATATGACTGTTTGGCCTTATTGCATTGTGTAACAAATATTCCTAAGCCTTATTATCGTACTTTCTTTTAAATCATTCTCTCCTTTGCGAAACTTCTATATACCACGTGTATTAAAAAATTCTGTAGCCAATCATACAATATTGCACCCCGTGTGTTTCGTGTATTCTTACCGGGGTACTCTTGACTCTGTAGAGTCAAGAGTACCGGTGTACTCTTGACTCTGTAGTGTTGCATGGTTTTTTTTAAAACATTGCGTTACTTTCCCACAATTTCAAAAATTAGTGTGCCTATATAATTTCGCTCTTTGATTGTATTCCTGTATTGCATATTCTTACCCTCCCTGCAATAATTCCTTCTTGGGATTGGCAGTAGGTTTAAACAAATAAAAAATATCTAAATAAATGAATAAATAGTCTGGCTGCGGATGAGAAGTGGTTAATTATATCGTTAATGTATAATAAAAATAAGATCGACTCTGACACGCTGTCTTGCTGTTTTCGACACGCCTGACACGCTGTTTTCGTTTTATTAATGGAGATAAAGTATTATTAATCAAGACAGGCTCGTAGCGATGAGAAAAATTTAGCAATTCAGTTTGAAATGTTAGCTATAAATTTAGGGCGCTGAGTTTCATAGTTAAACGGTTATAAGCGACCTTGTCGATGGCTTTTGCAAACTCGGTAAACATAAGATCGATGGCTATTTGATCGCGTACGGCTTCTTGAATATAGGTTAATAACGCGATAGCGTTAAAGCTGGTTTCCCAGAAATTTCGTTGTCGGCGTTCGTGTCAGCGTCGTTGGTTCGGAGCGAAAAATCAAAATCTTGTCGGAGACCAAAAGATTGAGATAGATGCAAATAAAATAAATAATAAAAATATTCGGTTCCAGTGAAAATCTAAAACCAGGTCATCTGCGTGGCGAGCAGGTGTTCTACCACAGAGCTACGCTAATTATTAAAACTGCCTGGGAATAAAGTCTATATGAATGTCATGTAGTGGAAGGAGTGTCTCCTATTAACGCATGTAATATTGCGTACCAGAAGCGTAGGATCGCGCCAGGTGTGAAAACTTGTGAATTGCGCTATGATTGGGTATTTTAAAAGCCGACCCATTACAAAGCGCAAAGTGTTACTGCAGCCCATCTCCCTTTGGTCACCTTCGAAAGATAACAAGCCTTGCAGTGGATACAAAAATGAAAATTGAGCGATGACGTGCTTCCCGCAACGACCTGCCGTTGCTCCCCGACCTTCCTGAGGTGAAAATGGGAAGTAATCAGCTCTTTAATTGCACAAACAGTGGCGCTCGGCAGCAAATATCGTAGAAAACATGCAGGGCCATAAGCTTACACTTTAAACAATGACGGTACAGGTCTGACGAAGTAAAGCTGTGGGACAGATTTGGCGCACCCCTTCAGATGATAAATGAGGGCGGCTGCCCCCCTCCCCCTGCCCTCTTCGCGCGCACGCCTACGTGCAGAACCACTCCTGTTGCTCCAAAACAGAATCTCTACGTACGTCGTCTATAGAAAAAAGGACACGATTTACTCTTGCACAGGATCCAGGGGCACATGGGTATAGCTGGATATGAACGATCACACCGACTGGTGCGCACCGTGCTACTATCCACGCACGTAGTGAAAACTGGCCTAACGCGTACTCGGCAGCATAACAAAATGAAATGGAAACATGGAGTGATTGGTAGGTTCCTATGATAGCAATAGCCCAAGAAATCTTTAACAGCACAGCTGTCTCCTCTCTATGAGCGAACACTTAGCTATACACCTTTTTTTTTTTCCCAAGGCTTGTAGCTGGGACCAGCAGGTGCTGGTCCAGAGCAGGTTGTCACTTAACCGCTCTCTGCATGTACCTTTCAGCAGTGTTTTTGCCGAAGGGAAGACCCTCACGGCCTTGGAAGCTCACACATTTTAATCTGCAACCCTTACAACACCAAGAAGTACTTCGAACAGTTCATTTAGTACTTTAGCCCGAAACAAGTCATTCCTTCGTTCCCACCAGAATGGCGATCGAATTCGTTCCAAGCCTGAGAACTTCCTGGTGGCAGCATGCGCACGGGCGCCAACGGGCTATGGCCATCAATACTCGAGTGCCTGGGTGACCTCAAGGCTCCAGCCGTTGGCGCCGGGCTCCAAGTCGAGCAAACCAGCTAAATTGTCATAAAAAGGCTGTAGATCATATAGTATGTCTTGCCAATACCATTGTTTCCTTTTTTTCACTTGCCGCAGCTCTTCAAGGACACAAAGTAAATAATATGTGTACGCAACAACAACCGAAATGAAACTTACGTCAGCACTAGAGCTCGAGTGGTTGCGTTAAAGTTGTGCTATAAACTACTCTGCAGGCGTAACAGTGCGACAAACGTACCTTGTAAGACTGCGTTACTCGAAGAACTGCCCAAATCACGCAGTTACGTCGATTCACCTTGTAACGCTTGTCTCCAAATCAAACACTATGCTATAGCGAGATCATTGCTGACTGGTCCATGTTAGTAGGTATTCCCATAGTGTGTGGCATCTACCACCATTATTTTGCTCGTTATTTTCTTCTGAATGCACTAAACACGCATGTGGAGAACTCGCATGCACACCGCTAATAAATTCTGCGGTTATACGTGCCAAAACGCCAAAACATCTATATTACCACAAGACACAGCGTAACATAATTGACCACCTGTGGCTTAACATCTTGTTTAATGTATTTAACCTAAATTTACGTACACTGGATGTTTTCTTTTCAATGCCACCAAAATAAGCGTGTCGTGACCAAAAGAAAAACATGTTCTTCATCATCTTTAGTAGTGCGATAACTTAGACGATATGCTGCCGCAGCATTTGCCACACCATTTCGCACTATAAACTTTCTGCACTTCAACATGCATGCGATATGCATAATTGACTACCTCAATAATTGTTTGTGTTGGTTGGTAGCTTTTTCTATAAATATTGTCCGGAATCCTCGAGTGCACTACACCAGCAAATAGAGGCTAATGAAGAGAAGATTGGTCGCATACGCCGAACACGTCTCGCTTAATACACCACATTTTTGTAGATTGGAATGCCTTTTCTTTCTTAAGCAAGAAAAGTAAACTTCGCGTATTGTCGAGCATTCTGTTTCGCTTAAAGGAAGACGATGAAGAATCGCTTATCAACGCGTCAACATTTATTGTACCCTAGCTGTTTTCATCCAGAAGCTATAGAATCTATGGAACAAAAATATTTGAAGCCGCAGTTGAATAACTGCAGACATCGCCATCCCTAGAATATCTGCTTCATGAAGACAAGGACGGCGCATGAACTCTACCGAGAGCTAAAGTGAAAGAGACAGATTGCCAATTTTTATTTCTCGTGCGTCAGTGCACTCACGCACGGCGAGTTATATGCGATGACGCAAAAACGTTTCAACTTAAATGTGCAAGCTTCTAACACATTGAATCAAAACGTAATTTAAGTGCCCGTATGTGAAAATATGCTGTATTAATACATTCTTTTCACAACTTTGTAGACGATGTTCACATTCTTTTCACAGCGTTATAGACGAATGTAGAGTAGCGGCAAGTCTAGCGAAAACAGATTTGTTTATAAGGCACCATCTTCACCCAGCGTTCACTTCTCCATCTACATAAAAAAAAACTTAACTGCCATGGTTTGAACGTATCTAGCAAGGTATAAAAATCACTACAGGAACCGACACCTGTGTCACTCTTTTTTCCCCTTTCTAGATGCGCTAAACCAATGACAGGAAAGGTCAACCAACAGTACAGCGAGCAACAATGCAGATAAATAGAGTCTATCTAAGAATTTGGGCTCAATACGAACCGCCACGCCCATTCAGAACACAGCGCAACACAGCGACAGTAGTGTAGCTTAAGCGGATATTGCTCGCCGGAGCTACCGTAAGTTCCGAGAAAGCAGGCCACTCTGTATCTCTAAAAATGTATGCCAGATGTGCGTCTATTAATTGTATGCTTTCGGAATTGGCCCAGGGATAGCTGAGAGCACATTAACCTTAAAGCAACATAACCCATACTGATTTGTAGCTTCCATTTATCACAGAAATTTAGCCAGCTGGTTTGGTTCTATTTGGAGCCAGTGCGTTTCTCTAGAGAGCGACTGCTTTCATTGCGTGCTTTAACGCATCGAGCATGCCACAAGCGTAGTTCCGCGTCATCATTATGATCATCATCATCAGGCTGTCTACGCCCACTGCAGGGCAAAGGCCTCTCCCATGTTCCGCAAAACAACCCGGTCCTGTGCTTTATGCTGCCACGTTGTACCTACAAACGTCTTAATCTCATCCACCCACCTAATTTTCTGTGTCCCCGTCACTCGTTTGCCATCTCTTGGAATCCAGTCAGTTCCCCTAATGGCCGCGTATGGGGACCAAAATAAACTATTTCCAAGAACATATTTAGCAAGGCCACCCGGCTTCGGCGGAGGTATTACCAGATTTATGGGAACTGCAAGCCTGATGGGTATCATGGCTGGTATACAAACTCCAGTGAAGAAAATCGCACCCCCCCCCCCCCTTGGGAACGGCCAGAAATGTAGCGAAATGAAATACTGTGATAGTCGATCCGACGTTTTTTGTTTATTTCCGGAGTGCAAGTAGTGCTGGCAACAACGTGATGTACAAAAATAAACGGTGTCGCAAGCGCACGACTTGGTTGCGTGGGGTACTCTAGGCAACAAGGAACTGTGTCGGTGAGAAAAATGAGCTCCTGTGAAAGAGGCACCGGGTTGCCGCTGGTGGCTACATTGCGCCAAATTGGTTACTATCGACCCAGTTCGGCGACGAAAATTTTATGTGGGTTCCATGGCTACTTCTGAACTTCTGTTTTTGCGCAATGAGTAGGCATTTTTAATTACGATTTACAGATTAAATACAATGATTCCAAGCTATAATATGTCAGGGTAGCCGACGAGTGCGTGCGTCCTTCCCCCCGCCCCCCAGCAGGCTGGCGTGCATCGATGCACCACAAAGCAACGCGCTGCGCACCTGGAAGTACGGAGTGAAGTTGCATGCAAGTTGGCAAGGGCCAGGCTAGCACACTGTTCATGCTGCCCGCTATATATATGCTGTTACTATGTGCGCAAGTTTCTAATTCGGGTGAACACACGGCTGTTCTCTTGCAAACTTAAAAAAAAACAGATCCTTCACAAAATGGAGCTTGGCTGTTGACCTTCAACTAGATTTCACTATCCGAAGCTGCAATGGCATTACGTAAACCCTGCTAATCAAATTCCATCTACAGCTTCCATCTACAGCGAAATGAAGCCGTGCACGCTATCGATGTTCAACGGCGTGGACTACGAATCATATGATTGTTGTTTTGATATGGCATGCTTACAGTAGCAGCCGTGTACTTTCGTGAACAAACGTTTGCGGCTTGGTTAAGAAAATGATACGGCCACGGCACTGTTTCCTGAGAAGGTTAGAGTGAAGTCCTCCGTGCCGCTGGAGAATGATCCGCTGATTCAGACGCGAAGCAGCTAGCTGAGATTTAACCACTGTGAAGCAATATGAATTGCTCGCCTCGTTTTTTCGGCTCTCGCGTCATGCTTGCAGTCTCTTTTTATGATATCGACTTGACAGGCGTATCAAACCTGCTGCGCTAACGCGGCAAGAAAATCGCACAAAGTCAGAAGGTGGTTATTTCAAGGTTGCAATTGCAAAGCATGTATTAAGTGCCAGTTATATTTAGCGGCTTAAATATATATCACCCTAATAAAGCGACAAAAACAAAGCAAACCTGCAGAACGATGTCAAACCTTGCTGAAAATGCACAGACGTCCGTTCCGGCGTGATAAAGCAGCCTTCCCGACGCGTGAATTGCAGGCGCCGAACTTGTGGCAATGTGCCGAGTTCAGTTGAATTCAACCAACCGCGCAACGCTAACGGTATTCGCCGCGAGATCGAGCAGAGTCGCCGCCTGGCGGCTACTGGCTGAAGCGCGCCTAATGTGGATTCCTCCCTGCGTCGTCTGCTAGCCACGTTGTGTTTGCATGTGCGCGTACGTCCTGCACGTTCTCAAAGGGCGGTTTGTTCTGTTATGTTAGCGCGATTTTAACTGCTCGTACGTATACCTATCATGGTGTACAGAAGCAAATGAGCTTGCTCGGCTGCATGCGCATTGTAATAAGATCAGTGAGTGCAACTTTCGAGAGGGCTGTGCATTTGTGTCGTACCCTTCGTTCGCCAGAATCATTTCAGTGTTGGTGCCGCTTTCTGGTTCAAGCACGTCGTAAAGTGCGCTTGGCATAGTCTCAAACATGAGGAACATTAAATAGTGTGTGAATGCAGCGTTTTAGCGACTCGGTGGTAAACAAAAACGAGGCTCATGCACTTTCGCGTTGTTGTTAGGTGTATAACTGCGGCACTCCAGTTCATGATGAGCTTTAGCTGTGCTTAAAATGTCCTTTTATTGAACAGTCGTGGTCCCGCTACAGCGAAATATTTCTATCAAGTGAAGTCTGAGACTTCGGTACTCAAACTGTCCCTGAAGAAAGAAAAGAAAAAAAAAACAGACAATGGAAGGACACGGCAGTGATAAAACGGAGTTGCCGCGCGCAATTTTAACTTGGGGCGCAATTTATGTAGAACCACCCATGTGCTTAGATTTAGGTACGCTTTGAAGGACCCAGATTTTCAAAATTAATCCAGACGGCGTGCCCTACATTTATGTCGTATAATTTCACGCAAAACCTCATCCTTTCTTTTTACATTATTTTGAGCGTTTGTGTCGAGTTGTTATACATGGATGGAAGGCAGCGGACATTATTAATTAAAAAAAAAGACTCTTGTTCCATAAAATAACCGGACCTTTGTTGCATCACTGTCGTGCACGTAATCAATCGATGAAAGCTCTGTGCTAAACTCTTACCTGCGTATATATGCGTATTCGCGTGAACAGTGCTATTGAACTCATTGCACAGTAATATTGGCTGGTATACAAATGAAGTAGAAGTAAACACTTAAGTCGTGCTACTGCAGTACGTAGTACACAAAAAACAAGCTGAACACGTACAGAGAAAACAACAAAAACGTCATATAGTGCGTAAGCGCAGACTGTCATACAGGGCGAGCATTCCTTTCATCGGCAGATTGCGCTTCTCTCACTAGTAATAGTAACGTTGAATTATCTTCGTGCATCGATTCAACAATGAAGAGCGTATATATTACCAGTAAGCTGCAATCAACGCATTTTATTCGCCGACAATCGGCTCACACCACTCACAACGAAGCGCCGCACTGTGCATTTGTATACGCGCCTCTGACCGCCTCTCCACACTAACGCGGCGACGGTGCTGCAACCTATAGGTCGATCTCGCGGCCAATAACGCGAGTGTGAACGTTCAACAACGACGGGTAGGTCTCACGAACACGGGGTATCAAAACACAAAGTTGCTTCACCTATAACTGTAACTGGACTTTCACAATGCGAGAAGACAGCGAGTAATAATTACTGTAGTCGCTGCGTCCATGCGCCGCGTTACTTACCGATTCCGGTAGTCGAAACAAACGAAAGCGATGAACTCAGACAGCCAAAATAGAAGGCGAGACAGCGCTGTCAGTTATCCACGCTTACCGCCTTTATTTCTCGTGCGACACTCCCGGGAAAAGATACAGTTTCACACGTGAATTTTGTGCCTTGGTGTTGTCTGAACTGTTGTGGCAGGCCACTAAACCGCAACATTTCGCACTTCGCTTGCGCTTCCGCGGGGTCGTTTCTGCCATCGCGGAAATGCGCAGCTTCGCACAGCAAGCCTCTCGGTTCTGCGTACCGAGCTGACGGCCCCCTGTTACCCACACCGACAGAAGAACCCGTGCACGCGTGCGCCAGCGCTACCGTGAAAGGGGCTGAGTCGGCCGCGCATGCACTACAGAGCTTTCCGACAGAGCCGCAGCGCGGCGAGCGCGGCGCTGTCGTGGCGCCGAAAACTTGAGCTTTGGTTCCCTATAGAATCGAAATGAAAGCGCAGCTGCACGAGGTGCGCGGGTGGTCATGTGACCTCTTGTACGGTTTATAGACAACGCTGGCTTTTCACTCAAGACCAGGTCTAGGTGAGACATGCAAAGATGTTGCGTTGTTATAGTTTCTCAACGTAGCAAGTTTAACATCTCCGTCACGCGCGAAACCTTACTATAATTAGTGCCTAATGATATTTACATTTAATGTGATTAGATGGCTGCTACACATGGACATCTAATGCCATTGAACGAAAATAGTTTTATTTAATATGGCTGCAAAGGGGCTAGTAGGTCGACTTTACCTTGCAATGCACTGCCCGGAATGACAAGAACCAAAGGAAACGAATGACAACACATGGTGATGCGCAGCGCACCAACGCAACGCAGATGAACGGAACTGATTTGTGCAAACAAATATTTGTGCTGAACTCATTCGAATGTGTTTCTGTGGCGAATGAGTGCTCTCGCCGAAGAGGGACCGCGAACAGATTCTATGTTAAAAAGCAAATAATTCATTATAACATTCATACTGTCTTTATTTTGAAGTGTGAATTGTTTTATTTTTTGCCAGACGATTAAACTTATTGATAAGTTCGAGTGTCCTCTTTGCCAGTGACACTCTCAAGAGCGTTGGCGGCCATCAGGCTCTGTGGTCAGAAGCAGCTATCAGTACGAAGTCCAGCCTCCATACCACCGATTACGTCAACGCAATCTGAGAGACATCTGCTGAAACACTTTTTATTGAGATTTGATACACGTAATAAATTTTTTTGCTTACACACGCTGTCCCTTTTTTGTTCATTCCAGTCTTCGCTGCATCGCGATTGCCATGGTCTGCAAAAGACATGATATGAAGCCGTGTAGCAGAGCACGACACTTAACATGACTTGGTGTCGGATGTCATTAGATGGAAATGATACTAAATCTTCACGTGTAACAGGTATATAACTCTGATCACGTTGCTCCAGGAAACTACGTACATACACAAATACTGCAAAATATTGCGTTTGCGCGGCTAAATACGGTTGAGAAAGGTAAAGTTGCTCTGTCACAAAGCTATCGAGAAGCCAGAAGCGTGCAGTTTAGGCAATATGTGTACTACACATCATTATCCTACCGGCTGTACAATCCATAATACTGTATTCAATATTCGCTTTCGCTATAATTCGTTCTAGTATTTTTTCTTCAAAGTTATTAGCCTAATATTTCTTTACAGACTCGCCTGTTGGTGTTGAGTCGGACCTCCATGCAATAACTTCTAGCCGTTGTTCGAATGCTGGTAGTCTCACAAACACGAAGTTACGGTCGGAGAACGCTCACCAAGTGTGAAGTGGACATCACTAGGGAGTTGTGGCGCCACACTTTACGAACAATGCAAACATTTCGAGAATGACGACATGACAATGACATAATTGCGAAGACGGCAATGGCAAGGAATGCCATTCTCACGGAAATCGATCATTACCTCAGCGTAATTTAAGTTATACATATTATGTCACTATCTCTATAAAAAGCCGTATACAGTTCCAAAACCAGAAACGATCACTTGAAGGGGTAGAAAAGAGCAAGAGTTTGAGCGCTGCAGCCGAGCCGCTTTATTCCCCCCTCCCCCCCCAAAAAAAAGCAAATATGATGACAAATTTCTTTGTTTGGTTGTTTTTTGCAATATTGTGTTTCTACACAAACTGCTGCAGCCATCCATCGTGAATTGATGTCATGTTACAGTTTTCACTCTCTTCCTCTGTGACCTGCGAAAAATGCGAACCACTGTATTTCTTCAACCGGACTACAGAAGTCTTCCTTGTAAAAGCTCTCAGAGAATTTTCGAATGCGTAAACAGTCCACTAGTTCGCAAAACATGGTTATTTTTCCTGTTTAAGCTTATTTATTAGCCTGCAGCCTACAGCCAGCATCACAGGCAGCGGGTACTCTGCGTCCTACAGTCGAGCCACCGGTTCATCAAACGCACTATGAGCCGCGTGAAAACAAGAATTTAACGATGCAGACTGAGAACAATTCGTGGTTATGCCATTTTTGACCAGCTTAGCATGATTTGACGCAAAATTCATGAGCGGCTTCTCAGCTGGAGGCGAAGCAGCCCAACACACGTGGTCTCACAAAAATTCCAGCTTCAGATCCACAAATCGAAGCTTGTTTACCACCGGTACTTCTGGAATAAAAGTTATTCCCTTGCCAAGTGAATTAAAAAACTCTAAGACTGTTTACATTGCTCGCGCGAATCCGTGAAGATGGATACGCTTACATCATACGAACTCTGATAAATGCACTACCGTGATGATAATGCTTACACAAAAGTGAGTACCAATATACCCTTGAATAAACGCAAACTTTTGCAGTGATGATAGCTTTGTATTACGTTATCTAGCAAATCTGAGCCAAAGGAAGGAGGCTTTCTGTATAATTAGCGAGCTTTTTTAAAGCGACTGGGACTGGAAATATTTTATTTATGTCCTGAAAGCACTCACACTCATTTATCTATGCAGAATTTCATCCTTTCAGGTGTTTTTCAGAATACACAAGAAAATCATCTGCTATAAAACTTAGGTTGTTCAATGAAGTATTGAAATGTTAAATCAAGGTGAAACAAGAGTCACCGTTCGGCGCTCTATTTTCTTTCCTCTAAAGTGTGAGTGTTTTCAGGTGGTCGCCAAAAATTAATCCGTTTCATTCTATACACAGCCTTCTTCGGACCACTTGTCAGTAGCGTCGAGTAATGCCATCATTATGAACATGAACTTCGCAGGAAGCGCTCTCCTCTCGGTGAAAACTGTTGTTTCGAGAGTATTAAAACATTCAGAGAGAAGTCACCAGAACAACAAGCGACAAAAGAATTCGTGTATCGTTTTTTATAACTCCAGGAACTATCACGAAAATTCCCTTCTTAGAAATGCCGCCGACTTCAAAGAGTCGGCGTGGCCTTAATTGTTACTTTTTTTCCACCTCATCGCGAAAATTGGATTTCACGCCACCGTAAAGCCCCGAGGAGCCTGTGGCGAAACAACAATAGGCCAAGCGAATTCGGCTATATGTAGCAGGTGAGATCAAAGCTTCTCGTTTAATATGGTGGTATGTTTAAAAATGAGAATGCGATTACACGCGTCACTCTGACGAAATTTACGAGACCTCGCACACTAGCTCCAACTTAACGTAGATGTGTTGTTCTTTTAAACGAGAACTCATATTGCTGAGGCGTTTCGGTATAGCGTGAGGACATGGGAAAAATATAAAGTGCAAGTTTTGTGACGAGAACAAAAGGAATTTTCCCCTTGTATGATTACCAACTAGCCCAACTTCGCGTCCTGCTACTACGAAAACATTCTCACTGTGTAAAGGTGCACGTACATGGCGACTCTACATAAAACGGTGAGGAAGGTGGAGGGGGGGGGGTCTGCGTCTCCTAGATTAAACTTAGCATCGGTGCTCTTTGATAATTACGGTCCACGAATCACAGCAATAAAAAGATGAATGTCTGTTTAAATAAAGTCCACCGAAATTCTTACCAGGCATAGCAAGACACTTATTGATTATACTCAAACCAGTAGCAACCATATGAATGGCTCAGAAATAAACCATACTAAAATGTACAGTATATCTAAAACTTGTAATGGTGCGCCTTATTTGTACGTTCACCGTAAATTTAAAACACGCTAATCCTGAATAGGAATGGTAAAACCTGTGTCACCGTCGCATAATGGTTGTCTGTGAATGTGGGCCAAAGAAACTGGGATACTCATTTTCACAACCAGTGCGGCAATCGCTTTTTTTTTTGGGAGCGCCTTGCACAGTAATTTGTATTTTTTTCCTCTGAATGCTAGAAACAGTAATGCGTTTTTTATTCGTTGAAGATTCAGAGCAGGCGGTCGGCTGGAGACCTCAGAGAAGACTCGGATGCAGCAAACAACTAAAGCATCGTTACTCTTCGAAGAACCAGGACACACTGACGTTCCTCGCCGCTGCCTGAGTCACGTGCCGCAGGCTTTTCCTCTTTAATTTTACATCGTATACAAACAAAATATTTCAAGACTGAAACGCTGAAGAGATCGTACACAGTGTTCTAAATTTTAAGGTATTCCTGTTTATCAAACATACATGTAACTTAAAAAAAACACTGCAATTATTGCCTTTTAGAGCAGCGGCTTAGGTCCTGCATGTGTTGACTGCATGTGTTCAGTGGATCAGATAAATGCCCCCTACTAGTATGAGCAGAACAAGTTTTATAACTTCGTGGAATTATAATTTTGTATGAGCTTTACAGCCGAAAAGAAAATGAAACCAACATTGAGCCGGTGCTGGCGTGTTTTTATCAGTAGTCAGGGGCGTAGCCAGAAATTTTTTTCGGGGGGGGGGTTCAAGCATACTTTATGTATGTTCGTGCGTGCGTTTGTATGTGTGCGTGCCTATATACGCAAGCAAAACTGAAAAATTTCGGGGGGGGGTTTGAACCCCCCAACCTCCCCCTTGGCTACGCCTCTGAGTAGTTCCAAATTGGGGGCCGCGGTGCCCCATCTTAGAGCTACTGATACGGTCTGCAAGGCCATTTTGGGGGTCCCTGGTTCGAAGTTGAGAGATAATAAATGTGGCAGTGGTGGTGACACAATTAGCTGCCCAGCACGAACACACACTGACAAAAGAGCATAGTACAAGGGACGGTTTGTTCCTGTCCTGTCTACTATCTTTCTTTGTTCGTGTCTTTTCGTGCTGCTCTGCTAACTATTCTACAATCCATCAGCAGGCCCAAGCAAAAGCATTGTGACACGAATTAATGCAACTTCCTGCCTGCCATTAGAGCTTCGAAAACAAAAAAAACATATGAAGGTAAAGCTTACTAGTGCAAGTAGATGTACCTTGTACGTTACGAAGTAACGTCGAAAAGCTTTCCACGGAACCCACGTTGGCGCATCAGCGTATAGACCCAAGCACGGTCGCTTGCCTGGTATTTCACAAAGTAATAAACCTAATAATTGTTGAATTTTTATGTCCCGAAACCACGATATGGACAGTGAGGGACGCGGTAGCGGAGGGCTGTGGAATTTTCAACTACCTAAATCTATTATGGTTAAAACAGCGCAAGCAACATGGCCGAAGATTGCAACACAATTATCTTTCTTCGTCCGCGTTGTTTGCGCTGTTTTAATCATGATGGAACCTTACCAACTAGCCCAGTTGTCTACCTAGCTGCACCTAAATCTAAGCACATGGGCCTCTAGCATGGTCTTCTGCAAAGCGTCGTCGAAGGTGTTAGCGACGGCTGTCCGTCATCTACTGGATACTGATGCCCGAATGTGCGAGTTGCCTGTTTTCTGCGGCGCTTTCATGATACACTGCAACGTCGAGATGGTCATCGTCGCTGATAGTCGGCACTATCGTTGCAGGCTCCTTCCGTAAACCTGCTTAAACTACATCGTGTGCGCTGTTTCTTGCACTGACCTATTGTGAGCGATAATTACATACAAAAGAATGGCGTCTCATGTCTTGTGCTCGACGTCGACGTACATTTCTAACATGTCGACGAGTGTTTTAGGGAGACGCTCGGTGAGGCCATTCACTGCCGGTGGTTGGCACGCCGTTGTCTTTCGGTGACTTGTCTGGCTGTACGCCATATCTGTTGCGTTAGGTATGTCGTCGGTATGTCAGACACTGGAAACGCTGTGTTTTTTCGATAGGGATGGCTACACCACGATCTACAAACCACGTGGCATGCTTGTAATGTCAGGCAAGTTCGTGTAAGAGCAGGGGAGTGAGAGAAAGAGGGAACGGGTTAATTATCCAGAGGCATGTCAGTCAACCTTAACAGCAGGCCACTTTAGACAGCGACAAATGTCTGCGACTGTTACTAGCTTTCCTTTAAAAACACAATGAAATATTACGTGCTGCGGAGAAACAAATGTAGACAAATAGAGAAGAATAAAATCAAATTCTTAAACCCATCAGTCAGAACCATGAATGTGATATCTAATGATGCCGCAGTGGTTCAGTAATACTGCCATATCCTACTGAGGTTTTTTTTATAAAGAACGTTTTAACCTAAGTACTACACGGATGGTTTTTCATTTCGCCCCCATTTAAACGCAGCCGCCGTTGCCGCGAATCTAACCTGTGCCCTCGAGCTTAGAAACATCATACATTTACCGCTAATCTTCTACGACGGTTGCGGCTCAAAAAGTCTTTAAATATTAGAGGCACAGCCCAGTTGTGGTATGTTGACTGGATGAGGTTTTAGGCGATTACTGAGGGAGGAGACGAATAAGTTTTTGGCTTAGAAGTATGCCCTCGGTTTTCTGCGGAGTGTAAATACATTGGGCGCGAGGGCATACCGTGGCGCCGCCGTGTGGAGGCATCCCTGTGACGTGCAAGGTTGGATTGCTGCGCCAGCTCTCTCCCGCTCAGCCAGCAGCCGCTTTCACGTCTACTTTTTTATTATTATTGTTGTACTTCACTTCGACAGTAAAACACTGCTGCAGCTTCGTCACTGACTGTACAAATGCTAAATAATTGCTCAGAAAAAAATGTTGCATTCCTCACAATGCCTTAGGCAATGCCTTGACTGCCGGCGTCGTCTGCTATAGCCACCGATATAAACCACGCGGATCGAGCACGCTGCTTTTGTGAAAGGTAACGAACCATCGTGCGTTGAATGGGCAGAATATGTTTCTTTACCGCGTGCTTGCGGCAAAGAAACATATTTTTGCTGCAAGAAACGCGCGCAACCGTGCAACTTCATTCATTGTAGGTAACGGGCTGTGGTTGACACGCCAAGCATGGGCATATTTATATTCCTGTTTAGTGCACATAGCCTTATGAAGCGCGACAGAAGCGGTTTCTCCGTTTTGTGGGAAGCAATCCAGCACGCTTAGAGATTCATTCAGCCGCAACCACTCTATATGATCCGAGACAAACGCACGAGAGCCATATGTACGCGCGCGCCTCATTCAGTGTTGCAGCTAGATAACATTTCACATGAGTTTGTCTGCGGCATGATTTTAATATCTATATGTTGCTTCAAATTGCGCAAATTTTCTAAGGTTGTCAAATGCTGCATTTTCGGTCGCCAGCGAGCCACATCGGGATGAAAATGTTCGACGACTGACTCCGTTAGCTTGCACAAAGAGGCCAGTCGCGATCGAAAAATGCGGTCCCGATTGGGCTCGGTTGCGATAGCAAATGCACCGTGTGCCAGCCGGCCGTATTACTTGCGCACTTGAATGACCATGCTGCAAGGTGTAACTTACCGTTGTCTAAATGGCAATGTTATGTTGCAGTGACAATATCAGCGCGCAGCATTTACAGCTTTATTGAGTAGGACACTTCGCGGCTGCTGTTAGAAAGTGAATCAGTGTTTGAAGCTAGCCACGTTTTCGACGTTTAAGCAAGGAACCCCATGGGCTGAAGTCGAGAGTCTGACGGAAACTCGTGTGGTCGGGAAACCTGTGTGGACGAGGATAATTAAAATGGACACAGTGTTGGGGGGGGGGGGGGTCTGTGGTGGAAGTTACGTCGGTCAGACAGGAAACTTTCAGCAGAGACTCAAGCAGCACATGTATGACGTAAGAAAGGATTCATCGAACGTGCTGGCCGAACACGCAGAAGCAACTGGCCACGAAATGGACTGGGCTAAGGCAAAGATAACGGAAAGAAAAAAGAACTGGACTTCGCGCCTTTATCTTGAATCTCTGGCAATATAGGCAACGGCGCACACGCTTAATCGTCATGATGGCAACTCTCCCCAGATGTCCGCATGTTGCCTACGTCAAATTTTAAAATGTACATAACCGGACTGTTTGCGCATTTATTTTCCGCTGTGAACAAGGCTCCTGTGCGGGAGCCGGAACATCTCGCTTTTAGTGAATATTCGTGGTCGGTGTCCATTTCAACACCATAGGCTTGAAATAACAATAAAAGAAGACAGGTGAAAGCGGCATCATGCTCGTGAAAAGCAGGGTGACGGTAAAAGTGAAAGCTCACGCCTGGCCCCTTCGCGTACGTAGCGCACTGTGGCATGGGCATGCCGCCGATAACTTTTACTGCACTTTTCCGGATTGTGTAGTCTTAGGGGTCCGCACACAAGAAGTGAGAGCAAAACAACGCTGTTCAAAAGCGAAGACGCCGCGAAATCACGGTTAAAAACAACGCATTTAACCATCCGCTTCCCATCGCCAGAGCGAGGCGAGGTCACATGATCCAACCCTGCACGTCACATCGATTGCAGCGACCGCGTCTCCAGTGGTGGGCCTCGCGCCCAATAGGGGCTTGCGAATATCGTCATTTAAATTTCGAAGCGAAATAGAAAAGTGAGACCTAACTGCGGATCGAATGGAACATTTTTCAAATAATTTAGAATACCAAGAGTACAACTACTCACTTCTGTAGAAAACCTCAGCCAAAGCAGACACGACATAGTAAGTTTGCTGTAGAGCTTGTAGTACAGGGGAAATTTGGGCATTGCGTAAGATTATTGCATGACAGTACTGCATACGCACTTTTTTATTGTTGCTATTGTCAAGACGTTTATTAACGGGGACTCAGCGACGGCGCACGGCAGCGACAGTCAAAGCGGGGCTGACTCTCTGCACGAGGAGCGTGCTCTCAGAGAAGAGAAAGACCCACTGGAAGGCGCTCGAGAGGACGACCCATTACTGAGCAGGAACGCTTCGCTACAATTACCCCGGCTACGAAAAGGGAGCCGCCTGGCGACCTAGCAACTTGTCACTATGATCGGGTCATGGTAGGGCTTCAGGCGCGCCACGTTGACAATGTCGCGCCCTCGACGGCGCATGTCCGAAGATGGGTCGATGGGTTCGATGAGGTAGTTCACCGGGGATGTGCTTTCGACGACACGGTAGGGGCCTTCGTATTTGGGCAGTAGTTTGGAAGAGAGGCCAGGTGCAGTGGTAGGGACCGAGAGCCATACGAGCGCTCCAGGAAGGAACGTGGACGCAGAACTGGTATTGTCACCGCGAATGCTTTTCTGCCGCTCTTGGCTATGCGTAGTAAAGGTCTTGGAGAGCTCGCGACACTCCTCAGCAAGTCTGGCTGTGACAGAAATAGGCGCACATTCAGATCGATCCGGCTTGTAGGGAAGGATTGTGTCAATGGTGTGCGACGGGTGCCTGCCATACAATAAGAAAAATGGTGAGAAACCAGTAGTGCTCTGAAGAGCGGTATTGTAGGCATAGGTGACGAAGGGCAGAATGACATCCCAATTCGTGTGGTCGGCGGCGACGTACATCGAGAGCATGTCGCCTAGCGTGCGGTTGAAGCGTTCGGTGAGGCCATTCGTCTGCGGGTGGTAAGCAGTAGTTTTGCGGTGAACAACGTGGCACTCTTTGAGAATGGCTTCGACGACTTCGGACAAGAAGACACGGCCTCGATCACTGAGCAGCTCCTGGGGTGGACCGTGACGCAGCATGAATCGGTGGAGCAGGAAGGAGGCCACATCGCTCGCTGTAGCCGCAGGTAGGGCAGCAGTTTCAGCGTATCGCGTGAGGTGGTCTACAGCGACGATGGCCCAGCGGTTACCAGCGGACGTCAGGAGAAGTGGCCCATATAAATCGATGCCAACGCGCCCAAACGGTCGGTCAGGGCAAGGTAGAGGTTGCAGACCTGCTGGCGACAGGTGCGTTGAAATTTTGCGGCGCTGACAATCGATGCAGGAGCGAACGAACTTCTCCACGTAGCGGTACATCCCTCGCCAAAAGTAACGTTGGCGAATGCGGTGGTAGGTTTTCGATACCACAGGGTGAGCACATTGCGGATCAGAGTGGAACGACTCGCATATGTCATAACGCAGACTGCGGGGTATTACTAGTAGCCACTGGCGGCCGTCGCCGTTGTAATTGCGTCGGTGGAGCAGGTCGTCGCGAACGGCGAAATGGTGGGCTTGACGACGCAACAAGCGAGTGGATGGTGTGGCCGATGGATCAGTCAGAAAGTCCATCAGTGAGGCAATCCATTGATCCTTGCGCTGCTCGGTAGCGATGGTGTGAATATCGATGGAAGAAACGACAAAGTGAGACGCTGAGTTGTGGGCATTGTCGTCAGGCAAGGGAGAGCGCGACAGGGCGTCGGCGTCAGCATGCTGACGTCCGTTGCGGTACAGCACGCGGATGTCGTAGCCTTGGAGGCGAAGTGCCCAACGGGCAAGACGGCCTGAGGGATCCTTCAGTGACGACAACCAGCACAGTGCATGATGGTCGGTGACGACATCAAATGGGTGACGATACAAATAAGGTCGGAACTTTGTAGGGGCCCAAATGATTGCCAGGCATTCTCTCTCCGTGACGGCGTAGTTGGTCTCGGCTTTAGTAAGCGTACGACTTGCATATGCGACAACATATTCCGGGAACCCAGATTTGCGCTGCGCAAGGACAGCACCGAAGCCAACACCGCTGGCGTCCGTGTGTACCTCTGTAGGGGCCGTAGGGTCGTAGTGGCGTAGAATGGGAGGAGACTTCAACAAACGACGGAGCTTTGCGAAAGCGTCGTCGCATTCTGACGACCACGAATTGAGGGGCCCGTTACTTCCAAGGAGCTTCGTCAGCGGTGATATGATAGTCGCGAAGTTTCGGATGAAGCGCCGAAAGTAGGAGCATAGTCCTACGAAACTGCGCAGTTCTTTGACGGACGTAGGTTTGGGGAACTCTGTCACGGCCCGAAGCTTGGCTGGATCTGGGAGGATGCCGTCCTTGGACACCACGTATCCTAGTATCGTCAGCTGCTGTGCTGCAAATCGGCACTTCTTGATGTTCAGTTGTAGCCCGGCGTCGCTCAAGCGCGTCAAAACCTGCCGTAGGCGTTGAAGGTGTGTTGAGAAGTCCGGGGCGAAAACGACCACGTCGTGGAGGTAGCATAGGCACGTGTGCCATTTCAAGTTGCGCAGAACGGTATCCATCATGCGCTCAAAGGTTGCGGGCGCATTGCACAGCCCAAACGGCATGACGTTGAATTCGTACAAGCCGTCGGGTGTGACAAACGCTGTCTTCGGTCGAACGTCATCAGCCATGGGGACTTGCCAGTACCCTGAGCGCAAATCGAGCGATGAAAAGAACTCTGCTCCTTGCAGGCTGTCAATGGCATCGTCTATTCGTGGTAGGGGATAGACGTCCTTACGGGTGATCTTATTGAGCCGTCGGCAGTCCACACAGAACCGCACAGAGCCGTCCTTCTTCGCAACGAGAACGACAGGAGACGCCCACGGGCTGTTTGAGGGTCGAATAACATCGCGGCGAAGCATGTCTTCGACTTGCTCGTTAATTACACGACGCTCTGTTGGCGACACGCGATATGGACGTTGCCGCAGTGGTGGTTGTGCGCCAGTGTCGATGCGATGCGTGACAGCAGACGTGCGGCCGAGAGAAGTTTGCGCTACATCGAACGAAGAACGAAATTCTTCCAACAGGCATAGAAGCTGGGAACGCTCGACCGACGTAAGGTGTTCAGCAATCGAGGAACCAAATAAATCAGCGGGTGACGAATCAGATGTGGAAACAGCACAGAGCGAATGGGAGTTGGCGCAGTGCGTGTCACCCGGTGCGTCCATAACTTGTGCGCCTTCGAGCGCTTCAGCTCTGCCGAGACATTCCCCTCGCACCACCTAACAATGTACGGGGATGGGTTCGTAACAAAAATGTCGGTGTCGCCCTGAATGACTTTCACGGTTGCAAATGGCACCAACAAGCTTTTTCTAGTGAAGACGCGGTCAGATGGAGAGAGGAGTGCAACGGCGTCGGCGAGACCGGTGCAGCAGACTGACACAGCCGTTGACGAGTTTGCAGGAAGTGTGCTGTCGTCTTTGACGAGTACCTTGGTCGCAGCCGGTGGACTGTACGCCGGCGTCAAATCTGAGAATGGTGAGAGCTCTATTTCGGCTGGTGCGCAACGAATTACGGCGGCGTGACGGGCGAGAAAATCCCATCCCAGGATGACGTCGTGAGAGCATGAGGAAATTATGATGAATTCGACGGCGTACAGAGCGTCCTGAGTCATGACACGGGCTGTGCACACCGCTGTCGGGTGAATACTGTGAGCGCTGGCTGTACGGAGGGAGAGCCCGGAAAGTGGCGTCGTCACTTTTCGTAGTAGTCGGCTAAATTTAGCGTCCATAACGGAAACGGCAGCTCCAGTGTCTACAAGGGCCGATGTGCGCGCACCATCTACAAACACGTCAACTACGTTTGATGGGCTTTGCTGAGGGCTTTGGCTGTTCGATAGCGTCACAGCCCTTGCCTCTTGGACTGCGACGACTAGTTTTCCTGGTCTCGTGCGACCGGACGAGGCCGCATCGGTGACAGTGAGCGGCGTCGTGGGGACGGTAAACGACGGGTAGATGGACCTGGGCGTGACGTCGGTGACATAGGCGGCAGCGGGTCATAATACGGGCGGCTGGACTGGTTGGTGACGGCTCATGCGACTCGAGGCGGCTGCACGCGGTTGCGATAGCGGGCTACGTGACCGGCGCAACCGCACGCAAAGCAGATCGGGCGGTTGTCGGAAGTGCGCCATCGGTTTGCCGGGCTAGGTCCCATCCACGTGGCAGGACGCGAGGGACGGGGCGGCTGCTGATATGACGACTGCATGGTTGGCTGCAGTCGGGGCGTATGGACGATGTCGGCGTACGCAGCCGGCACACTCGCTTCGAAGGCCTGAGGCCTGGTGACGGCTCCAGCGTATGTTAGCGGGGGCACCACAGGGAGCGCTGGGGGCGGCCTGGCTGCAACTTGTGTGTAACTGAGCGGCGCAGGCGCCGGAGGGGGCTGGTGGTATTCCGGCATAACCTCCGCGAATGCCTGCTCGATAGCCCGGCGTAGGGGAGGCAGCAGTGTGGTCGACGACTGTATAACATCCTGCGGGTGAGAGAAGGCCAGTAAGGAGAACTGGCGGGCAATTTCCTCCTGCACGAATGACTTGATTTCGGCGAGTAAGACGGAGTGGTCCGACACGGCCGACAAGCCAGCGAGATCGGCGTCGCGTGATGGAGGTCGACGCGTCATCAGCCGCAGCCGGCGTAGCTCCTCGTAACTTTGGCACAGCGTGATGACCTCTGCCACAGTGCGAGGGTTTTTGGCGAGTAGCATGGTGCAGGCATCGTCGTCGATGCCTTTCATGACGTTCCGGATCTTGTCGGCGTGAGACATGGTTGCGTTGGCTTTCTTGCACAAGTCGAGCACGTCTTCAATGTAGCTCGTGAAAGACTCGCCGCACTGCTGGGCTCGTTCACGTAACCGCTGTTCGGCTTGCAGCTTGCGAACGGCAGGGCGGTCAAACACGTCGATGATAGCGGTCTTGAAAGCGGACCACGTAGCGAAATCGGATGCGTGGTTGTTGTACCATAGACTTGCCACACCCGCGAGGTAGAAAACGAGGTTGCTCAGTTTGCCTGCCTCGTCTCATTTATTGGGGACGCTCACACGCTCGTAGATCGCGAGCCAGTCCTCGACATCGGTGCCATCCGCGCCGGTGAAGATAGGAGGGTCGCGGATGCGGGGGACACCCGGACATGGCGTCGGTGCAAGAGGAGGCGTTTGCTGGGCGGCGTCTTGAGTCATGGTAGCAGGCACGGTACGGGATCGAAGCTCCAAGGGCATTGAGTGCGGACCGTAGTTGTTTAAAGGGCACAGAACTCTCCACCAAATTGTCAAGACGTTTATTAACGGGGACTCAGCGACGGCGCACGGCAGCGACAGTCAAAGCGGGGCTGACTCTCTGCACGAGGAGCGTGCTCGCAGAGAAGAGAACGACCCACTGGAAGGCGCTCGAGAGGACGACCCATTACTGAGCAGGAACGCTTCGCTACACTATGAAGTATTCATGGCTGCTTATAACGCTGGGGAAGCAGCGACACCATTGTGTATGCTGCCATTACTTCACACAACGAAAACTGCCGCTCACTAGACGCACTACTGCTGACGTATTTAGTCGTCATAGCTTATAGGCCTTGACAGCTGGTATGGTGGCGCTGCGGCGCTGGGACAGTCAGCGCCGCGAGTAGCGGCGGCGCGCGTGATCCCGTCGCGGCATGCTGCGAACGCCGCTCTGTGGGAGCAGAGCAATGGCATTGCGGAACGAGCAGCGCGCGTGATTGTGTCGATTCCGCGGAACTGAATACGTAGGAAGTTATTTAAAATAAAAGCAGTCTTCTTCACGGCAGTGATCTTTACGCCGCTAACCATGTTTGCGGCGTCAGGGAGCAAACTGTGTCAGCAAAGGGGCCCTTCGAAGTCAGTTGCAAGTGTGTGAAGAGCGTAGACTAGGACATCCGCCTTCAGGTTTTCAAAGTTTTATCAAGGTCTTCTAATATTTACATTAAATTAAAGGCATTGTGACGAAGATGCGCCTCCATCCAGCAACATCGCCAACGCTCGGCACGCTCGGCTCGTGCTTTTTCTTCCCCCATCCATTACGCGAAGAGCGACCTTTGACTTTTCCATCCATTCTCAATATTCAGCAGGGCTTCTCTCTATTAATCAGTCTGCGTGTGTTAGTTGGTGTTCGGGCTAAGCAAGAGAAAAAAACAATCGTTCCTCTCACTTTTTTTACGCTGGCTCGTTCCCTTCGGACTTTTCAATGATTTCTGCACATTTTCCCAGCTGTCTATAGACCCAATTGCATATTGTGTGAGCAAGGTGCAGATGCAAGGGTGGACGCTGAAGACTGTGTAAGTAAGCTCGTCGCCGCCTTGTATATGTTTGTCAACAAGTGCGAGCACACATCCTGCACAGACCTGTCATGCGCGTGGCTCTGGCCATCGCCGCGTCCCCTTCTAGATACGAGGATGTTTAACGCTTCGTCGCAGGGTCACGCTGTCACCTTTCCCATAGCACGCAGGAAAACGTGTCGGAACACACAGGCAGAATGCAAGGCTTTCGAGCTTCTCTCATCATTGCGCAAGAAGTGGGCACCTCATATGCGGTTTCGGTGCTTCACGAGCTGCCTAAGACCTCCATCGGGGCTAAAAGAAGGCAGACTTTATGACCCCAACGAGCAAATATGCGCAGTAATAGCAAGGAAAGCATTAAAAAAAATTAAGAGCGTCTGTTTACCTCGCACGTCCCACCGCCCTTATCCGACGCTGTCATCGCTCGTTCTCGTGAGCCTTCCATATAAATCCATATAATTTTATTTCTGGCAGCTTAACGACAGTGTTTCCGTAGCTGTTGCGACAGCGATACACGCCACAATACATAGTCACACACCTGTTTGACCGCGATTCAGCTTCGTCCTTTCGAGTTGCTATAGTTCCGCCCGTACGCACCCGCTGTCAGCCGCGACTGACTAGAAACGCGCCGCGCCGCGGGCGGCGCCACTTGTTCAGTCAAAACTGCAGCGCACTAGGCCTATTCCTCTAAGCATGCTTTCTCATTTGGGTGGACCAATGAGAGCTGATCGGTATGATGTTCCGTGCAGATGCTTCATCTTAGGATATCCCATAATTATGCTACTGTTCGTTATTTTTAGACATATTGTCTTAATTCTTCGCCACTCTTGTTCAGTATAATTGTGACACTCTCCTGCAATAGCCTGCTCGGCCTCACGTACAATGCCTTGCTCTGGTCAATACATTTGAATACTAGTACAACTTTTGCAAAAGCGTACATGGAGGGGGGAGCAGATGGGGTGAATGCAAATAATTTGCAGGTTTGTGTATCAAGTTTCGCGAAATTGTGGGCAGGTGTGCCATTCTTTGTGGTCAATAAAATTGTCATTATTAAGATTTGTGGTGTTCGAATATTTCGAACGGTAAAGGTGCCTTGCGAATCGAATATTCGAAGTCTGCAATATTCGAGCGCCCAATAAAATGCAGTAATTGGCAATTTTTTTATAAGCACAGCGCCGCCTCTG
Source organism: Rhipicephalus sanguineus (assembly GCF_013339695.2). Lineage (NCBI taxonomy): Eukaryota > Metazoa > Arthropoda > Arachnida > Ixodida > Ixodidae > Rhipicephalus > Rhipicephalus sanguineus. The sequence goes on along the minus strand of NC_051182.1, from coordinate 88,266,735 downwards.
TGCGACTATCACTTCAGCCTCGAGAAGCTTAAAAGCGGCATCGCGTAGAGTTAGTCAAAATATGAAGTTGTCGTAGACCTATCAGAAAAAGAAATGAGAAAAAAACAGATGCGTCAATTAAAAAAAATGCATTCACTTGTTCCAAATTGATTATGCTAGCCTAAAACTGTTTCTTATATTTTACGGCGGATACTACGAGCGCCGAGTTAATAATAACCAATTACTGAGGTTTCACGTCCCAAGACCACCATATAATTATGAGGAACGTCGAAGCGGAGGGATCCAGAAATTTTTCTGATGCGTCGTCCTAAATATGAGTACGCGGACATCTAGCACTTCATCAAAATGCGCCGCCGCGTCCGGTATTCGATCCCAATATAACTAGGTTAGCTATTCTAGTAACGTTGATTCGATCCCGCCACTTTCGGGTCAGCAGTCGAGACCGCAACCACTAAAACACCGTGGCGGGTTACCGTCGAGTCGAGTGGCATAGGGGCCCACGCTTCCTAAAGCGTGGGCCCCTATGCCACTTCAAATTTTGGCAAATTTGTGACTTTTTTGGCGAGAATTTTGTAATAAGCTGGCTCTTTGTGCTCGATTGTCACTTTTATGTTCAACGTGGCTAATTCACCTGAGGCGCAAAAGATTTGAGCACTAATTAAAAATCACCGAGTAACTTATTTTTGCACGTAATTAACGCCTGGCGAGATAGACGTCTCCGCGTGCCACGCAGCATCCACGTTTTTTCATCTTTCAGTAATCTTCCAGCCATGGAAGAATAGTGTTGCATAATAAATTTATTCCCTAATGGGCCTGCTTGGCCTCACAGCGGTTTGATGCAAGCCGAGCAAGCGCTATGCTATACATTGTGGTATGCGCAAAACTTCATCTTGTGGCAGATATTGCAAATGTAAAGCTGCATGCTCAATCCACAATACTTTTTTATTGACAACTACAAGTTCACTCCGGCATTTTTATTTAAATTCCTGGCGCCCGGTCCTGCGAAAGATAAATCCTGATAACTACTTCCGCATTTGTTCTCTTTTTCTGTAGTTAGGGGGATGGCAACATTGCGCTTTCTCTGTATGGAAAAGGGGTATTACACAGATTCATACGCACGCACGTGTCTTGGAGAACTAAAGGAAACTGGTTAACTCGATATATATATATATATATATATATATATATATATATATATTTAAGGTAATTACGAAACCTGGAGCTGACTTAACTAAGGAGTGCTTCCGTTTGGTAATTCCTTGGCTTTCAGTGGAAGACGACGCTTTATATTTCTTCCTCTTGACATTCAAGCGTAGTTATCTGCCTACATTAAGCAAAATTAGTGAGGCGGATGCAGATATTAGTGATTTTTTGGGAAAGCTTGCTTCTGCGCGGACGTATATATTGAGTCTAGTCAAGGTTCATCATTTTTAACGTCGGCAACATTTATTCAGAAAAGCTGTGCGAAGTTACGAGGAACTGTTTATCATGGGCATAGTTGCACAGCAAGTTTGCGAAATGGCGCGTTTGGCAAGGTTCCGGAGTTAACATCTATAAATGCTTCCGCTTGTTGGATAGGGTAGGCTCCACAACGTTGACGTAAGAGCGCCAGACTAGCGCAAAGGCGGCAGTGTGGTTTTATAAGCTTGCAGCTTCAACGATATCTGTCGGAATGAATTATGCAGCCAGAGCAGTGCTACGCCTCAGGGCCGTGTTTTACTTTCAGTTGGATATCGTATACTGCTTCCTATGCCCTCTCGTGCGGCATAGGACTTTCGTAAAGCTCGCGAGAGAAATATGTGGCAATTACATTAGTTCACCTGAGACATTTTCACATAAGCGGTAATTGCTGTAGATGCTTTTTCCAAATGGATAGAGGTTAGGAGTATGCGGTCGACAACAGCTGCGAAAACAGTCGAGGCTGTGCGTTCCTGGTTTGCGTCGCACGAGTTGCCTGTGGAAGTGGTTACTGATAACGGGCCTCAGTTCCACGCAGCGGAATTTCTAACTTTCCTGAAAGCGAATGGCGTGAAACATCATCCGCAATCTAATGGAGCGGCCGAGCGAGCGGTGGAAACAACTAAGAAGGCTCTCCTGAAGCAGTTAATGAATGACGAAAGGAATGGTACAAGCAGGTCACTACAACACCGCCTAGATAATTTCTTGTTCTCGTACCGCACAACCCCCCAAAGTTAAACTGGGAAATCACCAGCAGAATTGTTTCTGCGACGGAAACTGAGGACACGCTTATCGCTGCTACGACCAGATAGGAACGGTGTGTTGAGTGACCAAGCAGAGAAAGTGAAAACATCCGCTGACAAGCGGCGCGCAATGTTCCGCTCTTTTGCTGTGAAAGAGTGCGTACTGGTACGATCGGTGCGCGGAGAGACTGTAAAGTGGTTACCGGGTAGAGGGTTGCAGGTAAAATCAATATGCGCATACTTAGTGTTGGTGGGAAATCGTGTGCGACATGTGCATGCCGATCATTTGCGCCACTCCTGTCTGTAACGGGAGAAAGAGCCAGCTGTGGACGACGAGTTCGAGCTGCCGCATGTGCCCGAAGAACGGGACCCAACTACTTCGACGACGACGCTGCCACCGACTACACAACACCAGTAGAGCGCGGAGCGTATGCCGCAACCGGACATGACTACGCTCCGAAGAAGCACCCGACAACGCCGAGCGCCTGATCGCTGGGGCTATAGTAGCCCTACTTAAAATTAGTCAGAAAGGGAGCGTTGTGTTCATATCGCGATAGGCTACACGTGTAATTGTCAAGTTGCGGGGATAAGTGAATGGTCGCCACTGCGCATGTGTAACCTGGAGCCACTTGTATATATGGGCGTGTGCCCTACGTTACTGTGTTCGTTGTGCTGTTTTGAGGCTGCCCGTTGGCATGCCTGAATAAAGGATTCGAAAAGCATGCCCTGGTTCTGAAGTTACAACACTAGCGATCTGAAATAAATTCGACATATTTGGTCTATTAACGTGTACATAAATAATAACAGTGAAGCGTTTCCTCAACTCGCCCGGAATGTCTTTTCCCACTGGTGCTCTAGTGAAATGAAATAGCTGGGGTTCGGTAGGGGAGCACCATAGTCAGTAAATTTTCAGGACGAATAGGAGTGCGTTGCACAATAAAAAACAGCTTCGTGTAAACGTAGCATTAGAAATAGTCATTTGGTACGACTGGGAAGGATTAGTCATATGCAATACCTTACGCGCTTTGACAACCCTCATTGACATAGGTGTCTTTGTCAGGAATGCAGAACGGCGATAATCATGTCGAAAAGCGAACTGCAACGACATTTCCACCGTGTAAGTGAAACTTCTGACAACCTTTGCACGGCATGTAATGTTCATAGGATATGGCTTCGTATTCCCCAATTGAATGCTTCTCCAATGCTATAATATTTTATTTCGAAAATGTTGAAATTGGTAACTTTTATTTTTAGCGCTGACAGTATTTAAACGTAAGGTTGCAGTTATTTTCACATCAAAACACGTCGGGAATTTGACTTAAGCCGAGGTGTTGCAGTAGTTCAAATTTCGCCATGAATAACTTTTCCTTTGATCGGCCTACCTTTGACGTTTGCTGTATTTAATTTCTATGATACGTGCTGGCAACACTGCTCTGTAATTCTTCTGTTCAGGTTTTATTAAACGTGAATTTCGTCTTCAACAAAACTTTCTACTGTTAGTATGGGGTCAATTAAGAAATGGGTAAAATGTAATCAGGGCATACATAATCGGACGGAATTATAAAACTATAATAGCACGAACCGAAAGGAAAGCCTAAAAAACGACACGCCCAATGAACAATGAGCGACTACTTATTCACGAAAAGATGAAATTGTATTGCACAGTACCCGCATAAAAATATCTTAACGGCCATCTGAAATGAATATCTGCAACGCTCTCGCAATAGACTTCAACGGACTTTTGATTTTATGCAAATATCCGAAGCCATCTTTCTTGCAATGGTGCAGTGGAGTTTAGGCTTCCTCCTCATATCTGGTAACAATGAAGCCTTTCGCAGTTTCTTCACCACACACAATGTAATGGATGCACCACTAGGTTCTCCTCGAAATTGGTAAAAAGTTGAAAAGCTTTTTGAGCAGGGATACAACTTAGCGACTTATAGTTACCATGTAAGCGTCTGTGGTGGATAATGGCGAATGAACCAATATGCTTTGAATAACAGAAAGCTGAGCTATTTGGTAAGCATTCATTTTCAAGAGACAGGGCGTGCTAACACGGACACAAGGAAGAAGTCGGGACACCGCAAATGCCGAAAACACCGTGTCCGTGTTTGCACGCCCTGTCTCTCTATGTTTGCCTGTGAGTTCCGCTGCCTGCCGATTTACAGTCCGCGCAGGGGAGAACACGGCCATTGCTCACTCTCAGGCAAGAACAGCGAGGCTAGAAGTATTGCAGTTGGATTCCGATGCTTGTTCTTGTTACCTCAGACGCTATACGTGTGGTTTCGTGGGGCAATCAGACTATCATCATCATCAGCCTGTCTACGCCAACTGCAGGGCAAAGGCCTCTCCCATGTTCCGCAAACCAACCCGGTCCTGTGCTTTCTGCTGCCACGTTATACCTGCAAATTTCTTAATCTCATCTACCCACATAATTTTCTGTCGCCCTCTCACGCGTTTGCCATCTCTTGGAATCCAGTCAGTTACCTTTAATGACCACCGGTTATCCTGCCGACGTGCTACGTGCCCGATCCATATCCATTTCTTCTTAATTTCAACTAATATATCCTTAATCCCCAATGGCGAGCCATCAACGCCAGATAAGACGACGAAGTTGCGCTTCAGCTGCTCCACACGTTCGAGCCTAGCGCGTGAGAAGAAGACGCCCGCAAGAACGACAGCGGCTGTGGTTGTACATCGGAGAGCAAGCAGCAATAAAATATGTGGGAAAGTGAACGCCTCACGTCATCCCACAATCGGTGACCCGGACATCGAACGGCAACGCGCCTCCTGCTCGTCCCTTCGCCAACGCACTGAGCGTCACGGCCATCCCCGTTTCTTCGGGGACTACAGTAAGGACTTCACCAACGTACATTCCGACTGACCATGGACACCACACCCAACAATGACGCAACGCCGAATCCCACGGTACTCGACCCTGTCGTCGCTACTCTCAAGATAACGGAGTTTTGGCCAGGCGGACTCGGAACTCTGGTTTCTGAGCGTCGAGCCACTCTTCCGACGACACCGGGTAACATCGCAATCAGCGAGGTACGACTATGTCATCGGCGCTTTACCACCTGCTGTCATCGCCATCGTAAGAGGCATTCTGCGCTCTCCGCCTCCTGACAACCCCTACAACACTCTTAAAGCAGAGCTCATCCGCCGGACCACCGAGTCGGAACAGCGTAGGCTGCAGCAGCTGCTCACCGCGGAGGAACTCCGTGACCGCAAACCTAGGGAGCTTCTGCGTCACATGCGACATCTCATCGGGGACAACCCTGCTGCATTGGACGCATCCATCCTACGAGAGCTCTTCCTACAGCGACTGCCGCAGCAGGTGCGGATGATTTTGAGTGTGTCCTCCACGGAAACTCTCGACTCACTGGCACAGATGGCCAACAAGATTATGGATGTCGGTGCCCCGTTCATATCTGCAATCGAGAGAAGTGATTCTTCCCACTTTGCAGCGGTCCGCGATGACCGCTTAGACCGCCTCCTTCAAGCCAACGAGGAGCTCAACCGCAAAGTGTACCAGCTGTCCGCTGAACTGAGCTTGCTGAAAGCAGACCACCGACGCAATACTTCACGACAACGACGTCATAGCCGCGATAGATCGCCAAGTCTGCCTCGCAGCGTCTGCTGGTACCACCACCGATACGGGGCACGCGCTCGTCAGTGCCATCAGCCATGCCAGTTTGCGGGAAACGCACGGGCCACGCACTCACGGCGGCCAGTGTTGCAGGCTCGACATACAGCCGCCTATTCCACGTCACGGACTGCGTCACCAAAGTTCGGTACGTCATCGACACGGGGGCCGAAGTGTGTGTTGTTCCTCCTACGCTGGAGGGCCGTCGGCGACGCCAGACCACGCCGCCTGTCACTGCTGTTAATGGTTCCACCATACGGACCTACGGACAGAGGTCTGTTACGCTTGACATCGGCTTGAGACGCACGTTTCGTTGGATTTTCTTAATCGCCGACGTGCGTGTACCAATTATCGGTGCGGATTTTCTTTGGCATTTTAAGCTTGTGGTGGACCCACGAGATAGCCGCCTCGTGGATTCTGAGACCCACCTAACAGTTCAATGCGTGACATCGAGTTTACCACCCTTACGTCTCGTGCAAGCTCATGCCAAAGTCTCTCCGCCGTGGTCTACTCTTCTGGAAGAATTTTCCGACCTCTGCCGAGCTCCATCTCTTGAAGACCCAGTGCGCCTCAATATCACTCATCACATTGTGACAGTAGGAGCACCGGTGTTTGCACGTGCTCGTCGTCTCGCACCTGACCGTTACAAGATGGCACGGCAAGAATTCGAGCACATGCTTGACCTCGGATACGTCCGCCCCTCTTCCGGTGCCTGGTCATCACGGTACACATGGTCCCCAAACCCTCAGGTGACTGGAGACCGTGCGGCATAGGCATGCGCAGGGTTTCTCATTAGGGGGGGGGCGAAGGTCCATCGCAGCGCCCCCCACCCTAAAAAGTCCATGTATGGGGCAGATTTTGCGCCCCCCCTCTTAGGTGATTAGAAGGGTCAATGTACGCGGCAGATTTTGCGCCCCCCTCTTAGATGATTAGGGGGGCGGCCGCCTCCCCTGCCGCCCCTCTGCGCACGCCTATGCCGTGCGGTGACTATCGCGCCCAGGAGGACAGCGAACTTCAGGTTCTCCGACGCCAAGAGAACTCCCTAAAGTTCGAAGATGTCCAACTTCCAGGCTGCGTGATTCCCCTCGTTTGTGACACGTCTACCGGTTGTCCTCGCCCGTACGTTCCAGCGCCATTTCGTCGCAGTGTCTTTGACGCCTTGGATTCCTTGTCGCACCCCGGCATACGTGCGACTCAACGCCTCATCACAGCGCGATATCTATGGCCACGTATGAACATCAACGTCCGCCGCTGGACATGTGCTTGTCTCAAGTGCCAGCAAACCAAAGCTCAGCGTCACACAGTCAGCCCACTGGGTACCTTCACACCTCCTCACTCACGGTTAAATCACGTGCACCTGGACCTCGTAGGCCCTTTGCCCCCATCGGAAAACAGTCGGTATATATTAACCTGCGTACACCGGTTCACGCGGTGGCCTGAGGCACTACCGCTGTCAGTTGCCCACGGACTCATCACCATGTGGATAAGCCACTACGGAGTTCCCAAGACTATCACAACGGATCGAGGTCGTCCATTTGACTCCGCGCTCTTTGTCCCGCATGCTTGGTGTCAACCACAAGACGACAGCCTACCACCCTATGTCGAATGGCATGGTTGAGCGGTTTCACCGCCAACTCAAAGCCTCGCTCATGGACTCACGATCGTTGATACCCTGGACGGAGCGACTGCCACTCGTCCTCCTCGCCCTTCGCAGCACGATACGCACGGACGCTTCTTGCTCCTCAGGTGAGCTCGTTTTTGGCACGACCTAAGGCTTCATGGCCAGTTTTTCGACGGGTCTCCGGTACCACCAATGGACGTTGCTGATTATGCCAGTCGCCTCAGGAACGCCATGAAATACGTGTCTCCTATCCAACCACGTCAACACTCACGCCCAAGTTTCGTCAGTCGTGCTCTGCGGGAGTGCACACACGTCTTCGTACGGCACGATGCTATCAGACCACCACAACAACCGCCTTACGACGGACCCTTTAGAGTCATCAAGCGTTGCCCCAAGCATTTTGTCCTGCTGCTTAATGGACGCGAGGATAGTGTCTCCATTGACCGCATTAAGCTGGCCTTCCTCGACACCGACGCCGTCCTCGCAGACGACAAGCCATCCTCCAACACCAGACGAACGCGCTTCGCAACAGTAGCAACTACCAGCTACTCATAAGGATCGCTCCTTCGCGCACTGGTGGTGGTGGTGGTGAAAACATTTATTGACAGAATTTCTGCGGAGAAGCTCCGGATATGCGGAGGTTCTTGACTTGCGGTGGGGGGGGGCTCAGTCCAGGGCTCCGCTCGCAGCAGCCGCTCTACGGGCCCGGTCAATTAGACTCAGCTGATCATCCAGGTTCTCGCTGGCCAGCAGCTGTTCCCATCGCTCCGCTGTGGGATTTTGTATCGGGGGTAAGGCTGTAATGGCCTGGCATGCCCACGTAACGTGGTGCAGGGTAGCTTTTCCTGGGCACCATGGGCAGTAAGAAGAGTATGCAGTAGGATGCATTTTACTGAGGGTGTGCAAATTTGGAAACGTGCCGGTTTGAATTTGCCTCCAGCTGACCGATTCTTCTTTATTTAATGTTCGATGTGGTAGGGAGTAAGTTTGTCTGAGTCCTCTGTAATGGTTTAGGATGGCCGAGTAGTCGCAAGGGACGGGAACGGGCTCCTCAGAAGCGGAGTTGAAAGGTGCACGGCTCGCATACCCTCGAGCTACCCTATCCGCTGTCTGGTTTCCCTCCAGCCCCATGTGACCCGGGGTCCATATGATCCGATGCCAAATCCGGGGTGTGTGTGTACTGGAATGCTCGCCAGTGTCTGTAGCGTTCAGGAGGATATTGAGGGCGGGTTGGCTGATGCGCCCTTTAAGATAGTTGCGGCAAGCCGCTTGAGAGTCCGTCAGAACAGTGAGCGATCGTTGATGCCTGTAACCGAGGGCGAGAGCGAGCGCGACGGCCGTTTCTTCAGCCTCAATGATGTTGTGGCACCGCACGGAAGCACTGGTACGTTCTTTGAATGTGTGGTCCACGACTGTGGCTACTGCCTTGGTGTTCGCGAGATCGTAGTTGGCGGCGTCAACGTAGTACGTGGTGTTTGTTCTTGTGCCCATGCTCTCGTTCGAGGGCTTCCACTCTGGCTTCCCGGCGGCCTTGATGCGATCGTGGATCCATGTTACGGGGGATGGGGGCGACTTTATATGTGGTACGAAGGTGGTCGGGAATGGACTTGCGGCGAGCAACGTACTGAAGCTGGCTGATATAGCTGAGGCGTAGGAGCAGGCCGCGGCCTGTTGGTGTTAGCGTAAGCCGCTGCAGCTGCGTGGTTAGTTGAGCTTCGCAAAGTTCTGAATAGGTGTTGTGGAGACCCAATGCGAGGAGCTTGCTTGTGGGAGTGCTCGGTGGTAGCTTCAGTGCGGCCTTGTAGGCCTTGCGGAGCATTGGGTCTACTTGGTCCTGTTCGCTTTTGGTTAGCCGTTGGTAAGGCAAACTGTATGTCACCCTACTTACAACGAGGCTACGTACGAGTTTTAGAGTGTCCTCCTCACGCATGCCATGGCGACGAGTGGCGACCCGCGATATCATTCTGGCCACCTGTAGCCTGGTGGTACGAAGGAGGCCAAGTGTGTGATTGACATGGCGGTTTGACTGTATCCACATACCCAGTATACGAATGATGGTTTTCTCTAGGACTTGTTGGCCAGCAACGACGACTCGGAGGCGGTAGCCTGGGCCATTCTGCGCTGACGGTGGGGGCTTGTGTTTCCAAATTCTTATTAGTTCAGAGTTCTCTGTCGCACAGGCAAGACCACGTGCTTGTACGTATTGTTCGACGCAGGTGGCTGCCAGCTGCAGGTTACGTTCTTTTTCTCCAAGGGATCCCCGCGTGGCCCAGATGGTGATGTCATCCGCGTACATTGCATGATGGATGCCATCGATGCGGTGGAGTTTGTGCGCCATGCCAATCATAGCTACGTTAAATAGTAGCGGCGAAATCACTGAGCCCTGCGGGGTGCCCTTGTTTGGAACCTTGATAATACCTGATCGTATCGAGCCGAGACCGACCGTGGCGGTACGTTCCGACAGGAATGCCTGAATGTAACTGTAGGTGCGCTGTCCGCAATGAAGGGCCTCGAGGCCCTCAAGTATGGCCTGGTGGCTGACGTTATCAAAGGCGCCTTTGATGTCTAAAGCCAGAATAATGTTTTCTCCTTGCTGTGGGGTGTTATCGATGACTTCTTTTAATTGAAGCAGTACATCCTGCGTTGAAAGATGTGCCCGGAACCCATACATTGAATGCGGGAGGAGGTCATTGTCCTCAAGATAATCTTGCAGGCGGCTAGTGATGACGCGCTCGAACAGTTTACCAAGGCAAGAAGTGAGAGATATTGGTCGGAGGTTTTCGATCTGGAGTTTTTTGCCCGGCTTCGGTATCATTATCACCTCCGCGTGCTTCCATTCAGGGGGGAGAGTGCCGCTTTGCCAATGATCGTTGAAAAACGCCGTGAGTTCTTGCACGGCAGCGTCGTTGAGGTTCCTGATAAGGGAGTAGGTGATTTTGTCCGCCCCGGCAGCTGTGTTGCGGGTGCTGCTGCGAATGGCAGCATAGACTTCGTCTACCGTTACTGGTCGGTCGAGAGTATCATTGGCGTGACTCCGATACGTCGCCTGAGATTGAGGTGGGTGGTAATCGCCAAAGCATTTCCGCTGTACTTGAGCAAGCAGCTCGTCGTCCGTGCCCTGAAAGGCGTGTATGAGGCGCGTGACCGACTTATTTGTCTCGTTTGTTGTACGGGTAGGGTCAATCAAAGCACGCAGAATGTGCCATGTGCGAGCCGTACCCAGTGAGCCCCGAAGGGAGTCGCTGAATTGGGCCCAATTTACTCGCGCAAGTTCTGCGGCATACTGCTCTGCTTGAGTGGCGAGAGCTGCGATCTTTAGCTTGAGACGTCTGTTATGTTTTTGCGTCTTCCATCTGCGGATGAGACTTCTGGCTTCCCACAGGTGCAGGAGATGACCGTCCACTTCCGGTAGTTGAGGTGTTCTGTTAACGGGGGTGGTACAACGATCCCGAATTTAAGTTGGGCGCACCAGTTGTTGAGGCTTGTGAGGCTGCCTAGTGAATGTTCGCTCTCGCTACGGAAAGCGTCCCAGTTTGTGATGCGGGCTTGTCCAATGGAGCGACGCACCACACTCTCCGTAATTTTTGTGCGGAGAATGCAGTGGTCGCTACCCAAGGATTCCTGCAGGTTATCCCAATTATAGTTTGCACTGCCACGGGCGAAAGTAAGGTAGGGGGAAGTGTCCCTGCACACACTGTTGCCGATCCGGGTTGGGAATGCGGGATCCGTGAGCAGTTCGAGCTGGAATTTGTCGGTGGCAGCCGCAAGCTGTTTGCCTTTGGCATCCGAACGGTTGTACCCCCCGCGTTCGTCGAGAGCGTTGAAGTCCCCGAGGAGCAAGAGTTCCTTTCCCTGGGCTAATTTGCAGGCGCCCTGGACGAGGGCATGAAAGTCGGTGGCTTTTTGCTTTGGGGCGCTATATACATTCACGATGATGATGCTTCGCTTTTCGGCTTTCTTATCTCGCCTGAGAACTAGCTCCACTATTACATGGTCTATGTTGGTATCGGGGATGTTGTTCAGGCCAACTGCGGCTAGCGCTTTGTTAATGAGGACGGTCGCTCTGCCTTCTGTTGGGCTATTGTAGGGCTCATAGCCTGGAAACGTGGGTGACGTGCCAGGCTCCTGAAGCGCTATGACACCTGGCTGAGCAAGGTGTGTGTTAATGTACTGTTGGAGGAGGCTCCACTTTCTGCGGAAGCCGCGGCAGTTCCATTGCCAAACTTCTAAATGTTCGCCAATTGGTGGGGCTGTGCTGCCCATGCTTAATTCGTTGTGTGGAAAGGCGTGGGTGTCGGGATGTCGGCTTGCGAGGCCGAAGTAGGGGTGAGGGTGAGGGTGCCAAGTGTCGAGGCAGGTGTCGAGAAGAGTTCGGAAGCATGCGATTCCAGGCTTAATCTGTGGGTATCTGGCTCTGTCACGCTGCGCGAGCTACGCGTGGCGCGCTTCCTGCGTGTACCTCCGCCTATTTCAGCAATTTGGGACTCAAGGCGTGTCTCGAGAGAGTCGAGGCGTTCTTCGAACTGTGTGAAGACGGTACTGAATTGTTGCGACAGTTGTTGGTTGAGCGTAGAGAGCATCTCGCGTATCTCTTCGCGTGTAACCGCGGTGCCCGTCGCAGTAGGAACTGATATCGCTATTTCGGAAGTTTTCTGTCTGTCGGGAGTGGTTAAGGAGGGGTGTTCGGGGGAGTCGAATGGCGATCCAAGACGCGCCACGAGGGCGTGGAGTTGAGCACTGTCCCTGGCCTGACGTGCCCTGACTGCCGCAAGCTCCTGTTTGAGTTTCACGTTTTCCGCGAGAAGGTGTTCGTACTCGGTGGACTGGGTGTGGAGCGGAGCGATGGGTTTTGCTACTTCTGCTGACCAGCTCACCTTGTTATTGGTGCCGGCTGATGGATGATTGTAGTTCGGCTTGTTAGCAGGTTTGCTGGAAGCCTGCAAGGTTTGTTGGCGGGCGGGTCCCTGCTGCTGCCCCTTTGTCTTCTGGCCCTGGTTTTTCGGCTGCTGCTGCTGCTGCTGTGCTGCTCCTGCTGCTGCTGGTGGCCAGGCCCCGCAGAAGGGAGGGGATTTAAGGACTGGGACCTTGAGCGAGAGCGGCTGCGTGAAGTCTCGTTCTCCTTGCTGAACCATCTGCGTTGTGGAGTGGGTCCGTTGCGATGGGGGTTGCGCCCACGAGCAGGGGTGGTTGCTGCGAGTCGAGGACGTGGTCGTGGTCGCGGGGCCTTCAGCCTCTGAGAGCACTCCTTGGTGCCAGTTAGATGGGCTTCCCCACACAAGCAGCATTTGGGAGCACAGGGGTGACCGTCCACGGGGTTGAGAGTACCACACTGCCGACACACTCGAGCGTTCGGCGCGGGGCATACGTCTGAGCGGTGTCCCGGCTGTAAGCAGACTTGGCAGGCTTGGCGCGTCGGCTTGTATGGGTGGCAGGCCACTTCCTCCCCGTAGTACAGTACATATCGGGGGAGAAGGGGGCCCTCGAAAGTGATCACAGCAGCTTTGGTAGCACCAAGCATTCGCGCACTGTGCACTGTCACCCCCTGCGTTCGCACACGGAGGTTAGAGGTAAGTTCTTCTGGGGTTCTGCCGGGGTCTATCCCATGGATGACTCCACGCAGCGTTCCTTCGGGGGCCGCCACATAAGTGTTGAATCCGTAGGCCTTCCCCTCAAGTACGAGGGTGGTGATCCGGCGGAGAATTTAGGCCGTGTCAACATGTGGCGTGCTGGCAATAATAATGTTCGACCCGAGGCGAGTGCGTATAATGAAATGGTCACCCGTGCAGTGTTGTCGAGAATTTCCCGCCACTGCTACGGCTCGGGAGATTTGATGCGTCGTGAAGTTTCGAATGGCGAGACCCTTTTTCGGCCGCATAATGATCTTGATGTCCGTGCGTGGAAGCGGCGGCGGCTTCCGTCGTAGCTGGCGCGGCTCCGCTACATGCGGCGATGTGGGCGCCGGTGCGACGCATGCCGCGTCTGCTGGCGCAGCAGGAGCGTCCCCAGCCGGGGCAGCTCCAGCGGCGACGTGGCTAGGCGGAGTGCTTGCAGGACCGGTTGGCTGCAATGATGCCGCTCGAGCTTGTTCGAACTTTTTCTGGCGTTGGCGCTGACGACGGGAAATCGCCAATTTCCAGTTCGCATCGGTGTCACTCGCCGGCCCCGGCGATGAAGTCGATGTGGTTTCGAGCACGGCACCCTCATCTTCGCTCGCCGAGGAGAGCTCGTCGAGGTCGAGAGCGGCAGTGGTAACCGGGGTGTCATTATGGCTGTTCACAGGCTGCACGCAGGGGGTAGCAGTCGTGTTGGCAGTCGGCGCGGCGTCCATGTTGTTGTAGAAGGGGCCGCGTCCTTCAGCAGCGACGCCTGCTGCGACGCCAGCCGCGTCGCGCTGGGCGCCTCCGCTCATGCTAAGCTGGTGGTTAGGCCTAGAGCGGAGGCGGTCCGGCGGAACGAGCAAATGTCAGCACTCTCGCGAAAGAGGACCGCCACGTTCCAACAAGCTGTCAGACAGGTGCCTGGTCCACTCACAGATGGTGAGATGCGCGATCCAGTGTCCAAGGATCCGAAAAGGTGGTCACAACATGGAAAGTCCGCGGAGCCAACGGGACACGCGTCAGAGCTTCAAGCGGCCATGTTAGATTCCCCTTCGCGCACTGGCTACCTCGCTAGAGGGGGGGCCCTATGGCGAGCCGTCAACGCGAGAGAAGACGACAAAGTCGCGCTTCAGCTGCTCCGCACGTTTGAGCCTAGCGCGTGAGAAGAAGACGCCCGCAAGAACGACAGCGGCTGTGGTTGTACAACGGAGAGGAAGCAGCAATAAAATATGTGGGAAAGTGAACGCCTCACGTCATCCCACACCCCGTTTGTTCCCTGACCCACTCTGCTCTCTTCCTGTCTCTTAAGGTTACACCTATCATTTTCCTTTCCATCGCTCGCTGCGTCGTCCTCAATTTAAATTGAACCCTCTTTGTAAGTCTCCAGGTTTCTGCTCCGTAGGTAAGTACCCGTAAGGGGCAGCTGTTATATACCTTCCTCTTGAGGGATAATGGTAGACTACCATTCATGATTTGATAGTGCTTGCCGAATGAGCCCCATCGCATCCTTATTCTTCTAGTTATTTCTCTTTCATTGTTCGAATCCGCAGTTACTACTTGTCCCAAGTAGACGTACTCTTTTATAACTTCCAGTGTCAATCAATGCCAATCAGATCAATCCAATTCAAACGTTTTTCACATTTTTCTTCACAGGTGCTCTTCACAATTTTAAACGTGTACAAAGTGTACATTATGAAGCATTCCGTGTACTATGTGTGCAACGCAAATTCTGCCAAACTGTGAACTAATGGAAGGGTCGCGATGACGCGCACAATCGATGGGACGTTGTTGACCGTCACTTGGCGCTGGTGAATTGCTTTGTTTGTTTCGCCTAAATACATGTGCTACTTGACTCCAGATGTAACGCTGGGCTGTATTCAACCCCTAAGAAACCAGTGTGACGACGTACTATCGCGCTCAGTATGAGCTACATGACGCGAGCGCGTGGCCGAGCGCTCTGCAACGTTGTACAGTGCGCCGATCAAGGCATATTTTTGAGTTATCGGGAGAGAGTTTGGCTGTTCCTGCGAGCGTGCATCGTCTCCACTTGCTTTCACCCTCGCCCTCGTTTTGCCCTGCGGTGATATAAGCTCAGAGAATGATAACTTCGAGGGTGAAGGCGAGCAAGTGGGGCGATGTGCGCTCACACGAGCAGCCAAACTCTCCCAATAACTCGAAAATAAGCCACGATTGGCGCCGCTGTACAACCTTGCAGACCGCTCGGCCACGCGCTCGCATGATGTAGCTCATAATGAGCGCGATAGTACCTAGTAAGCTGACATTATGCATAATACTATCCAATTTACAAAAAAAATTGTTGAATCTTGCTCGTAAGCCTTGGCTCAAATCGGAAACATGAGGCATAGGCAGCTAGTCCCTGACTGCTTCGCATGAAATCGACTCTCACAATTTGGGCAATCTGCCGGAATTTTTAACACGAAAGTGTTTTATGCCGGGGTCCACCAAGACTTTCATGACGTATTTCCGTCACGGAAGTACGTCGGCAAAATGAACGCCATCAAATGGCAAAGAAAGAAACTATAAGAAAAAGTTCCGTTTACGGGAATCGAACCCATGACCTTTCGGGCCGCGCAGCGATGGCTGGCGGGCGTTTAGCCCGCTAAGCTACCGCGAAACACATTACGGAGGCGACATGAACGCGCCTTTTATCTTTCACACTTGCCTCTCGCAGTGCTCTCGAATATATGGATGCTATGAGTGTCCCCTTTATAACTGGGCGGTGACATCTGTGCCACCAGGCTCGAAAAAAGAAAAAAAAACGCGCCGTTGCAACGACCGTCCCATTCGGCGCGTTTCCAATAAAAGTTTAATTTCGTCAACGCTTTAACACACCGTGTGGTGGCGGTTTTAGCGCAAGCCTCGCTCATAGCATCCATCCATATCGACAAATAGCTCTCCGACGCTCGCCTGGCTGTCGCACAGCGTTCCCCGCTCGCCCTGTGAGAAGTAACGGCCAGGCTAGCGGGAAGACTCGACGCGCGTAGCGTTTCTCTTCTCATTTCAAGACGCTTTTAAGGAGTGCATATCGTGCATTAGTGTTTATTATGTGCTTGTTGATGCCATCTTTGCGCGGGATTCACCATATGCGGTGTCCACGTATGTGTTAAGAACTTCAGCTACCGCAAGGGCTAAATCTTGATCATGGAAGTTTGTCGTCGGTACGGAGATGCGCCACTATATGCGTCAACGTGAGTGCGGTGCGTCCACATCAGGCGATGCTATATCTGCCAAACAACAGTAGATATTTTACAAGCTCTCATATACTAATGCACTACATGCACTACAAACAATAAACTACTTCCGTGACGACACGTTTCACTTTTGTGTTATACCGATTCCTATGAAGGGGGGATCAACCATTGTTTTTTTATTGAATTCGGAACACTCAAGTCAAATCAATGTGTGAAAGACAGAGTTGTCCTCGATGCTCAAAACCTCATCCCTCTTTCTTCTACTGCGTGCGCGCGACAATGGCTTTTTTTCTAAAACAGCAAAATACAAAAAGTGTGAAAAGTCCCTTGTGAGCAATGGTGCAACCCTTTCCCTCACTCTGCGGGCTTCTTTTATAAGCCTTGAATAAAGACACTGCTAAAGCTAGTGAATTCTGAAAAAAAGTTTTTCTCAATGCTTTTACAATGTTCTTATCTACACATTCTGCTCTGATTAAGATACTTGAAGAGTAGACCGAGATTTCATAGGTGAATGCACAGCTAGGCTAAATACAACAAAAAGCTTGACTTGCTCCACATAACATTACTTCGGTTATCTGCAGCGGCGAGGCCTCAGCATTTTTTTCGGCACTTGTTAGGACACCATATGAATCAATTGGTCAGGACCTAAGGCTTTTTAGCATGTACGAGAAACGACGACCATGACATCGCACCACTCTCCTTGCAATACAGTTCACGCCACTCGGGTAGGTGAGTCGACAGAGCCTCCAGGAAGGCAGGCTTCTCCCTTTCGCTCAGTAGCGAAAACGCTGGATTAGCTATGTGGAACAGTCCTGCGCAGAAGCCAAAGAGGGAACGATAAGGGCCTACGCGATAAACGCAAGATGTTCTCTTCAACCAGAGTTAGCAACCGTCAGCCATTCACTATTATATTCACGTTCAGGATGCTCCCCGAAAACGAAACATAAGTAAAGATTTTCATTTATAGGTATATCACAGACTCCGGAAGGAGCATTCAGTGATGTAGAAGCACTGCAATGCAGATACGCAATTACCAGGAACAAGTAGCACGAAATATAAGAATGTCATTGTTGTATATATGAGTTCATTCTGTGAGATCAGATAGCTTCCGCAAATATTTCACGAACTTTGCATAAAATACGGCGAAGTGCAGCTCCCTGTTTTTCCATTCTTGGGTAGCGCATACACAGAAGAAACACGAATGAAGAACACGGCATAAGCGCTGGTCTAAAACTGCGCATGGGTTCCAACTCTCCTGCCTTTCAGTCCTACTACACTGCCAGTTTTATTGTACAACCATTGTATACCAGAAATGGCGGGTCCTTATCATGTTATGCACAATGCAACAGAACTTATTTATCAACCGTTGCCCAAAAAAGCGCTCCTTAAAGAACAATCAAGTGAAGCACCTTTATCCTCCGCATGCTCGCAGATAATAGTCAATTGTCATTTCTATGCAAGAAGTCGAAAGAACGATAGCGCCAGTTTTCGCTTAAATAACAGAGATGAAATAGGAGACGTGCAAGTGCGTGGCTACAATAGCCGACTCGTTATATTTATTGCCACAATAAACAGTTCTTGTAGGCTAAAACACAGAGGTGAAGTCGCAAGGTGAGCCGTTAGGCTCCCGAGTGTTGAATTCAAATTCTAGATTTTGTGCCAACTCTCCCTGTTACGAAAAGATACCGGCCCTTCATTTTGTTCGTCTGTGACGGTGCAGTGGTGTAGACAAAGGCTGAGTCAATTTTGACAAGCATCGGCAATAATAATGGGTTTGAAGCACTTCCATTCATCTGTGCTCTTTAAATATCGGAAAAATTTTCGATATCTTCGGAATTAACTTTAAGAAGGACTAAAATCCAGGGACTGAATTTGGCACAGCACGACTGACGACGTTAATAGAATCCGTGTAGATTTTGTGACGTTGTGGTTCTTCTGCACTTAGCATCACCTCCTGTGAAATAAACAGCACGTCTGATTTAAACATTTGCATTCCCATTATATCTAGTGGAGCACCAGCGAATAACTTGTCCATTGTGAAGCAGATACAGCGAGCAAAAACAATTTTCCTGTATTAGGAAAGTAGCCTTTCAAAATTACAAAACCAATATATTTGAATTAGAGGAAGCTTGGTGATGCGGAAAACGAGCGAAAGAATATGCAGTTAGCAACGCCGCCTACGTGGTTCGTGCTCTAAGTAACCGTGAAGGCCTTGATTTGAATGTTGTATGCAAGGCCTCACGTAAATAATTATCAATAAAATTCAAGTATGTACGATGTCTTCTATAAAAGGGAGGAATACACGTCGAAAGCCTCGTTAAAGTTATGGAACAATTTCGCATGAAAGTACAAAACAATGATTTGAATTCCGCGACGTCATACTTAGAAGTGTCTCAATTCCCGCACGAAAGTAAAGAATAAAACTTGTAACATTATTTCACCGTCAGATAATAAATCTAAGCTTGGATTTTACGATGATGAAGTTCTGGAATGAGAATTTATGAGCAGAAACTACGAAGTGCTTTGCTTTATTGTCCCTGTTTTTATTGTCTCTTGCTATTTCGTAATGCTCAATTCCAATCTGCTAAAACTATAGGGCCACGAATTATTCCGGAGGTAAACCTTTGGAATGAAAATAGCCTCACCTTCGTATGAGGCACCTGGCTTCCACATCATGTGCGGATTGACCAGCACTTCAGCGGTGCAAGGGATGAGTCCTGCCGAGGAGAGAGCCGACGACAGGTAGGCATGCTGGCCCTTCTGGTCGATTATCTCGTGACTCTTTGGTACGCCTCGTAGAAGCACCTGTGAAGCAAATTATTTACATTGATGCAGATTTGCTGAAATAGGGCGTCGGCAACTTAGTGCGGTGCTTATTTTTAGTAGTGCATCTAATACGTAGTATACACTATAATAGGCCTACTCAAGCCAAAAATAATATGATAGCTGATAGAGATGGTAACGAAAAAGACACAGTTCCCCAGAAACCCGAAGCAGGGATAGTGATAGCAAACCGGTAAAGGCCTATTCATAACACAATTCGTAGTTATTAAACGCGAAGCATTTCTTAGCGAACCTTTGGCACATTGAGCGTTTCTATCTATCTATCTATCTATCTATCTATCTATCTATCTATCTAGTCGCCTACGTCTGGGTGCTCTCATTATCGCCTCCTTAACTTGGTGTAGACCAAAATTGGCATGGGAGGGTGAAAGGATTTGACGAATACGACTATCGGGTCATGACATGAATAACGTGAAAATCCTGTCGCGTACGTCGTCAAACCCTTTCCTACAGACACGTGTGGCACATACCCGTTTACCAAGGGCCGCGGTGTACGGGTATGCGCCACAGGTGATTGAGAGTTTATATCTACCCAGGAACGGCGAGAACAGACATTGGTAACTTAAATGCGAGAGCGTTAAGGAAAACCGACATCGGCAGCGTTGACCCGACGAATGAAAAAAATGAAAATTAGAATCGCAGCTGGAATCGAACCCAAGCATTCTGCGGCGCATTCAGGTATTCTACCAATGAGCCACGCCAGGTGTATGAACTGGTTTCGTAAACAGCCTATGCAGGCGCAATAGCGGTGCAACGTCAATTGTGGTTGTGGTGCTTGCTATCTAATTTTACAAGAAAGCAATAAACACTACTTGATATTCCTGCGATGTGTACTCCTACGCGACAGGCGTCATATCAGATTAACGTCTGTGGTTTCAGTGTTGGCTCCGCTTTTATAGCAGTCTAACAAACATTACATGTGTGTTCCTATGATTCAGCAAGCTATATTGAAGCATTGCTCGACCCAGGAGGAATATATTAACGAATGTAACGTATGATATTCACATCACCACACCGTAAAGTGCACTTAGTCCGCCAGAACGACACACTGTCCTCTTCATTTCTTACGAGGCTGGGCGTTGCCTCATGCTGACCGAGGATGGCGCCAGATTGATTGACAGTGGCTTTGTAGACTAGGCTACGTTGGCCACATACACCCAGGTAGTCTACGAATACTACAAGCGCCATCCACTGATGTTTGTCTACGTAGCACTATTCAGGCCTACCAGCCTCGACGGCCTCTACCTCACCAACGCGAAGGGTGACGTCATGTTCCGACTTGTCCCCGGCTCTGTCGACAATTTGTCGACGAAATGACCGAGGCAACATCGAATTCCAACAGCTGTACCGGGTCTGTTGACAGACACTTTGTCGACGAATAGCTGCCGCCGGCTCTATCGACAGACAACTTATCGGCGACATGACCGAGGCGACGACAAATTCCAACAGCTGTACTGATGTTCTGACGAGGGATCCATGTGTAATGAAATATGAGGTAAGATACTTCACTACACATGGACCCCTCGTCACTGCGATCACGAACGGATCCGATGTCATGACCAGCTGCTGTTGCGCACTGAGCACGATGATAATTACCTTGTTCAAAAACTCTCCAGAACTTCTACACATGCACACGGGTTCGAGAGACGTGCGTGCATTCTCCATCATAAGGCACAAGTATAAGCACTACATACCAGCTTACTCCTTCTGCTGCTAGTAATACCCACGTTGCCGTTGGCAGCGTTACCCAACTGTAAATAACTTGTTATATAACAGATATGCGGCTCTTCAACATATATGTGTGCATACAAAATTTATACAAATCTTTACCGTCATTCTGTAACGTTTTGCTCAGTAAAAAATTACTCCACAGTCACCTTCCTGCCGCATGCTTCGCATAACATCGACTCCCACGGTACGGGGGATCTGCCGAATTTTTTATACGCCTTTTATTTACAGCACATATTCTCAACTAATAGAATAATTTACATGGTGCCTTGAGGGCACCGTCGAGAGTGAAAGCAACTCACTCGCTGGCAGCGGGTTCCAGCCATCGCGACAGCGTGGTGATCAGGGCAGAAATAAGCAAACGCAGCGCGTTGCATTTCGATTCTTTGAAATAACGTGTCCTGCAACTGCGGGCGCTGGTAGATAAGACAGGTGATGTGACCAGCCATGCCCGGCTCTCTTGCGTTAAAACAGCCACATATTTCTCACCGAATTAGGTCACGTCGTCAGCCTTATACGATAGCTGCTACGTAGACGGACAGCCTTGTCGCCCCTCTTCACATTGACACCAGGAGGAGAACACTTTAAATTCTACCTCTCCTCTCCCTATCGGGCGTGCGGTCGTCTCTCTACGCCCGCTCACCCAGCTGAATTCCACGCTCCCCTCTAGCACAAGGGTGCACACTCCAGAAGCACTTCCTCACATACCCTCTCGTGCACTTTTCCTCCAGTCCCTAGCACACCAAGCCAGCCGCGAGATACTACCCTGATGTATTTTAAATTCTTACATCTGCGTATTTTGACCAAGGCTCCAGGCGGCTCATTTGCTTGAAGGACTCCATCAAGAAGGTTCTCGCATAGAAGAACAGGAGACACTCGCCACTAGGCACCAGCAGCTC
The DNA here is from genome assembly GCF_013339695.2 of Rhipicephalus sanguineus. Taxonomy (NCBI): domain Eukaryota; kingdom Metazoa; phylum Arthropoda; class Arachnida; order Ixodida; family Ixodidae; genus Rhipicephalus; species Rhipicephalus sanguineus. Next base: position 88,244,984 of record NC_051182.1, on the reverse strand, counting down.
AGCGATGTTTCTCAAAGCGCAAGACAGATCTTGAGACCATTGCAGAGTCTTGAAGGAGTACACTCGCTGGAAGGCACCGTGCTTCTTCAAAAAAGCCGACACGTCCTCGTCTATGTCCAGGTGGTCGTAAACAATCTTCTCGTTTGAATACTTTTCTCTGGCATATTTGAGCATACTTTCCGAGCAATCGACTGCCACAATCCTGCGGAAACGAACATCATTACGGAAGTTTAGAGTGCTTCCGGTAAATGCGGAAATATTTGTGGTGCCTCAGTTATAGCGGTAGCATAGCTTGTCCTTACTAAAGGGGCAGCCCTGAGACATTATAAAGTTAAATACATAAAAATATCCTCGACTTTATACGTCATTCAAATGCACATGCGCTGTGTACTCGCATTTTATTGCAATAGCAATTATATGGACAGTCGTGGTTGGATTTTGCCGCCGCTGTCGCCGTCATCATGCACCGTATATGTATATGTGCATATATATATATATATATATATATATATATATATATATATATATATATATATATATATATATATATATATATATTGTGAGGGTTCGTGGGCTCAGGAACTCAGATATGCGGAGTCGAGACGATACACATAGAACATTTATCGTTTCAGACGGAGCACAATTCAAAGACATACACACTGACACAATACACATAAACGTAACACTGAAGTATTGAAGATGCTGTTTAGGCCTTCGCGGATTACCAAGAACGTCCTTCTATGCACATGTCTACGCACGGCATAGCACGGCACGCTCATGACCCAATGCGAAGTCGTCGACCACTCACTCGTACCGTTGCGACGAACACATCCGCCGGGCATTACGATGAATTGGTCGTGTCGGACTTGCAAGCAGCCTCTTTATGGAGACGTCGACAGTCATGCCGTTGCGGCGAACACAGGCGCCGGGCAGCATGATGACCTGATGGTCTCGTCCTTGCAAGAAGGCACGTTGCAGGTGCTCGTGATGGCTACTTCTGGTACGGTGCCGGCGGCAGTGTGAGACCGTTGCGTCGTCCTCGCAGGCGTGGTGACGCCCGGATAGCGCGACTGGCCTAGCCACGGGGTCCGAAGCCCCAAGCGCCTGGTTGGTTGGTTGGTTCCTCAGTACTTTGGCTCAACCCACTGCGGGGGATATGCCATGAAGCGGACGGTGCCTTGCTTAGGAAACTAATTCACTTAGTGAAGGAAAAAGTTGAAATGAAATGTTTAGCCTTTACATATAAACTCGCAAGATTTAAAGAAGACAAAAAAACCGCCTATCTGGAAACAACAACAAGAACAATAATAAAAATAATTATATACAGTTGCATATAAGACAAAAGAGGCTACACTCAACATTCAATTCTTTTGGATTCTCGTAAAAAAGAGAGACAGCGTTGAAAACGCTCCTGTGGCCAAAAACAAACATGGTTGCCTCAAATGAAAGAATCACCGGAAGGGACAAATTCAAGCCCAACTTCCGCAGGGGTTCTTCTATAGTCTTTTTCTTTGTGTTTTAAATCTTCGGCACGTCAAAAAGAAGTGCTCGGAGGTTCCCTCATTACAGTGGAGGCATAACGGTGAATGAGCCCGACCCGATTTGTGAAGGTAAAAGTTCAGTGGTGGTACTCGACAGCGTAGCCTTGTAAATAGTATTTCCTCCTTCCTAGATGAACACCACCTGCTCTTCCAAGGAAACCTTAGCTGTGGGAAATCTGATGAAAACAAAGGAGATTTATGGAAGTTATTGGCCGTCGTACGCTTTTCAAATCTCGCTGCTGTGACATACGCTGACCCAGTGCATCCGCATATTCATTGAGTTCTAGCCCTCTATGGCCTGGTACCCACACTACTCGAACCAGCTGTACATGCCTGGGAATCAGCATATAGAACGTCTGTAAGGTACTCGATAGAATAGGTGCACTTAACGCAGAACAGACAGAGAGGCAGTCTGTTAGTACAACCACTGCTGATGGACACTGGGGCAATTTACTCAATGCTAGGACTATTGCCAGCAATTCAGCCTCGTAAATAGGGGTGAAGTCCGGTAACCGAATCGAGAATGACCAGTCTAGAGAGAATGATACAATTCCCACACCTGCCTTCTCTTCACAAACGGAAGCATCAGTCGCTATCACAGTGTTTGTATTTAAAGTGGCCAAATGATCTTCCAAAATGCAATTTCGATATTTATATGGTAAATTTGTCGCGTTCTTAGGACATATATCATCAAATTCAATCCTAATTGCTTTACAGTGCTAAGTATCTGTACTTCTCAGAGGTGAACTTTTAATGGGTCCAAAAGTCTCTGTGTAAAAAAGACCTTGGGGCAACGCAGTCTAGACCATTGGTGGTAAAAAATTAGGCTTGCTGGTTAATGAAGACATACTGTGACCTCATCTGTGGAGAAGCATAGATTTTTAGGAATGTACGTACTGTTAAAATATGAAATCTTTTGATGAGAGACGGTAGGCGTGATTCTTCGTATAGAATATTGTTTGCAACGAATTTTGGTAGCCGCATACATAATCGTAATGATTCACGTTCTAACAAAACCAATGGTCGAACTTTATAAGCCGGAGCGCCACAAAACAAAACGCAGCCGAATTCTAGTATTGGTCAAATGTACATGCAATAAATCATGACGAGCACGTCTCTGCGCAAACCGGCACGTTTATTGCTGAGCCTACGCAGCATCCCTACTGCGCGTGCTCCCTTAGTAGCCATGTTTTCTATATGGGGTCTCCAGTCAAGTTTGTCGGTATAGGTTACTCCTAAATACCTAACTGACTCGACCTGAGGTGTCACGGCTTGTAGGTAAAGTAATGAAATTTGCCCTGGTACATTTTTTGCGAAAACAACAATTGCACTTTTATTATTATTTAGCGATAAATTAATACCCTCTAGCCACGTTTCCAGGCTATTCACATATTTCTGCAGGATTTGGTAAAGAGTGTGAATGTCTGCTGACGTAGTGAAAAATGCGATGTCATCGGGATACACATACACCTGCACGTTCTGCTGTACGGAAGTAGAACATAGAATACTAAATAATAAGTGTGATAACACTGAACCCTGCGGGAGGCCTCGTTTGCTTATATTTTGAAGAACTGACACCAGATTGCGAGCAATAAAATTCTCTATCACTCAAGAAAGCATCGACCCATGCCACAATGTATTTTGGTATTCCTAAGTTCTGAAGCGAATTTATCAGTTTCACATGCTCCACACTGTCATAGGCTTTGATGATATTTCAGGTTACTAAAGCTGAATATTGTTTCTCATATCGAGCAAGCTGTATTCTACATTCTAGATCAACGTGTGCACACCAAATGGAACAACGACGCCTGAAACCATTTTGACATGGGCTCAGTGTCATTTTTTCTGACATCCAGCGATCTACCCGGCTATGTAAAATTCTCTCGGGGAGTTTTACTAGATTTGATGTGAGTGCTATGGGCCTGATATTATCTAAGGTAAACCCCGCGCCTTGCTTTTTTAATAATGGAATAGCTTTTGGAACTCTTCAATCAGCTGGGATCGAAGAATTTCTGATTGAGTGATTAACAATTTCGAGTAGGCCAAGGGGGTATATTTTATGTACTACTTTTATTACCGACGTCGTCTTACCATCAGGACCTGGAGCGGGATTAGGCAGCGTTCTTACCACATTTACTAGCTCAGCAGCTGTGACCTCCTCAAAATCCTCACCCCTCTGAGGGGTCTGGGGCTGGTACAAGAGAACACTCGTAAAGCGACTCTCTGGGCCCTGAGCTATGTCTTCGAGAAAAGACTTCAGTTCCCTTGGTGTTGATAGAACAGATTCTACGGTTTTCAGTACTGGAAGTACTTTCTTAGTTCTCAGAAAGCGAAATAGTGCTTTTCTGTTAGCTGTCTTTGAGAGAAACTGAGATCGCGCACTGTCAAATTTGTCCTTCCCATTGGCAACGGTTCTTTCGAAACTCGCGGTGGCATACTTATAGTAACTCCAGTTGCGAGGGGACTGGTTGAAAAGTAATTTTTTCCATGCCGCTTTTCTTAATCTATACGTCCGCGAACAGTCCGCACTCCACCAAGAGTTGGTCGAAGCGCTTTTGGAGCTGTGTATGGTGGATTTGGACTTATTCAACGGTTTTTTTCAGGATGTCACTTAGTCTGATAGCGTCTGGTTCCCTATCATCTGCTCTGTTAGATAAAGCCGCTCGTAGTAATTTTCCAAATGTACTGAAATTTACATGCGTAACCGATGGCCGAATCATGGAAGTTACTGGGCATACCATCTCAAATAATATAGGCATATGGTCGCTACTTGTGGCAGAATTGATAGCAGACCATGTTGAGGTGGACAAATTAATACTAGAAAAAGTCAGGTCAAGCACAGAATAATACTGATTATACACAAACGTCGGAGTTCTGGTGTTGATACACATCAAGTTATTCTTATTAGCCCAATCCCACAGACGCTTCCCATTCAAGTCAGTTTTAATACCCCACGAAATATGATGAGAATTGAAGTCCCCCACTAATAAAATATCTTTGCGGCAATATGAAACTACGATATTTAGAACGGGATAATTTTGAGCACCCGCTGGAAAATATGAATTAATTAACGAAAATGGGAGGTATCCCCGAATACCATTGTCTAATGCTAGAATCTCTCTATCTGAAGTGATAGCAAGAAATCGAAATGTCACACGAAGAACCAGAAGCAGCTCTATACTTGCAGCGTGCCGCTGAAGCACAAAGAAGGACGCCCTTGAAGGGACAGTAAAGAGCAAAACGATTTTTCTCGCATTAGTAAAGTAGCCTTCCACGATACCAAAAACACCCCTTTCAGAAGCCACGGAAGTGGCTATATCCCGCAAAGAAAACACAAGGGGAGCGTTAAGGGGAGCGCAACCCCTTAACGCAACCCCTTGCGCTCCCCTTCGCCCTACCCTTGTGTTTTCTTTGCGCGATATAGCCACTTCCGTGGCTTCTGAAAGAACATGAACCGACTAGCCCAACAACGTGTGCTTCTGGATTCAAAAACACCCCGCTTGCAGCGAGAAGACGCTTAATAAGCGAGAAAACGCGCAAAAAGAAAATACAGGTGGCAATGCCACCTTGAAATTCCCGCACCATTTGCCGGGACGTCACATATTTTTGAGGGCGCCTGCTTGGGTCTACGTAGTTCCTAATCGGTTAAATCGAAGTACATTGTCCCCTGAGGGGGCCAGACATATGACATAACGAGTTTGTGGAAATTTCGTCGAGCCAGTGGCGCCAAAATGCGTTAAATGCTCTTTGAAGTCTTTTACGTCACGAATTACAAAGTTCGGCGCGAAATTTAAAAATGAAACTTTGAACTTGCTTTTCGCCTCTAATAATAAGCCTATGGTGGTGAAATAAACTACACAAGAGTTCTCCGAGCACATTTTATCAATCTAAACCAATTCATTGTTTCTCTTTAGCGTCCCTTTAATGAACGCACAGGCGTGCACAGGGCAAGCGTGAACTAACAACTGTCACAGTTTTTACGCCTATGTGCTTGAGCAACGTGCTGCAAGCGTTGAGAATGGAGAATCAGGCGCTTGCTTGCTTGCTTGACCCTTAATTCTTGGCTCTTACCCACTACGGGGGATTGTCCATGAAACCGGCGGTTAACATAAGTGGGGGAAATAAGAAATTAGACGCTCTTAGACATTTCTTGTTTTAAACTGCGGCGCGTGGAGTGACCCTCTGCGTCTCCTCCCACAGGGGGCGTCTGATGCAAGAAGTGCCCAGCGTTCCTTGTCTTTTTTTTTTCCTTCCATGTCCCGAGTGGGTACAGCAAATAGCCACTTTGTCGTGCGCGTCTCAAGGGCAGTATTCGAAATAAAAGAAAATTAGGGGCGCTGCGTCTGCAAGGGTCGACAATAGAGAACCAGGCGCTCTTATACCCCGGTCACACTGGCAAATTTAGTGTCATTTTGAGCGAGTGCACTTACGCTCACAGAGTGTAACTTTCGCGGCGCGCTGCTACACGAGAAAGAGAAGTGTGCTTTGGAAATGATGGCAGTGGCAATTGGTGGTTTAGTAGCGCGACATATATTTGTTATTTTTGGCAATGCTCGCTGTTTAATAGCGTATTATAGGCATGAACATAATTTACAATAAATTTTGCGCGCAAATGAAGTAAATATTGCAACCGCATAACATAATCGCGAGCCGAGACAAGACAGTGTCTTATCAAAGACGAATTGACAACAAAAAATTGGCCGCGTATCTGCGTGCTTCGCTGCAAATGTCGTGTAAAGACGATAGAAGAGGCGCTATGCGAGATATGGACGCCATCTGGCAATACGTCGGGAAACATGAGTGCTGTGTTGCGTGCTGGTAGTCCCGGCGCAGCAGCAGGCGAAGACCGGCGGTGACCAACGCGACCGGCGGGGACGCCAGCCAGCCCGAAAACGCGGTTTCGCGCGAAGCGCTGAAGCAGAGAAACGTCCGCACTCAACGAGTACTCTCCACACACTCTTTTATTTACACGTCGCCTCGGTAAAACAGGAACGCCAGAGCGGCGCCCACAACCGGCAGCCTGAAGGCCGCCCACAACGCTGCTTTTTCATTTTTTAAATATTTTTTTTTTCACCTTCTTGGCCTTCTCAAAACTAAAGTTTTTCAACACCAACCCATGGCATTCGTACAGTGCAACACAGAACCGAAACCGAAACACAAGAATGAGCTCGTGCGAAGGGCACGGAGGAAGGCAAATTTCAGCGCAGTCGCATTTTCAGCGCTGTTTCAACAAAGATGAACGCATACCAACTCGCTCAAGCTTCCATTCTTATGCATTTTCAGCGCAGCTTAAGAAACTAGGGTCCTTAAAATTACGTATGTATGCATTTTCTATTAAAGGAACACGCCACCTAATACTTACCTAGCGATGTTGCACCTCAGATATGCATGATATTTACTTTTTGATCGACAACGTTCACAAGTATGAACAGCTGTACCAGTTCAAGACGGCTGGCCCTTGGGCAAGTGGTTCAACTTTGGCCGAGTGGCTGAATCGAGGGACGTGCCGACAAACAGAAAGACAGACAGAAGGACAGACAGAAAGACAGATCAAAATTTCTGCGTTTAAGTTCCCCAAGAAAGAATATCGTCTTTAATAGATAGCCCGCACTGCACCACAATGGACTTTGCACCGACATTACGCACGCACAGGGTCTTTATCCAAAGCAGTTTCGACGTGTGGCGTGGCTCTGCGGTAGACTACCTGACTGCCACGCAGAATGCTTGGGTTCGACTCCTGTTCGGATCCTGATTTTCATTCTTTGCAATCGTCGGGTCAACGCTGCAGACGTTGGTTTTTCTGTACGCTCTGATACTTGAATTACCAATGTCTGTGCTTGCCGTTCCCGGGAAGATATAAACTGTCAATCACCTGTGGCGCATACCCGCTTGCCGTGGCCCGTCGTACGCGGGTATGTGCCACAGGTGTCTGGAGGAGAGAGGTTGACGCCGTACGCGACACTATTTTCAACTTAACAAGGTCCGTGTCTGTTTCGTCCGTTGTCTGAGAAAATTTCGCGCTAAAAGTGTTGATCATGGACTATTTTCAAGTTACTCACGTCATGACCACACTGTCATATTCGTCAAACCCTCTTACCCTCCCATGTGAATTTTGATCCACACTAAGCTAAGGAGTCCATGAGGAGAGCACCCAGACGTAGGCGGCTACATAGATAGATAGATAGATAGATAGATAGATAGATAGATAGATAGATAGATAGATAGATAGATAGATAGATAGATAGATAGATAGATAGACACGTTCTAAGTGCCTAGGGTTCGCTAAGAAATGCTTCGCATTTAAAGTGTAATTGTTTATTTTACGAAACTGTTCAGGGCGCTGCATGGCACAAGCCTGAGGTGGGAAGGAGGGAATTCAAGGCACCTTCTGGCTTAAACTGCTGTCTTGGCCCTGGCGACGAGTGGACGCTTGTCGTCTAAGTCTAGAAGGGCGAGCTAGGCCTCCCACGTTTCATTTAGGTGGTCTTTGTGTATTTGTTGTTCTTGAGTCGCACAAGTCTTCGTTGACAGATACTTGTTTGCATGACGCGGGCATTTCAGGAGCAAGTGTGCCAGGATATCCCGCCTACGTTGAATAACGGGCGTTTGTAGCTGTCTGAAGATCGTCTGAAGATGACGCTTTCTTCTTTAGTCACTTTTGAGCGAGGTGGAGGGCACAACTGATACTCGAGTCTATAGCCTTAAAGTGTCGCCCAAAAGAAGGTGGTGGGTGCAGCTTTCGTCTGCTCTGCCACGTGTCGGATATCACTACAGTTCACAAGTTCGCGAACCGTGCCCGTAGCCAAACGGGGGCCGGTATGCCTCTTCCCCTTCCTTGACGTTTTGATATAGCAGAGCACGCCGCACTGTCTAGAGAGGGGCGGTGCACTCTCGAATTTGCCGCCATTGCGACCCTTCCCCCTCACCCTTTTACTCAGCTACTGTCGCTACCGATTGAACTACCAAAATGGGTTGTTCATCGTACAAGCGCTGCGCACGCGAACTAGTAGTAGTAGTAGTAAACATTTATTAAGCTGTTATATACAGAGAGGTTGTTCGGGAAACCAGCCCCTAGTGGGTGAGCTCCCTTACAATACCAGGTGGAGTCCCTAGTCAGGGACCCCATTGGTCGTGACCGCTGTCCTGACACGCCGGGCCATGGCTTTTTGGGCCGGAAGGTCCTGGCAGCCGAGCAGGGCCGCCTCCCAGTCCTCTCGGGTTGGGTTGGGGTTGGGGGGTAAAGAAGGATTGAGCTGGCATGCCCATACTATGTGGTAGGTGTCAGCCACCTCCGCACAGTACAGGCAAAGGCCGGAAAAAGAAGAATCAAAATGTTTAAGCACTGCCGGGCACAGTAACGTATTCGTGAATAGTCGGAGAAGAATTCTCTCGTCCGCCTTCCTGAGCCCTTTGCAAAGAGCAGGAAAGTGGCGGTGGGAGTCCCGATAATGAGTAGTTATAGCTTTAAAAGTTAGAAGAGGAGAGTACTCTTCTGGATCAGAGTGGTCATCGGTGGGCGAGGCAGTGGCCCGGGGAATGAGTGCGCGGGCGGCAGCGTGCGCTGCCTCATTGCCTACGAGGCCTTGATGTCCAGGAGTCCAGATTATTGAGCGGGGAGAGGGGTAACCTACCCGCGGACAGGATTTAAGAATTTTGGCAGCTAGGGGTGAGATCCATCCCAGTTCAAAATTTCGGCGGGCTCCTCTGGAGTCTGATATTATGGTTTTAGAAGTGTCATGTGAGATGGCTAGGGCTATGGCCACCTCTTCAGCATGAGTAGCATTGGGTGCGCGGAAGGAGAGACCATCCACATGCCTGTCTTGGTGGACTACGGCTGCCGTATACCAACCCCCGTGGTAAGGGCCGGCGACGTCCGTGTAAAATACGTTTTGTTTAGAGCCGTATCGGTGCCGGAGGGCAAGAGCCCGCGCCTCCCGGCGGCCAGCGTGTGACTCATGGGACACATTGTTGGGGAGGGGTCGAACATGGATCGCGTATTTCCAATGTTCGGGCACTCGTACCCGCTCCTCTGTGTGGAATTCATGCCTGATGTGTAGGCGATCTAGGAGTCGTCTGCCTGACGGTGTCTCTGCCAGGCGGGTGTATTGGCTTGTTAGGTGAGCCTCCCGGAGCTCCCGGTAAGTGTTGACCACCCCCAAGGCAAGAAGTCTTGCGTTGGAAGTAGAAATGTGGAGATCTAGGGCTCGCTTGATGATTTTTCGGAGGATGACCTCCAAAGAATCTTCATCATGCTTCCGTAAGTGCAGGTACGGAGTCGCATACAAGATGCGACTTGTGACAAAAGCATGTGCGAGACGAAGCGCATCCTTGCTTTTGAGACCCCCTCGCTTGTTAGAGACCCGGCGGACCATGCGGCCCACCTGTTCTCCAACCTTACGAAGTTTGTGAAGTGTTGTCTCGACTCTGCGGTGTTTGTGAATGTAGAGTCCAAGGACACGGATCTCCTGTGCCTCTTTAATCGGTCCACTGCGCAGGGAAAGGTTAATGGACGAAGTGCATTTCGGCGAAGGCCGAATGTGCACGAATTCTGATTTCTGTGGGGAACATTGGAGGCCGCAGTATGCCGCATATTCCTCCACTACATGGGCTGCGGTTTGCAGGCTGTCCTCCATGTCGCCCAGGCTTCCCTCTGTGGCCCACAGGGTGATGTCGTCTGCATAAAGCGCATGCTTTACCCCGTCGACAGCAGCCAGGCGGGCCGGGAGCTGCATCATAGCTAAGTTGAAAAGCAGAGGCGACAACACAGCGCCCTGTGGTGTGCCTCGCGTGCCTAGATGATAAGGGCCGTATTCCTGATCTTGGGTGCGAATGTATGCAGTTCGGTCAGTAAGAAAATTTCGGATGTAATTGAAGGCGCGCTCGCCACAGTGAGTGGCACTCAGGTGCACTAGGATGACTTTGTGCTTGACGTTATCGAAGGCTCCTTTAAGGTCAAGCGCTAGAATGATCTTGTCGTTATGAGGGTGTTCTACGGGAGTAAGTATCTCGTGGTGTAGTTGTAGGAGTATGTCCTGCGAAGATTTCTTGGTTCTGAAGCCGTACATACAGTCGGCGAAAATGTGGCGTTCTTCCAAGTAGGAGGAGAGACGATCTCTGACCACAGTTTCCATTAGCTTCCCCGCACAAGAAGTAAGAGAAATGGGTCTGAGGTTCTCAGTGTTGATGGGTTTCCCTGGCTTTGGTATGAACGTTACTAAAGACGTTTTCCAGTCTAGGGGGATGGGTGTTTTTCCGCACCAGATGGCATTAATGTAGTCGAGAATTGACTGGTGTGCTGTATCGGGTAGATTTGCTAAGATTTTGCTAAGATTTGCCTCATTTTGGCTAGAGCGGCGCGGAGGTCGTGTAACTGAAAAGGAGAGTCCAGTGCCGAGTTCTCCCTGCCTGCATAGTGATACTCGGGTCCCCGCGGGTCCTGCTGAGTGCAGAGATATCGGTCCCGTAGTGAGAAGGCTAGTTGTGTTGTGGAGCCATCGAAATTGTGAAAGGCTCGGTGTAGATGTGCGCGTTTGTGCGGGGTCAATGAGACTGCGGAAGAGTCTCCATGTATTGCGGCCAGACATTTGCCTGCCGGCAGTACTACATCGATCTACCCAATTTGAGTCGGCGAGCTGGGCAGCGTACTCGGCCGCCTGCTGGGTGAGATCCAGTATCCGCATGCGGAGTTTGCGGTTGTGTTTTTGCCGGCGCCATCTCTTTGTGAGGCTGCGACGGGCTTCCCAAAGATGGAGGAGGTGGTTATCCACATCCGGATGACTGTCCGTGAGCTGTGTTGTAGTCTCGTGCTTTCTTAGTGTTTGGAGCATAGATTGGGCCCACTGGGAATAACCAATCTGTAGAATGGGAGAGGCAGATATAGACTTTCGAAAGGCGTCCCAGTTCGGTAGGTGAGCCTGTGCGATGGGGCATTGTAGGGGTTGTGTAGAGAATGTGGTACTGAGAATGCAGTGGTCGCTACCGAGGGTTTCCTCGGTATTGTACCAGTCTGCGTGTCTGATGTTTTTTGTGAAGGTTAGGTCGGGGAAGGTGTCCCGGCTGACAGAGTTACCTACACGAGTTGGTTGCGCAGGGTCGGTATGAAGAGTGATGCCCAGCGTGGAAGTTAGCTCCGCAAGTTTCCTTCCCCGCAACTCTTTCTTGCGATAGCCCTAAAGCCTGCTGGGGGCGTTGAAGTCGCCCACTATTAAGAGGGGTTCACGCCCTGCGAGCTTCAGTGCCCTGCTAAAGATGTCAGCGAATGCGATGTTTTTGAGTTTAGATTTGCAATAAATATTGAGAATGTGCACCGGGGGGTCGGTTCTGCGCAGGGGAAGGACCGTGACCATGGTGTACGAGTACGGTATTGAAATATCGAGGTCGACCTCTTGCGCAGTTAAGGTTTTATGTACAAGAAGGCAGGTGAATGGGCCCGTTGAAAAGTGTTATAACCTGAGAGACGCACGGCGTTGCCGGGCTCCTGAAGGGCAACGACGGCGCACAGGTGTTCGAAGGTTTCAAGATAGAGGCATGCCATCAGCAGACGACGTGGGTTTTTTGCGGCACCGTCAATGCATAGGTGCGTGCCACCCCCAGCATCGCTCTATCCTGAAATGTCAGTGTTTGCTTTTTGAGCGCTTATTTGAACTTGTTAGACGATGGTTCAAACAGGTGATCCTGTATATGATAAAAATTCAAATTTAGGTAGTACATGAATGAGTTTGGTCACAAATTTTGTTAGCGTATCTCCAAATTGTTTTCATCCTCATAATATGTTCGGAGTTTATCATGTTTCACAATGACTGCGTGCAATTGACATAGCGCAATACGTGCCAGAAGAAAGTTACTAGAATAGGTGAGTTTACAAACGGTGCGGATTGCGCGGAACCACCACCGATTCTTTTCCCGCTGGCGCTGTAGTCGTATCCGGATCATGTGCTGCAGTCAGATCAAGCAGTCCTTCGTGTAGTATCGTTAACATCCCTCATTCTTCTGTCTGGTGTAGTCTGGTGCCGTGTTTTTCGTGCTTTGCCGGCGCTCCGTAGCTTATCGTTCGAATACATCGACCTGCTTATTCGATGCAGTGTTGTGCGTGACTCTAAGCATACTCAATCATGCCGACATGGTGTGTGCCCGGCTGTACGAGCGAGGTAGAAACGACACAAGCCCATCGATCCGGTATTTCTTGACCGCTCCTAGCGACGAGAAACTACGCTGAGCATGAAACAGGGCCATACCCCGCGCCGACAAATGCCTCTCAACGAAGTACAGAGTATGCTCGTTGCACTTTTACAACCAGGAATCGAAAAGTACGCATGCATGCGATCAACGAAGGAACTTTTGAAACCCCGAGGTGAAAGTGAGTCTTGTGGACTGTGTGCTCAGAAAAAAGTTATCGAACTTGCTCTCGTATCTGTCAAAGCTGGCGGACAACAGCCGAAAACAAAAACGATAAAAGCAACGGGGCCTGTAAGCATGGAACAGCGTCACCGCAGGAGGAAGAAGCTGTCTGGGGTGCTATGCAGGATGGCCCGAGCTTCTCGGGCACACGAGTTTGCTCCGAGCTCGCATTACGGCGGTCTTGACAGGAAGACAGTGCGAAGCACGCAATAGCAGCGTTGATAAAAACGGCTACAAGAATAGCGTCACAAACGCATGCGCGGTATTTGCAGTAGTTTTCGAAGAACACCACGCGGGAACGCGTGAGCGCCGCCACTCAGTCAGCATTTTGAAAGTGTAGCGACGTCAGCGTGATTGTCGCGCTATCTTTTTGCCAGCTGATCATCGCGCCTCCCATGGGCGTGTTCGTGGGCGTTTGTCCTCTTTCTGATAATTCTTTCGTTGCACCTGCAGCATGAAAATTTCCACTCTCGAAGGCAACTAGTGCGCACACGCAGCACTCTGGTGCACCTCGTTTCGTTTCTCTGGAACATTACAGATAAATCAAAATCAATGGACAGGTTGCTGCTGTACTTACAATACACGTATGACGATTTTTCTGTTGTAACAAATCGGTAGAAATAATGTCTCCACAAACAAGTAAATAATAACATTTCTCGCCGCAAATCCCACCAGGGTCGCTTGCTTCGTGGCTGTGCGTGGTACATCGTGAGCGCGGTGAAGTTGAACGCGAGACATCGTAGCCACGTGATGATGTAACCTTTAGTTCTTCGTGCGTCTGTGCATAGTATGTGCGATTAAGCTGACAGATTAATCGTGCCGCTCGTTGCGTTGCGCCGTGAGCACTGCTCCTCCGCAAGAGCAGACGCGATGGGAGGACCCGATCTTCGCCACGGGCGTCAGTCAATCAACGTGATTGACGTGCGAACTCTTGTACAAACGCGTTGATTCTGAAAAGGCCCCAGTTCAACTCGGAACTGTTATAGTGCCGGTGTGCCTGTCAAGTGTTTCATGCGGTGGACGCTACTCAGCCGCTTCCTTGCATATAAAATAATTTCCACTACTTGTGCAAGGCTAGAGCCATCGGAGGAGCTTGTGGTCACCTAGCTTCTTCGAGCTTATTACGTGGCTCGTCTACTCAGTATGCTTGGCCTGTTTTACAGTTATGACCGTGTCAGTTCGGGCTCGATATGCGTGCGTTTGATTAGCTAGGCCCTGATTAACATGACAATGAATAGTTATGTCTTACATCGTAATTTTTTATTGAAACGGAATTAATTAATCAGATTTCATTATCAAGGTCCTCATTAACACGGATGTACTTATCATAATTCTAATTAGAGTGATCATAATTACCGCGTGCTTGAGGAGGAAGTTCCTAATTAGCCTGGTTTCAATTAGCATGCGCCTAATTAGCGTCGTGCTAATAAGCATGGCCCTACTTAGCGCGGTCTTAAATAATATGATACTGAATAGTCCTGTGTTGATTGTTAATGTTTTATTTACCACGACAATAATAACTTAGGTTTAATTGCCAAGGTCCTGATTAGTACAGAGGTAATTAGCACAATCCTTTTAGCACTATGATAATTGCCACGATCTCGGTGAGCAAGGTCCTTATTACCTTTGTTTTGTTTACACGTTCCTAATTAGCATCGCGTAAATTAGCATGGTCTTAATTATTTTGTTCTTCGCTTTACACTGTTCATTGGGATGGTCCTAGTCAGACGTGGCTTAATTAGCTCGGCCTTAGCATGATTTGGCTTAATCAGCTTCGTCATAGCATCTCCTGACTTAGCTAGATATACCGCCCAGTCAATTAGCTCATCAGCCGGCTGCACGTGCTCGGGGAGCGAGCAGACAGTTAATGAGATGACGAAGAGGGCGCGCGCCGGCCGAGCAACGCGTTAGAATGTAGAGGCACGGCCGCTACATAAAAAAAGATCACAGCACATCCACGAAGTGAATGATGATGAGTGGGCGAAGCTGCGGAGGTTCATCGGTAAACCGTGAATCTTCCGTGAATTCTGCCCAGTGCATCATCACCGATGTGAGATCGGGCGCGTTTATACTAAAGGTTCGATGAGTTATGACGACTTGCAGCTCACTTTAATTTTACATGTACGCTGTGAATTTTCATTGTTTAGAAAACCATTGCTTTAGAAAACATCTGGCGTCTTTCGTTAAGCAGCTGGCGTCTTTTCGTTTTGCTTTAGAAACATCTGGCGTTCTTTCGTTTTGCCTTTAGAAAACATCTGGCGTCTTTCGTTGGTTTATTTCATCAATCAACGGCGTTTTGAACAAAATTTTTATTGTTTAATCAAGCACAGGAGAAATCTCACCAGGCACTACCTTGGAGGTAAACAATGGCTGCCAATGGGAATGAGAGACAGAAGAAGTCGGCTTTTAGCTAACACTTACACTTCTACTTCTACTAACGTTTCCTACTGGAACATGCCAATGGCTGCTAATGGGGAATGAGAGACAGAAGAATTCGGCTTTTAGTTAACGCGCACGCTGCGAATTTTTTATTGTTCAACAACGCACAGGAAAAATCTCCCACCGGCACCACCTTGGAGGTCAAGATCTGGTACTAGCGTTACGACTGGTTACGCACTACTACGACTACGAGGAACGAACGGGTGCCGCCTTAAGGAGCTTCGCCCCTAAAACAGGTGGTAGAGGCCAACCAAGGGAATTATACACGTGGCCTCGGCGATTAACTCTAGCCGCGGTGTTGTAAGGCGTTCGGTCGGAACTAATCTTGGAGGTCACGGTGCTGATTATTCTAAAGGATACTTAGTACAGACATTAAACGCTTGAAAATGGATTCAAACGGCCCGCGAACACAACAAAATATAGTTAGTAGAACTTTCTGTCACTTTTCTTGCATGGACGCACCTCTGCACTCAGTGGAACGATAAACAAATGAAAAGGCCCCTCTAGTTTGAAGACACCACCCATCCTTCTCGACCGCCCTTGACGTGACGCCGCGTTCCATCGTAACCAATGGAACGGAGCGCACGCTGAGGGATGGGTTTCACCTTCGCGTACGATTGGCTCGTTCAAAAGGGGTTGTCGCCAGAACTCGGAAACATCCCGACTCTCGCCAAAGTCGGACCATCCTGCATAGCACCCCTGGAACACAATTCCTAATGATGCCGTGGAAGACAATATGTCCCAGCCGTCCGCGCCTGGGCGTAGCGAGAAATCTTTTTCAGAGGGTTCTACCACACATGTATGTTCGTGCGTCCCTTTGCATGTGTGCGTGTATATATAAATATATAAAATTGAAAACTCGCAGCGGAGTTCAACGCTGCAAAGCATTGAACACCGGACCCGCCCCGCCCCCTCCCGCTTGGATATGCGCCAATGGTTCGCGTGATCGTTTAATGAAATTGTCACGGGGTCGTGATGTCGATGAAGGCAGCAGTCAGCGTGTCCAAGACCATACTTTATTTGGCCGTACTTGTGGCCGCGAAACGGAAAGTGAAATTACAGCAATACACAGTGTACACTGATAGAGGCGAACAGAGCGTCGGCCGCCGTTAAAACTGAACCGCCGCAAAGCGCGTCGGCATTTATGCATGCTGCATCGAACATTCGTACCTTATCACTGGAGGCCGCGTTAGTTCGAGAATCAACTCGGCTGCTCGCGTTTGTGTGCTCAAGCCTAACAGATGATCCAATAGAATCGCGAATGTTGTAAGACATTCTGGCCCGGTTTGCGCAAGTCAGCAGATACACGTGCAACAGGGGCGTAGCCAAGGGGGAGGTTGGGGGGGTTCAAACTCCCCCGAAATTTTTCAGTTTTGCTTGCGTATATAGGCACGCACACATACAAACGCACGCACGAACACACATAAAGTATGGATGACCCCCCCCCCCCCAGAAAAGTTTCTGGCTACGCCCCTGACGTGCAATCGATGGGTAACATAAAATATAGAAAGAAAGGAGCGTGTGTGGCAATACGGAATGTGTAGAGCTGTCACCATGAAGGCAGAGTATCACCGTAGAGCGAAGAACAGCACACGCATTCTTCAGATTGAAGTCCGAGAATAAGGCGCTGCAAATCGAGAAATACGTTGTTGTGGGTAGTGGCAGAGGTGCAACCGGAAGTGGCAGAGGTCGCGAGGCGACGGTTTTCCTGAGCGCCACCACTGAGACTATGCATGAGCTTAGTGACCACGTAAGCATTGTGCAGAAACTTCATGCATGCTCCGGATAGGATGTAATACAAGGCAGCTGCTTTCCATTTTGCATATATGCTTTAATAATGCTTATTTCGTGGAAATTTTATGCTGTGTTTCGTGGCAGTAGTAGACAGAAGTAAATGCATCTGAATAAACAAATAAATAAAAGCTCTATTGCTTTGTCACATTGTAATCAATGATAAAATCGCTCCGTATGGCAGTGGCCACGATTTGCCCGCCGAGATAGCATGAAGCAGCATTTACATTCAAAGGAGGGTGCTAGTGAGCACTGCCGGTTATTGCGACGCGCGTAGGTTTCCGCATTAATCGTTTAGTAGTAATACTAATGCAGAGTGTTTTCTTGAAATGACGCTCGTTATCAACATAGGCGAATCGCAAGAAAGCAGGGAATGCACAAAAGTAGCAAATAATGCCACTAAAAGGAAGGCAAACGAGTGACGCAATGCGTAAAGAGAGGTGTCACCGGAAGCTTTGGACTCGGGACAGCAACGCATGCCGCGCTCACGTTTTTTGAAGAAAACACAGAAGTTACGCCAGTGTCAAAGATATATTGCAGCGATGCGTATGAGAATTTCCACGCGGTTAAACGTAAATATTCACGCACATTGCGGGCCCGACTACAGCCTGGCGAGACTAGCAGCCTCGAGGTTCATCTCGACGGAACTAAAAATGTAGACGGGAGCCAAGCACGGCGCCGGCGGAGAGTTTGACAACCGAACCAAGTCTAGAAACATTGCGGGAAGGTGATTTCCGTGAAGAGAAATAATAAAAAAAAAACATTTGTTCGCTAATACATCCAGTTTAACGCCTCGTGAATGTTGTGTGCGCTTATGAAAGCAATGCCACACAAGAAGCAATATGTTGTAGATTAGGAGTGGTTTAGGAAAAGTAGGCGTAAGCCATAAAATAACACATGGTGTCTTTCGAATGAGAAGTGTCTATGTGGTGTGTAAATTTTACTGTCAAAATCTGTATAACCTTACAGCACTGTGACGACGCTATTTCCTTATAAGATGAACCCTTATTTGAATCAAGAACACGTATGCAATGGTTGGTTGTTCTCTTCTCGTATATGGAACCATATACACTGCGCAGGTTACCTTCTACACGGCTCGCATGTGGGTAAAATATGCTCTCGTGTGAAGTCTCCTGTGCCGCAACCAATGTCCAGGAATTGCTGACTCTCATCACTTGGAGTCGAAAATGCCATCTTGAATACCTGCACGAACGTTGAATATTAATCGCTTAAACAATGTAAACAGCGATAGTACGAATAAGGGTAAGCATATACTTATCCTTCCTTAGCAAAGCCTGATAACTTAAAGTTTATAATTCGTTGGCATCAACAGTTTTCTCTAGGGGCTGGCCTTCAAAGCTAAGAGGTAGAAATTGAAAGAGCTCGTAAAGGGAATTAGCTGTAAAGGTTGTTAGGTTGTAACATTTATTAAATAACAAAACAGAACACTGTATTGCACCCGGAGTTCACTGTAGTTTATTACAGGAAGAGTAACGTTGCCCGAAATAAAATGACCGTCTGAGCCCAGGCGGCTATACGTCCCCGCGTTGGCTCGGATGATCATTCCGAATCGCTGTTGTTCCAACTAGGCTGTCACCTGGACATTGTTAGAAAGTCCTAATCAAACGCCATATTTTTGCATCAACATCATGGCCATGCCGTCGGCGAGTTTTCTGCGTCATGTGGCGACAATTTTTGAACAGCTGAAGGAACATCCACTGCGCTAAGGCAATGCTTTATTTTTCAGACATGGTATTGAAGAGGCCATAATGCTACCGGTGATTATTTCAATTTCTTCTTTTATTAAACCTGGAACTTGTGTCGTTTGGAGATTCTTTTTCCGCGAATTTCAAAGCGTTCAGAATGGACTTACCTTCGACGTCATTTACTGAGCACGTTAGCTTTGAAGCGGCTACACGCTACGTGTTGATGTTGAATAGCATTCCCGCAATAGCAGCCTTTAATCATTTTTGTGAAATTTCCTGGCGGTCTTGTGAGTATCTCGGTCAAGTTTCTAATAAATATTTCTAGAGTCGTTTGAGTTAACTAGCACTTAACGTATAGGATGTTATGGCAACTGAGGTACACAGCCATGAACATTTAAATGGCGCAGATCATTTTTGTGGCAAGGAAAGATTCTACTTTTATGGCAAGCCTAATTACATTATGCACAGAAAACTGAGCCGTTTATCTCTAATCTTCAATGTGTTCCGCAGTGAACGTAATTGGTTTCTCAAGCTTCTCTATGATGGCCTAATTTTCCCGCGAGATTCATCCTTTTTAATGGCGTACAACTTGTGGTAATATTTAATCGCTCGTTACACATAATAACTGCCAAATATTGTACTTTCTGTCTTTTTCTCATTCACAATTCCTTTCGCAGCACCCTTAATCAAACACCATGCACCGTACCCGCTTTGCGCATTTCTCATCGCACCAATCATCCGCAGCAAGCCACACGTCGTCGATCCAACACTACTTGCTTCTCTGCTTCTTTCACTCCACGAACTGCCAAAGGCGGGGTTATCCTGCTGACACTGCCGTCATTACATGCCCGTCGTTTTTTTTTGACATCATTTAACTAATCACTATGAAATTTACTTGCGTGTAAATCATGTGCCATACTGTTTACCCAACCCTTAAGCATTGCCTCCCTCGGGAAGCCCTTAAGTAAGTTAACTGAGCCGAAATTATGAGAACGTGGGAATGATCTTAGTGCCAGGCTCATATATTATCCTGCGGCTACACACACTATGTGTCTCTTTCGATGACAGCCTGAAATTGATGTTGAAGATAATCTCCGGAGTTCACAATGAGCATTAAGATAGTCGTATGCATATGCATACGGACAACCTTCTTCTGAATGACGGGTACAGCCAGTGACCCATGGAATCACTACGGACACGATAGGTAATCCATGGAGAGCACCGACGCAAAGTGCGGTTGAGTTTGCTGTTAATATATCTTGCTGCAACCACTGTCTACTGTTCCAGTCTTGCTTCACCTAAATATTTACCTCAAGTATGCTTGTTGAAATGGGGGCGGCTTTGCTTATTTCAACGTACATCGCGGGAGCAATATCACTCTTGAACGCTCCAGCTTTGGACTCATTCTCGCCTAGGGTGGTGCAGGCCATCACCTCACGTGACAAAAAAGAGGTTTGTTGCTGACGACACTTCTCCGGAAAGCCTTCTCCGGCGAGACGCCTGCGAAGAACACACGAAAAAAAAAGACTCCTGTCGCTTTCACAATGTTGCGTATTGCTACAGGCAAAATATTAATAAATATTGAGAGGGAATGCGCCTCACTTCTGAAATGAAGTGGTTTGTAACATCGTTTGCCAAGGACTAACGTACGGCTTGACATAAGCCACCTTTTACGCAAGTTCCTTTATGAGCGAACAATTTGGAAGTCCCGAGGCTTTCATACGCAAGAGTGTTTTATGCAGTGCGAGAGTGTTTTATGCAAGATTTTGCCATGTCTTTGGAGTCTCGGAAGTGACGTCAGTGGTAGAGAGCGCTGCTTTTCTGGCGTCGCAAGAATAACATGTCTCTTAATTCACTCGCAGTTTCTCTTTTATTTACCGCACGGCCAAGCTAGGGAAGGTCTCATGTAAAGAAATTTGGTCACGAATGATATTCATGATCGCGAGCATCATATGCCATGACAGAATAATGGTACCAAAATAATTAGGAAGATACTTCCCGTCGTGCGCATCGCAGCTTCGGGTAAACGTCGAGCATGCGATGGTGCATCGGTGTGAGTCCAACACGGCGGCACTGTATCTGCTGCCATTTTTTTCAGTAGACACTGTACCAATTAATATACTCGCGTTTCTTAACGTTTAACAAATCTGCATGTGTCTCTATAAAGCCAGAAACCGCCTTACTGTTAAAAAAAAATACCTATGAAAAAAATTATTAGCCAGTTGCTTTTTTTATAGCAATCACACGCTAAATTTGGTGCCACAGGGTAACTCAAGGTGTACTGCATAGTACATATAGCGTTCCATTTCACAGAACAAGATCAAACGTGCATTCGCCGGCTGAAACAGGACGTTGCCTATACGAAATATTTCAAGCACAAGATCAGGCAGTCGGACTCACCCACGTGCAAGACATGTAATACTCGGGAAGACTTAAGGCACGTAGTCTGCGACTGTTCCCGATACGATGCCGAACGAGAGATTCTGAAGGCAGAACTTAATTTGCAACGCGGCTCGAGCTTGGCACTGTGGCACCTTCTCGGCCCGTGGCAACACAGCGGTAGCGCGATGCGCAACACCAAAGCGCCGTTAGTGTTCTTGAGGAACACTGGACTAAACCAATGTCTGTGAATGCCTCTTTTGTGTATGTGACTTCATGCGTATGTGACGGAACGTACCGCATATGTGTATATGTGATTCATTGTATATACCATAGGCACCACCCAACAACCGAAGTAGCAAGCCAGGCGACAAACCAGGCTAACCTCTCTGGAATTTTCATTAAAGATTAGTATCTCTCTTTCTATTTCACAGAAAGGCAGTAAATGAACGCCATAAGTCTATGGGATTATACAATAATCTACGAGATTCACACGAACCTGGACGTTGACGGGGGTAGTTCAGCTGTGCTGACAATGTCGCCCCAGTTTAGTCTATTCTCTTGTATGACCAACCCTTTGAGGTAGCCACCACCTTCAAAAACGCATTTGTTTAAATGATTTTTTTTGTGTGTTCAACTTTTTCAAGCTCCTTGTGTATTCAAGAACATTTAGAAAAAAATTATGTAGTGATCTTAAGCCGTTCGAAAGTTATGACCATTTTTCCAACCCCTCTTAGACGCATTCGAAACCGTAACGGAAGGTTTCTGATTTTACAACACCTGCCATGTCGTCATAAAGGTTTTTTTCCTTATACATACTACGTAATCCTAAGCTGTTTATGTACATTCTAAAGCTTGTGGGGCATGATGTTTACGATTTATTTGAAAATTTCCGCTACACGGCTTCGGCACTCTGCTGTTTAAGTTGCGTACGCGTTTTCGCTTGGCTCTCAGAGCTTTTTCGTACACCACTTGGAGCTCTTGGACTTAGTTCTGGCCTTTCTTGGAATAAGATATAGTACTCCATAAAATATGACAAAATATAGGACGAACAAGAGGCATCAACGCAAGTTATGCAATCAATATACCAAGCGTGTAGCTGCTGTCGCGCACGTGGATGAGAGTGAACTGAAGGCCCAAAACGAGCTAGAAAAAATATATGTGCTTCAGCTCGCTCAAAAGGAGAATGCGACGCTTCAGAAAAGGTCCCCCAGCTATGACCCTAGAGAATTTCGGACATATTGAATACTTTTTTATTATATGAACACTCAATTCGAATCTTTAAAGCCGTTTTTCTCAAAACATAATTTTTTTACTGTACAAAAACAGCGCTAAAAGACGGGGCGAAGAAACGACGCAAACCTGACTAATAACCAAATGTTGTTAGTCAGCGCCGTGGTTTGTTTCTGTCCTTTCATCGTCCCGTCTTTTAGCGCTGTTTTTCTACAGTTAATCATGAACCAACCAGGTCAAATATGTACCTTATGATTTTTTGCATCCTACGCTTACGCAAACAGTGATAACTTTCCTTCTGACGAGCATTTTCACATACAATTTCGCGTACTATTTTTTTATAGGTTGAACTGTGCATTCAAGTAGAATTATTGAAAACAAGCCGTAAATTTTTGTACTATGACCATTTTTGTGCAAAACAAAGCTCTCAAATTTAACTTTTACCGTCTTTTTACGATAACGCGCCTTAGCTTAGAGATGGGTTGATCGTGGAGGTTAGATACAGATGATAGTGTCCTCACTAAGAAACTGGCAAGTTGCGTTTCAGTCGCACCAACCATTTTTTAGTTATGACTATTAGCGCTACATGCATAATTCGGCCCACTTTGATTTTTACATATTTTGTTTTTTAAGCAGTTTTAGCAGTTTCATCACTCGAATGTTTACATGTACATCAGCCCTACAGCCAAATTTATAATTATAACTTCCGGACTGCAACTGTAAATTTTTTTTCTCGAAGGTAGTGACCAACCTTAAACAAAACAACGACGCCTTCATTGCGTCGTTGTTTTTCATATAACTCCTGCTGCGCAGATGTGATATTTGAAGCGCGCTGGATATGTGGCGCCATGGCTAGCCGCTCCAATTGCATTTACTCCGTAATGTATGTATATACATGTAACAGATTTTAATTGTAGGTAACATGTTTTGGTTTAGCAATCTTAAAATAACGAAAATTCGGCAGATCCCACACTAAGAAAAAAGAGAGTCAAAAGAGTGTCATGGAACCGTGACTCTCTTCGGCTGTCCATCTGACCCCTTTTGGAAGGTACAGGCAGAGAAAAAGAGTTAGCATTTTGAAAGGAGTCACTGGACCCTCCTGAAGCGCGTTTCGATTGGCTTCGGTACACTGAAGAGCCGCCGTATACGCCATACATATCGCGCGCTTGCCCTTTGGCGCCGTTGTGGCGCCTTGCTCGCTGACGCAGACAGGGTTGGCGCCGGGGTGGCGCGCCGCTCTCCTCTCTCAGTCGTCTCAGTCTCTGTCTCATCGTCTATTGGAATGCGTTGTGTGGTTGCGTTGTTTGCGCGTGTTCGGTGGTGTTGACGCCGGCTCCGTGCACGAAGCGATATTTGGAGGGCTGAATATTCATGGAGCTGCGGACACCGACAATGGGCGCCAGTTAACGGTGAGTGTACTGCTTTCGTAGGTACTGATTATACAGCTTTAGTTGGGCGTCCGCAGCAGCCTTGCGGAAGTTATCGCCAGCCATTTCCAACAGCAGCTTTCGTCCGCGGGGCTGTTGCGGATGCCCAACTAAAGCTGTCAGTTAACGAGTTACCACCGTTATGGGCGTTGCTGTACAGGCTCCCGTAAAGTGAGCGATGCAAACAATTATCGAGGGTCATTTCTTGCTCATCGCACGTTGTGTCTGCACTACTGAAGGTGCAAGATGTCGTTTTGAGATGCACTTTAGTCTACTTCATAATAACATTTCCATCGACCTTGAATGTGCAGCGTGCTTCCGCGCGTAGGAACGTGAAAAAAAAAAGCCTGTGTACAGAACGCTCATACGCACTATATATAATGGTTTTTGTAGGCTTAAAGACGGTAGTTTGAGGTGCACATATAGTACGGTGGCTTCCACAACGTACGCGGTAGTCATTCAAGTTGGACACGCCTCGCCGGTAAAGTGAAAAAGCTCTAGACTTTCGACGGCGCGCGTTGTTGCGGCCGCCGCCGTGCACTATTTTCCCTCGTTTCTGTTTGCTGTTTTCGTGGTTTGCATACACTGCGATGACGTTGGGCGTTATAACAGAATCGAGTGAGTGTACGTGATTGTGTAAGTTATGTGCGCTAATTCTAGCATATGACATGTCTGATCTCGACGTAGACGGCGTACGCACGCGCTGGGTGTCGATCAGGCCCTCGTACTCGCATCTGTTTATCTGAGTATTTAAGGATGGGTTACGTTTGTAAAACATGCGGTCAATAACCGCTCACGGCATGCCCCTGACTGCCGGAGGATGTGCTTTGTTGTTTTGTTGTTAGCCTTTATTATGTCTGTGTGAACCACTTATTGTGTAGGTTTTGCAACCCTTTGCTGCAATTTCATTTTCTCATCACAATATCACGTTCTGCTTTTGAGATACCGTTTTTCACGGTGCTCACGCTGGACAGGAGTCTGATGCCTCAAGCCGTCACCACTTTTTGATTTATTCTTAATCACAAGGAATAAATATGGAAACATGATGGCGATTTCTGCTGTTTATTTAGCACCATATGACACTGTGCACATCACAGTCACACATTTTAGTTGGCTATACTCATAGAAGCATGTAAATGAGGAATACCCAAACTTCTTAATTGGAAACCACCGACCATCTTTTCGCGCTTTCTATATAACTTTGCTGGAAAATATGTGTTGTTTTGACGAGTTTTAATAAAATAATGCTATAACTGAACTATTCTTTTTTTGCAGTCGCTGGGCAGAATGGCAAGTATTATTGGGCTTGCTTAAAATCAATACTCCACTATTTTCAACAGTAGTCGCACAAAAGTAGAGCAAGGGTCCAATGAGTAGCTTAAAATACTTGTGGAGTCGCTTGACGCTTCGGTGTGGCTCACTTGACCCCCCTAGGAGTGTTACCGGTAAGAGTCGTCTGACTCCCTAAAAGTGGTAACGTGATCCTTCGGATGAGTGTCTTTCCACTCTTCCTAGAGGGTCAGGGGACTCTCCTAGAGCGAGACGACCCTGACACACGAAGGGAGTCACCGTGACTATTTAAAGAGAGTTCTATACGTGGCAAGTCAGAACTCTCCGAAAAGAGTCATGCATACTTTTTTTTTTCTTAGAGTGCACGTACCATGGGAATCGATGTTACGCGAAGCATGCGCGGGATATGGTGAGTGTGGCGTATTATTTCACATTGAGCGAAACATTACGGAACGGCGCTAGAGAAATGTGGAAGTGGTATACGCGCACTCATATGTTTAAAAGTCCCATATGTATTATATAACCAGTTGTTTACAGTTGCGTAACGATGCCAACAGCAATATGAGTGTTACAAACACCAGACGCGGTAAGCTGATATGTAGTGCTTATGTTCTTCACTACTGGATAGCGCGAATCCGAACAAGACAATGGAGGAGCACAGATGCACAGGACAGGCGTTACTCGCAGCAAGGCTTCATTTAGGATAGTTTCCCTAGATATATGGTACGCAGCCGAGTGGCACGCGCAGGTGTACTGCGCGTACATTACAGTCACAGTTGGAGTTGTTACAGTTGCGTTAAAATGGTTATGCGTATACTTGTCCGTTATGACGGAGAACGCACGCATGTTTCACAAACCTGCGTGTAGGTGTAGGAGGGGTTCTTGAGAGTTCTTGAACAAGGTGATCATCACCGTGATCACTGAGCACTAGCAGCTGGACTGGACGTGTTAATCAGATCTGTTCGTGACCGCGGTTACGAGGGGTCTAAGTGTAGTGAAATGCGAGGTACAGTGCAGCTGGTGGAAATCCTGGATTCCTCGTACGATGAAACGATCTATGGTGCCGCCTGTTCTGGACCTGGCAGCGAGGTCTTTTATTGCCCTGTCCACATCCAAGCCGTCTTTCACACAGTATAAGAACTAGGCGTTGTTGGGTCTTGATAAGTCAATGTTGAAGTTACCGGTAATGATTAGAGGTCTGGTTCTTTCGGCAAATTTATTGTAGGGAAGCATTCAACCCGGTTTTCTTGTAATCCACGTATCCACGTTGCGGACCACGTGAAGGAGTGGATGGTAGTTGAGCGTCTCCCAGGGGTGTTCTGCCTTCAACTTCCTTACATTCCTTGCGTCGGCCACGGTGGTGTAGCGGTTACCGTGCTCGGTTTCTGACCCAAAGGTCGCGGGTTCGATCCCGGCCGCGGCGGTCGGATGTTGATGGAGGAAATAAGGTAGAAGCTCATGTACTGCGCGATCTCCGTCGACGTTAAAGAATGCCAGATGGTCAAAATTTCCGGAGCCCTCCGCTATTGCACCTCTCATAACTGTATCGTGGTTTTGGGACATAAAACCCCAACAACTGTTATTATTATCACTTTCCTTGCGTGTAAATTTGTGTGTTCGCCGTTACTGTGTTGGTTGAGACTCTGCATCACCTGTGGCACATACTCGCCACACATGAACTCTGATATGCGGGTATGTGCCACACGTGACTGAGCGAAAGGATTTGATGACGTACGCGATAGGTATTTAGCGTTATTCATGTCATGACCAGTGAATCGCGTCTGTCATACAGTGATACCCTGCTATGCCAATTTTAGAATATTTCAAATAATGTAGACGCCCAGACGTAGGCGGCTAGATAGATAAACAGATAGATAGATACGTAGATAGAAACGACCAAAGTGCCTGAGGTTCGCTAAGAAACGCTTCGCATTAAAAAAAAACACGATTTTGTACAGTCGGCAAGTCATACTCAGAAAAAATGGCCACCACAAATTCAGTGATCTGTAGCTGATCGCCACCTATGCGGGAGAGCAAAGTTTTGACAATGGTTTTGAGTTATACTTCTGCAGAACACACTTACGAATTTTGAACAGCTTACCGGAAGGTGTCAACTTGTTCGTCAACTAGCAGCTGCCCTTCGCAAAACTATGATCTGTGTATTTCGGGGCGAGGTAGTGATTTGTGAACTTCATATTCAATCGTTTTCGAGCGAAGCTTGTATTGGCGGACCTGTGTGGCTGGTGGTGTTCTGAAAAACCCTCCTCACCCACAGGTGGAGCGCGCGCACCAATTAAAGCAGAAATATATATAAAAAAAATATTCTTCCCGGGGCTCGGTTTCGGACCGGGGGACCTTGAACATCAGGCAACGCGTTGATGTTTTACAGCAAAAGCTATTATGAGATCATTTCACCGGCCGTTTTCGGTGCCGTAGTTGTCCGCCGCCGCAGCCGGTGTCCGTAACCAGTATCGCTCGAAATAAGAAAAAAAACTAAATAAGAAAAAAATTCCAGGATGGAACGAGGTTCGAACCTGGGCCCTCTGCGTGGGAGCCCAGTATTCAACCTCTGAGCCATGCCGGTGCTTGAAACTGCTTTGCAAAAAGGTCCTATACAGGCTTCATGTCGGGAAGGAACCACATTAGCATATGCAATATAGCGTGGTAAAAGAGTAGAATAAGCACGAAGCGTCGCACAACGCGATTTCTGTAACCAGGCGTCACACAATGCGAATTGCGCAGCGAGTAGGTTGTTGAATGCTTCCAACCCATTACAAAGAGCTCTGCCATAATTCTTCATCGTCATCACGCACAGCATCAACAAAGTGCGCATAATGCCTTACATGCGTTTAGCAGGTACCACGGCTGTCTGTAGAATGACGAAAAATGGCACAGTGCCTACTGCCCTACCTCTCAAACATTACAATGATTTAAAGCGTAGTGGGTTCCTCGCAAGTGCACTTCTGTTGGTTGCCAAGGAAGCCCATAAGGCTCCCATGGTCCATTTCCTCAGGGTCTCAATAAAGTCAATTTTCTCTCTCTCTCGCTCTACGTTTCTCCGGTTAAAGTGTGTTATAAAGCGTGGTGGGACAGTTAAATAACGACCTGGCGTCACACAATATGCATTACGTAACTAGTGCGTCGTTTAAAGCTTCCAACCCATTACAAAGGGCGCAACCATGATTATTCATCGTCATCAACCGCCGCATCAACAAACTGCCCATAATCGCTTACATATGGTACCTCGCTTCTCCGCAGAACAACGAATAATATCGTGC
The DNA here is from genome assembly GCF_013339695.2 of Rhipicephalus sanguineus. Lineage (NCBI taxonomy): Eukaryota > Metazoa > Arthropoda > Arachnida > Ixodida > Ixodidae > Rhipicephalus > Rhipicephalus sanguineus. The sequence continues at coordinate 88,216,503 of NC_051182.1, read as the reverse complement.
TGGGTGCTTCCCAACTTCCCAAAAATTACGCTTTGTGGCGTAGTGGGTACGTTGCTAATGTACCTGTATTAGTAGCCACAGGAGAGTTTATAACGGGCTCTAGAAATGCCGCTCTTCCAGCTTTCGCTGTGACTGTGCTGCGCTTTCCGCGCAGGCCTGGCGTTTTTTTTTTCTTTCATGGTGTTTTGTAAAATGCGTATTTAAAATTGTCACAAACGTTATGATATAGTGTTGCATTCACTCAGCCGCAATAATAGCACAAGCACTACTAGAGAAGCCTTCAAAGGCTCACATACATGCATTGTACAAGTCCAGAAAAAGAGGAAAAGTCATTCAAAATCTATCCCACAGTGAGGCTGATAAGGATGAGCCCCTACCAAGATGGGATACCAGTCTGGTGTGATGTTAAGTTATTCTTAAATATCCTTAAGATCAACAGTTGCACGTACGAAATGCATAGTCGAAGCAATGGTTGGTTCTGGATTGCGATCATGCATACGCGTTTTCCACAAACTGTGTATACCCATAAGGAAAAAAACATATCGAAGGTCACATCATCAAAAGAGGTTGGCAGACGGTAACAGAGTACGTGAATAATGGTAAAATCTTGTTTTTCAGGGTTCGCTGGAGGATATCCCAAAACATAATGGCATCTTCGCAGCTATAATAAAACAGTTTTGTATTGTCTCTTGTAGATCGCAGAGATGGCAGTTAACTGAAGAAACAAAACTGCCTTCTATATGTAACCACGATTTCATCGGCCATGTTTTAGTATGAAGTTTGCTAATGAAGGTTTTAGTACAAGGACAGATATACGTTTTCCGAACTTGTTTTAGAACATCACACCCTGGAAGATCAAAACATTATGAGTGGTAGAATGGGCGCGTATTTGAAGCATATATTTTTCCAAGTCACCCTTAAGGCTACGCGCCCAGCTCCGGCCAATGTGAACTAATCTGAAGCATATTGTCACATGGTTGTGGCGGCAAACACGGCAGCCGGGCTGATAAAGACGTGACTGTTTATTCCTGCTCCCGCTAAACGAAAAGTCAAACTGCAACAATACAAGCTGTGCATTGAAGCGGCGAACAGAGTGTCGGCCGTCGATAATCTGATATGCGGTAAGGCGCATCGGTATTTACACAGGCGGCATCAAACTTTCCAGCCTTATCGCTGGTGGCCACGTTAGTTCTAGAACACGGTGTAAGAATATTCCGGTGTTGACACTGCGCGCGCCTAAGCGGCCAGAAAATGTTCGGTCGTCGGTCCGTTGAGTGGTGCGCCATCTAATGGCTTGAGGCGGAGAGCGCCCGCGAGTAGCCGAATCGCGGTGGTGCTGCGTCATCGCCGCCGCTGTTGCTCTCTCGATTTCGCCCCTCGACGCCGCTTGGCGGATGCACATTATCCAGCAAAATGGCACAAAAAAATGCACATTATCAGCAGCATGCGCGTTGCTATGGAGACGACTGCCCCGCTTTTCGTAGCGCCCTCTGCAAGTCATCTGATAAGAACCCGAACATTATCTGGACGCGCGCGGATTGCGGTTTCCCATGCGATGGTGGAAGAGTGTCATCAGCTGAGTATATTTTTACACCGTGTTCTAGAACAACGCCTCCTCCATTTTTCTGTGCCTGGGCCAAGGAGGAGAGCGCAATGGAAACCGACCGTCGGCGTTAGTGCGGCAGCTAGCCGACGGGCGCCGCCAAAGTAGTAGACCCGCCGTCGCGTCGTCGCTCGCGGAAACGAATGCCGTGGCTGCATTCGAAGCTGTTACATGGTTCAGTTTGCGGCTGTATTCGCGTTTTTTTAAGTATGAGAACTGGTAAACTAGAATCATGAAGCGCTTGTCCTTCTGGGCAACCAGCCCATAACAATGGCATCTGTTTTTCGCGGCTATTTGATCGAGACGCTCGCGCGTCGTCTGCTAGCCCGATACCAAAGAGCGCGTGCCAGTGATGCGCGGAAAATTGTTTTGTCACCATTACGTTCGCTTGACTGAGAGTCGGTTTTTGACTGTCTAAAAGTCAATTTTCGAAAGCAGCATTTGCCAAGAGCTAATACTGAAACCTTGGGCGCTTAAAGTTCCCCGATGCGTGCTACCGTCTACTGGTGAAGCACACTATACGCAAGCCTGTAGTACATGCGCTAAATAGCATGAGATGTCACCCGACTGCTTCTAGGGACATACGTGATCGCACGTTACCTTCGTAAAGCTCTTGAGAATTACGTTTGTGACCACCGCGAGAAAGCAACAGCTGGTGCCAGAAAAAGAAGAACTATGCCAAGTTATTCCACCATTTCAAAGCTTAAACCAGTTAAATTGTGGTGGTACGAAAAACAAACAAAAACAGCTACATATGCCGCTCGCTTCCTGCAGCATTGACCGATGTGTGTAAACAGACGCTGTCGTTCAAGTATAAAGTAGTGCCGACTCTCAACTTGAACCGATGTGAAATGCGTAAAAAATGGCGCGGCCTGTTGTCAGTTGCTTGAACTTGTCTTTGTATTGGTCGACGGATTGTTGTAGCCTAAGCATATGGCTCCTCATCTCGTTTTCTTTTCTCTTCTAATTGGCATTTTTGTAGTGAGCAAAGTAGAGGCCGAATTGCTGACGACCTGGATGCCTTTGTCGCATGGAGCAGCCTCATCAGCCTTGTGCACTCATTTATTGTGACACTTACATAATGATTGTCGATTGTTTCGCCCATAGCGCATGTGGTGTCCACGGGCTCCGATTCTTCAGCTTCGGGATCTAATGTCAGCGCTGCATGCGCATTGCGGCGATCGCGAGGCAGCGTTGCTACTGGTACTACATGGATTTGTTGACTGTTCTGACGCAATACGGTCACGTTTAGGAATACTTGCCATGCTTGGTTCAGTTGTTACATTGGGCTGCAAACGTGAAGGGTAGTCTGCAAAGATTGACGCTACTGCATCCTTCTGAAGCCGCTTCTTCTTATATTCTAAATATTCTTCGCGTCGTAAACGATGGCTGCATATTCTAGTAAAGTTTAAAGATGTATTAGGAGACGAATTATCCCGCCCAATTACTGCACGCCACCTCTGCCGAACACAAGCGGCAGCTGGAATTTCATGGAACGACAGCCGAACAGTGTTTTAAGGCGAAATCCTTAGATGCCTCATCAAACGCGAAAATTGCCGTCGGCGCCCTCAGCATGAGTAGTGCAAAAAAAAAAATACGTGATGACGTCACATATCATAAAATTTTGTGACATCATCGCGACGTCACATAAGGTGACGTCGTCATATTACATCTTCGCTTGGTCAAAATGGGCCGATCACGGAGGCAGTGCATGCCTCCGCTGATGTGCAGAAAGCTTGCACTGCCTCCGATCCTTGAGGCTGTAAGAAAACCACGTTAGGCGCAAAAATATCTCGGAGGGAGGCAGGGAATGTTCAGTATATTGACTGGAAGAAAAAGAAGATGGCTTTCGCCTTCCAGTCGTCTTAGTTGAGTGCATAAGGGAACCTGTGAGATATGTTTTCTTTATCAATAAATGAAAATAAAAGAAAAGACAATTGTGACTGCTTTCAGTTCCACTTGCAGAGTGGAACACAACAGTATGACATACTACGGCATTGGGGCGGTGGCAATAGCCTGAAATAGAAAATAAAACGCGAATACTATCAAACTCGAGTGCAAGTATCGAACCGGCAGCACGGCCCGACAGACTGCCTGCGGTATACGTACAGCGGGGATGGAAAGACACGCGAACAGCTGTTTCGCATTTATTTTCAAGTGGCTATAGCCTAAGTGATTGATGAAAAGACTAAGTCATCCATGACACAATAAAATGTCATCTAGCATTTTTTTTATTGCCACCGTGGTTAGAGCGTGATGAAAACAGCGCACCGCTACACTCACAGATGTAGAGGGAGTACTGTAAAAGTGGAGCGACTGTATTTCTCTCACCAGAGTTCTTTAACGCCGTGGGGGAGTAGTGGAGAGTTAGCCGCGGAACTCACTCTTTCCTTGAAGGCAGAGTAAAAGAGACCGCGAACTCTCTGCTACTGAGATAGAGTTCACAATCGACGGAACTCCCGCCCCAACGTAGCGTCAACAGGGTCGGGAACTCCCTGCCAAGCAGACGGAGTACATACTAGCGCGAGCTTCTGGCCGACGCCGCACAGCGATATATAACTCTCTCTTAACCATAACCCTCCGAGCGTAGACGGCACATATGTCACTTTAATGTGCAAGTTAATAGGATAGTTTTCAGTAATAACAAAAGAAAGTGTTTGTGATCTTCAGCCTTTGGTTTCTGAAACTCCAACAGAGGCAGCTTCGAAGCCACGAACATCGGGAACTTCTGACGCATCACCAACTTAGTTTACGACACAAACTAATTGCCACTGGAATAAGGTAGACACGAAAGCATTATTGCAATGAAAAAAAGAGCCGCGAAAAAAAAAGTTTGGCTGGAGGAATCGAACCTGCCACCGCACGATTCTCAGCCGAAGTGTCTACCAATACGCCGCACTCTAACACGAAACTGACGCCGTAAAAAGACAAGTCAAGACAGAGCTCACCACTCGACCTCATCTTTACAGGTCGCATACTGAAGATAGGATAGACGCGATCTTCCTTTGCAAATAAAATTCGCTTCTTCATAACACAGAAACAGCAACCGACCACGAATGACATTGAATAACGTGTATTTTCTCGCGCAATCGACGATACACCAGTACGGCACCCGTGTTGGTGTACTGATTTGCATCTTAATCGATAGCTGCAACTATATACATAACCGATCGCCAAACACCAAATTGAACATGCAAGAAAGTATGCCATCATGTCAGTTCAACAAGGCGTTCTAATTGACAAGTCTGTGTCAGCGAAGTGCCGGCGAGTGCGGCCGGTGGCTTTCGGTGGTTGCCGGGGTGCGTTTGCTGAAAGCGCGTCGTAAGGATGCCCACCGCTTCTTGTACGGACACCGTACGCAAGAAAAAATGGTTCATTCAGGTTAACCGATACTAAAGCGCTACTGTACAGGCATTCTTATACGTCGGAATTGCGTACGCTTAAACCCAGAAGCGCCGACAGCATGTACGCACGGACTCGGCAGGTGCGCTAGGCCTACCTTCGCTGGGAGCCGTACGGGTCATGTTGAGTGCGACCGATCTCGGCGAAAGTGGCTGGCGAAGGCTGAAGAATGCGAATTTTAGCGTAGAAAGCTTTTCATTGTTACATTAAAGTGGAACCGAGGTAACCGAAACTGCGAGAATCGCCAGAGATGCGTTTGTATTGTGGTTACGTTGACCGCCGTTGCTTTTCCGGCGTACATGCAGCGCCTGCCGCGGCACCGCATGTCCGATCGGACGCCAGATCGTAACGGCGTAAAGTATTCATCAGCAAGCCCTCATAAAAGATCGTCGCAAGTGTATTTGTAAGCGTGTGGCTACAACTCTCACACGTGGGCATGAGCTGCTGTACTACAATGAGCCAGTAATATAGAGTCCCAGCTGTTATTTGGAATTTACTAATGAAAACAGTGTTGAATATTACGCTGTTTTTTAGTAAGAGGACGATGTGCCAACATTAGCCCAATACATCATTCGATACTTACACGTGTTTCGTCTATATTTGCTGTTTAAATAAGCACAGCAGAGCTGTTGCCACTGGCACTGGAACGGGGGCAAAACATCATGGATATATATACCGGTTACCGGGTGTATGGTTGTGTGCAGAGCCAGTAGTGCATATTGTAACACAGGTCTCCAAATATTTTGTATATACACTATTTATTGAGGGGCGAACTTGTGCCCAAAGCCAAAAGGAAACACAGAAAATTCTGAAGGAACCGAAAGTCCACAGCTCTCACGAGCCTCTCTATCGAACGCCGTCTTTCTCTTCTTCACGCGCGTTGGCTGCTCGGCCGAAGCTCGTGCGCATGCAGGTCCGGCCGGCACATTGCGGCTGGCTTCACCTGTCGTAGCGGTGCCGTCGGCGTTTCGCTTCGTTTGCGACGCCTGCGTTGTACGGAGTGATGGCAGTTTTAAGTGGCAATATGTACAGTGTTGCTGTCTTGCGTATGAACGAGAGCGCAGAAGTGAGTTCTGTGTACGTGTGAGGTAAGCTTCAAGCATTCCAGCCAGGTTCACTGTTACATTGTAGAAAACGCACGACTGTTTTCTTTTTAAGGGCGAAGCTCCTTATGCCGTGCACTCTAAGAAAAAAAAGAGTCAAAAGAGGGTCACGGCCGCGTGACTCTCTTCGGGTGTCCATTTGACCCCTTTTGGAAGGTACAGGCAGAGAAAGAGAGTTCGCAATTCGACTGGAGTCACGGGACTCTCCTGAAGCGCGTTTCGATTGGCGGCGCCGCCGTATACGCCATACATATCGCGCGCTTGCCCTTTGGCGCCGTTGTGGCGCGTTGGCTCGACGACGGAGGCGAGGCAACGCGCCACAACGGCGCCGGGGTGGCGTGCCGCTTCTGTTTTCATCTCTGTCTCCTCGTCTATTGGAATGCGCTGCGTGTTGGTTGCGCGGGTTGTGTCTGTTCATGCGCGTCTTCGGTGGTGTTGGTGTTGACGCCGGCTCCGTGCACGAAGTGACGCGGTGACGCTTGGAGGACGGAATATTCCTGGAGCTGCGGACAGGAACAACGGGCGCCAGTTAACGGTGAGTGTACTGCTTTCGTAGGTACTAATTATACAGCTTTAGCTGGGCGTCTGCAGCAGCTCTGCGGAAGTTATCTGCCAGCCATTTCCAACAGCAGCCTGTGTCCGCAGGGCTGTTGCGGATGCCCAACTAAAGCTGTCAGTTAACGAGTTGCCACCGCTATGCGCGTTGCTGTGCAAGCTCCCTTATAGTGAGCGATGCAAACAATTATCAAGGGTCATTTTTTGCTGATCGGACGTTGTGTCTGCGCTACTGAATGTGCAAGATGTCGTTTTGAGATGCACTTTAGTCTACTTCATAACATTTCCATCGACCTTGAGTGTGTAGCGTGCTTCGGCGCGTGGGAACGTGAAAAAAAAAATGCCTGTGTACAGAACGCTCAGACGCACTATATATAATGGTTTTTGTTGGCTTAAAGACGGTAGTTTGAGGTGCAGATATAGTACGGTGCTTCCAGAACGTACGCGGTCATTCAAGTTGGACACGCTTCACCGGTAAAGTGAAAAAGCTCTAGACTTTCGACGGCGCGAGTTGGTGCGGCCGCGGCCGTGCACTCTTCCCTCGTTTCTGTTTGCTGTTTTCGTGATTTGCATACACTGCGATGACGTTGGGCGTTATTACAGATTCGAGTGCGTGTGCGTGATTGTGGGAGCTATGTGCGGTAATTCTAAAATATGACATGTCTGATCTCGACGTCAAAAAACTTGGTTCCTGACCATGCCTGTTTGCATTTGTTGTTTTGTTGTTAGCCTTTATTATGTCTGTGTGAACCACTAATTGTGTATGTTTTGCAAACCTTTACTGCAATTTCATTTTCTCATCATAATATCACGTTCTGCTTTTCAGATACCGTTTTTCATGGTGTTCACGCTGGACAGGAGCGACAAACTAGCAAGCCACAAGTCTGATGCCTCAAGCCGTCACCAATTTTTGATTTATTTTTAATCACAAGGAATAAATATGGAAACATGATGGCGATTTCTGCTGTTCATTTAGCACCATATGACACTGTGCACATCACAGTCACACATTTTGGTTGGCTATACTCATAGAAGCATGTAAATGAGGAATACCCAAACTTCTTAATTGGAAATCATGTACCATCTTTTCGCGCTTTCTATATAACTTTGCTGGAAAATATGTGTTGTTTTGACGAGTTTTATTAAAATAATGCTAAAACTGAACTATCCTTTTTTTACAGTCGCTGGGCAGAACGGCAAGTATTATTGGACTTGCTTAAAATGAATACTCCACTATTTTTCAACAGTAGTCCCGCAAAAGTAGAGCAAGGATCAAATGAGTAGCTTAAAATACTTGTGGAATCGCTTGATGCTTCGGTGTGGGTCCCTTGACCACCCTAGAAGCGTTACCGGCAAGAGTCGTCTGACTCCATATACGTTGTAACGTGATCCTCCCGATAAGAGTCTTTCCACTCTTCCTAGAGGGTCAGGGGACTCTCCTAGAGCGACCCGACCCTGACCCACCAAGAGAGTCACCGTGACTATTTAAAGAGAGTCGTATACGTGGCAAGTCAGAACTCTCCGAAAAGAGTCACGCATACTCTTTTTTTTCTTAGAGTGTGGGTCTGTCCATCCTCCGTTTGTTTGTAGCGTTGTAGTAGTGAGAAGTGCATGCAGTAGAAGAAGAAGACGACGTTGACGAGTGACACTCTCGTGCGTGTTTGCCTGTGTGGCGTTCTTTCTTCTTTACTACGTCTCTTGTTTTCAACGACACCCGAAGACAACATTTCAGAAGTAACGCGCCATGAGGCTCCCCCTTGGCACGCTTTCTCTTTAGCTCGGAGTCGCCAGGTGGAAGACAAGGCTGCGGAATGGAGGGCACGGAAGGCGGCGGCAGCGCGCGCTTGCAGACAGAATCCTGAGGTGAGAGCCCGCGAGGCCGAAGATGCACGTCGACGCCGCGAAGCAGATTCCGCCGTTCGAGCCCGCGAAGCCGAAGCTGCTCGACAAGCTGCACGGCTGCGGCACGAAGACCCCGCCGTTCGAGCCCGCGAGGCCGAATCTGCTCGACAAGCTGCACAGCTGCGGCGCGAAGACCTCGCCGTTCGAGCCCGCGAGGTCGAAGCTGCACGGCTGCGGTGCGAGTCGGATCTTCAGAATGTGAAGGACCGTGAAGCGGCGAGAAAGCGCGCGTACCGGCAGGCAGAGCCCGAGGCTGTGTGAGCACGTGAAGTGGCTGCAAACCGCATCAGGCGGGCTCTGCCCGAAGGCGCCGACGCGCGCTTCTAGTGGGACTTCCTTGATAACAGTTTCGGCCATAGTTGCGGTGTGTGCAACAGATTGTGGTTCTCAAACAATCTAGTCACAATATCTTCCATCAAGAAGGACCACGCTCGCGCCAATGCCATCGCCGTGCTGCAGCGCGAGATCACTTTGCCCCACTCATCATCATTCACCACGTGGATATGCTGTTATTTCCCCCCTTTTTTAGACGTTAGTCCTAGCAGCAAGAGGGATTCTACTCTTGGAGGGAGTTCATGCACTCTAGTCCAACCAGTATTGTAAAGCTCTGTGAGGGAGTAGCGTAATTCCAGCCGAGAGTGTATGCACTCCATTTCGAAAGCGTGATTTTACTCGGCCGACGGATCTTGTTCACTCTCGTTCAGCCAGAGTTCCAGAACTCTGTCGAGAGAGTGTGCCTATTCTGTGCAGTAGAGAGTTCCCAGCATTCTTGAAAAGGGAGTGAAATATGGGACAAGAGTTTACTCTCGCAAAGAGCGTTGCTAGCACTCTCTTGCCGCTGTAAGTGTATGTTCTCGTTTCATTCCATCCCCCTGTACCTGTGAAAGCCTGCAAGAGGCAAAAATGCATATAAACGCGGATGTAAACATGAATTTGTGAGCTTCGTGATACGCGCGGCCGTTCAGCGCCAGCTTCCCGTAGTCTTAGAGTGCCTAAAGTGCATATATCTTTCAAAAGTAGCGAAAGGTCTTGATCCAGCCGCCGCGCCCAGTGATAGGCCGGTTGGCGAAACGTGACCTTTTCGCCTTCGCGCCCCGCCCAAAGGGTCCAGCGGCGGGAGCGCTGTGCCGGCATGAGGTACGGATGACTGTGTTTTTAAGCGTGGAGTTGGACAATTTTAGCAAGTAGAGAGCAGTTCACGCGCCTCTGTCACACTGTTGTTTCAAACTAGAAGCGTTTATGTACCTGAAGTTGAGTGGGATTCTGCGTTTGAATCAAATGCTTGGAGTGTGACGTGCTAGTATGACGGGCTTCTATGCCTTCGGTTGCCTCACCGCGCGGAGGACGGAGAAAAGTCTTTTTTTTTTCGTTTCTCGCGGTGACAAAAATATATGCTGAAGGAAGGTATAGCCCCACAAAATCAGTCGTAAGAAATCTGTGCCCACAGAAGACACCCGGCTATGCGAAGTAAGTGATTTTGTAATGTTTATAACTTCAAGCAGCCTTTCGCCTGGCCGGCGTGCTTTCGTTCGTGCATATGCATGAACATTATCTCAGCAATGCTATTATTGCTGCGGCATTCTGTATGCCGTAGATTTGTGCGTAGTAGTCACTGCAGAGTCACACCACGTATCTCTAACATTAAATATAGCTCGAACCCAACACAGCTGCCCTTGTTTTTCTCAACGGGGTAGCATCAACACTAAAAGCTCACAGGGAAATGAACATTTGGGTTAGTTTTTTTGCCACACCTTGCCGTGTGTTGCCGGAATGCTGTGCGCTATCTCGATTACGGCTTCTTCGTTAAAGCATTCCGCGTGATGTTTTACGTAGAGGAGTACAATGATTTTGACGAGTTCGAATAAATAATACTGCAAGACACTGGCAGGAAAATACTGAAACCATATGTGCCACACCGAGCATCCTTTTTTCTTGCCAAGGCAGAAAGAACGGAAGCCACCGTGCAAGCGAATGAGGGTGCATGTGCTCACAACAAACCTTCAACAAAAAAGTTTGTTATGAATTCATGCAAGAAGACCCAACTTTTCAACGAGTGCTGTTTTATTGCCTTGCATCTCTAGAAAAAAGCCCCCAATCTCAGCTTTTCTGGTTGTAGTCTGGTTTTAGGGCCTGTACCCAACAAAGCACACCATCTCCCTTGGATCTACCGAAATGACCCGAATGTGGGGCTCCTAAATTTACGTTTCTTAAAATGTGGCAAAACGTTTTTTCTGGATATATACAGACAGCTCAAAAGTTAATAAGCACCAAAAAGAGCTACATAATGTAAGTGCGGGACCACCGATTTTAATAAAAACAATATGAAAACAAAACAGCCCGCATTGATCCCCGAAATGCCCTTGTGGGAGCAAAATAATGTGTGAAAAAAAAAAAGAAAAGCGACGCATGAGCGCTTGGAGGTGGCGTTTCGCCCATGCGCGCTTGGTGACGTTCTTCGTCTGTGTCGTCTTTGTCTGCCGTCTTTGTGAACTTTGCAGCGCTGGTTTCATGATCCTTTGTGCAGCCGCGGTTTTTCGTTGGGTGTGTGTGCTCTGTGGATTCGGGCGGCAGTGAAGATGTCATCGTCAAGATTGCAGGATTTTTGTGGGTTGTCATCGCTACAAAAGGTATGTGCGACCATCTCGATGCGACGAAGTTGCAATCGGATATTTGTGTTGTGCGTGGAAGTGGTGTAAGTTCAACAGTGCGTGCGAGCGCAAAGTTACGAGTTCACCGCTGCTGTCTTTGTTTCCTTTTCACTACGACGAGTCGCAAGGGAACGCGGGCGCGACGAAATCCTAGAATGAAAATCCGTTTGAGATGATTCTTGACATAATTCTCTTCTTTGAGACCGTAGGAATAGAAATAACTTGCCTTGAGCTTTGTTCCGGAACTATACATCTTTTCACATATCTTTTTCCCGTTTGCATTTCGATAGGACACGCCTTAGTGTATATATTAATATCTTAAAAGCTTTCTCGCATGCAAAAAGCAAACTAGATGCGAGAATGCTTTTCAAATATTATATACTCGTGCCCTATCGAAATGTAAATGGGAAAAAATATAACGGTAGCCTTCACATCTTAGTTTCTGCTTACCCTTATGTATGAATGTGGCTGATAATGCCGACTTCATGTTCGGACTAAAGATGCTCCCCCCGCATATTAGCAAAATCGAAAAGCGCATGGAAGTTGTTGCGCTTGATCATTCCTTTTTCTCACTTTATGCTCACCCATTACGCTCAGCGCTTAACGTCGAGTTGGCACGTTGCGTTCACAGCAGGCTGATAATTCGTAGCCTACGTGCTTTGCCACGAGGGAAGTGCATGTTCGGCGGTGCTCTTGAGCTTTGTCTGTCGAGCAGCGCGTATATCTACCACATTTTTGCTATGTGAGGGTTACCGTGTGCAATGTGTATAGCCGCAACCAGGGATAGTAACGCTTATGTACAGTAAGCGGTGTACTCCGCTTGATTTGTAGCATACCAGCGCAAGCTCACAAGAATAACAGACAGTGACAGCAAACGAAAGTGACAGTGAAAGATGGTGCTTGTGCTTACCCTTATCTTCCTTGTAAATGTGTGAGGTCGTGCATCACGCACTTCTAATTATATACCGATAGGCCATAAATACTTTTTCACTATTCCAAGTGGCGCCGCAGTTCACTGCCTGTATTTCCCACACATGTTCGTTGCAGCCTGCACGCATTCACTGCCTACTTTGAATATGCAACGCTGCCGTAGTAGCAGCAGCTCAAGAAAGCAGACAGGAATAGTTATGTTGCTTTAAGCGGCTATAGGAAAACGTTGATGGAACTGCAAGCTGCCGAAGCTGTTTTGATTGAAGGGCAGATTGCATCTGTAAGTGAAGACTAATACATTTAAGGGGCCCCTAAACAACCTCTGAAGATAGGAAGTACGACCGAATTATTTGGCGTTTTCCGTTTTTTCTGCACAATGCATGGCGTCCGCAGGCTGTTCACGTGACACCATTAATAAATAACATCTCGATTGCTCCATATATGAGGGATATGAGTTGTGAATTCTCCAACTTTGCTTTGCCATGGAGTCGCACGCCCGTTCTGTCCTGTCTTGCATGACTATCGTGCGCGATCAACTGATTCCACTTCGTTTTGTGTGTTTTCGGCTGCGCAAGAGGAGATAACAGCATGTAGTCGAAGAGCGCGAAATAACTGATAGGCTCGACGCTTAGTGCTGATTTTTTCCACGTGTGTTATAAGGAAATAACTATGTGGGCCCCAGCCCACTCCTCACTCCCTGGTAATGAGGCCGCCCACCGACAGGCTCGAGCTATCGCCTCCCGAGCCCATGGCCCAACCCAGGTCGGAACGGGGAATGAGATAGAGGAAATTGGGTGGTCGACACGCGACCGCATGGTGACGTATCACGATATTACGCAGTATTATCGATTGGCCAGACTTCAGTATCCCCCAGGGAACGAATCACTAACCAAACGACAGGAGCTTCTATGGAGGCAACTCCAGACGGGCTCGTTTCCGACGCCAATTCTCTACTCGTATATTTCTCCTACTCTATTTACAGCTGAGTGCAAGCTGTGCCGGGCCCCCCGGGCCGACCTTTTTCACATGCTTTGGGGCTGTCCCAGTAAACCTGTGCATCGTGGCCCACAAGGCTTGCAAATTACCACTGCGCAGCAGTGGGAGGCCACACTGCTCAGCTCCGACCCTGCCGTCCAGGTGTGGATCACGGGGCGGGCAGAGGCTGCCGCCAAGGAGCAGAGCTCCTGGCCGACTAACCGTCGTCGCCTCCCACAATCGAGGAAACCATTGGTTTTCATTAAAAAGGTTTTGTTCTCTCTCTCTCTCGCGAGGAAGAGATAGCGTTCGAGAATCAACCCATATTCAGAAGCCGAACCTGCATGTCTGCTTCTGCGAAAGATGCGCTGCTCAAAAGAAAAAAAAAACTCTGCTGAGGTTGAAATTACTTTACGTAAGCTGCATGTACTCATTCTCTTGTATATTAAATGCGAAGCATTTCTCCGCGAACCTTTGACACTTTGATCGCTTCCATCTACGTATCTATCTATCTAGCCGCCTGCGTCTGGATGCTCTCACGATCGCCTCCTTAACTTGGTCTATACCAAAACTTGCATGGGAGGGTAAGATGATTTGACGAATATGACTGTCGTGTCATGACATGTCGAGTACGTCGTCAAACACTTTCCTCTAGACACTTGTGCCACATACCCGTTTACCACGGGCCGCGGTGTACGGGTATGCGCCACAGTTGATTGACAGTTTATATCTACCCAGGAATGGCGAGAACAGACATTGGTCATTTAAGTGCGAGAGCGTTAAGAAAAACCGACATCAGTAGCCTTGACCGGATCAATGGAAATATTAAAAATTAGGATCCCAGCAAGAATCGAACCCAAGAATTCTGCGTTGCAAGCAGGTATTCTACTACAGAGCCACTGCAGGTCTATTAACTGGTTTGGGAAAACTGCCTATGCAGGCGTAAATCGATGCAACATCGATTGTGGTTGTGGGGCTGGCTATCTAATTTTACAAGAAAGCAATAAACACTACATATAAACTCTTCCGATACAGGCGTCATATCAGATTAACGTTGGTGGTTCCAGTGTTGGCTCCGCTTTCGTAGCAGTCTAATAAACATTACATTTGTATTCCTATGATTCAGAAAGCTATATTGAAGCATTGTTCGACCCCGTAGGAATACATTAACGAAAGTTACGTATGATATTCACATGATTGCATCATAACGTGCACTTAGTTTCGATAATACTGTCGTATGTACTCTAACGTGAGGGCTGACGTTACGTCGTACCCTTTAAACGCCAGTGTTGTCGACGTGCCTGGTAACCCCACGATTTGCATACATTTATTACACTTACAAAAACACGTCGATCCACCTCGCAACGCTTGACTCAAAGCCATGAAATACAGCATAGAAGTACTCGCTGACTGCTCCGCATGAAACCGATCCCGACAACGCGTGGCATCTGCCGAATTTTTCGTTTTGTATGTAGCAGGCGGCCCCTGAGTTTTGAGGGCAGAGTGCACGCAGAAGGGTACGCAGATGCTGTAGGTGTCTTAAGTTTGTTTTTTCCGGTTCTGCTTTCTTCCAGATATTCAAAAACAGAGCAAGAAGAGAAGCCCTGCAATTAAGGTTCTTCTACTTGGGCTAGAGTGAAAAAGATGAGCTGAAAATTAATCGTTTCTGTATTTACATTGTTATTTCATTAAAATATATTTCGCAATGAGTCTACTCAGTTTTCAAAGTAAACCTTGTTTACTTTGCACATATTTCACAGACATGCACTAGTACGACGAACCGGATTTTTGTGTGCAGCGTTTGGATGCGTAAATGCACCTGCAAACCAAATTCCGTGCACCTAATTTAGCGGTGTAGCCATGGGCGAGAGTGGCACATCGGTGAATTGTATTCGCCAATTTGCCACTCCCGCCACTGGCTACACCATTGGATTTAGGTGCATGAAATTTGGCTGGCATGTGCATTTACATGTCTAGATGCTACACACAAAAAAACACTTCGTCATTCTGAACAGGAGCCGAGATAATAATGAAAAACCCTTATTTGGAGGTCTCTTGGAGGACACAATGGTTGCTAAAGCGTACTCGGCACGTTTTTTGGCGCTGTAGGGTTTTTTCTGGGAAGTAGTATATTGTCACATGGTCGTGACGTCGACGAAGACAGCAGTCAGCACGTCCGAGATGAAACTGTTTATTTGGCCGAACTTGTGGCCGGGAAACTGAAAGTCAAACTACAGCAATACGCTGAAAGCGGCGGACAGAGCATCGACCGTCGATCAACTGACAATTAGTCAAGCGCGTCGGCTTTTATACAGGCGCTATCGAACTTTTCAGCGATATCGCTGTTGGCGGCGTTATCTCTCGACAAAGCTGGAACATTCTCGTGCGGCGCGCAATCTTAACAGATTGTTCCAAAACAATCGCGAAGCTTCTTACATATCGCGGCGAGGCATGCACAGCGCGTTGCTCACAGTCTTTGTGGGTGAAGCTTCAACTCATGAAATATAAGACTCGCGGCAAAGCCCCCCTCTGAAAAAGCATCGTCCAGATGCTTAAAAACAGAACATGAATACATGCAATACTAAAGAAAACTAATAAAGAAAGCAAACACTAGAGTCCTCAGGTGCGCTAATGAGCATAGTACGGTTTAAGGCGCACCACATGCACGACCTCGGGTCGAGCTCGGCGCCTCTGAGAGTTCGTGATGCCGTCGGGGACAACCTCGTAGTCGAGTGCGCCGAAATGTCGAAGTACCCTGTACGGTCTGAAGTATCGTCGAAGAAGCTTCTCGCTCAGTCCGCGTCGTCGTAATGGTGTCCAGACCCAGACACGGTCGCCGGGCTGGTACTCGACGAAGCGTCGTCGAAGATTGTAGCGATGGCTGTCGGTCTGCTGCTAGGTCTTGATGCGCAGGCGGGCCAGCTGTCGAGCTTCTTCGGCACGTTGTAAGTAACCGGCGGCGTCGACATTTTCTTCGTCGGTGACGTTGGGTAGCTTCGTCGAGCGTCGTCGCCGGGCTCCTTCCGTAGACCAACTTGTACGGCGTCATCTGCGTCGTTTCTTGGATGGCCGTGTTGTAAGCCAAGGTCACGTACGAAACGACGGCGTCCGACGTCTTGTGCCCAACGTCGACGTACATGGCGAGCATGTCGGCGATGGTCTTAGACGCTCGGTGAGGCCATTGGTCTGCGGGTGGTAGGCGGTGGTGCGGCGGTGGCTCGTCTCGCTGTACTTCAAGATCGCCTGAGTTAGGTCCGCAGTAAAGGCGGTACCTCTGTCTGTGATAAGGACCTCTGGGGCACCATGACGCAAGACGATGTTCTCCACGAAGAACTTGGCTACCTCGGCGGCACTGCCTTTTGGCAAGGCCTTTGTCTCGGCGTAGCGAGTGAGGTAGTCAGTCGCTACGACGATCCACTTGTTGCCGGAAGTCGACGTCGGCAACGGCCCCAGTAGGTCCATCCCGATTTGCTGGAACGGCCGGTGAGGTGGTTCGATTGGCTGCATAAGTCCAGCTGGCTTAGTCGGCGGTGTCTTCTGTCACTGGCAAACTCGGCAAGTCTTGACGAAGTGGGCGACGTCAGCAGCAAGGCGTGGTCAGTGGTATTTTTCCTGTATTCTGGTGAGCGTGTGGGAAACATCGAGGTGTCCAGCCGTCGGGTCGTCGTGTAGGGCCTGGATGACTTCTGGTCGCAATGATGAGGGCACGACAAGAGGGTAGTCCGTTCGAAGTGGCGAGAAGTTCTTTTTCTGGAGGACGCCGTTCCGTAAGAAAAACGACGGCAGTCCTCGCTTGAATACCTTCGGAACAACGGCGGTCTTGCACTCCAGGTACCCCATAAGGCCCCCCAGTTCCGCGTCGGCTCGTTGCCTTTCGGCGAAGTCGTCGGCACTTATACAGTGAAACCTCGGTGATACGATCACAGCTCATACGAATTTCGGGGTGATACGAATTTTTCGTTGGTCCCGGCAAAGGCCCATTGGCCTCAATGTAATGGAGTATGGTTGTTGCGAACCGATTTTCCCCCAGCGACGTTTGATACGAACATACGCTACGATCTAGGTTCGAAGAGGTGCTGTCCGGGCTGTCGCGGAAGACGTGCCAAGCACGTGCGAGCGCAGGAACGCAAGCGTGGGCACGCGTGCCACACCGCCAAATCGTCAGAATCACGGTGTGAGAAAAACGCTTTTCTTACGGTCAGAATAAACCTTCCGAGACGCGTCACGGCCTCCGAGTGTCACGGGTCACAACGCACCTGGTTCATTAATTAAACGCGCGCACAGGACGTATATTTACGAGTGCTGGTATGATTGCCGACATCTAAAAACTTAACTAACAATCATTCAGGATTCTTCCTGACGTTGCCGCAGCCCTGACAAACAATAAATGAAAATGTACGCCAGCTTTATTTTTGTCGCATGCTAATTTTTCATGCTTTCTGGTGATACGAATTTCGGATGATACGAATATTTTTGGTGGTCCCGCGAGATTCGTATCACCGAGGTTTCATAGTTCCGAGGAAGCAGTCATGGTCGTCGTCTTGCGGCGGCGCGTCGACGGGGGCACGAGAGAGGCAGTCGGCGTCAGAGTGTTTTCGTCCGGACTTGTACACGACGGTAATGTCGAATTCTTGAAGGCTCAGACTCCATCGTGCGAGACGACCTGAAGGGTCCTTCACGTTAGCTAGCGTGATGGTCACTGACAACATTGAAGGGCCTGCCATAGAGGTAGGGGCGAAACTTTGACGTAGCCCAGATGATGGCAAGGCATTCCCTTTCTGTTGTGGAATAGTTGGCTTCTGCCTTGGATAGTGACCGGCTAGCATAACTGATTACCCTTTCAAGCTCGTCAGTCTTTTGCACAAGGACGGCACCGAGTCCTACGCTGCTTGCGTCGGTGTGTATTTCCGTATCGGCGCAAACGTCGAAATGCGCAAGTATGATTGGCGTCTGCAGGTGTCGTTTAAGTTCCTTAAATGCTTGCACTTGCTCCGTTTCCCACCTGAATTCGACGTTAGTGTTCGTAAGAAGCGTCAGTGGTTCGGCGATGCGTGAAAAGTTTTTGACGAAGCGTCTGTAATAGGCGCATAAGCCGACAAATCGGCGCACGGCCTTTATTTGAAATTGCATTGGGTAAGATTGCAACATACCTTTATATCTGCGGGACACGGAGGCGGTGGGGGTAGTAAAAGGTGAGACGGCTTTGGATTATTGCACGTCTTCGAAAACAGTTAAACGTTAAAATGGGCGAGACACTAGTGGGCAAGCTTTATTTCCTAAATCTTAAAAGGTATTCTGGTTGATGATATTCCACAAATGCCGTGCAACTGCATCTGTGGATTAGTTTTCCTTTTCCTAAGTAAACCTATCAGAGTACTTTACAAACAAAATAAGCTTAGTTCAAAATACCGCGTAACCGTGGGAAGACTTCCGAACGCTGACAAACACAGTGAAACCTATAACAGCGTGTATTTTGCGCTGCGCACAACAAAAGCGCAATGTGCCCCATGAAGTTTTCGAAAGTAGCCGCCCACAACCTACCTATTTTATTCGAACTAGAAAAAGAAGCAATTTAGCTCACCCAAATACCACCTGTACTTCAACTTACGCTGAATGTCAGAATATGCAAAGAACGGAAAAATAAATGCCCAGCATGACCGCTGCTGTGGGGAACCTGCTCGGTACCTGCTTCGGAAACGCACGCACTTTATTTCAACATTTAACGTGCTCCGTGCTCGTTAATGTAATATTGTCCCTATAGTTTGATAACTGATGAGCATCTTAGGCCACAAATGTTATTGATTTAACGGTTCAGGCTAGCACCGAGTTCGGTTTCAGGCCCCCGCAATATGCACGGGAGCGAGCGGCGCGTCGTCTGCTATCGGGCATGCGAGAAAACCTGCAGATACAGAAAAAGAAACTGGGTGTGTCCAGATAAGATCGAACACGAGGTCCCGGTCACCATTCCCGATTGTGATGAAATTTACTGTAGGCCTAGGCATTACACCCAGAACAATGGTTTCGCAGTTAGTTTTGCGAACAAAAATTTTGTTCGCCTGAAAAAAAAATATACAAATTTTGGCCCCAAAAACCGCTTTTCCGCCAATTTCGCGGTTTCTGAATTTTGAGCGCACCTAGGGAAAGAACGGTGCACTCCTTCGTCACAATATTTATTCCCCTTAAAGAACAAGTGAAATACAATCTTATTAGTCTATTATTTCCCTTGATTGTCGAAGCACTTTTGAAGAAAAAATCACAAACTTGGCAAATCGCACAAAATACCTGTATTTCAGGAATTTATTGCTGCAAGCAAGTTAAAGTGAGGATAATAACAATCGCTCCATATTAACTTTGATACTTTCGCTCTCTTTTAAAATAATTTGCATGGTTTTATCGCGTTTTGTTTTACTCGATAAGTGGGCTGAAACGTAAGTGTTTTACCAAAAACGCCGAAATTTGAAAATGTTTTTCTCAAAAAGGCCATTTTTAATTTTTTTCAAAATCCCTCTGATTGAAGTCAAGGACGTCATCTACCAGAGTGGAGAAAGAAACGTTGCATTATTTTTGTTGCTAACAAGTTATAGTGCGTCAAATGTGACCATGCCAGCCTAGCGGCCGCGTCGTTCGTTATGGGCTGAAACTCGGATATAAGTTGCTAAAAATACTTGTACGTGACATAATCACAAAGCAGCAGCTCCACACCAATAAATGCGCAGCCCGGTGTCATGGTTCAGCAAGCTTTGTTTTGCGATCAGCAGCTTGACAAACCCGCAGCAGCGGCCGCTCGATGCTGCGGGCACTCACATTACATGAGTGCCGCTTCGACTGCGGATGAGCTCCGCTTGAGCGCCAAGCTACGCTCAGAGGACAAACGAGAGAAGGAATGCATCACTGTGGAAGTTAAAGGCCGTTAAGTGCCAACAAATGTCATAGTACGCAACAAAAGCTCTGCCGGCAATTTCCCAGTGAGCGCCTCCAGTAGTGCGCTCATGTGTTGCTTTCTCTCTTCTGATGGCCTAAAGATAATTAGGTTCATTCTATGAGCAACATATGACACAAAAGAAAGCCATTGACATCTAAAGAAAGCTGTCATACGTGCTTCCGATGGTTGAGCAACTCGAACTGCAGTTGTTCATCTCGTGCCAGAACACTTGTGTCAGCCGGCTGTGAAAAGAAGTGTGTCCAAGTCCTTTACTTCATTAAAGAACCGCTTTTACAATACTGTATTGTTGTGCCTCTGCAGATAGAATATTCAACGCAAGTCGAGCGTTTATCACGATATTATGCGGCTTCGGGCATAACAGCAAGGGGAAAAAATACATCCGTGCTGTATTGAAGGCGCTCACTGGGAAATTGACGGCAGAGTTTTCGTTGCATATTATGACATTTGTTGGCACTTAACGGCCTTTAACTTTCACAGTGATGCCTTCCTTCTCTGGTTTGTCCTCTGAGCGTAGTTTGGCGCTCAAGCGGAGCTCATCTGCAGTCGAAGCGGCACTCATGTAATGTGAGTGCCCGCAGCATCGAGCGGCCGCTGCTGCGGGTTTGTCAAGCTGCTGATCGCATGACAAAGCTTGCTGAACCATGACACCGGGCTGCGCATTTATTGGTGTGGAGCTGCTGATTTGTGATTATGTCACGTACAAGTATTTTTAACAACTTATATCCGAGTTTCAGCCCATAACTAACGACGCGGCCGCTAGGCTGGCATGGTCACATTTGACGCACTATAACTTATAATCAACAAAAATAATGCAACGTTTCTTTCTGCACTTTGGTAGATGACGTCCTTGACTTCAATCAGAGGGATTTAAAAAAAATTAAAAATGGCGTTTTTGAGAAAAACATTTTCAAATTTCGGCGTTTTTGGTAAATCACTTACGTTTCAGCCCACTTATAGAGTAAAACAAAACGCGATAAAACCATGAAAATAATTTTAAAAGAGAGCGAAAGTATCAAAGTTATTATGGAGCGATTTTTATTATCCTCACTTTAACTTGCTTGCAGCAATAAATTCCTGAAATACAGGTATTTTGTGCGTTTTGCCAAGTTTGTGATTTTTTTCTTCAAAAGTGCTTCGACAAGCAAGGGAAATAATAGACTAATAAGATTGTATTTCACTTGTTCTTTGAGGGGAATAAATATTGTGACGAAGGAGTGCACCGTTTTTTCCCTAGGTGCGCTCAAAGTTCAGAAATCGCGAAATCGGCTGAAAAGCGTTTTTTGCGGCCAAAATTTGTATATTTTTTTTCAGGCGAACAAAATTTTTTTCCGCAAATCTAACTGCGAAACCATTGTTCTGGGTGTAATGCCTAGGCCCACAGTAAATTTCATCACAATCGGGAATAGTGACCGGGACCTCGTGTTGGATCTTATCTGGACACACCCAACTGCAGATACAAAAATAAGAAGGAAAAATACCAATTTTGGGGTAGACCAAGCTAGCGAAACGACCGCCAGCGCCACATGAGCGTGGCACGTAAGTCATGCTGTACATGACATGCCTGGCACATTTTCATGTTAACTCGTGTTATTTATGCTCGTCATACAGTCACGTCACAAGGTACCAATTTAGTGTATATCAAGCTAGCGAAACGGCCGCCAGCGCCCCATGAGCGTGGTACGTAAGTCATGCTGTACATGACATGCGTGTCATGATTTTCGTATTAATTCGTGTTATTTATGTTTGTCACACAGTCACGTCGCAAGATACCAATTTCGGGGTAGATCAAGCTAGCGAAACGGCCACCAGCGCCCCAAGAGCGTGACACGTAAGTCATGCTGTACCTGACATGCGTGTCATGATTGTCATGTCAACTCGTGTTATTTATGTTCGTCGCACAGTCACGTCACGCAATACCAATTTCGGGGTAGATCAAACCAGCGAAACGGCCGCCAGTGCACCACGAGCGTGGCACGTAAGTCATGCTGTACATGACATGCGTGTCATGATTTTCATGTTAACTCGTGTTATTTATGCTCGTCATACAGTCACGTCACAAGATACCAATTTTGGTGTGTATCAAGCTAGCGAAACGGCCGCCAGCGCATCATGAGCGTGGCACGTAAGTCGTGCTGTACATGACATGCGTGTCATGATTTTCATGTTAACTCGTGTTACTTATGCTCGTCATACAGTCACGTCACAAGATACCAATTTTGGTGTATATCAAGCTAGCGAAACGGCCGCCAGCGCCCCATGAGCGTGGCACGTAAGTCATGCTGTACATGACATGCGTGTCATGATTTTCGTATTAACTCGTGTTATTTATGTTCGTCACACAGTCACGTCACGCAATACCAATTTCGGGGTAGATCAAGCCAGCGAAACGGCCGCCAGCGCACCATGAGCGTGGCACGTAAGTCATGCTGTACATGACATGCGTGTCATGATTGTCATGTTAACTCGTGTTATTTATGTTCGTCACACAGTCACGTCACGCATTACCAATTTCGGGGTAGATCAAGCTAGCGAAACGGCCGCCAGCGCCCCATGAGCGTGACACGTAAGTCATGCTGTACATGACATGCGTGTCATGATTGTCATGTTAACTCGTGTTATTTATGCTCGTCATACAGTCACGTCACAAGATACCAATTTTGGTGTATATCAAGCTAGCGAAGCGGCCGCCAGCGCACCATGAGCGTGGCATGAAAATTATGCTGTACATGACATGCGTGTCATGATTTTCACGTTATGACTTGTCATTTATGTTTGTCATACAGTCATGTTACGCCATACCAACTTTGGTGTACATTCCATTAACCAAGCGACCAGGAGAACACAAAGTCGTAGGCGGCTAGATAGATAGATAGATAGATAGATAGATAGATAGATAGATAGATAGATAGATAGATAGATAGATAGATAGATAGATAGATAGATAGATAGATAGATAGATAGATAGATAGATACGCTCAAAGTCGCAGAAGTTCGCTAAGAAATGCTTCGCATTTAAAACATACTGATACTGCGCGCATGCAAAGTTTTACGGCATACTACTCAACAACGTATTGATCGTTTTGATAAGGACTCAAAGTGCAACTCGAGTGCCGATACAGTAGCGGCTACAGATTGTGAGCAAGAAATGTCAGCAATAGTAATGATAAAGAAGCTTTCGTTTCATTTTAGCAGGATATTCGCACCATACTTGCCCTCTGCCCTTTATTCTGTGTACAATATGTGTGATGCCGTTTATAATAAACGAGTAAATTGTTTACAAACTTAGCAAAATGAGCCACCTTAATCGCGCTTAGGTAGCTTCGCAACACTAAATTGTGTAAGTTCAGATACATATACTGCTGCTGCTGCTGCTGACATGTATGCAAATACTTTAAAGGATTATTTGTGTATTTGGAATGCAGAGCTTACGAGAAAATGAAGTAAGGCTTTAGATTTTGTCGTTCCCGGCGTAAGGAAGAGGATTCGTTTTCAACATAACAGAGTCTACGTCTACCTCTAGCGCATAAAACATGCACAGGCCGTCAGCTTACATGAATTACATGCTTCCTTAATAAACATTTAGGCAGCAACAGCAATAAAAGCTGTACAAGCTTCAAAAAAGAAAAGAAAAAAGAGAAAGCTCACTAGCGTGCACTTATTTCCGGACGTATCGGCGCACCGCAAGTGCTTTGTGTAGCGCGTTTCGCATGCTGGCGAGCTGCGGCGGGATTCGCAATGGCGGCCGTCGTAGCAGACGACGCGCCTGTCTTCACCCTCAGGGGAGCGCGCGGGCATCGAGCCACCCTACGTGGATGGATGGATGGATGGATGGATGGATGGATGGATGGATGGATGCTATGAGCGTCCCCTTTATAACGGGGCGGTGACATGACTGCCACCATGCTCGAAGAAAAAAAGAAGAAAACTTCCTTGTTTCATGCTGTAATACCTTATCTACATTAATTAAATCTATGTTATTATACCAAAGAAATTATAAATTCACGATCTGTCTCTCTGCCTCTTATGGCAGAATGACCTTATTTTTTCCCCATTATTTATTTTTGTACTTTATCTCTACTTTTCTACCACCAATACTCTAACCGTCTCTTACTTATTTCTATCGCGGACGTAGTCTAATTGCACAGCGTCACCACGCGGCAGCGGCGAGCGGATTCGGAGTGCGCGCTCGACCGCCCGAGGAGAGCGTTCACCCAGGCACTAAAAAATAGAGGAGGCGCTGTCTAGAATGAAGTCAAGTGTTCGCGTTTGAGCGCTAAAGCCTATCAGATGATTCTGAAATAATTTGAAAGGTTCGCGGACATTCGGGTGTTGTTTCCGTAAGGCAGGGGTTACACGTACAACGGCTCAGTTACATAAAAATAGCAAAAGGAGCGTTCGTGGCAATATGAAAGCGTTGTGCCGACGATGCAAAAAAAAAAAACAATTGGGAAGCAGTACACCTGCTGTTGGCGCTTCATGGCAATATTTCGTGTTGACGGACAAAAGCGATCAGATAGACAATGCGTAAGGCTGATATGAGGAATTATACATTTCAGGAAAATTGCAAGCGCTGAAAAATTGACTTCATATACAACGTTCACATGATCGCTTGATGGTCATTTCGCTGGGCCGTTCTACAGGCTGAGGAATGCTGGAAATAACATCCAAGACGCTCTGTCGATTGTGCCAGCAAACGGCATTTTTGGGGATGACTGCTACGTATAAAGAAAGAAAGAAAGAGAGAAAGAAAGAAAGAAGCGAAGAAAGAAAGAAAGAAAGAAAGAAAGAAAGAAAGAAAGAAAGAAAGAAAGAAAGAAAGAAGAAAGAAAGAAGAAAGAAAGAAAGAAAGAAAGAAAGAAAGAAGTACTTCAGGCACGCCCACGCCAGGGTTCCCTCTCCGACATTTCTCCAATAAGAGAAGGGCACCAGAATTTTTTTAGGAAATTAAGAATTATTAAGAGAAGGACATGAAAAGAAACAGATGAAAAGAGAGGGACGTTTGCCAGTTGCCTGACCGGCTGGCTACTATGCGCTAAAAATGAAAAGGAGATATAACAGGAATAGAAAAGAGACGCAACAGAAAAAGAAAAATTGAAAAAAACAGCGGAAAAAATGTAAGGTGAACACGACACTGCCTAAAGCCGGTCTTGAAGAGCGGGCTACTCGTAAAAAGACCACCAACGTAGCTCTCGCCTTCTACGCTGAGGACGGTCTGGCCGACTGTCAGAAGATCCTTTCCTCCGATGATGGCGATTGTCCAGTCTGTCTAACGCAATAGAACACACTGAGACTGAGACACCCACATAGAAGATGAGCACTCGTTTCTGCGCAGCTACAATCGATGTGTATATCCGGCTGGCCCGTTCCGATGCGAAATGAGTTGGGATTCGTGAAGGCCACTTCTTCAGCAGCGTGTTTCCAGATCAGCGTGTTTCCAGATCAGCGTGATCAGCGTGGCCACAGCAGCGTGTTTTCAGATCGAGATATTCATGGCAGAAGACGGGCCTGAAGAATCAAGCGCAACCTTCGGAGACCAGCGCGATGAATACAGTCGAGTTCCACTGTGCTGGCCTGAGTTAACGAGCCAACGAAAGAAACCATGTAGCTGTGTCGGTTCTAGAGAACAGTGAGAACCTTCATTGGCTGGTCGGGCAGTGTCATCTATACAGTTGCTGCCATATATATCCGAGTGCCCCGGTTTCCACTAATACGCTATTATGTGTCTTTGGCGTATGTTTGGTGATGAACAAGCCTTAAGTCGGCAGCTAATTGTTCATTTGTTCCCTGTCAAAATAGAGCCATGATACACTGGAGAACTGCGTTGAAGCCATAGAAGATTTACCATCTGTGACGATTGAATTACGAACTATATTGCAGCACGGAGGGCTTTGATTTAAGGTAGTTTGGCATACATACTTAAGGGAATGTCTAGGCGCGATCGTCCCGGCATATTTCATGTCTACATTGCTCCCTGTCCTCATCTGATTCGCGTCAATATGTTTGCGTAAGTGGCGCATTGAATTCTGTGGTCACGGAATTGGCAGTTATTGCCAGTGCTCTTAAACAGGTTTGGTAAAAACATAAATCGTCCACGTAAACCTCAAGGCGTATACCGTGTGCTTTATGTATGAATAGTAGTGTGGCTTTGTTCGGGATAAATATCACAACTGGGTTTTATTTCCGTTTTCACGAATGGTTAAGCGCAGTACGCGGGCTGGGCTACGTGTTCTTTTAATAAAACTGTTCTTTCTCTGGGAAAGCGCGCTTCGAAACGATGCGGCCAGGACCGTAACAGCGGTCTTGCTTCTGGCGTGAAGTTCGGTGGCGAAACTGCGCGATAATATCGCAGCAATAATATCGCTGAATTCAGAGTGTGGCCTAGAAGCTGGGAGTGAGATGATGTGTTATGATGGAATCCGGGCGAAATGTCTGATGTGCTTCGTAAAGCATCAACGCGAATGTGTGTTCTGACTCACTGACCACGTGCGATTACCACAGCGGCTGCTGAAGATACGCGTCTTGGAAATCCAATACATATTCCTGGTGTTCGAGAGAGCGTATGTTGTTTTTCCTGTCCTCAGCTGCACAGCTCAGATGCAGCGCATGTAAATATGGCGTCAAGCTGAAGCATGGCTCGTAGGTATGCACCACAGGATTTTCCACACCACACGAACTCTTATGATGTGGCTGATCATGGTACCTTTATTTTTAGTAGAGGAGATAGGAGGGATCCAGGACAGGTCGCGATCTAATATTACTCTCAGAAATAGATGTGTCTACGTATAACTGAAAGCATGTGCATTGATTACAGTCGCGTATGGTGCAGTTGTCTTGCTCAGGAACGCAACAAGCGAGCACTTCCCAGATGGCAGGTCTAGTCCCCGTCATTCAGGGTAATTTCATGTTAGTGTGATTTCTTTATGAAGCCTGACGCGTACGTTCGTGTATATGCGTAACACCTGCCGCACAGATGCAGATGTCATCTGCATATATTAGCAAAAAAAACAGACCCTGGAGGTGAATCAACAAGGCTTATGAGTCATACTGGCGTAGTAGTTGCGCAAAAAAAGACGAAGACTATTACACCACTATTACGCCATTATGAATCAGTACCAACTAGCTCGCCTTTCAGCTTTGCGAGGCATATGAGCGCACGGTTGAAGAGTGTGAGGCTTCGAACGGCACCTTGGGGCGCACAGCGATAATTGCAATCGTGTGCTGTTTTACAGTGCCTGTAAGTCTGCGAGATGAGTAACGAAAACACACTTCTGCGGCAAAAGGTAATGCAATTGATTACTTTCTAAGCACTCAAATACTGGGCACCTGTATTCAAAGACACCTGTGGAAAGTGCTGAACAAAAGGCAATGAATACCCTGGGCTTCGGTATTTCACCATGAGTATGTGCAGAGTGACTGAATAGGCACTTAAGTTTTTAAACAGAAATAAAAGAGGGAGGTACAAAGGCTCGAATTCGGCCATTTTAGCCCCCCTCAGACCCAAAAAGAAGGTACTGCTAGAGAATGTTTGTCTAATAATTTCTCCTATTTTTATCGTTATAAGATGAAAAAGCTGCACTTTCAGTTAGCTTATATACAACGGCAGCCCTTTCAGCTGCAATTGCCGCAGGAATACACTATAAAAGCAAGCGAAGTACATACATTGACTGGAGAACCCCACGTATGCGATCGTCGGTGTTGCCCCTGCACGTATGCCAGCCAAACGACTCTAGCTGCTCGCCTAGTGCGCCACCGATGGCGGCGCTGCGAACGGCGCTCAGGTGACGCAAAGGCGCGAATTCGGCTGTTGTCGTCTGCTATGCTCTGGCAAAAACAGCAGCATTTTCGTTACAGTTCGCTCGCGTCGCACGGCTTTCGTCGACTACTAGCTGTGTTGGCTTGTAATGATTGTTCTTTAGATGGCTACTAGCATTACTGGAGGTTGAGAAAGGTTAACTTTTAACGTATCTTCTATATACAGAGAACCATCACGGTCAGGATCATGCCCCCGGGTTCGTGGCGTCACTCACTGGGCTGGATGGCGTTGAAATAGCTTACGTGTAAGCGCGAACGTCCCTCCAAGCGAGTTAGACTCTACGCTACTTTGGAAGCCAAGCGCAATTAATTTTACTGCTTATTCTCAAAAGTTTTCGTTATGTAAACAGGCTTGAGTTGAACGAATATTCATAGTCCACTCCCGATTGTTGTCATGTGGACCTGTGTACAAAAAACGTTTGCCGACAAAATAAAATTGATAACTTCATCCACCAGCGGGTTACTGCGGAAAACTAGCGTAGATTAGAGGAGTTGGACACACATTAAAACTTATTACACGAACTATCAGATCCCAATGAAACGCCAGCAGTGGTGCGCGTCGTAGAGTTCGCACCCTTATGATTAGAGATAGACACGCTCTTGCAGTTTGCCGCTCGTGATCCAGAATAATCCTTTGATTCGGGTGGCCGCATATGTATCGCCGGAACATTCCAAGTGCCCACAGCAAAACCAAGCACTCTTCTTCAGTCATTCTGTAATAAGTTTCCGCTTTCGTCAGCGTGATTTGCGTAAGCGACGACGGATTCTGAGTAGCCGGGCATTCGTTGAACAAGGACAGCGCCAAGCCCGATGCCGCTGGATCTGTGTGTACTTCGGTAGGAGCTGCCGGATTGAAGTGGCGTAGAATAGGTGGGAAGGTGAGCTGGCGGGTGAATATTGCGAAGGCGACTTCGCATGTAGGGGACCAGGAGGAGACGTCCACGTCGCCGCGACGAAGCTGGGTCAATGGTGACATGATAGATGCAAGATTGCGAAGAAAGCGCCGGGAATGGGAACATAGGCCTAGAAAACCGCGAGGTTACTTCATGGTCGTCGGCTTCGGAAATTCCGCGACTGCACGAAGTTTGGCAGGATCTGGTAACACGGCGTGCTTGGACCCGATGTCGCCTAAGATGATATATATGCGCCTGTGCAGCGAAGCGGAATTTCTTGGGGTTTAGTTGAAGGCCAGCGTTGCTTAGACAAGTGAAAACGTGTCTGAGTGACGTAGGTGTGTAGGGAAAGTAGGCGAGAAAACCACGACATCGTCGAAGTAACAAGGACACAGAGACCAATTTAGATCACGCGGCATATTGTCGATAAGCCGTTAAACGTGGCAGGTGCGTTACAAAACCTAAAGGGCATGACGGTGAAGTCGTATAGACCAAAAGGTGTGATAAACGCTGTTTTCTGGCGATCGGCTTCAGCCATGGGGACTTTCCAGTAGCCAGATCGCAAGTCTAGCGAGGAGAACAATTCTGCTCCTTGTAGTGTGTCAAGGGCGTCATCAATGCGCGGCAGAGGATAGACGTCCTTGCACGTGATCTTATTCAGACGATGATAGTGTACGCAAAAGCCGATGGAACCGTCGTTCTCACGAATAAATGCGACAGAAGATGCCCATATACTGTAATATGGTTGAATAACGTCCCTACGAAGCATTTGTTCGACTTGATCGTTCATGGCGTAGCGCTCTTCAGCGGATACGCGGTGTGGTCTTTGACATAGATTCTGGGGGCCGCCGGTGTCGATGTGATGCTGCACTTGCGACGTGCCACCCAGTTGAGGTTTCGACACATCGAAGGAATTTAGAACTCCGAAAGGCGTGAGGGTAATGGCGATGGCGCCGGGAAACATGTCAATGGACTACTCCTCGAGCTCCGAAAGGGCATGTGGTTGGTCGCAATAGTCATCCGGGACGTCATTCAGAGACGAAGAGTCGAGCTCTTCCACGCCGCCGAGACATTCGCAACAAGCAACGTGACAGGCGCAGAGCGCAGATTGAAGACGAATGCATTGCTGCTGCAGGCGGCAATGTCGAGCGTTGCGAAAAGAAGCGGTAGAGCTTTACGACTCGTGAAGACAACGGACGGCGTGAAAGAATGTAGCATCGGTGTGGGCGTCGCAGAAGACAGAGCAAGTCGCCTTCCCAATATTCGCAAACGCCTTCGCAATATTCAACCGCCAGCTCACCTTCCCACCTATTCTACCCCACTTCGATCCGACAGCTCCTACCGAAGTACACACAGATCAGCAGCATCGGGCTCGGCGCTGTCCTTGTTCAACGAATGCCCGGTTACTCAGAATCCGTCGTCGCTCACGCAAATCACACGCTGACGAAAGCGGAAACTTATTACAGAGTGACTGAAGAAGAGTGCTTGGTTTTGCTGTGGGCACTTGGAATGTTCCGGCCATACATATACGGCCACCCGTTCGATCGAGTAACAGATCATCACGCGCTTTGCTGGCTCGCCACGTTGAAAGACCCTTTTGGCCGCCTAGCGCGATGGGCACTCCGCATCCAGGAGTACGTTATTCGCGTCGTATACCGCTGCGGACGCAGTCACTCTGAAGCTGACGCCCTGTCCAGTTCACCTTTATCTCCGGATCCTGCGGTCTGAACAACTTCCGCCTGCCCGTTGTCATCTCGCGATCTGGACTCGATAGCCACTCAACAGAGTCGGGACCCGTGGATCGCATCTCTTCTTCATTATCTGTCTGGCACATATACCCTTCCTGTATCTGATCCCTCCGACGTCAAGCTTTCCACTTCATCATCCGCGATCAACTGCTTCATCGCCGTACAACGCAGTCGATGGCTGCCGGTGGCTACTTGTCACTCCACGCAGCTTGCGATCACAAGTATGCGTCTCTATTCACGACAATCCTTAATGTGGCCACGACGCAGGAGTTTTTCAAGCATATGCACTCCTTCGCCATCGCCATTACTGGCGTGGCATGTACAGTTTCGTGCGGAAATCCATGCAGTCCTGCCCTGACTGCAACGACGCATATCGCCACCTTTAAGTGCCACGGGCACATTGCAGTCGCTTCCATGCCCTGCCAAGCCATTCGAACGCGTCGGCGTTGACCGCTACGGTGCCCTTCCAATGACACCTGATGGAAATCGCTGGATTATAGTTGCTATCGACCATCTGACGCACTACGCATAAACAGTGCTGGGCAGTATCGAAGATACATGTATCTTCGATACTATCTTAGATACTCTTTGGGTATCTTGTATCTGTATCGCGATACTTCTCACAAAACATGTATCTGTATCTGTATTTCCGATACTTTGCTGAATGTATCGTGTATCTTAAGATACAAGATACTGCGATCACCCCACCACCGTGCGAAGCAATAAACGTTGGCTGAGCTTCGCTTCTCAAGCTGATACTGATGCCACTAAGTCACCAGAATAAAACTATAGGCAGTGACATTATTTGATATTTTCGCAAGAGTTTTCCAGCGAGGATAGACGATAAGCTCTGAGCGTCCCTGTATATTGGCTGAGCCGAGTTGCGAGGTGGCACTCGTGACGCCTCGACAGACGAGCGCACGAACATCTGCGCCCAGTCGAATTTTTGTTTAATCGTTTTTTTAGTTTTGGCAGGGCCATGACCACTTGGCACTTAGCCACTCTCGTGTACCGCGTACTACAATGCGTACAGCGCCTTTCACACACATGCTGATGATGCTGTATAGTCATTATCGAAGTTCCATTTATGTGGTGCTTCGTTACGAAGTCTGAAGAATGCAAGAATGGCGGGTTGCTTTGGATCTCATATGGCTCTCGCACATCGGCGATTTGAAAGATCTCGTGGATGTAAGTTTGCACTACATGCGATGAGATTGACTAATATGCAAATAAGATTCAAACAGCTATAGTACCGACGGTACCGGTGCTGTATTTAACAGATCAAGCATTTACCTAACAGACGTTATCTTGGCGTACGTTCTTTTTATTTGATTCAAAGAATTTTTAAAATCATAATTTGATTTTTAGCAGACGTTCTTTCTTAGCTGTCCATTCCATACATTACCTATCACTTTTTTTTCTGCCAGTCTGCTTACTGCTACATGCCTTTAACGTGCTGCCAGGGTAAGCTCTCTGCTTTATTCCCAGTTTTGACTGCCTGCGTCATTTTTGCTACTGTTTACATATTTATATTCCACTTGAATTTACTGCTATGTAATGGTGATGCTGAGAACAAATATATAACAATCTAGGCGCGCCTTGAGCATACGGTAACGATAATTCTGCTTACTGCTAAGTAAAAGAGCAAAATTGAGTTGGGATTACACTAGCGTAAATTACTAGGCGCCATCTTAAGTACGTTCGCAAAGGTATTCGAGAAACACCGCTATACCAAATGCTCAGTTTTTCTCATGAGCGTCCCAAAGAGTCATTTTACGCCATTATTCATAGGCACTGAATTTAATTGTCGTAGCTATGAGGGGTTACCCGCCATAGTTTTCTAGTGGTTAAGGTGCTTGACTGCTGGCCCGAAGGTCGCGGTAGCCGGATTTCGATGAAGGGAAAATGGTAAAGACCCGTGTGCTTATATGTAGGTTTTAGAATCCCGGGTGGCCAAAATTTCCGGAGCCCTCCATACAGTGTCTTTCATAATCATATCGCGGTGTTTCGACGTAAAACGCAACAATTATTATTAGCTCTTGGTGGTGCTTCGTGTATCGTGTTTCCGTACTTATTTGCTGTATTTGATACGGAACCGCTTTTCTATTTTACTTAATATTTGTTTTCGTTGTTTAGGCTTCCCTGAATTGTTTTACTGTTGCTAATCACCAGGTAATCCGATCTAGTATAAGGGGCAATAGTGTGAATAGCGGTGGTGTCCTGCAGCATTTTGCGCAAGTGTACAATACGTCTGAAACGTTTCTGGTCTGCACATGTTCTTGGCGACGTACACCTGTCCGGTGATCGGTTACTGAGAAAACCGTAATATGTTTACCGGCAAGGTAGAACTCCACATCGGTATTTGCGCCATCGTGCGAAGGCTTCTTATTGAAGTTCATGTGGTTAGTTGACAACCGGTTTACTGGTCAACAAGCGCAGCAGCGACTCCCATAAATTACAAAAGCTACAAGCAAGAAGCGCTGTCAGCGAAATGTATAAAGAGCAGTCACGTTAAGCAGCTAACACAACGCCAACAAGTTGTTTCTGAATGAAGCAGATGTACCTTGAACAAAAAGTACAAAACTTTTGATACTAACAGAGTTTTCGTTCAAGTGAAATACAATTGCTCGCAGTTAATAAATTTGCAAGTGAACATTGATGTGCATAGGCGTTTAATGGTGCATTATATAGATATATGATAACACATTTAAGAATGTATCGAAGTATCTTAAGATACAATTGGACTGTATCGTATCGGATACAACCAGTGTTGCAGTATCTTGTATCTGTATTTCAAATACTTCTTGCCTGAGTATCTTGTATCGTATCGCGATACAATTTCAAAGTATCTTTGCCCAGCCCTGCGCATAAACTACCGCTTTGCTATTGTTACTGATCGGAATGTCACCTACTTTATCTTACACGGCTTCTGTCGCTTGTCCTGTTGATAAGGAGGCAATTGCCGGGCAGATTCCAAGGGCTGACGTATCGGCTTCCCGAAACGCACCACGAAAGCGCAGACAATTTAGAGTAGGTCCTTCTAGTGCGCCAGAGAACGCCGGTTGTGGTCCAAAGACCGAGTCAGGGCCAAGAGTTGACAGCACGAACAAAATATATTCTCAGTTAAGGCAGTACAAGCATCACACGGCATGCACACTCGGCGGGTATCAATTGCAACTCTCAATATTACTTAGATGGTGTTTAAAACAACGGGAACTAAACAAACAGATCACGCCCTACAAATACAATCTCATGCATTACACGCTATTCAATAACAGTTAAATCCTGAATATTGAACAGCATATCCTGATCACAATTCTTGGAATGTATCTTGAATGCTTCTCTTCCAGGAAACACTCACGTAAACTACAACGTTGATCGGCGTTGTCCCCTTCGGTCGTCGGTCCCGAATGTTTCTCTCCTGGGAAACACTCGAGTAAATTTTCATTGCTCACACGGCGTCATCAACCGATTCTTCCAGATCGACGACTGACTGTCAGCACGTGATCACAAAACACGCTTTCTTTGGCCAACGGAACCACACTGAACATAGCTTCTTTATCATCTCCGGACCGACTGCTGACTTTCCGTCACTGCACGCTTATATCTCCTTTCCCCCGCGTTCCAGAGGCTTCCGGTGTCTTCTTCGGCGTGCAGCACAGCCAAAGCTAGGGAAAGAGCTAGGTTATTCTCGCCGGTTCAGCTCTCGTTGGCGTCACTCGGCGGCGCATTATGTTTTCATTCGTGATGGTTCCAGACCTTGTCGGGCGTTTGATCCGAGGCTCGTGTTCGACGGTGGCCGTGTCGATGGGCGGGAAGGGGGGGGGGGGGGAGGGCTGAAGAGACGCGCCGGTGTGGCCTCTTTTGGTGCTTGTTTTTCTCGTTGCGCGCGCTCTGTTACGGGTACCTGCCGGCGCCGAGATTTTATATCGTCGTTTTAAATCGGTGAAGCTCGCTCAATTAAGAGCTCGTTTGTGACGGCTTCCTACTTCGACATGGTACCCCTCGAGAGCTTCTTAGTGACACAGACCACGCTTTCCTTTCCATGGTTGTCGAATCTCCGCTTTTTGAATGCAACATCATTTAACGAACGACCACAGCATACCACCCGCAAACTAACGGGCTCACAGAACGTTTTTTTTTGCTCGCGATGGACATGTTATCTGACCATGGTAACTGGGACCGTGTTCTACCATATGTATCTTTCGCGTACAATAACGCGATACAAACAACTACAGAATTTTCGTCTTTCTTTCTCGTTTATGGGCGCGAACCTTCACATACTATTGACGCTCTACTGCCCTGCCGTCTTGATGATTGCGAGTGTCCTGCTGTCTCCAGCTGCTCGGCAAACCGAAGAGTGCCACCAGCCCGCCCGCACATATACAATGTGCGGTTGGGCTGGTGACAGCAATGCCCGAAAGAAAACAGCACCACGTCACTTCCAGATCCTAGCTATGCCTCAGGGACTCTTGTATGGTTATCTGTCCTATGCCAAGCACGGGGACTCCCCTCGAAGCTCGTTCTCAAATACGAAGGGCCTTACCGTGTCTTGGAGCAAACCTATTCGGTTAATTTCGTATCGAGCCAGTTCCTCGATCGGATAACATGGATGGCGTGGACCCAACATCGTCCATGTTTTGCGCCTCAAGCCATACAGTGAGCCTCTGCCTCAAACATCTCAGGTCGCCAGGATGGCTCTTTACCCGCGGGGGAGATTGTGAAGAAGGAGATGCTCCTCCAACCAGCCGCATCGCAACAGGCTGATCTATTTCCTTATAGGAACCAACCATCGAATCGGCTTGCTCGGCTCCTGCTTCTGATCACTGCTGTCTCTATGCATGGCTCCTCACGCTGCCTCACTGCTGATAATCATATTATCCTTGGACCGACAATTAAACCTCTTCACAAAAGTGTAATAGCACGAAGCCAACAGTACTCGTTAATAGGGATAACGTTATGAAAAACGGCACCTCTTCGATGCCACTGCAGCAGCAACACACTATAAATAAAAAACACCATCTCCCGCTAAAGGAGACAGGAGGCGATGCGAAACCGGAGCATTTGCACGATCGCGTTCCGTTGGCGTTCGCTGGGCATGCTACCCCCCTCGCGTCGTGGAACGCCAAGAGGAACACTACGCGCGTCGTGTCTTCCCTCTAGCCTGGCCGATAATTATCACAGGCCATGCGGGGAACGCCTTCGACAGGCGCGCGAGAGGCAGCGTAGGAAAAGAGAGAGAGGGGAAGGGGGCGCGCATGCGCTGGCCCTGATAGCGGCGCTGCGCAGGAGAGAATTTCGGCATGTCGAGCCCGCATTTCAGAGGAGCCAGCCGAGGTAAGCGCTGGACTGAACGCGCGCCGCGCTCTACCACTTGAAGGAGAGGAGACTAGAGGAGGAGATTAGCGTATGCGCCATGAAAGCAGAAGCGACAACGCAGGAGAAGCGCAAGCAGGTGTTGGTAGAGAAGTGTAGAGAGTAACGCGCAGCTGTTGGAGAGAGGTAAGGAGGAGAGTCGCGCATGCGTAGTGTGAGTGCGAACTACTACGCCGCGTGCGGATTATAACGCCGCTTTACATACCCCCAAGCAAGAGATACTTCGCATCTAAAGGCAGAAGAAGTACTCACCGTGATTATCGAAAAAAAAAAATCGCCAGGCCTGCGCTGAAACCGCAGCACAGTCACAGCGAAAGCTGGAAGAGCGGTGTTTCTAGAGCCCGTGATGCTCTCTTGGGGCTACAATCATCATCATCATCAGCAGCAGCCTGTCTACGCCCACTGCAGGGCAAAGGCCTCTCCCATGTTCCGCCAATCAACTCGGTCCTGTGCTTTCTGCTGCCACGTTATACCTGCAAACTTCTTAATCTCATCTACCCACCTAATTTTCTGTCTCCCCCTCACGCGTTTGCCATCTCTTGGAATCCAGTCAGTTACCCTTAATGACCACCGGTTATGCTGCCGACGTGCTACGTGCCCGGCCCATATCCATTTCTTCTTGATTTCAACTATGATGTCCTTAACCCTCGTTTGTTCCCTGACCCACTCTGCTCTCTTCCTGTCTCTTAAGGTTACACCTATCATTTTCCTTTCCATCGCTCGCTGCGTCGTCCTCAATTTAAGTTGAACCCTCTTTGTAAGTCTCCAGGTTTCTGTTCCGTAGCTACAATACAAGTACACTAGAAAGGTACCCACTACGCCATAAATCACAATTTTTGTGAAGTTTGGAATCACATACTAAGCCATTATTCGTCATTCTGCGGAGAAGCGAGGCACTAGCTAAACGTCTGTAAGGCATTATGTGCACTTTGTTGACGCGACGACTGATGACGATGAAGAATCTCGGCTCAGCCCTTTGTAATGGGTTGGAATCTTTAAACGGCCCACCAGTTATGTAATTTGCATTGGGTGACACCCGGTCGCTATTTCCCTCTCCCGTCATGCTGTATAACATACGTTGACGTGGGAGAGAGACGGGGGGGGGGGGCGAGGAACTTTACTGAGACCCCGAGGAAATGGATCATGCGCTTATGGGCTTGCTTGGCAACCAATACAAGTGCACTTGCGAGGAACCCACTACGCTATAAATCATTGTAATTTTACTTAGAGCGTTGGTACCTGCTAAACGCATATAAGGCATTATGCGCATTTTGTTGATGCTGTGCCTGATGACGATGAAGAATTATGGCAGAGCCCTTTGTAATGGGTTGGAAGCATTCAACAACCTATTCGTTGCGCAATTCGCATTGTGTGACGCCTGGTTACAGAATTCGCGTTGTACGACGCTTCGTGCTTATTTTACTCTCCTACCACGCTATATTGTATATGCTAATGTGGTTACTTCCCGACATGAAGCCTGTATAGGACCTTTTTTCACAGCAGTTTCGAGCACCGGCTTGGCTCAGAGGTTGAATACTGGGCTCCCACGCAGAGGACCCATGTTCTAACCTCGTTCCATCCTGGAATTTTTTTCTTATTTCGTTTTTTTTTTTCTTATTTCGAGTGATACTGGTTACTGACACCGGCGGCGGACAACTACGGCGCCAAAAGCGGCCGGTGAAATGATCTCATAACAGCTTTTGCTGTAAAACGTGTGCGCTCGTTGCGGGTTTACCTGTGCGTTTGTTAAGTGAAAATGTACTATCATTTACTGCAATGAATAAAAGAAAAAAATATTGATGTGACAATCAGCTTATACCACACATGCATCAGGGAAGCAAATGCGCCACTGAAAGAAGTGTTCGGTTTTGCTGATCACCCGTTACTCTGTGCTTTGGCGTGATGTTCACAAATTTTCATGGAGCGCCTTTGCGTGAGATTCCGCACATGCCTCTCAACATTTAACGGTAAAACTATCAGGTGAAGCGACGTCTGTCGCTGACACACCTGCGATATTTATTCAATAGGTGAACCGAAACAGTGATATTAAGGACGGGCCTGACGGCGTGTTCTTCCAAATACCACAACGCCGCAGATTATTCAGCCATGCGTACACACGAATACAGAGTTATGGAACAGATTTACGTGTGCGCCAATTCCACAGTCTACCAAAGCCTTTGCACAAATATAGAAGCAGATGGCTGATTTGGCGCACGCATAACGTGCGTGATGCGGCTGCGGTGTACGTCTCCTATTGTTGTTGTCATCGCAGGGAAGCGACATTAACAATGCAAAAGCAAATGCAACGAAAACAGTGTGTTCGCATTCCCATTTTGTTGCTCGAATTTCTGACAGCGTGTGCCCAATCCACATGGTTCATTAAAACGAGATATGGAAGCGCATATATTTGTTTTCGTGATGAAAAAAATCATTCTGCCTTATTTTACAAGCTTCTATAACTTCGAGTTTTAATGGGAAGGACAAAGTTGCGATCGAAGCATGTTTGACAGTGTGCATTGTGCAGGGGTCCAGGGCGAGCCCTGTAAGCATACAGGCATATATTACGATTCGTTTTATCATTTAAGTAATGTGAATTAGTGCTGGTAACACCACACTTTACGGAAGTTGATATCAACATGAATTTGATTCAAATGGAATATCATGTTCTTAAGTTATCATTAGATATTATTCTTCGTTGTCGCTCTCACCAATTTGCCATGGTTTGTGTGGCCTATCTGGCCATCGGAGCTGCAGCACTGCCTTCGAATTTGATAGCAAGGTGAGTAGCACGTCGATGCAGTGGAAATTGTACATCAGCTCATTTTTACTGTACATTTGTAACTGAAGCCACGCAAATGACATTCGTTAGAAATTGTCTTAGTTGTCCTTTAATGGACCACGCGTTCTACCGACTATGCATTGCAATTCGAGATGAACAGACGCAATACAATTACGTATTTATTTTCTCTGATACATTTATTTCATCATGGCCATGATTGTCTTACGTGACCGAGGTACAGACGTCCCTCTCACACGTAAGAGAGATACAAACGAGACTAAGCCAGGGAGGTCAACCAAAATTGAAACGCCCGATTCCCTACTCTAAACTGAGGGAAGGGGTAAATGCGCGCAAAAAACAAGGGAATGAACAAAACAAAATCAAAAAGAAAAATTTAGCAGCGGTAGTATTACAGTTTTTTTTTTCAATTCAAAGGAGGTCAAACATACACATTACCAACAAAATGGGCACGCAACCACCAGCATAGATCAGTAGTAAAGTTTATTGGAAAAAGAACAATGAAGCATTTTCACACAAATAAGATAGAGACGGGGATGGGGGAGGGGCGGTGTTGTCACTCCTCAGGCTTCACGGCGTGCACGAGGAACGCTGAGAACACATTCTGACCGCTACGTTCTAGGTACGAATCTTGCCACTCATTTAGGTGTCTCGAGAGTGTGTCGACAAAAGCAGGCCTCTCCTCGTCGTTGAGCAGCGAGTACAGGGGGTTGGCTATCTGGTATATTGCTGCGTGAAAACAGGCAAGATAATGGTCATACTTGTGGCAATACAGCCTTCAAGTTCACCTCAAAGGAATGCTTCCATGAACCTAAGGAACACGCACAAAGAGTACACAGAAAGACACCGGACAGCCGCTAGTTGTCCCGTCTCTCTTTGTTTAGTCATTGTGCGTGTTGCATAGTTATTTGGGAGGCATTCAGTGAGTACCAACTAGTCCACCTAAATGCATCAATGATTTACCTCAAAACCACTCAGTCGGCGAAAATGGGTTACTAAATGTGTCTGCTAGAGTCAGCAAGCTGTGGCAAACAATCACGCTCATCGCATATATCGCAGTGCGAAAACTGTACCTACAGTGATCACCTTGTGAAAACCTTCTCAGACGGGACTATTTTACTGGCGCAGTTAAAACGACAAACGGCAATCGACCACATCTTATCAAAAGTCGTAAGATATGTACTGCAGGGCTGGCCAGCACGTAATGCTGTGGAAGCGGACATGAAAGCATTTTCTGACCGGAGATTGGAGCTGTCCGTGGCACAGATCACAAATAAAATTTAGGTATAAGAAGTGCTATGTGCAATTAGTGGAGCTAACCGCATCGTGTTGCTACGAATCTGGCAAAGGGATCTGAGCTTGAATATAAGGTCACCTGCCAATGTTCCACGGACTTTACAAGAGCTTAACGCGGTGAAAACAGATATAGTGCGCGCTTTTCAGAGCTCTAAAAGGCGCGTTTTTTCTGCGATCATTCTACGACGCCTAATTCCCGCACGATGAATCCAGTGGATTTTATGTTGCCTTGTACCTGCCGGCTAGTTCGATATTTGTAGTTGCGGGAAGGCTGAGTGCTGTGCGAATTCGTGGTACATATTCAAGTTAGTTGAAATCCTGAAACCTTAACCAGATATTCTCATGAGCGATGACCGGTGTCTTTATACAGTAAGATTTGCATCCAATGTCAAGCATAAAAAGATGTGCAAAAGTTGCACAAAACCTTTCCCCAACACTGTTCTATGTATGCGTAAACATCGGCACACCTTCCAAAGGGCTGCCCTCTCCTCCCTCTCCTCCCAACCCCTTGCGACCACAGGGATGTTGAAGTTTAAATGGCGCGATGTGTTACACAATCACACCATCGCAAGGTGGTGCCGTGACACGCGTGTACAACAGCGGGAACTAAATCTGACATGCACTGACATCTTATGATTCTTTTTTTTTTTTTTGAATTGGTTAAAAAAACCTTTTGGCACAGAATGTTTCAACGACTTCATTTTAAACGTTTTCTATTGATAGTTGCATCCGACACTTCCCCAACCGTATCCGACCACATCAAGCGCGATCGGTAGAGGAAATGAGCCGTGACACACATTTGAGTGGTAGGTTCGTGTCCTCACTCGCTACATACGCCTGCATGTTTCTTTTCAATTTTCGGTGAGCGGTGTGTATAAGAGCGAAAGCCTTACATGCCTCATCAAACGCAAAAACTGACCATCTTTGTCGGCGGCGTCTACACGGGTGATGCAATAAATTACCATAATGTGATGATATCATAATGTAGAAGCTCACAAAAATGCACAATCATGAGGCCATCGAACGTCACCATGACGTCACATCACGTTACTTTAGGTTACGAGGTCATCATGTAACATCATCACTTGGTGATACGTGAGCTGATCCCGGAGGCACTTGACGCGCAGAAACCTTGCAATGCCAGCGATCCCGGATGTTGCATAAAACAATGCAAAGTGCTGAAGGATTTAGGGGATGGGGGAAACAGTGCAATCGAATGAGAAAACAAAAAGGCAGCTTTCGTCTTCAAGTCACCTTAGCCGAATGCATGAGGATTCCTGTAATTTCTTTTCCTTTGTGGTTTTAAAAGCAATAATTTTTTTCTTAAATAAGTTGCCAAATTTGCACACCTCTATTGGTTGAACATTCCAATCCCGCAAATTGTTCGGTTACCTGATTCATATGCTACTGTACGTTCAGCGACAAGAAAGAAATAAAGCGGAAGATCGAGGCTTGACGTGATCAGAACAGATTGAACTGAAAATGTCGCCGAGGCCAATGCCTCGGAAAGATTTGTCAGGTCATTGGTTCCAGCGGCATTATCTCTTAACGGCTTCTATACGTTTCTCACGTATTTCTTTTGAAGATGTATCTGCTCTTATAAACGCTTTTTTGCTTCTTTTACAAAGTTAGCCTTTTTAAATATAACTCAAATGTTGCCAATGACCGATATTTGGAATCTTGTAATGGTGCAGTGTTCAAAACTGTCCCAGTATAAAGGGTCCCTCAGCATGTTGGACAATGTTGAGCTGACGATCACGTCTGAAAAATTTGCTACGCTACGCGCTGCGGAAATGGGCCAAATTTCAAGCTGAGCGCTCCTTGCCTTTCGTCTCGCCGGCGCGCGCCCGGAGAATGAGGGGATGAATCGAATGGCCCTACGTAGATGGTAGTGCCGTGACGTCGGTCCTCTACGTAGACGACTGTGGTCTGACGTTACCAACAGCTAGTACGTGAGACTGCGATAATTATTTGACGCGACGTGTAGTTTGCCTAATTTGCTGCTTGAATAGATTAGAAAAAAGTGAGAGCAATAATAAAATACACGAACGGAATATGGTGTTTCTTTTTTTTTTCATTTTTACTGCGAATCGCAGCGAAATGCGGGACTCTGTTTCGCATGCATTCGTGTTCTCGCGCTTTGTGCGTGGTGCAGACGCCACCCCTTACAACGAAACTAATTTTCTACCGCGTTCCAACGCTCATTAGGCTAATTTATCTTCCCGCGTCTAACTCGATGTTCATGCGGCGCACGGCTAGCCTCGCGTCCGTACAAATGTCGCAGCTTTCGTGCTAAGTAGTAGCGTGAAAGCCAAGTGAAGGCGAGGGTGCATTCGGCACAACGTGCAGAGATGAAGCGCAAAGAACGCCGCCACAACACCGCTCGCGTATCGGGGGCTCGGGCTGGTTCGGGCACGTCCTGTGCTCGTGACGTTACATGCGCATGACGTGTTCATGCGTATGCGTCTTGTGATCCTACCGCTCACGTGACGAAGAGGGCAAGGAAGGGACTTGGCTTGCGAAGGCTACACGGGGCGATCGGCAAGGGTTTGCAGCTCGCCTCCTCGCATCATGGCTTGGCGCCGCCTCAAAACATTGGTTTTCTCAGCTTCTAATGGACCGATTAAAATAGCGGCGTCCCTTGAGCTCGAGTGGCTTTCGTACGCTCCGTAACATGAGCGCGGACATCACGGTGAAAGCGTGAAACACCCTTCTTCCCCTCAGCACAAGAAAACCGCGCGAGCAGACAGCGGAAGGGCAAGGTTCTCCCTGCGTAATTATAAGAAGAAGCGAGCGAGCTCGCCGACGACTTTTAAATGCGCCTGTCGCGCTCCTAACGCCATCTCGCTGGTAATGAAGAAACGCTTATAAGCGCAGCCGTCTCAGAGTCCGTCCAGCGGTAAAGAATGTGTATATAACGCTCGCCGTTACCTACGTGGCGGATCTGCGTTTCGTGGCGTAGTGGCTAGCGCCACTCGCTGTGGAGGAAGAGGTCCCTGGTTCGATTCCGCGCTTCGGAAGCATTTTTCTGAATTATTTTTCTTTGGGGCTTTTATATATATATACATACTTATACATATACGGTGCATGACGGCGGCGACGGCGACGCCAAATCCAGCCGAGACTGTCCATATAATTGCTATCGCAATAAAAATTCTTGTGGCATAACGCTCCTTATTGGGCACGCAGCAACTTCCAGTGTCTAACTAAAATTCGTTATGTCACCTGGTGAGGGGCCCTTTAAGTTATTTTATATTGACATGACGTCAGAGGACGAACATATTTCTGGGATACACACCGAACAGTGCTTTCGCACCGAATGTTGCGACCGAAACTTGTGGAATGGTCGTGGTGTGAAGCATCGCGTTAATTGCTGCGGCGTAAATAGTTGACACCTGTCTAGCTGGTGGGCCAGACGTGTCCGTGGCGTTAATTTTTGAAGAACAGCGATAATTTCGGTCGCTCGGTAAGAATTCGCCCCCCCCCCCTCAAAACAGGAGAGTCCTGCGCACACCTATGCGTGCATGCGTCTAGTTCACGAGATTTAACTCTAGTTGCGTTAATGAGGGGCACTTATTTCTGTGAGCCATGCAAATTTGTACAAATTTTTGTAAGGACAGGCGAAAAAAGAAGCTTACGTTTAGTGACGGGATTTTCTTTTTGGACAGAGCTCTCACTGACCAGTACTTCAGCGGTGTAAGGAATCAGTCCTGCTGAAGAAAGAGCTGAATAGAGGTACTCTTGTTGTCCTCTCCGATCCACGATGTCATGGCTTTTCGGCACGGCTCGTAAAAGAACCTGTGAAATGTCAAATTTCTAGTATTGTGCATTTCAAAAAGCCCTATGTTCGTGGTTCCATACGTATTTCTTTCATAGTGTACATTGAGATCATAGAGCAAGGAATAATAAGAAAACATTAAGAAGTTAGTTTATGCCCACAGCCGTTCGCTGCACATGCACGCGAAGATGAGCAATGACGCGAGATTATATAGGATGCGGTTACGTTGAAAAATGGCGTTCTTACATCAGAATATTTTGTCCAACGCTCGAGACGACTCAGTTCCTTGAAGGACTCGAACAAAAATTTCCTTGCGAGAAAGTACAGCAGACACTCGCCACCAGGTGTCATGAGCTTGGCGATATTATCCAGAGAGCGGTGCAGGTCTTTTGACCAATGCAGCGTCTTGAATGAGTACACTCGTTGGAAGGCACCGTACTTCTTCGAGAAGGCCGAAACGTCGTTGTCTATGTCTAGGTAGTCGTATACGATCTTCTCGTGTGCGCAGTTTTCTTGGGCATACTCGATCATGCTTATTAAGGAATCGACAGCGACGATCCTGCGGAAACAAAAACCTTTATGCAGGCTGATCCTGCGTGTGCGAAATACCACAGCGATTATGACACATTCATTAGAGTGCGGGCACTGAGTATCTCATCACAGTGATAACGCTTCGAGAATTTCAAAGGGGATGATCCGTTGTCAATTTCGCTTCTCACTGGTTTTCCTGATCTGTATCACAATCATTGCGGCACAAAAACAGTATGATATGTAGAAATGTCTTCACCTTTTTAATATTGCCTGCTGCACAGATTTATAATAGACCTTCTGATATAATTTAA
This sequence comes from Rhipicephalus sanguineus, assembly GCF_013339695.2. Classification (NCBI taxonomy): domain Eukaryota; kingdom Metazoa; phylum Arthropoda; class Arachnida; order Ixodida; family Ixodidae; genus Rhipicephalus; species Rhipicephalus sanguineus. The sequence continues at coordinate 88,171,900 of NC_051182.1, read as the reverse complement.
TGATAATTAGTTTAATGAAATGATAAGCAAATAATTTTCCCGTCAAACATATCCACTTCCCCCAATCGACATTCACTTCAAGGATACTAAAGAGAAAAAAATTCGGCAGATCTCATTCATCGTGGGACTCGTTCTCATGCGAAGCAGTAGGCGAGTAGGGGCCTCCGCCGCAATTTTTTTATTAATTTAAGTCAAGCTTTGTGAGGCCGACGGACTTCTTCGTGCATTTTGAATAATTATGGGTATATCGTGGGTAGGCTGACAGCGAATAATTTTTTCGGAAGGGGGGGGGGGGGGCTGCACCTGCTGAAAGCCTTGACAATTTATGGAAAGCACCTATTTTAGGAAAGTACCTATTTGAAGAAGCAACTATAGGGGGGAGGGGGAGCTGGTAGCGCTCCCCCCCCTCCCCTACCTGCCCGTGGCTACCAGATTGATCGTGCGCTTACCATGCACGCCGACTACACTGACGACCTAATGGTATCCTACAGTACGACGTAACCACGGTACTCACACTGGAGGACGGGTGTCAGCTTTATCGAAATGAACTGCACGCTGCGGCTCGATGATGTGCATATTCCTCCGGGTTGATCAATGGTTGCTCATAGCTTGGCCAGTCATACGATTTCATATCTAATGTTTAAGGTGACGTTGCTGCGATATAACGCCATTACAGGGTCTTTCTCGTAAGCCGTTTCAAGCACTGGCGTAGATCTATGGTAGAATGCATGACTGCCACGCAGAACACTTGGGTTCGATTTCGGCTGTAACCGAGATTTCGAGTCTTTCCCTCCCCATGATTTTTTTCCTCACTGAGAACGCTGCTAACGCCTTCGCATTTTCTGCGATACAAGCTCCTTAACGCGATCGCGTGCTGATTTCCGAAAGGCTGTCATCGCCGCTCCAGGTTTGATACAAACTTTCAGTCACCCGCGGCTCATAGCCGCGTTCCACGGGTCCTGGTATATACGTATGTACTACACGTGACAGAAAGAAACTGTTTGATGAAGTACACGAAAATTATATAATGCTATTCTTGTAATGACCTGTTCATTGTGCTCGCCATACACTAGCCCCTCCCCCCTCCCCTCGCCCTTCGCCCGATGCAAATTTTGGTATGTGTCAGGTTAAGGAGACGACCACGAGAGCGTGCAGAGGTAGGCGGTTAGCTATATAGATAGGCAGATAGTTACATAGATAGAAACGGTCAAAGTGCCTTTGGTTCGTAAGAAACACTTCGCATTAAAAAAAGACTACTTTACTAGTTTTACCAAGTTACTCAATTATATTGCCAAAAGTTCCACCCGAAGACGTCCAGTAATGTAAAAACGTACAAAACAGAAGATGCAGGTGGCGACACAAACCTGAAGTTCCTCCAACTGAGTTACCACAATGGAACATATTTTGCAGGCCATATTTATCGCTAAAACAACATATTTATCGCTAAAAGTAAATTGCAGTGTGGTGTAACGCAGTGAGAGACTTAACAAAACACAAAGTATGGTGCAGTTTATTACGTCGCACTAACACTCTAGGCCTCATGATTTGGTACGTTTTAAAATGAAACACTAACTTTCGCATTCTGTTCAATTAATCAACATGTAGTCTTGATAATAAAGAAAATGGAGTTCCATAAACTTCTTCATTTCTCCAATGACTACGCGCCTGGTGACCACATTAAAACATGTAGAAAAAGTTTTTCGCAGGCGTAAATTGGTGGAGGTGCGCAGGGGCAGCTCCTTTTTCTAAGCTCTTCAATGTGCCTTATAAACATCTAAGGAAGAAACAACTTGGCACGATGTACCTTTTGCATGGCTCGCATGACGGCAAAATCGAGTTTAGAGTGAAGTTTCCCGGGCCGCAGCCAATGTCCAGGAATTGCTGACTCTCATTACATGGTGTCCTGAATGCCATTTTGTATATCTGTAGAAAAATTGCGTCGTATTTGTTAGCAAAGCTTGAATGGGACGCGTACCAATTGGTATATCGAAAGGCGCGCATAAAATAAAAGACATATTCCAGGTTGCTTATACCGTATACGTGTCTGTCATATGCAGAGTATGCGCGAGATGCTCCAGGCATTACAAACTTTTTTTGTGCTTAGCGGTCTGAGGTGTCACAATGATTATAGTTCGCATTCCTCTTATTTTTCCACCGACCGCCCTCTACAAAAAATGCGCTGGTGCTTGAATGCTCACACGAAAGACGCGAATTATATCCCGGCCTTAGTGGTCGCATTTCAATGAAAGCGAAATGCTAGAGGCACGTGTACTCTGCGATATCAGTTAACGTTAAAGATCTCCCGTAGTCGACGGTGTGCCTCATATTCATGTCCTAGCTTTGGCATGTAAAACCTCAGATATCATTATTATATTGATTTTGGGTTATCTATTTGGCACTACAGGTAATTGCGCAGAGCTATCCCGATAATTGATGCGAGAAAAACAAGAAAGTGTTTTTGGCCAAGATACCAGTCGATAGCGTAGGATGAGAACGATGACTTGAATTGAGTAAAACAGAAATCTCTCAAAAATGTGTCATGCTGCTTCTCGTATCGTCCACCGGAACTCGGCGCCAGTGTATATAACGCAGAGAATAAATGAAAAATGTGTAGGGATCTCGCTTTATAGAGTAGCCCATGCGTAGGTTTGCGCAGTTTCGTAGCGGATGAGGAACGCTAGCTCGTCATAACTATCCCTTGCTGGGAAGCGTCGCTCGAACTGTGCCCCGCACAATCAGTCGCGGTTTGCGCTCCTGAGAAAGAAATAATTTTCGGTGTGGTGTAGCGCACATAGACCTCAAAATCATCCATCCTGGAATTTCGGCACCATATCCTTACGTTTAAACAGTTATGTGATTATAAAAATAAGCACATGTTGCAGTGCCGTCGCTGATTCAGTGTGTGTTTAAAGGGGCTCTGCCATATTTTTCCAACATAGAGCGAGGCCGACGCCTTTACGACGCTTGAGCTAAGATCACCATCTCGCGGTGTGTTAAGGTATTGACAAAATTGAACTTCCCTTGAAAACGCCCCGAATGGGACGGACATTACGCGTTGCTGGTGCTAAACGCGGAGGCCACAGTAATGACGAATTGCTTTACCGCTCCCAGAGGGCAATATCACCCCGCCGACCGGGAGAGTGGTAGATATAAAAGGCGCGTTTGTACAGCCTCTAGAGTCTGTGACCCTGGCGCAGTGGATAGCGTACTTGGCATCTGTTGTTGCGGACCGAGCGGTCGTGGGTTCAATGCGCCTTGATGGAACTTTTTTTTCTTTGCCATCTGAACGTGTAAACTTTTTCGACATCGCTTTCGTGACGGAAATAGGTCACTGATGTCTTGGTGGACCCCGGCATAAAACACTTTCGTGTTCAGTCAGTCAGTCAAGAACTTTATTCATCGGTCCTGAGGAGTTTAGGCCGCCGGGGGATCCAGGGGGGACACCCTAGGAGCCGCTACCGTAGGCGACGCCCGAGTCGGGGCGGGAACGTGATGGCGTTCCGCCAGTTCTAAAATAAATTTTTCAAGGACGACATATTCACCTGAATTATTCCTGTCGAGAAGCTCTGGGCATTAGGTTTTGTTTTTGCGAACATCTCGGGAGCCAGAACACTCCCGAATGGTACAGCTTCCATCTTATTCTCTTCCTTGTTGTGGAGGGCCATGACTCTCTGATGAAAGAAATAATGTATTACTTACAACGCGCTGACGTAACAATGCAGAGGCAGGCGGGCTGCAAAGAATATCCACGTGTGGACAAGAATACCGCCGTAGTTTCGTTAGGTCATGCTGTTACAATGAATATCAATGAATATTTTCAGACAGATCAACTTCGGTAACGTCGGTAGTAAACTGCTGGTAGATGAAAACTTAAAGCGAAAACTTCATCGCAACCCAGGACAGATCACAAAGAGATGAGACATCACATGGCCCATAGCGCTTGTCCCTATAATAATATTGTTACAGTGGGTCCAATATTATTTGTTAGGGTTTAACGTCCCAGTATGACGATGTGATTATGCGGGATGCTGGAGTGGAGGACTTCGGAAATTTCTACCACCTGGAGTTCTTTAGGCACGCCTGGATGCACCTCAATTTAAGTACCCGCGGGCTTGAAGAATTTTCGCCTCGATTGAACATGCCGCCGCCGCGACCGAGATACGATCCCTCGACCTTCGGGTCAGCAGTCGAGCAGCATAACCACTAGACCCCTAGGGTGGCTCATGCTTGTCTCATGTTTTCTTTGTGGTTTTCCCTGGTTTACGCTGAAGTTTTCGCTTTAAATAGATGAAACAAGAATGATTGTTGTGACGCGACGTAATCTGCAGAGCAGAGTAGCGAAGTTGCGAGGCATTAATTGAATACGTGCTGTTCTGGACCATCGATATGCTGAAAAAAATTGCGGAACACTTTTCTAATAAATTGTCGCTGGTTCCTAACGGCAGCGGCGGTCGCATTTTAATGGGGGCGAAATGCAAGAGGCCTGTGTGCTGTGCGGTGCAGTGCAAATTATGGAACACCAGATCGTAGAAATTTCCGGAACCCTTCAATACGGCGACCTTATTAATGAAGTCATGTTTTGGGAACATAAAGAAAAATTTATTGAAAAAAAAATGTGGAATAAATTGAACAGATGCTTTTGAGCGCCTGTAGCCACGTACAAAAAAGTCGACAGCTGCGAATCCTTGGATACGTTGTAATCACCGACAATGTGATCAAGGAGATGCTTCAGTGTGTATTTGGTAGAGCATATACTTTGCGTGGATTGTTCAGTCAATTGTCGACACGAAGCCTTCACAGACATACTGACGCAGATGACAAAGGTGGCGTGCATAGAAACACAAGGGCTGACACTGGGGGACCTCCATAGCGGAAAGCACGCGGAAAAAGCGCGGGGCAATATATGCGGTTATAATAACAATCAATCAATCAATCAATCAATCATTTATTTAACGTGCCCAGGAACAACCGTCAGGTCTTTGTGCAGGCGCACGCCAAAATAAAACAATAAAAATAAACGATACAATTCAGACAGTCTCCAGAAATAATAATAATAATAATAATAATAATAATAATAATAATAATAATAATAATAATAATAATAATAAATCGTTTATTTAATGCACCTAGGAACAACCGTGACGTCTTTGCGCAGGCGCACGCAAAAAGAAAACAATAAAAAATTCACAGCTGTAGCACCGGTCGCGCCACCGGAAGCTGTGTTCGTGATCAGCGACTCGCAGGCTGCCGTCCGTTGCTTCGGGCGCGCCCGCATCTCGGGGCAGGTGGCCCACATACTCTAAACTCGCTATGGCAGCAGGGACGGCGGCGAGCTTCGAGTAGCGATGGCCTCGACGTCATCGTCCTCGCATTTCAAAACCGAAATTGCGACGGTTTTCCTCCTGTGGACCCCGGCTCACACCAGCGTCCCGCTTTCAGGCAACCAGGCGGCCCACACCGCGGCTCGAGGTCTCACTCACGGAGTCGCGGCCGATTCGGTGGGTGCCTCCACCTCCGAGACATCATGAAGAACGCAACAACAACGGCAACCGTAATGGCCGTGGGGCGATCGCCTGACCACATTCAGTGACATCACACATTACAGACTAAACAGACGCAAATACCCAGCACCACACGACAAATTCAACAAGAGACAGGCCGTAACTTGGAGCTTACTAGAAACGGACACTCACGCCAGACCGGCGATCCTACACTTCTGTTATCCGAGCATATACCCGACGGACGCGTGTAAAGGATGCGAGGAAAGAGCCACACGGCGGCTCATGCCTTGGAAATGTGCTGGGAGAGTTACTGTCGCTGCCGCCGCTCACTTCGCGACGCGTGTTAGGCAGGGACGAACTCCGAGAGCAGTCGTTGCCGCTACCACCACTTTGGGCCATCCTGCAAGCCGGAGATGTCGCCCGGGCCCCAGGACTTCGAGCCGTCACCTGATGCCATCATCATTGACGGAGGGTTGGAAACGAGAAGGGTTAATCCCCTCTTCCCCCCCGCCTCGCCCGAAGGAAACTGCCGAACGTTTAATAAAGTTTATTCATTCATTCAATACAGACACTGTTTAGGAGAAAATACAAATAAAAAGAGCAAGAACGCGTACATAAAAAAATTCGGCAGAGTCCACTTACCGTGAGAATCGGTGTTATGCGAAGCATGGGCGGGAAAGTGACTGTGACGAAATGTTTCACATTGAGCAAAATATGATGGAATGACGCTAGAAAAATGTGCAAGCGGTATGCGCACACATATGTTGAAGAGTCCCACATGTGTTATATAATCAGTTGTTTACTGCTGCGCAATGACGCTAACAGCAACATGGGTGTTATCAAGACCAGACGCGGTAAGCTCATATGTAGTGCTTATATTCTTCAAAACTGGATAGCACGAATTCGAACAGGAGAAACAAGGGACACAGATGCACAGGACAGGCGCTTCTCCCAAGTAAGCTTTATTCAGAAAAATTTCTCTAGATATATACACAGCCGAGTGGCACGCGCAGGCGCACTGCACGTAGGTTAGGGTCACAGTTGCAGTTTTTACAGATGTTATGCTTGTTCTTGTCCATTGTGCCGGACAACGCACACACGATTCACGAACGCTCGTGCGTTGGTGGAAGGAGTTCTTAGCAGTTCTTGAACAAGGTCATTGTCACCGTGGTCAATGTGGGCACCAGCAGCTGGACAGGACTTGTTATCGAATCCGGTCGATAACATCTAAGTTTAGTGAAGTGCAAAATATAGTGCAGCTGGTGGAAATCGTGGAAGCCTCTTACGAAGAAATGATCTATGATGCTTTCTATCCTGGACCTGGCAACGAGGTCTTGTGATGTCCTGTTCACATCGAAGCTGTATTTTATGCAGTGCAAGAAGCAGGCGTTGTTGGGTTTTGATTGGTTGGGTTTTGAGTCACCGGTAATGATGAGGGGCATGGTCCCCTCGGCAGAGTTATTGCAGGAACCATTGATCCGGTTCTTGCATGTTCTTTATTCAGCTCCGTCACTTTCTTTGCGTCAGCCGTGGGGCTGTAGAGGTTACGGTGCTCAGCTGCTGAGGCGAAGGTCGCGAGTTCGATCCCGGCCGCGGCGGTGGCATTTCGATGGTGGCAAAATGATAGAGGCCTGTGTACAGTGCGGTGTCAGTGCACATTAAAGAACACTTGTGAACACGTCTTAAAAACTGGCTAAAGATCACTGGATCAATGGTGAAATTTTCCGGAGCCCTGCACTACGGCGTCTCTCATAATGATATCTCGGTTTGGGATGTAACATCCCCGACAATTCTTATTATTATCACTTTTCTCGCCTGCCACTGTGTATATTCGTGGTTACTGTGTTGATTGAGACTCTGTATCACCTCTGGCACATACCCGCATAACATGAACTCTGGTAAGCAGGTATGTGCCACACATGACTGAGAGAAAGGGTTCATGATGTACGCGACGGGTATTTTGCGTTATTCATGTCATGACCAGTGAATCATGTTCTTCATGCACTGATCTTTCGCTATGCGAATTTTGGTATATTACAACCTATGGAGACCACCTCGAGAGCGCCCAGACGTAGGCGGATAGATCAGGACGTCCGCGTGTGCGAGGTGCTTCTTCGGTTCTCCAACTTTGCCTAGCGAGGCTTCGTCGTATGACCCAACGGCCCTGCGGTCGCCTGGATCAGTCGGTCGGTAGGTGGAGTAGAATTAACTGCTGCCACCAGTGGGGCAACCTCCACGGCCAATGGCTAATTTTGCGTGCACCAGGATAGTGGCGGTGGCCGATGCGACGGAGTCCCCTGACGCGCCGCATAGGCAAAGGTTGGGGCGTGAAAGGCCGAACACCTTCCGCGTGCTTCTTTAAATGCGATCTTCTCTCGGAATTTCAATGGGATAATTTCTTTTTCCTTCTTCCAATTCGGACAAGAACGTGGATATTGTCACAAGGTCGTGACGTCGACGAAGACAGCAATCAGCACGTCCGAGATGAAACTGCTTATTTGGCCGGACTTGTGGCCGGGAAGCTGAAAGTCAAACTAAAGCAATACGCTGATAGCGGCGAACAGAGTGTCGACCGTCGATCAACTGACAAGCAGTCCAGCGCGTCGGCTTTTATACGAGCGCTTTCGAACTTTCCAGCGATATCGCTGTTGGCGGCGTTATCTCTCGACAAAGCTGGAGAGAGAGAGAGAAGCAACTTTATTAAAGTGAAAATATTTTCACAGAGGGATGGCGGTCAGGCCGTGCCTGGCGGCCACCTCCTCGGCTCGTTGTATGGCCCGGAGCTGTACTTCGAGGCTCGTACTGCGGAGTACACTTTCCCACGCCTCGGGCGAGGGAGTGGTCAGGAGATCAGGCGGAGGTGGATCGTCGCTGCAGTCCCATAATATGTGAGAGAGGGAGGCGACGGAGCCACACTGCGAGCAGTGTGGACTGAACAGATCGGGGTAAATGTGTGTGTACACCAGTGGGCACGGGAAGGAGTTCGTTTGGAGGCGACGCCACGCAATCTCTTGTGGTTTCGTGAGTTTGGGATGCGGCGGTGGTTTCGTTCGACGCCCGAGGCGATAGTGCTGGGTTATTTCGTGATAGGAGGTCAGGGGCTCGCCGAGGTCCTCGGGGTTCGTGGCGCGGCCCACCACTCGGTTGACGAATTCTCGAGCTTGTCGGTGGGCGGCCTCGTTCCCCGGGTTTCCCGCGTGCGCAGGGACCCAGATGAGAGATATGGGAGGTGGATCCTCGTCTTCGAAGTGGGCGAGGGACTGAAGGAGCCTTAAGGTACCGGGAGCAACGGTACCGCGAGCGAAATGGGAGATCGCGGTTTTCGAGTCACTGAGAATCGTGGTGAACCCGGAGGTCACCGCGAGAGCTATGGCCGCTTCTCGGCTTCGGCAGGGTGGAGGGCACGGACGGAGCCGGCTACTCGTAAGACTGCGTTGGTGTCGAGGGGGGTGCGAGTAGCCATAACGCTGAGTGCGTACGCGCTTGGTTGAGAGGGGTAGCGTGCCGCGTCCACGTAGGCCGCATCGGGCCGCGAGGCGTAGGCGTCGTTTAAGGCTTGGGCTCGTGCTCGCCGTCTACCGTCGTGATGTCCAGCAAGCATATTATTCGGCAGTGGCTTGATGAAAAAACGTCGACGTAAAGGCGGCGGTATTGAGGCCGGGTCTGCGCCCGATTGCGAGGCGGTGAGGCCGATGCGAGCGAGTATCCAGCGGCCGGTCTTGCTGCCGCGAAGTCGCTGGATTTGTGCTGTATGGTGTGCTTCGATGAGTTCGTCGACGGTGTTGTGGATGCCAAGGCTGAGGACATTCGACGTAGAAGTCGTACGGAGGAGGCCAAGAGCCGTCTTGTACACTTTGCGGATGAGTCGGTCGACTCTGTCCCTCTCGGATCCCAGTAGGCGAAGGTAGGGCCGCGCGTACTTGAGACGAGAGATGACGAAGGCGTGGATAAGCTGGAGCAGGTCTCTTTCTTTCATTCCTTGCTTTCGAGCCGACACGCGAGCGATGAGGCGGGTCGTTTGAGTAACGGTGACGGTGAGGCGTTCTAGCGCGATGGTGTTGCGTTGATTCGATTGAACGAATAGGCCTGAAATGCGGATGTGGTCAACGTGTGGTACGGCTACACCGTTGACATAGACGTGGATGGCCGGTAGGGGAGGAGACTTATTCCTACGGCGGTCGGGAGGGCTAAGCGGTAAGAGCTCCGACTTGCTCTCCGAGCACGTGAGGCCCGCCTGCGTCGCGTGGCTAACGACGGCGTCGGCCGCACGTTGGAGGGTCTCCTCGATCTGTCCGTCTGAGCCTGTAGTCGCCCACAGCGTGACGTCGTCGGCGTAGATGGTATGACGGAGACCCGGGATCCGATCGAGTGAAGAAGGGAGCGTGCGCATGGCAAGGTTAAATAGGAATGGAGACAAAACTGCTCCTTGAGGGGTGCCTCTGTCTCCGAGTGTGAGGCGTTTAGAAGTGCAGCCGCCGGCCAAGGAAAATTCGATGGTGCGGTTAGAGAGGAAGTCGCATACGTAGTTGTACGTCCGCTCGCCCGGGTCAATGGCGGCAAGGTTGGAGGCGATGGCCGTGCGTCGCACCGAGTCGAAGGCCTTGTGAAGATCAAGACCGAGCACGGCGCGAGTGCCGGCTTTCGGCGGGGTCCGAAGGAGGTCGTGGTGTATCTGCACGAGCGCGTCTTGCGTAGATAGGTGGGCGCGGAAGCCGAGCATCGTGGGAGGGAAGAGGTCATTTTCTTCAGCGTAGGTCTGTAATCTGGCTAGGACAACGTGTTCTATCAGCTTGCCAAGACAAGAGGTGAGCGATATGGGGCGCAAGTTGGTGCTGTCCACCTTCTTGCCTGGCTTGGGGACAAATACGAGCTTCGCGTGCCTCCACTCTTGCGGTATGTGGCCCGAGCGCCAGCACTCGTTCGCGTACTGCGTGAGCGCAGCCACCGATTTGGCGTCCAGGTTTCGAAGGGACTTGTTGCTTACGCCGTCAGGACCAGGCGCCGAGGTTGTGCGTAGCTTCAGCATGGCCGCGTAGATTTCCGCTTCCGTAATATCTTCGTCCAGTTGGGGGTTCGGTTTGCCGCTGTACGGGGGCAATTTCTCCGGCGGCGCGTCTGGCGAGGCGACGACAAAGCTGGAACATTCTCGTGCGGCGAGCAATCTTAACAGATTGTTCCAAAACAATCGCGACGCTTCCTACACATCACGGCGAGGCCTGCGCAGCGCGTTGCCCACAGTCTTTGTGGATCAAGCTTCAACTCATGAAATATAACACTCGCGGCAATGCCCCTTCTGAAAAAGCATCGCCCCGATGCTTAAAAGCAGAACATGAATACATGCAATACCAAAGAAAACTAATAAAGAAAGCAAACATTGGATTCCTCAGTGTGCTTTGCAACTAGCCCAACTTTCCATTTTACTGTGTTGTGGCTGCGAGGGGGGGGGGGGCTTTAAAAGTGCAAACACCCGGCCTCTGCTAAACCCTCATGATCCCCTTTTCCCCCGACACGGCTAAGCCACGCACGACGGGACGTGGGAGGGGTCGAACCCCCCCCCCCCCCCCCCCGTTAGCTCGTGTTCGTGGTGTCGCTACACACTAAACGCCTGCTTGCGCAGATACCCCTGCGGGGGATTCCGCTGCTTGTCTGTGTGTGTTCTGTTTGGCGGCTGGTGAAGTGGGATGAGGCCTACGTGGAAGTTGCGCATCGCTGTGTTCTTATATATGCCTACGCCTACGCACCTGCAATGAAGCCGCTTCCTGTGGACGACACAGTGGGCTCATCGCTCCAGGTTTCAGAAAGTGATAACGCACGGCTTTCTGTGAGGAGAACATCTTCTTTGAGGTCGTGCACATGTGCGTGCACACACTACGTTGACGGCGGCGAGCGTGAGGGGATTGTTGTGGTTGTGGCACCGAATGAAGGTGGTAGTCCGGTCCAAGAAAATGTCCAGATGCCTGTTTGCTTGCCAGGTCATGTCGTCAACAGACTCTCTGTCGATAGAGCCGGCGACACGTCCTTAGCTGAAGCCACATTTTGTGTTGGTGAGGTATAGGCTGTCGAGGAGGGTAGCCATGGAATGTTCTACGTAGAGGAACTTCAGTAGTTGGCGCTTATCGTATCCGTAGACCACCTTAGTGCATGTGGCCCTTTGTGACATATATATTTATGCCGTTTGCTTGCGCAAGGGGAAACTGTGTCCTCGTACACGAGATAATTTTCTCGCTTATATCGCGGTTGTGGTGGTTCGCATTACCACGGGCACCCATTTCATTTCTATTGAGGGTTGTGTGGTAGGGATGTGGCTCGTGCTAGCTGGGACGACAACGCCTACCATGGACGTTGGAAATTCAAGCCACAGTCGCACGAGGTTGCCGTGTTCGTCACGCTCGATGTACGAGGTGCCCTTGTTTCTATTAACGAGGCCATCGCTTACGTCGATGTTGGCCGTGATCATCTACTATTCGCCGATGCTCTGGCGAATTGAGGCTGGCAGGCCACCCATGTCTCTTGCGCCCATCTTGGCCAGCTTGGTCAGGGCATCCTTGCGTACCTGCTCGTTCTCAGAGACAGTTATGTTATCGCATGCGTGATGACATAGCACGCTGTACATACCGTCGAGGGAACATGCGTTATAGCGGTCGACGTCCGCAATGCTGTATTATAGCCGTATTGTCACTTCATGGAAAGTTTATTTAATTGATACAGCTGTCATAGATTCATCTAAAAAAGGAGCAAAAAACTCGAGACCAGCCATGCAGGATAGCATTACATGAACAAGCGCTGACATTAAATTAAAGTTTTAATCGGAAAAAGACGGAAACATACACAAATCAGGCGTTATTACAGTACATGCGCGAAAGCTATGTTGACCCTTGCCGCAGTAACACCATAACCCACGCACAGAACACCCTCCATTATATTTGCAAAACGACATTTCTTTATCGTGAAGTCACCAAAGCCTGACTCACACATCTCACTGCTTTGAAGAGGCTCTCTATGAGGACATACTGGCCATTCGGAAGTGGACATACGGGCTGCGGAATTTAAACGAGAAAACAAGAACTGCAATCCAAATTATCCATGATTTGTGGAGAAATACTTACCGCTAGGATTGCCTCACATAATTCTTCTGCCGGAAGTCATACATCTGACTGCTTGACTGCATGCAAGTGCGAACGCTTATAACCTGCGTTGTCGTCCGATATAATCTGCACAGCTGCAGCACTTGTCACTCTTGGGCATCATTCCATGAATACGTATTTCGCCAGTGACATGCATGAAATTATTTGACGCCCCTTAACCTTCTAAACTCGGAACGTCTTGCTTTACTCGCGCAATGTAAACGGGAATAAACGTTTCTAAGCATTAATTGAGAGAGATTTTGGAGAGAGCTCTTTAATGAAAAATAGAGAATTCTTCTGGCGTATACAAAGGTGTCTACATGCTTCTCGATATACAGTAAGAGGGTTTCTTGAAGGGCCAGTTGGTGCATGATACTGAGGGGAACAGCGCAAAAAACGGGACGGAGAAAGATTGAACACACGACACAAGCGCTGGAAGGAGCCCGTTGTAAGAGAAATAAATTGCAGAAGGGTTTCTTGAAGGGACAGTTGGTACATGAGAGGTTTGAGTAAGAGGTTTGAGGACAGGAAGGCCCTAGGAGGAGGAAGATGCAAGGAAAAGAAACGGGGAAAAAAGGAGAAGATATTACTATCGTGGTGCGTACGTACCACAACGTAATGGTCATGATGTGTGTTACTTTACAGCTTATCAACTAAGATATTGTCCTCGAGGAACCTTAATCACTGGTTGAATAAACAGCGTGAAGACAGGACTAAGGAAGGTAACACGAGGACGTGCACTGTTTTTTTTTTTCAATTTCTGAGTTATGTACCAACTAGCCCGCCTTTCAACGCATATCCAGGACCCTTAACAAAGATTTAGAAATCTGACGCTGATGAGGAGGAGCAGACGTAAGTCGAAGTATCTTCCCGAGATGCAGCGGTGCTTGTGAAGTTGAGCATATCCTACTTTGAAGACAAACTCCTTCTTCTATGTATGCCTGGTAATCTAACAATATACGTTTGATTGATTCGAATGCACCACAGTTGTCACCGTATGGGTCAGTGGACAAACCAAGGCGGCAGATGTAGCTATTCGTGAACGCTGTGTTGAGGAGAAGTCGATGATAGAATGTCTCAACGTGACGAAGAAGATGGTGTAGAAGTCTTGATTTTAAGTCAGGATCTATCAAGCGAGAAAGAGATCTTGAGGCGAAAGTTTCCATAATTGATTCCTTTCTCCGCGGGCGTACTTCCCTTCTATTGCTGACGCATCTGATTTAGAGAAGTATCTTCGCCTTCGCCGTATTTTCAATAAATGCAAAGCTCCATGTGCAGATAGATCGGCTTTTCATTTCTGTATATACCGCCGTGTCCGAGAGTCCATTGAAACACACAAACGTGTCTTGCTGTCAACATAATTCACCATGCAGTTTATACACAGCGTCAGCAGATCAATGTTTCTCTTACCGTGTTAAACTATTAACTAGAAGCACGTCATCTGAACTCTGTGTGACATAGGAAGCCATTCTTTACATGCAATGGGAACCTCCTGGGAGATGGGTCATTTCAACAGATTCGAAAGCAGCTCTACAGAGCATGAGCAACATCGAAACATTCCTATTTTCTACCATTCTTCTCTTCGAGCAGAGTTCATCCTGGCAGGAATATGAACATGTCCTTTTCACTGCCTCCATAAGTCACGAGAGCGCATTTCATGACTTATGTTGATAGTCAACATCCTCATTTACGCCATGAGGCAAGCTTCTTTGCACCCACTTCGCATAACGTGCTTATTCCAAGCTCACCTTTACAGAGACGGTTCTTCAACTCTAGCCCGCGGGACTGGAACTCTAATCATTTCCTTCGCTTGAGGTCCAACGACATTCCAAGTTAGCTATGCCACAACATCCACAGGCTCTATGCATGCAGCATTTTTTACTGAAATCAACAATGTGCGTTAGTATTAACCTTATCAACCGCATGTAATTTTTGTTATTTAAAGGCAGCACTGCAACATTTTTTACCAGCTAGGGGTCTGACCCACCTGTAAAAATGCTGTCAGAGATAAAGTAAAAATGCTGGCAAGCCGTTTAATGTGGTAGGATATATATTATTATAGCTACCGGAGCAGTGCAACATCATTTGGAACGAAAATGCTGCAAGCAAGGCTCACCACGGAGAACACCTAACAGTTAAAAGCACCGTACTTTAGTTGTCAAGAATATGATGCTGTGTGGCAAGGAGAAGGCTTCCTCATAAAAATGCCCAAAAAGCGACACACATGCGTGTTTTGGTACTATAGAGCCGGTGTTTTGGTACAATAGAACAGGTGTTTGGTACCATAGCGACGTTTTTAACCCGGCTTTTCCGAGCAGAACGCACAAACCGCAGCTAAATTGCCTCCTACAATGTAATAACTTTTCGAACGCCTTCTCATTCCAAATAAAAGGAGGGGACCCGGAGAATAGTGGTAATATCGGCGTACAAAAACATCGAGGACCCTTAAGCCTCACCTTGAAGAGTGCAAAGTAATACCTTTAGCAGATCCTGTTCACCGCTTACCATTGCAAACCACCCACAATGCGCCCTTAAGGCAATACGGCTGCCCATGTAGCTGCAGACATTGTTGATGCTGTTGCTGCTGCTGCTGCGGATTATGAAGAATTATATCGTGGTCCTTTGTGATACGTTGGCAGCTTTCACGCAGCCACTAGGTAGCAATTCACATGGTGTGACGCGCTGTGAGATTCTACAATTCCATCACGAAATACAACAACCATTAACGTGAATCCTTTCGCGATATGACGAATGTAAATGGCCTCTTTGCGAAGCAGTTTAAAGCACTCTCGTGCCTCTGCGGCAGAATACTTGACTGCTACGCAGAATACCTGTGCTGGATTTCGGCTCGAAGAGTGATTGGTATTCTTTGCACGCATGGGATTTTGCGCTCACGGAAAACGCCCATTTCTCACTCACAGAGAGCGCCGACTTTTTTCTTGCAGCCAACGCCGCCGGCGCCAACAACAGATTTTCTGAGATGGACTCTTTAACGCCATCGCGTTAAAACGCCTGCGTAAGTACGTAATCATCTTTTTGAACAGCTATGTAATTCTGCAAAGCTTTCACATGACAGGCTTCGCCATGGCACTACGTAGGGGGATTCAGCTGAGGCATCTTCGTCAAAAGAGATGTAAGAGATATTCCCTTGCACGTGCTTGGCCACGCTAGGCGGAGTACACTGTGCTGGGGGCTAAAATTCGGATATACTAAAGCCTTGTTATTCTGCCATATGAGCAGGTGGCCGTTCTGTATGGCACGCTATGAACAGCCTGTACGCATCGCGCATATTAAACTTCTGCATTTCAGATGGGGCCGATGCCAGGCCCGTAGACTCGGTATATACTACGGGAAGTCAGCTTTACGTCCGTTATGTATTGCGCCATTTCCGTTATTGGACGGCATTCTGTTTTATCACCACTGAACGGTCGTGGTTAATTTCCAGACCACGTCAATAAATATTGCTGTCCATTAAAGAATATCCTCTCGAAGTGTAATGTGCTTTAAAAAAGAAAAAGTGTATGCGATGGTCGCTCGCTTGTACGTGTGACTGTCACTGCTCTCATTCTTAACTGTACTAAATTTATTGTCTTGTAATTTTCTCTGCGTGCCTGATCATTCATGTGGTAACTAGGGCTGCCTTTACGCATTATTTCTATGCTAAGAAACACAAACGGCCCCAAAACCCATTGCGGTTTGTTGATATACCGCCTTTTGCCCGCACGCGCGAAATGGTCGTACGATGCTCTGCGTCCCCAGGCAAATGGAAACGCGCTGATGGTGGCACAAAAACGGAAGTAGCGACGGATATAATTACCCAGGTTAGCTGGGTGTTTGTCCTTTTAGTTATCTCTGTGTTTACAGTTGACTTAAAATATAATCGAAATAAACATTACTGCAGTGTAAGGTAAAGATAAAAAAGGTAATTTGATGAATAATTTCATCCACGCTTGAAATATCAAAGAAGATAATTTCATATCATTCTTTCAAACAATCATATTAACGTAACCCGTAACACTGTGAAAAAATACCCTGTAATCGTAACTTCCGCAGTATCACACAATAAATTCTCCTTCGCGCTTTTCTTTCGCAAGCATTAATGTCAGGATTCTCTCCTAAATCAAACCTTCAAATACGCTTATCTAGTGTTCATTGTGCATTGGTTTTTTTTGTATAACGCAAGCATTCGTTCATGTCAAACCTCTCATTATGCTAGTTCATTTGTTCCGAGCATCACCATGCGTTGGAGCCACCTTCCACGGCATTTGGTTGGTAATATGCTCGTTATTAGTTTAAAAACGCCATATGTAATCTCACTTTATCAGCTTTCTTTGCATTTGTCTTTATTGTGTTGCATTTCTAGCTAAATATGTACCTTTTGCTGTATAAGATGTAGCTGTGTTTTCTATTCTTGTTGCGGTTGATTTAAGCCTGCTAAGCATTTTCGTGTTTTCTTGTGTTTTCTGCATGTAAATTTACGCCTTTCTGCAACGTCTTGGGGCCCGCAAGATAAATTAATGAAGAAATAAAATAAAAACAGTGTGTAACTCTTACATCAGGTAAGTCGTTTTTAAGGTGATTCACGCATCCTTACAGTAGCGGCAGATACTGTAGTGCCATTAGCTATTGATGACGCACTTATACATGGGAGGGAAACAAGCGAATTAGCAGCACATAATTGATATAGTTCCTATAAAATGTGTTATCTTCGCCAGCTCTGTGAGTGGTTCCCTTGACAGCACTTACATACGCCAGAATATTTCCCAACAAGATTGCTCTAAGAAAATTCTTAGTAGCCTCTATGCAAAATAGGGAGCAGGAAATGTTGAATGTGATCAAATTCATTTTAATGTATTGGCTATTGGCAAAATTCACGGAGGTAGGCAATACGTAGAAAACAAAGAAAAAGCTTGAAAAAGTGAGATATATCAGAATGTAATAAACAAAAAATACTGAGAAAACGCTAAATTAGTGCAGTGGGCAAATATATGGTTCGTCGATGCCTGAGTGAAATATGACTTAATGAAAGTATAGGCTCCTCAAAAGCAGACAGCGCAAGAAGCGAATACATTAGCTATACATTAGCCCGCATATTATTAGTCGCTACCGATCGTTGAGAGAAGCCTCCACGCTATGCCGCGGAAATTTAATTTTACGCAGCACTGCGCATCTAAGAGAACCACTGGTGATTCAGAACTTATTCTGGGTTCCCCAAGGAAGGCCTGGAATATACCTTTCGATAGACTGACGATAATGTGTGCTGAAACTGCCGCGAACGAAGTTTGGTGGTGTTCGAGCAGTGTCACTCCAGTTTCCTGAGCTAGGCCCCTCACACGAAGTGCGTAGAGATCTCGCACCGACGGACGATTGTGGAAAGGGGCAGAAGTGGACAAATCATTGATTCTGGAGTGTGAGGGGTGTTCCTTGTTTCCGTTCACCTTCAGAAAATATACAAATGATAAGTAGGATCTCTGTGGATGGAGCGACCACTCATTCGATTCGGCCTAGAGGCTTCCTACGGGGCTAGTTCGAAAGGCGCCCGTAGATAGGCGAATGCCTAGATGGTGGACAGGGTGAAGCATCTTTAGAGCGCTTGGTGTGGCAGACTGATAGATTATTGCCCCGTAGTCTCGGCGAATGCGTATGAGGCTTTTATACAAATTCATCAGACACTCTTGTCACTACCCCACGTAGTGCGTAACACTTTTAGAACGTTCATTGTTCTTATGCATTTTTTTAAAATGATTATTTTGTGATAAGAACGTCAGCATACTATCCAGGATTAGGCCTAAGAATTTGTGCTCCGTGTTCACGGAGAGATGTTGACTACGCAGTTCAATATCTGGATCAGGATGAAGGCTTCTCTTTCGAGAGAACAGGACACTGGTGCTTTTTTGAGGATTAAGACTGAAACCATTCTCGTTTGCCCATTTAGAGATCTTCTTCAAACCTAGCTGGAACTGCCGCTCACACATCGAAAGGTTGCACGATTTAAAACCGACCAGTACATTCTCGACATTAGGGCAATAAAATATATTTCGTGGGATGCAAGGACGCAAGGAATTCATTTAGAAAATAGTGTAAGAATTAAATAGTGTAAGAAATAGTGTAAGTGTAGAGTAAGAATTCATTCATTTAAATAGTGTATACCAAAGTACACCACCCTGCGGCACTCCAGTTTCTTGGAGGAATAGTCTTGATAGAACATTTCCTATTCGGACGCGGAATGTGCAATCCGACAGGTAGCTCTCTATTATATCTAGCATTCTACCACTTACACCAATGTGGGAGAGGTCTCTTAATATTCCAAAGCACCATGTGGTGTCGTAAGCCTTTCCCATATCGAGGAACACAGAAAGAAAGAACTGCTTGTGGGCGAATGCGTCACGGATTTGTGCCTCAATTCGTAGA
Organism: Rhipicephalus sanguineus; assembly: GCF_013339695.2. NCBI lineage: Eukaryota > Metazoa > Arthropoda > Arachnida > Ixodida > Ixodidae > Rhipicephalus > Rhipicephalus sanguineus. The sequence goes on along the minus strand of NC_051182.1, from coordinate 88,152,864 downwards.
AGGTGGTCGGTGGTGGATCTACCCTCGCGAAATCCGCACTGGTACGGGTCAAGTAGATGGTTTGTTTCCAGCAAATGCATAAGTCGGCGGTTTATCATCTTTTCGAAAAGTTTACACAGGCAGCTTGTTAGTGCGATGGGCCTCTAGCTCGTAACGGAGGATGGATTCTTGCCCTGTTTAAGAATGGAATGACAATGACCACTTTCCAAGAGGAGGGGACCTCGCTGGAAAACCAGATGATGGTGTACAGGAAAAGTGAGGTTTTTTTTGCGTTTCGGCAGGTAGGTTTTTCAGCTTGTCATATACCACACGGTAGGAGCCTAGGGCGGAATTACTGCAGCAGTTTAGCGATGCCTGCAGCTCACCTAAGGAGAAAGCTCTGTTGTACGCATCGTGTTTTGTACATTTGCGCTCTAATTGCTGTTTTTCTATTGTTGTCTTTTAGCGTTAGAATGCCTCGGAATAGTGCGACGAGCTGGACACTTGTTCAAAATGTGTGCCCAGAAAGTTTTCTTGGTCTTCCAAGCTGTCTCCTTGTGTGTTCACTACAGGCAGTGAATGTGCTTGTCTTGCTTATACCCTACGAATCATGTTTCAGAGTTTGCTTTCTTAGAAAGTGTAATAATAATAATATCTGGGGTTTAACGTCCCAAAACCACGATCTGATTATGAGAGACGCCGTAGTGGAGGGCTCCGGAAATTTAGACCACCTGGGGTTCTTTAACGTGCACCTAAATCTAAGCACACGGGCCTCAAACATTTTCGCCTCCATCGAAAATGCAGCCGCCGTGGCCGGGATTCGATCCCGCGACCTTCGGGTCAGCAGCCGAGCGCCATAACCACTACACCACCGTGGCGGGGCTGCTTTCTTGTGTATATGAATTGACGCCTCATAGAAATTTCTGCGAACTCTCCCTTATAGCCTGTCGGCAGGTTCTCCTGCCTTGAGACTTTGTGTTCTTAAAATTTGTAAGATTCTCCGCTGTCGGATAGTCTCGAAGCAACCTCCATGCTTTGTTTTGTTTGTTGCGCGCATTCCGGGATTCATTGTTCCACCATGGCACACGTCGTTTGCCACCGTCCACTTGTTTGCGGGATGGATTTGGTGGCAGCTATAATAAAAAAAAAACTATAGAGTAGTGTACATCTGCATCTATGCTTAAATCACACATGTCGGTCCAATTTAAGAGAGCATTGCTACGAAACTGTTTCCATTGGGCTTTGTCAATGTGCCATTTGGGAACTTCTGGGGGACGTTCAGTCACAATTTGTGGGCTCAACACTATAGGAAAGTAGTCAATTCCATAAGGATTATTAATGACTTTCCATTTGAGTAACGGTAGGAGCGATGGAGATGTAATGCCGAGATCTATGGACGAGTAGGTATTGTTAGCGAGGCTATAATATGTTGGATCTTTCTGATTCAAAGGGCATGCGCCGGAAGCGAAAAGGAATTGTTCAGTTAGACGACGTCGCGCATCGCACCGAGAATCGCACCATAGATTGCTAGGTGCATTGAAGTCCCCAAGGACTAGATAAGGTTTGGTAGTTCATATATTAAGGATTGGAATTCGTGTTTATTCAGTTGGTGATGCAGAGGTATATAAAGAGAACAAATGGTGACGAACTTGTTCAAAAGAACCGCTCCTACAGCCACATCCTCAAGGGACGTTTGGAGTGGCGTCGACATGCTGTTCCTTGATTATCTACAACGGCTACACCACCGGACGAGGCCATGGCATCATCGCGGTCCTTTCGGAAGATTATGTAACTGCGTAGAAAGTTGCTTTGTTTTCGATCTTAGGTGTGTTTCTTGTACACACAGCACTTTCGGTGAGTGTTTGTGTAAAAGTTCTTGGACATCATCGAGATTTCTAAGCAGTCCTCTGACATTCCATTGTATAATTTGTGTTTCCATATTGGAAGTAAAGTAGTGTTGTGTGTACGAAAGGAAGCCGGCGTTGTTTTACCGGTAAGTTGGAGCTCAAGTAACAGGGCCATCCTCGGGCCCCGTTATCGGCTTTTTTGTTTTGTTTGCGTGCTCCAAGGAGCTACGCCGCACTTTCGATACCAGAAGTACTGGAGTTGTGTCCATTGCCTCGTTTGAGACACTGGACGCCCGCGTATGCGAGCTGTTGTTCGTTTTTCTGACCTCGCCTGGCGAGGCGTGGTCGTTTGACCCGACAGCCCTGGAGTCGCCTGGATGAGTGGCTTGGTAGGTGGAGCAGACATAAGGGGACAGGGTAAGGAAAATTATCGATAAAAAAATGATTTTTTTCTTTTTTGCGCAATTCGAAATCTGCGGCCTTTTCTGAACCAGAATCAGTCATTTGTTTGTCTTAATGCAACTTCTTTTTGTCTAAAAATGACATATTTCAATCTTGTGCGGCGGCCTGCCATGCCTCCATTCCTTACGTAGGAAAGATTCCTTGCAGTTCAAGCATCAAAGTCGCATGGAGAGGTTACAGTTGGCGATCCGGAGTGTATTGGGCCCATTTAGAAAAGAATGGGCACAAGACTGCGAAACCTAAAGAAAACAGAGGCATCAAGCTTTCTAATGGGAAATCTATCTGGCTGGGGACGTCTTAGTGATGCCATCATTGACAAGCTCCAAAACTATTATGGTTTGGCCATTATAAGAAATATAGCCAGCTTGGAGGACATGCGAAAAACTATCTGTGCCACGTATTTCCACATGGCATCAAGGGATACCAATCCATCTCACGGCTTTTGCCCGATAGACGCTGACGCCTGCTCCAAATTTAACAAAGCCCAGTTGAGTTGCGAACGACACGTTCATAAGGAACAATTTCCAGCGTCTGTTCTTCGGGTTGTGGAGCTTATTTATCAGCAGCTAGCCAATCCAGAATTATTTGCTAAATGCCTCCAAGGGAAAACGCAAAACACCAACGAGTCGTTCAATCATGTCGCCTGGGAGCGCGCTCAAAAAACATTGTCCTCGAACACCAAACATTTAAAGATATGCACTCCAGATGCTGTGGTCACTTTTAATGATGGCAGTATAGGCGGGGTCCATGTGCTGAACTCCTTTAAAATTTCACAAGGGCGCTACACAGTGCAGGGCCTACGCGTCCTTGACATGCATCGACAGTACCTCGCTAATAGCGCTGCACAGCTGGCGACAAATGAGGCTCGCCAGGCATGACGTGTCATTACAAAAAGGAAACGTGATATTGGTGACGAGTATATGGCGGGTGCCTATTGAAAGGGTCCGTCAATTTGCCGCTATTTCGTTGTACTTTTATAATAATGCACATTTTCTACTTTAAAGGCGATTATCTCAAAACATGTTTTTTTTTGTACTCATGTTTCTTTATCTCAGCAACCGCAGCATCTAGGAGCACATATTTTGGCCAGCATTTAGATAACGCAATGGGGAATATACTGAAGCGGAATTATTATTGTGTGTAGAAGTGGTTTTGTTCAAGACGACAGTGTAATACCTATTACTAAGTTATAATTAGGTACGTGACGTAAAAAATATACAAAAAATGAGGACTACAAGTTTCAGCAATAAATCTGCTTCAGTAAGAAGAGGAAAGGCTTTGATCACAATGATAGTAAAAGAATTACTGCAACTCCTATGGTTATGGAGAAAAAGGTACATAAACATCACCTAAAATACATGGCGAGTATAGGGTCTACCCTGTTCCCTTAACTGCTGCCACCACGGGGGCAGCCGCCACGGGCGGTAGCTCACTTTGCGTGAGCTGGGACAGTGGCGGTGGTCGACGCGACGCTGACCCTTGCCGCACCGCATCAGCATACGTTGGACAGTGAAAGGCCGAACACCTTCTGCGTGCTTCTTTGCAATTAGATATTCTTTCGGACCTTCAGCGACATGATGTCTTTTTCTTTTTTCCATCTTGGGCAAGAACGTGAATATGCACCGTGGTCGCCGTCGCAGTTCACACAATGCGGCAGTTTCATTGAAGGTGTCCGAGGCATGGCCTTGGACACCACATTTTGCGCAGTTAGGCCGACCACGGCAGCTCTGAGAGCCATAGCCAAATCTTTGACACTGAAAACATCGGCGAGGGTTTGGGATGTAGGGTCTGTTGGTTGCCTTTGTGTACCCAGTTTCTATGCTCTGTGGTAGTTCGCTTGTGGCAAATGTCAGTATTAGGTGTTTAGTGGGGATTTCCTGATTGTTTCTTTTGATAACAATTCGCTTTACATTTGTCCCGTTTTGTTTTTCCAGCCTTCGAGAAGTTCACTTTCGCATAGGTCAAGCAGGTGTGTGCCTGATACTACCACACGCGTAGAGTTCATGGATCTATGAGGTGTTACAGTGATGGAGATATCGCCGAAAGTTACGAGGTTCTTTATTTTATGAAACTGTATTTTGTCACGAAGCTCGAGAAGCAGGTCTCCACAGGCCATTTTTGTAAATTTACAGCCAGCACCTAAGGTGGCGGTCAGTGTTCTTGAAACAACAAAAGGGGCCACGGTTCTAGCTGTTTTCTCAGTCTCAGTCACCACGTGATAGTGGGGGAATACGTCTTTGGGTCGAGTGAGGAAGTCCAGTTCATCGGTGCGTACGCGCTTTTAAGCGCTACGATCTTTTATCAATAGGAAAGCTCTATGCATGATAGCGGAATTCGATTTAGCAGCGATGGCGGCCACGCACCATGGAGCCCAACAACGAGACGCTACACGATATGGAAAAGATGCAGACGCCAGCCGTGTACCGCTACTATAACCCAATGCGCATAGGCCAAGGTTGGCTATTTGCAACAGGTTAACCCAGGCTACCCACAAGAATTGGGAAGTAACTGAAGGTAATAGGAAACAGCACAGCAAGGAAACATAGGAAAGTGAAGGATCAGAGGTGGATAGGAAAAGGCGGCCGCCGATTTCCTCTGGGTGGGTCAGCCCAGGGGTGCCGTCTACGCGAAGCCGGGGCCAAAGGGGTGTGATGCCTGTGCTGGAGGGCCTTAAAGGTCCAATCACCCAGTGTCGGCTCAACACCCAGGATCCCCTTTTCCCCGGACACGGCAAAATCACGCACGGCGAGGCGTGTCAGGGGTCGAAACGCACCGTTATCTCGGGTACATGGTGTCGCTACAAACAAAATGCCTGCTTGCGCTGAAGCCTAATGCGGGGGACGTCAGGAATAAAGCACGCTTGCTTTTCTGGCATCTCAACCATAATACATCTTTAATTGCCTTCTAGTTTCTGCTTCATGCACCGCAAGGTCTAGCTAAGGCATGTTCCCATATAAACAAGCTTGGTCACAAATGATATTCGTGATCGCGAACATCATATGCCATGGCATAACATTGGTACAAGAAGATAATTAGGAAGAAATTTAGCGTCGTGCCCATCTCAGCTCCAGGTAAACGAGCATGGGACGGTGCTTCGGTGTGAGTCTAATACCGTCGCATTTTATTTGTTGCCATTTTTTTAATAGACACTGTGGAAATTATTATACTCGCGTTTCTTAACGTTCAACGAAACTGAATGTGATTCTATGAAGCCAGAAACCATCTCAGTGTTGTGAACGTTACCTACGAGAAAAAAATGAGCCATTGGTCTTCATTCAGCCATCGGAGGCGAAATTTGATGCCATAGGGTATCTCAAAGTGTTAAGGATAGAAAATATACGGTTGCTTTTCACGCAAAGCAAGTAAATGAACGTCAAAGGTCTACAAGCGTGACATTTTGCGAACGTGGCAGGCAGCACACGCCGCTGTTCAACGAAAGTTGCAGCGTCCACTTGTTTCACTTGACTGTCATCCACTTGGGTTATTTATTTATTTATTTATTTATTTATTTATTTATTTATTTATTTATTTATTTATTTATTTATTTATTTATTTATTATCATACTCTCTGGGCCCGATGGCATTACAGAGAGGAGTGGTCTGAGAACAATACATCAATAACGGCTATTTTGAAGGCGGCAGATTCTTCGATTGCAGCAATGGAGGCAGGAAGGTGGGTCCAGTCACTGCTTAGTGGGTTATCGGAGGCTATTCAGTATATGTTCTTTCTGACCACATGGGTCCGAAAGAAGGTGACATTTGGTATGGAACTTGATCAGCTATGCCTGCATTAAGCCAATTCAGCTCAATGGGTAAAGTCTACAATTCAGTCTTCCACATAATACCGTCACTAATGTGCCGTTATTCATGATGGCAACCATTACATAAACATATTTTATGAATTACGCACAAATTCTCTGGTCAATTCCTTCACGCGTTACCGTCGCCAATTATCTTCAAGGGAGAGATCCATTTCTAATTTTTTTTTCTTATCTTAAATGGTTCATCATTGATGCCACTTACTTCTTTCCTTGATTCCTTGAGGGCTCAGCCTGCCGTCGTGTTTTTATTGTTCGTAGGAGTTCTTTTAAAGCTATTTTTCTAAAAAAAGAGCATGATTGTTATATGAACAAAATTTTCGTAAACCATACGCTGTTCCACGTAGTTGAACGGCTTTATAACGTTTTTACGGGAAGCTGAACCGGGTATCTGTTCACGTACACACTATTACGTGAGCCAGAATAACTATGATTTTTTTCGATGGTGTACTTATGGCTGTATTTAGAACTTTTACGTATATATAGAATTTTAGATGCATGAATACGAATACTTATATAAAGAATGCTGATGAAGAGCGGAGAAAGCTGGTTAAAATCAAGACACGGTTTCTCAGAAAGATATTTCTGGAAAGCTTAGAAATGAAAGAACAGCCTTGGCTCTTTTACTTTCAATTGACGCCATTCACACAGGGTCATGATGATAATTATGATGACGATGACGAAGTGTCTATTATGGTGTCTTCAAAATATTAAAAGCAGATCTTGTTTTCCGATATTGCACAACTAATATCTGCGTGGACCGTTGCTCCTAACGCTATGCGATCTGTTTGCTTTCAACTAAAGTACCGAAAGTGCAACTTTATTTGGAGCACTTTGCTGCGGCACATCACTTCTCATTATGAACTTGCTCGAAGAGCGTATTTGCGATACTATAATGAGGGTCTACACGACAGTCAGTCTTTTCATGTCGCATAATAATTGGCAGTAGCGAATATTTTATATGAAACGAGGTCCTAAAGCATGCTGCTAAGCTCGCGTGATGGCCCCGAAATGATGACAAGGCGGATAATAAATAGTTGAGAGCATTTTCAACTGGCAATGCCGTTCGCATGTATAGCAGTTTCATGAAGAAAAAAAACTTACTTTCAAGGTTGAACAGCAGTCGCTCGCAACGATGATCTGCCTGTAAGCTTGCCAGAAACACAGCAATGTCAAGCACGGAAGCAAAAGTTCGACTGAAATATGCGTCTTCGGTTGTACTGATTATCGATTATTTTGTGCAGTCGCTGTGATAAGAAGTCGCGCAGTGTCCCTTTCGTAACAGCAACAGATCATACGGACGGCTCTCAGCCTTTCTGTAAAAATAACAAGGACACAGCAATGAGTCCCAACATTAGTGATACAGAAACCCTGTTTAGCAGCAACAAAAAAACGTCACGTGCTCTGCTGACTTCCTTTGTCACCAACCGAAATCACATATAGAAAATTCGTCCTTTGTGCGCAACATCTATGGACCGACAAAGCCCCCGCGGAAATGTTGCACAGTTGAGAAAACTGCTACGCGCAAAAACAATTGTGATGCAGCCCTGTGTGTGGACAATGGGTGGCATATCGTGGCAGTGTAGTGGTAATTGTAACGGAAACGAAATGCTAAGAAGTGATCTACGAGATTTATACGAACCAGCGCGTGGACGGGGATGCTTCACTTGTGCTTGCAATGTCAACCCGGTCTAGTCCACCCTCTGTTATGACCAACCTTTTAAGGAAAACAAGGAAGCATTCCATGCGTAGTTGTTTTTCATGTAACATCTGTTGCACAGGTGTTATATTTGAAGTGCGCTGCATATGCGACATCATGGCTAGCAGCTTCCATTGCACTGACTCCGCAATGTATCTACATGCAGGAATTAGATCCTAATTATAGGTAACAGGTTTTGATATATTAATGATTTAAAAACAGTAAAGGACCACGAGTTTCTACAGCAGGGAAGCCATACTCCGAACTAAATGGACAGAAAATTTCAGTGGTCTGCACCAGATTGATACCTATAGGGGAGAAGAAAGATTTGGCAATGGTTTTCAGTACTATTTCTGTAGAGCTCTCTGAAGCATTTTGAACAGTATCCAGGAATGTGTCAATTTGTGTGTCAACTGGCAGCTGACCTTCGCAGAACTCTAACCTGTGTACTTTGTGACGAGGTAGTGATTTGTGAACTTCGTATTCAATCTTTTTCAAGCGGAGCTTGTACTGACTCATTTGTGTAGCTGGTGGTGTTCCGAAAAGCCCTCCTCACCCACAGCTGGCACTCGCGCCAATAAACAAGAAGTAAAAAAACAAAATAAATGTTCTTCCAGCAATTCTCGTTCGCACCGCGGTACTTTAAAGGGACTGTCTACCGCTCAGAGAAATTATTTTCTTATTGTGGTGAAAATGAAAAGATCGTTCGTCAAATCGGCGGCAACGAGCATGCTTTTGCCCCATAAAAATGAGTTATATTTTTAATTTGATGTTGAAAATCGTAAAAGAATGACCGCTGGCATCACCCAACACAAACATGTAAAACATGTAACACAAACATGTAAAAACAAACTGTAAAACTTGAAATCGTATTTTACGCACATCAGGCAGCTTTCGGTGGCGTAAGAGAGTAAGTTGTTGCTTTTTTTTTCTCACGCATCCAAAAAGGCGCCAGGTGGCGCTGGTTGCGGCGCCGTCTTCTTTTTTTTCTTTTGAGCCTGGTGGCAGACATGTCACCGCCCCGTTATATAGGGGAGGCTCATAGCATCCATCCATCCATCTTCTATTTCGTATGCTTGAACTCGTGCGCTATGCCATGCGGCCCTCCGCGCTGGTCGTATTGTGCCGCTGTATTGTTGTTATGATGTCTCACGTGTGCTGCGCTGTGTAGACGTGCATTTATCCTATCTTTTTGATGACTCAACTTGACTTGGATTGCGGCAGCAGTGGTAAAATAAACGCATGGACTGCGATTACACCAAAACAAGTGTTCGATAATCGTATATTAAGGCATCATTTAACCGCTAGCGCTCTGAAACAGACTGTTACATTCATTGTATTCGTGTTCAGAGAAAATAAAGTAATCCTACAGAAATCACATGTGCTTTCGCTTTTAATTTTTACCGGCACCACAATCGTCATCGCGTCCACCAACCACTAATGTGGGCATGTTTCACGGCAATGGGAGAAGGCCGAACGCAGATAGACAAATTCCATTTTAAAAATTTCTACTCGCTTTCCAGAGAAACCGCTGCAAGGTTGGACACATCAGACGGTGCGCCTTCTATTGCGGTACAAAATCGAAAAGCGATGAAGGACGGTAGACAGTCCCTTTAAACACTAGTCAACGCGTCCATTTTTCTCTTTCATGTTGTTTATTACAATGCGTCTTTAAGATTATCACGAACGTTATGATGTAGTGTTGCATTCACTAAGCCGCAATAACCGCACAAGAACTACTAGACAAGCATTGAAAGGCTAATACACATGCACTGTACAAGTCCAGAGAGAGAGAGAAATAAACGTTTATTTGTGAAACAGTGTTCCGGGCGATGTTCGGTATCACCCTAAGGTGGGAGGGCTCCCTAGTCCAGGAACCCTCTGGCTTCAACTGCCCTCTTGGCCCGGATGACAAGTTGTCGCTGGTCTCCCAGGTCCTCCGAGGGCGAGCTTGGCCTCCCACGTTTCGGTTAGGTGGTCGTCGTTAGTGTTTAGTGCTGGATTGACGTCCGTCTCCGGTTGCATATTAGAAAAACAAGAAAATCCTTCAAAATCTGTCCCACAGAGAGGCTGGCAAGGATGAGCACCTCACCAGGATTGGGTACCAGTCTGGTATGTTAAATTCTTCCTAAATATCCTTGAGAAACAGTCACACGAATGAAATGCATACTTGAAGGAATGGTTGGTTCTAGATTGCAACCTTGCATACGCGTTTTCAAAAACTGTGCTTTCCCATGAGGAAGCAGATATCGAAGGTCACTTCGTCAACAGAGGTTGGAGAAGGTAACGTAGAGTATGTGAATAATGTTAAAATCTTTTCATTTAAGGTTCGATGAAGTATATCCCAAAATAGAATGGCATCTTCAAATTTAAGGCTACGCGTTCATGCTTGCATATCTGAACTAAACAGAGGGATATTGTCACGTTGTCAGGACGGCAAGGAAGACGGCAGTCGCGCTAATAAAGACGCAACTCATAATTCTTGTGTCCGGGAAACAAAAAAGACATGGCTGATCCCTCCGTCATAGGAATCGGTATAACACTAAAGTGAAACGTGTCTTCACAGAAGTAGTGCTCATTGTGTAGTGATATATGAGAGCTTGTACAATGTCTATTCGTCTTTGGCAGCTATAGCACCGTTTGACGTGGATGCATCCATGTTGACAGCATGTCTCTATCGCCACGACTAACGCCCATGATTATGATTAAACCGTTGTGGTACTGACGGTGTGAACATATATTTGGACACAGCGAATCGTGAATCCCGCGTAAGGATGATATCAACAAGCTCATAATCAACACTGGTACCCGGTATGCACTTCTTCAAAGCGTCGTCAATTAAGAAAAGAAACGGCACGGTGTGCACTTTCTAGTAATGGGTAGCCTACGCCTGTGCTCATGCATACATAACAGGCACTGCGCTTCAGCAACACGGGAGGTAGGTGTTCGTAGCCTGAGCCGCAAACGCGTGCGTCCCGCTGGCGTCTGTCTCGCAGGCGCTGCTCTCGCTCGACCAAGCCACGACATTCGCCCGTCGCAATCGTGTCCTTTCTGCAACGCATATTGCAGCACTTTTGTTAGTCGGTGCTCTCGCAATTGAAGCAGTCGGTGGCGGAGAAATCCCGTTGGTGCACGTGGAAGCTTCACTACACCGATGAGCCGACGCACGCTAACACGAAGCCAAAGGCAAATAACGTAACTGCGTCAAGGGTGCCTCGGCGACGCCAGCGCGGCCAGTATACCTCTCTGGTATCGAGACGCTTTAACCATGACCTCCGATATCGCGTGCAATCTCGGAGTAAGGGCCAGTAAGTGTGGATCGTGAAGCATTACTTCTTTTCACATCTCACAGACGGCGGCACCGCCCCGCTCCGCCCGCCGAGAAAGAGAATGTGTGAAAGATATAAGGCGCGTGTCTAGTCTCCCGAGTTAGCTTAGTCGGTAGGGCGTCGGGCGCTTGCCCTCGCAGCCGCAACGTCGTGGGTTCGATTCCTAGCGGGGTATCTTTTTCTTGGTTTTTTCTGTCTCACCCGTTGGCGTCCATTTTATCAACATAATATCCGTGACGGATGTACTTGGTGGACCCCGGCATAAAACACTTTTCGTGTTAAAAAAATGTCGCCCGCATCTTCCCACGGGGGGAACTCGAGTAAATGCGTCGCAGAGTGGAGAGGCTTGCTGCCGGCACGAGACGAGCCGAGCATGCGCAGTGGGGGTGTGGAGGGCGCCGCCGACGCCGCAGGTGCGACTAAGAAATGCTCCGCATTTGAAAGCTGCACATTAACAGCGGCGAACAGAGTGTCGGCCGCTGATAAGAGATATACGGCAAGCTGCATCGGTACCTATACATGTGGCATCGAACATTCGAGCCTTATCGCCGGAGGCCGCGTGAGTTCTAAAATGAACTCAACTGCTCGCGTTTCCGAGCTCAAGCCTATCAGAAGATTCTGAGACAATCTGGAAGGTTCCCGGACATTCAGCAGCCGTATGCACAAGGAAGTGGTTGTACGTATAACGGACCAGTTACATAAAAATAGCAATAGAAGTGCGCGTGGCAGTGCCCCACTATAGAGCATCGTCCCGGTGCTTGTAAGCGAACATGCAAGGGATAAAAAAACGTGGTTGATCCCTCCGTCATACAAACCGGTGTAAAACGAAAGCGAAACGTGTCCTTGCAGAATTAGTTGAGTGTTTATTATACGACAGAAGAACGTGTTGTTGGGCGAGTTGGTGCTTGCTGAATGACATAATGCAGCGCTAAAAAAACACACACCACAAAGTAAGGAACACAAACCGACGGGACAGGCGCTACTCACAACTTTAATGAAGACTACAAGATTGTGGCACATATATACACATCCCCATGCGCATACGCAACGTCACAAACCATAGGGGGCGTATCATATCAAAGATTTGAAAAAATTGTGTTCCGCATTGTACAGGAAGACAGACATCTGACTGACGCAATCATCATTCTTCTCTTTGATGTAGAAAGCCTCGAGAAGTTCACGCGCCATTTTATCATGGCTTTTTGCCCAGAATCCTCACATCATTAAAACTTGGCACATAAGAGCAGGTCTTACAATGCGCCGAAAGGTGCGCAGTGAAAACCTTCTTTAGATTGTTTGCGTGTTCCCTTATGCGGTCATTAACACATCTGCCCGTTTGTCCCACATAGGACTTCCCACAAGTTAGTGGTATTTCGTATACCACCCCCGTCGCACACCGAGTGTATGGGGTGACATGCTTGACTTGGCAGCCCGTCTTTGAGGCGCCCATGATGCGGGGGCACAGTTGGGCCAGCTTGTTGGGTGCGGAAAAAACCACAGGTACATCGTACCTGTGAGCCACCTTTTTCAAATTGTGGCTCACCTTATGCAAGTAAGGCACAACAACCGGCCGTTGGCCGCTCCGCTCACCAGCTGTAGCCGCGTTTTCCCGCGCCCCTGGTTTTAGTTTGCGGTGCAGAGATCCTGCCACAGATGCAATGACCGAATGAGGGAAGCCGGCTTTTGATAGCCGATCCAATTGGTGAAGAAAGCTGTCCCGCATCTTGTGCTCACAAGACTTTTTGAGCGAGGATCCCAGACACTACGAGTTCATCGACAAACCAGGTTGCACAGTGTCGGTGTTTGGCAGCTATAGCACCCTTGTGGAGGCTCGACGTTGACGCCTGGTGGCACATCGCCATTCCGACGACTAACGTCCATGAACATGATCAAACCCTTGTGGTAAGTGTAGTAGTTAACACACACCTGGACGCAGATGGCTTCAACATGCGCGCAATGAACACTATCTATACATGCACTCTTTAAAAGCGTCGTCATTTGAGGAGAGAAACGGCAAGGTATGCGCTCCCTAGTAGTCGGTGCCAGCGCACTTGAAGCTGTAGCAGGTACAGAAATATCGTTAGTTCATTTGGAAGCGGCTGTGCGCTGGCGATGAAGCGCCACACGCTGACACGAAAGGCGAATCGCATAACTGCCTCGATGGCGATGAAGAAGCGTCAGGCGTCGATAATCTGGTCTGCTGTAAGGCGCGCGGCTGAAGACGCAGATGGGTCACTCCATGCACCGCAGTTTAAAAAAACTTACGTAAGGGTGTTGGATTGTGCATAGTCGATATCTGCAGCGCGCTGCTCAAACGCAAGAAGGACTAACTGTGATAGTTTTAGTTGGCGCTTGTCCTCTGTACACATGTGCGTTCTTTTCTAGCGTCTTTCTTTGCGATGAGAGCCGCGCGCTACAAGTCTCGCACTGTGACAATTTGTTCGAATTCGTCCTGTGGGTGTTATCTTTGCGCGTCCTTTGTGCTTTAGCGGCGCGTTGCAAGCTTCGATCTGCTGGTTGTTTGCATGCGATATTCCAAATTCTTACTATCGCATTCATTGCTTCACCCAGTCGGCGAAACTGGGACTATTAGCATTAGCATTAGCATCGGTTTTGCTGTGGGAAACACCGCGCACACTGCTTGCTTAGCCCCTCCACAGTTTTCACGTTAGTGGAGCTGAAGAACCCTTCCCTACATGCTTCACCACCCCTCAATCTTTCATGAGGTACTCATTGTACAAGATAACTTTGTTTCTTGTTTTGTACTGACTGTACACAATGCTGGCTCGTCTTGTTGCTTTCATACGTCTTCGCTCTACTAGACGCTTCGCGAGTACTTTTGGTATGCGCACTCATGTACGAGCCTTCGTGGCTTACAGTAGTTTTATTTAAATACACAAATTATGCTTGCGCAAAGAACTTAAATACATAATTCGTGTGTGTATGTGTAAACGCCTGGCATTCCTCCTATTACCGTCTGACGCTCGCTACCATCTCCGCCGCATCAACATTTAAAGCGGGCATACCTGACACACACATGTTACCGGTGCTCTACTTTTATGAAGCAACTCCCCGCGATTCCAGTCATTTATTTCTGCGCGTTAATGCTGCGCTGACACAAGCAATTGCATGAAAAAACGCTCCATGGCAGAGTTTGCTGAGAAGTTCCACTGGTCGCTTCACAGCGATCGTGAATGAAAAAAAAAAACGAGAATTGAGTAATGATTTAAAATAGGACGAAAACGTAACCTTGAAACCAGAAACAGTGAAGAATAAAATACATTTCACTGCCCATGTGTCCATACATGGGCAACAGACCACCACAGAAAGCGTTTTTAAACCATGGAAAGGAATATGGAAAACAAGAACCCGCCGTGCTTGTCTAGCGATTATGTAGCTGGACTGCCGACCCGAAGGTCGCGGGCCGAATCCCGGCTGCAGCGGCCCCGTTTCGATGGAGGTGAGATGCATTGAGGCCTGTGTGCATTGGTTTACATGCACGTTAAAGAACAGGTGGTCAAAATTTCCGGAGCCATTGGCTGCGGCGTCTCTCGTATTCATATCGTGGTTTCGAGAATATTATTATTAGAAAACAAGAAGGATACCATCTTCCGACAAACAGGCATATTATATTCCATCATACATTTCGCATCACAAAAAATAGCGATAGCAAAATCAAAGGCAGATACAGGGCCAACAGTGCGAGAAGAAACTTTTAAAAAGTAAAATGCAGGACTCATTCTCACGTGAATCAAAATTTTTTCCGCATACAGCTTGTATCAGTGTGTCCATTTCTTACGCAGGGTTGACACAGGCAGAAGTTTTGCTTGCATCTCCATTCCAAATACCGAGTCGGACACTTACGCTGCAAATGAATGATATGTTCGTCGGATGCCACTTGTCACGTTTAACTTTTGCTGCCCAAAGAAGCCCTCTCTTCGTGTCTCTTGGAAAACGATACAGCGTCCAGCCCTTCCCGGAATGACTCGTGCACTGCGGCACGCTACACCCGACCATGCTGACGGTAGCGAGCGTATAGAACTGGAGGGAAACGAGCGCCGACCGAACAACAAGGCCCACGCTACGCACGAATGGTCTGGTGGAGCATTCAAAATGGCGGCCAAGCTGCAGCAGAGGCGGCCAAGGAGGCGGCAATTACCCTTTCAAAAGCTGACATCCCTCTAAGCGGGGTTGCGTGCGTCGAGGCACTCTACGTGAGGTTGTATAATATGCTCCGAGTTCAGATTTTTTCGGGGCGAAGCACCTTAAGGTCTAGGCTTGTCCATTGTGCGGTGTCCGTGCTCACGGCACAGCACCATGTAAATTCCCCTAAAAAGGTTCAGCAATAGTATAATACCAATTAGAATTGTGACAGAACAATAAAGTACACCTAGAATCACAAACCCTTCATACTAGTTTGCGATTTCAACATAGACATTATGGACCTTAGGACCTAGCTTTGTCGTTGACGCTCACGCTGGCTGGCCTTAGTGCAAGTGCTGGCTTGCCTTAGTCCAGGACGCCACAGGCAGTTGCCGCCCTGCTTGCCCTGTCGATAACACTCATCCGATTTTCAAGGTTATCGCTGGCCAGCAACTGCTCCCACCGCTCCACACTCGCTTGGTCAATGGGGAGCAGGCCCGGGATGCCGCGGGAAGTTCATGTAATGTGTATTAGTGTGGGCTTCACGGGGCACCATGGACAGCGCGCAGGGTATACCGGTGGGTGCATTTTATTTAGCAAATGTAAGTTTCGATGCGTTTCGCTCTTGATTAGGCCCCAGCTGGCAACTTCCCCCTTTGTGAGCTTCTTATGGGGGAGGTAGTAGATACGTCCGAGTCTCTTGTAGTAATTTAGGATGGCCGCATACTCAGACGGGGCAGGGTTAGCCTCCTTGGAGGCAGGGTTATGGGGTTCCCGGTCTCTTGTTTACCCTCGAGCCACTCTGTCTTCCACCTGGTTTCCTTCCAACCCCATGTGATCCGGCGTTCATATTATCCTGTGCCGGATGATAGGGTTTCATGTGTCAAGAGTGGCATTGGGTTCTGGCACACCACGGAGAATGCTAATCGCCACTTGACCGACTCGTCCATTCAAGAAATTTCTACAGGCCGCTTGAGAGTCCGTGAGGATATCTAGTGACCGTCTTTGGGGATTGCCGGTGGCAATGGCCAAAGTTATGGCCGTTTCTTCAGTCTCCATAATGGAAGAGCAGTGGCTTGATGCACTGGTGATCTCGCGAAGAAAATGGACGACCTCCGTGGCTACAGCCTTATTGCGATTGCCAGTGTAGAACACTGCATCTACATATCTTGCGTTTGTCTTATTTGAGCGCTCTTTCCTTGGAGCCTCGACTCGGGCCTTCCATCTACCATGATGAAGCTGAGGATCCATATTACAAGGTATGGGGCAACCTTGTAGGTAGCTTTGAGGTTTGATGGAACATGTTGTTTTTGGCGATATGTCGAAGGTGGCCCAATTTCCCCAAGGCGCCGCAGTAGGTCCCTGCCGGTGGAAATCTGCGCGATTCGGCAGAGTTGGGTGGCCAGTAGCTCTTCCCGTACCTCTTCAAATGTGTTATGAACGCCGAGACTTAAAAGTTTGTTGTCAGAGGTTCCTAGAGGAAGCTGAAGGGCCGCCTTGTACGCCCGTCGTAACGTAGCGTCTATTTGGTCTGCCTCCGCTTTATTGAGACGCTGAAAAGGAAGTTTGTAGGTCACTCTGCTGACGACGAGGCTGCGGACGAGTTTCAGTGTATCATCCTCTCGCATGCCGTGGCGACAAGTGATCACTCGCGCTATCATACGAGAGACCTGTAGAGTGGTGGTGCGAAAGGTGCTGAGAGTGTGGCTGCTCCGACGGTTCGACTGAACCCACATACCCAGGACGCTTTTTCCGGTATTTCTTGCCCGGCCAGCATAATGCGTAGTGGATGGCTGGGATCTTGGGGGTTAGGTTTATTTTTCTTCGAATGTCAGATGCGGAGAAGCTCCGACTTCTCTTGCGGAGCAGGCGAGGCCACACTTACGCACGTAATCCTCAACGCAGGTAGCCGCTTGTTGCAGATGAGTCTCCTTTTCTGTGAGGGAACTCTGTGTGGCCCATCGCGTTATAACATCCGCATAAAGCGCATGGTGGACTGCAGTCAATTTGTTGGAATTTCCCGCGGGAGGCCTATCATTGCTACATTGAAAAGCAGCGCGGAAACGACAGATCCTGTGGGGTTCGCTTGTTAGGAACAGTCAGTGTGGCAGATCGAAGTTCGCCCAGCTATATGGTCGCAGTGCGATTTGTAAGGAAAGTCCAGACGTATTCACAAGTTCGGTGGCCGCAATTGAGGGCAGGTAGTGAGTATAGCATAGCTCGATGACTGACATTTTCAAATTCGCCTTTAATATCCAGGGCCAGAAAGATACGTGAGCTCCGTGCTGGGGTACTGTCTCGAGGACTTCTTCTTTAATTTGAAGCAGCACATCTTGGGTTGATAAGCGAGCCCACAAGCCAAACATGCTAATAGGAAGGAGTGAGTGGTCGTCTAGGTAGTTCTCAATACGGGTGGTAATCATTCTAGTATAAAGTTTGCCAAGGCAGCAGGTCGAGAGATGGGTCCCAGGTTCTCGATCTGAAGCGCCTTGCTGGTTTTGGAATCAAAATTATCATGGCGTGTTACCATTCGGGCGGAGCAGTACCCTGCTCCAAGTGCTGCATTGAGGAATGTCGTGAGATCATGCACAGCTGCATCGCTGAGATTCTGCATGAGGCTATAGTGGACATCATAGGCCCCGGGGGCTGTATTACGAGTGCTACTGCGGATTGCGGCATAGCCCTCGTCAAACGTTATTGGGCTGTTGAGGTTGTGGTTTGGCTCCCCCTGATACGTGCCCTGATAGGGAGGAGAATTTCTGGTGCCAGAGCACTTGCGTCGCACCTGCTCCAAGAGTTGATCTTCAGTAACTGCGTAGGTGTGGGACTAGTCGTGTTATTACATTAGTATTTTAATTTTTTGTTTTTGTAGGGTCGATAGGAAACTAAGATATTATAAGTGCAGGCCGTCCTCAGTGACTTTCGAAAGCTGTCCCCGAATTGAGCCCAATTTAGGTGGTTTAGTTGCATCGCATATGGTTTTGCCTGAGTTGTTAGGGAGGCAATTTTAAGCTTTATTTGCGATTGTGCTTCTCGGTTTTCCACCTCTTGAAGAGGCTGCGACATACTTCCAAGAGGTGGAGTAGATGGCCGTCAACTTCAGGATTCCTTAATGTTCTGGCTATGTTCTTGGTGCATTTGTCCCTGAGTTTTCTTAATTGAGAAGTCCAATTACCAAGATCTGAAAGATGATCGAGTCCACGTGGTTTCTTTACGGAAAGCATCTCAGTCAGGGATCTTTGCTTGCCCAATGGGGCGGCTTTTGGCGCACTCCGTGAGTTGGGTTCGGACGATGCAATGGTCACTGCCTAAAGTCTCGCATGTTTTTCCATGTGTACGTCGCGTTCCCCCAACTAGGGTAAGGTCGGGACTGGTGTATTGGTGTACACTGTTGCCCAGTCGCGTGGGCGGAGCTGGATCGTTAAGCAAGGCAAGTTGAAAGTCGTGTATAGCTGCGTCTAACCGTCTCCCCTTGGGATCTCTTTTGCTGTAGCCCCACCGATTGCGGTGTGCGTAAAGTCACCTAGTATGACGATTTCTTTGCCTTGTGCGATACGGCATGCTCCACGAATGAGCTCCCGTAGGTCCGCGTCTGATTGCCGAGGCGGGCTATAAACATTGAGCACAATTAAGCTGTTCTTGTTCATCTACCGCTTTTTTACTTGCAGGATCAGCTCAATAATTACAAGGTGAACATTAGTGACAGGAATGGTGCCGTGGCCAATGACCATTAGGCCTTCTTGATTAGGACTTCCACCTTCCTATCCTCCAGACCCACAAAGGCCTCGTATCTAACTGGTGCGGGGAGTGTGTCTGTCTCCTGAAGTGCGATAATATCCGGTGGAACCAGTTGCTTCTGAAGAAATTGTTGTAAAAGGCGCCGTTTACGACGGTAGCCGCTGCAGTTCCATTGTCAAATTTCTAAAGATTTTTTGAAATGGAGAGGTGCACTACCCACACTATTTCTGAGAGGTGGAGTGAGGGATTTCGGGAGCCAGCCTCAAGACACCGGGGTCTAAGAGTGGTTGTGTGACGGCATGTGTGGTGCCAGTGGTGACTCGCTTTTCCGCGCGATGCTGTTCTGTTCCCTTATTCGTGCGTCAATACAATTTTCAATGGTGTCGAGACCACCACTTAGTCGTGTGGTCTGGTGCAAAAAGGTTTGGTTAAGCTGATGCGTAAGTTGGTGCATATTCTGTTGTGTTAGATCACTCAACATGCTCTGAAGCATTAAAAGGGTCACCGGAGGGTCGTGAGATGATTGCCGGGCTACAGGGGCAGGGGAGTTCGTGGAGGTTGGTGCGGGGTGTGAAGAGCAAATCCCCGTGATGAGGGCTCTTAAAGGGACACGAAAGGCAAAAAAATTTCGGCAGATCCCACGCACCGTGGGAATCGATGTTAGGCGAAGCCTGCGCGGGGTGGTGACTATGGTGTAATTTGTCATAGTGAGCGAAACGCTCCAGAATGACGCTAGATAAATGTGGAAGTGGTATACGCACACTCATACGTTGAAGAGTCGCATATTTATTATATAACCATGCAGTTGTGTACAGTTTCATAACAATGCCAACAGCAACATGGGTGTTACCAACTCCGGACGCGGTAAGCTGATATGCAGTGATATTCTGAAATACTGGATAGCGCGAATCCTAACAAAACAAAGAAGGAACACAGATGCACAGGACAGGCGTTACTCGCACCTAAGCCTCATTCAGGAAAGTTTCCCTAGATATATACACAGACGAGTGGCACGCGCAGGCGCACTGAGCGTACGTTACAGTCACAGTTGCAGTTGTCGCAGTTGCGTTACAGTTGTTACGCTTATACTTGTCCGTTAATACGGAGAACGCAGGCACGTTTCTCGAACCCGTGGGTATGTGTAGAAGGGGTTCTTGACAGTTCTTGAACGAGGTGATCATCACCGTGACCAGTGAGCACCAGCAGTTGGACCGGATTTGTTAATTGGATCCTTTCGAAATCGCGGCTGCGAAGGGTCTATGTGTCGTGAAGTGCGATGTATAGTACAGCTGGTGAAAATCCTGGATACCTCTTAAGATGAAATGATCTATGATTCCTCCTGTCCTGGACATGGCAGCGAGGTCTTTTGATGTCCTGCCAACATCCAAGCCGTATTTTACGCAGTATAAGGACCAGGTGCTGTTGGGTCTTGATAAATCAATGTTCAAGTCACCGGTAATGATGAGAGGCCTGGTTCTCTCGGCATATTTATTGTAGCAAGCAGTGACCGCGGTTTCTGCGAAATCCACGTAGTCTACGTTGCGGACCACGTGGACGAGTGGATGGTAGTTGAGCGTCTTCCAGGGGTGTTCTGTCTTCAGCTTCCTCACTTTGCTTGCGTCCGCCACGGTGGCGTAGCGGTTACGGTGCTCGGCTGCTGACCCGAAGGTCGCGGTTTCGATCCCGGCCGCGGCGGTCGAATTTTGATGGAGGCGAAATGCTAGAGGCCCGTGGACTGTGCCATATCAGTGCACGTTAAAGAATACCGCATGGTCAAAATTTCCGGAGCCCTTCGCTATAGCGTCTCTCACAATCATATCGTGGTTTTTAGACATGAAACCCCAACAATTATTATTATTATCACTTTCCTTGCGTGTCAATGTGTGTGTTCGCAGTTACTGTGTTGATTGAGACTCTGTATCGCCTGTGGCACATACCCGCCCAACATGACCTCTGGTATGCGGGTATGTGCCATACGTCACTGAGAGAAAGGGTTTCATGACGTACGCGACAGGTATTTTGCGTTATCCATGTCACGACCAGTGAATCATGTTCGTCATACACTGATCCCCTGCTATGCCAATTTTGGTTTATCACAAGTTATGGGGACGACTAGGAGAGCGCTGTTACGAGCGGCGTCGTTGGCCGACGCGGACCCAGGGGGTGGCGTGAAGCTGAGCGGCGGGAGTCGTACCGCAGGCCCAGGGACGTCCAGAACAGCAGGAAGCCGAGGCAGAGAAACCGGCGTTGAGGAAAACTTAACAGACGTTTATTTACATCATAGAGGACAGGATCTTCAGAACGGCATCTAGTCCGATCGATCCGTGCCGAGCAGACGCTCTGCTGCTCCTTAAATGCGCTTCATTTCCAAGATAAGGAAACTCCTTAACTGCAAATATCCGATCACAAACGTGCATGCCTTTGAAACTGCATAATTAGCAAACGCCCAATCACAAACGTGCATGCCTTTAGAGGGTCCGTCTCTTCGACACATAGGACACCGCCCCCAGGGTAGCAATGCCAGGGACCACTGCACTCTCACTCTCCACGTCCGACCAGTTCGTAAGAAAGGAGAGGGGTAATGACACTTCAGGGAACTGAAAATCTTTTTACGAACAAAGGCACCAACTTTAACCAAAAACACATTCGTTGCAAATACGCGTTCCACGGAGGAGACCCGCGCGTAGCTGCCACCTTCCAGCCGAAGCGCCCAGTTCGGGGAAAAGACGGCAGGTGTAGGGGACAAATCCGTTCTCCGAAATGAGGGGGGGGGGGTCCAAGAAACCGGAAGACTCGCTTGGGGACAGCTGGCCCTGGACCCTCGCATCTGCTTTGTAGCAGCGCTGAGACGTAGGCGGCTAAATAGATAGATAGATAGATAGATAGATAGATAGATAGATAGATAGATAGATAGATAGATAGATAGATAGATAGATAGATAGATAGATAGATAGATAGATAGATAGATAGATAGATAGATAGATAGATAGATAGATAGATAGATAGATAGATAGATAGATAGATAGAAACGGCCAGATTGTCTGAGGTTCACTAAAAAATGCTTCGCATTTAAAACGAGCAAACTAGGAACATGTGTGTAGTTCCACATATGCAGAAAGTCTTCCCGTGCTCTCAAAAAGATTAGGGAAAAGCATGGCGCTAATGTTGTTTTCTCTGTCGCTTTAGTGCTTAAAGGCCATTGCAAAAAAGTTAATGACTCCCTCAAAAGTACGCTCGTGAAAAAATACACCATCAAGCACGTAAACAAATATTTAGTATGTGACGAGGGCATAGCCTATAAAATTCATTTCACGTGCAGAAAATGCTATTTTGGGCAGACCGGGCATTGCCATGCAAGATTAAGGAGGAAGGGCAGTGACCGAGCAAGATTAGGAATCACCAGGGCACCTAGCAACTCACTGCACAAGATGCGGATGCGATCCCATTTTTAACCAAACGCAGACGTTGGCGCATTGCAGGTCTTAAAGATCACGCGAAATCATGGAGACACTTTTCATGTTTAAATCACGCAATCACTCATCTATTGCCCTCAGGGCGGCAGCCTTTAACTTTATTGACAGCCGCTAACTTAGTTCAGAATACACACGCGGAGCATCATAGCGCAAAAATGACCTGCTTCCGTGAGCACCACGTTGTCAAATGTTAATTGTTATCTTCAATGTCTTCGTGTATATATTTGACGCGCTTTTGCGAAAATAAACCGAAAAACTCTGCGCGCCACTGGTTCTGTCCTCTTGTTTCGTTACTCGTTTTGCCCCTCCCTGCTCCCCCCCCCCCCCGACGTTGTTATGGGGGAAGGTGGGTGTCTCTAGCAGCGCTCCTACCAACCCGCTGTGCACAAAACTTGTCAACAGCTGTTCACCATGTGCAAGACAGCATACCTTTCCGTGCCCATTTTTTATGGCGCTGAGTACATCGGCCGAAGGAGCCGCCGCGTAAGTGAACCGGAGGATTTCAAAATAGCAGAGCACGCAGCACTGTCGAGGGAGGGGCGGCTGCACTCCCTAATTTGCCGCCATTGGGACTCTTCAGCCTCCCCGTTGACCCTTTTTTCAGCCACCGTCGCTGCCCAATAAACTACTATAAGAGTGTAGTTCATCATACAAGCGCTGCGCACGGGAACCGCAGCCAGCAGGCTGTGATGATGACGGCATCGCAGCAGCAGACGACGCGGGCTTCGGCGGCACCGTCAACGTATAGGTGCGCGCCACTTTAGCATCGCTTTAAATGTTTGCTCATTGAGCGCTTATTCGAACTTGTTATACGATGGTTCAAACGTGTGATTCCTTAGATGGTAAGAATGCAAATTTAGGTTTATATCAATGAGTTTCGACACAAATTTTATGCGCATATCTCCAAACTGTTTTCTTCATCATATTGTGTTCGGAGTGGATCATACTTTCAAAATGACTGCGTGCACTTCGTATAGCGCAATACGTGCCAAGACGCAAGTTACTAGAATATGTTCAGTTTACAAACTGCGCCGAGTTGCGCGGAACCACCACCGATTCTGCTTCCACTGGCGCTGCAGTCGTATCAGGATCACGCGCTGCACAGTGAGATCGAGCAGTCCTCCGTGTAGTATCGGTTAGCCTCCCGCATTCTTCCGTCTGGTGGCACGTTTTCCGTGCTTTGCGGGTGCTCCGTAGGGGGTGTGTTCATCCGAATACATCGACCTGCTAGTTCGATGCACTGTTGTGTGGACATCTAAGCCGACCACGTAATGCCGAATGGTGTATGCCTGGCTGTACGAACGAGTACCGATACGACAAAAGTTCGTCGATCCGGCATTTTCCCTCCGCTCCTAGCGACGAGAAACTACGCTTAGCGTGGAACAGGGCCATAGCCCGCGCAGACAAAGACCTCACAAAGAAGTCCAGAGTGTACTCGTTGCACTTTTACGATCACGACACTCGAAAAGTATACGTGCACGCCATCAGCGGAGAAACTGTCAAAACGTCGAGGTGAAGATGGAGTCTTGTTGACGGAGCGCATCCGAATATCTTATCGAACTTGCCCTCGTATCTGTCAAAGCCCGCGGACAAGAGGCAAACACGAAAGCGAGAAAGCAATGGGGCCTCTAAGCATGGAACATCATCACCGCAGTCGGAAGAAGCTTTTTCACAACATCAATTCCTGCTGACGCCGTGGAAGAGAATATGCCCGAGCCGTCTCCGCCTGGGGCGTAGGCAGACATTTTTTCAGGGAGTTCTTCTAGGCTTGTTTGTTCTTCCGCGCGTTTGTATGTGTGCGTGTATATAGCTGAGGCAAACTTGAAAAATATCGCGGATGGGAGTGGGGCAGCTTTGAAACTCCGCCTCCCCTTCCTCCTCGATGAAACGCTCCCGCCACCTGTCGGCCATTGGCATGTTCCAGTAGGAAACGTTAGTAGAAGTAGAAGTGTAAGTGTTAGCTAAAAGCCGACTTCTGTCTCTCATTCCCATTAGCAGCCATTTTACCTCCAAGGTAGTGGGTGAGATTTCTCCTGTGCGGGATTAAACAATAAAAATTTTGTTCAAAACGCCGTTGATTGATCAAATAAACCAACGAAAGACGCCAGATGTTTTCTAAAAGCAAAACGAAAAGACGCCAGCTGCTTAATGAAAGACGCCAGATGTTTCTCCTCTCGCAGCACCATATCGCAGCACCATGACGAGGCTATTTCCTGATACGACGGACCCTTATTTGAAGCGGCAACATATAGCGATAGTGCGTCATTGTCTTATATAAAACCATATACTCTGCACGGGTGGCCTCATGCGCGGCTCGCATGTGGGCAAAATATGCTCTCCCGTGAAGTCTCCCGTGCCGCAACCAATGTCCAGGAATTGCTGACTCTCATCAGTTGGAGTTGAAAATGCCATCTTGAATACCTGCAGGAAGGTTGAATATTATTCGCTCAAGTAACATGAACAGCGATAGCACAGATTAAGGGTGGGCACCTACTTATCCTTCCTTAGCGAAGCCTGATTACAAACAGTTGATGATGGGTTGGCATCAACAAAGTTTGCTGCAGGTGGTAGACTTCAAAGCTAGCAGGTAGAGGATATAAAGAGCTGGTAAAGGAACCTAGCTTTAAGGGTTGTCATATTTAAGAAATAACAAAAGAGGACACTTCCCATGACACCAGGTGTTCACTGTATTTTATTACGGGAAGAGTAATATTGTTCGATAAAATGATCATCTTAGCTCTGGCAGCTATACGTCGCCGCATAGGCTGAGATGCCTTTCCAAAAATCTATAAGTCTAACTAGGATTTCACACCCACAATCTTAGAAAGTCCTAATTAAATCTCACATTTCTGCCTGAGCATCATGGCCACGCCGTCGCCGATTTTTCTGCGTCACCTGGCGAAAATCGTTGAACAGCTGAAGGTGGGACCCGTTGCGTTAAGGGAAGACGCTATTTTTGAGACATCGTACACAACAGGCAACAAAGCTACTGTTGGAGATTACAATTTTTACTTCAAATAAATGTAAAGGCTCGTTCACACCGGCGACTAGCAACGGTCGCGCGACGGTTTGCGACTGATGGTCAAAAAGCGACTCAAAGCGACCGATGTTCACACCTGCGTGCGACCTATATGCGTCGCCATATATAATTCACGTCTGCTTGTATACAGCTTGCGTTGCCGTTGCCCCATAAATTAGGATGACGTCCTGTTCCTGCGCATCTGATTGGTTCAAACGTTTGCGACTGCAGTCGCAAACCTTCTTTAAAATCGAGCAGCGAGCGACTGAGCCAAAGCAGTCGCCTTGTGACCAAAACGGCCATTTGCGACCATTTGCGACCAGTCGCTTTGCGACTAACTTAGTCGCGCGACCGTTGCTAGTCGCCTGTGTGAACGAGCCTTAAGAGCTCGTTTCGATTGGACGTCGTTTTTCCGTTGATTTCAAAGCGTGCAGAATAAATATGCCTTCCACGTCATTTATTGAGTAAGATACCTTTCAAGCGGCTACACGCTACGTCTTGATGTTGAACAGCATTTCCGCAATAGCAGCCTTTGATCATTTTTGGGAAGTTTCCTGGCTGTCCTGTGAGTTTTTCGTGAAGTTCCTAATAAGTCTCTGTAGAGTCGCTTTGTTCATTTAATGAGCCCGTAACGTACAGGATGTCATGGCAACAGAGATATACAACCAGCAACTTTTACGTTGCCCTGAACATTTTCGAAGAAGGAAACATTGTATTTCGGTGACGTGCCTAATTTCATTATGCACAGAAACCTGAGTGGTTCATCTGTAGTCTTCAATGTGTTCCGCAAAGAGCATAATCGGTGTCTCGAGCTCCTCAGTCATTACCTAACTTTCCCGCGAGATTCCTCCTCCTCAATGGCGTACAACTAGTGGTATTATTTAATCACTCGTTACACATAGAAACTGCCAAATACCGTAATTCCAGTCTTTGTCTTGTTAACACTTTCTTCCCCAGCACCCTTCATCAAACACCACCGCACCAGTCATCCGCAGGAAGCCACACGTCGACGTTCCAGTACGACTTACTTCTCTGCCTCTTTCATTCCACGAACTGCCAGGCTGGAACGGCCTCTTGCTGACAGTTCCCTCACCACATGCCCGTCCTTGTTTGAACATCATGTACTATAAAATTAAATTATGTGTAAATCATGTGCAATATTATACTCCCAGCCCTCGTGCATTGCCTCATTCGGGAAGCGCTTCAGGTAAATAAACTGAGCTGAACTGATGTTAAAGTGTGAATGATCTTAGTGCAAGGCTCATATATCATCCTGCGGCTACGCACACTCGGTGTCTCTGGAACTGACAGCCTGATAATAATGTTCAAGATAATCGTCCGAGTGTACAATGACCATTAAGCGAACCGCATGCCTATACATAGGGACAACTTTCTTCTGAGTGGCCGAGGTACAGCTAGTAACCCATAGGATCACTGCACACACAATAGATAAACTGTATAGAGAGCGCTGGCGTAAGGTACAGCTGAGTTGGCGGTAATATATCTTGTTTCAACCACTGTCTACTGTTTCAGTTATGTTTCACCTAAATATTTACCTTGAGTATGCTTCTTGAATTGGAGGCGGCGTTGCTTATTTCAACGTACATCTCGGGAGCAAGGTCACTCTTGAACACTCCAGCTTTGGACTCATTCTTGCCTAGGGTGGTGCAGACCATCACCTCACGTGTCAAAAAAGAAACTTGTTACTGACGACACTTCTCCAGAAAGCCTTTTACGGAGAGAGCCCTGTGAAGCATACACAAGAAAGGAAGAAGAGTCCTGGCACTTTGAAATGTTGCCTATTGCTACAGGCGAAATAATAATGAATAGATTGCCATGAAGTGCACCTCCCATCTGACATGAAGTGCTCTGTAACATTCACAACTTGAATACGGCGTACTAGCAAATGCACAGAAAGAGGCGTTGCACACGGAAGAACACTGGAATTTGAACTGTGCTTTATGGGAAATTGTATTGCCACACAAGACTTCTCACGCATACGCATTGCCGTCACTTCCCACAACACGTGACACATCAAACGTACCTATAACTGTAATATTTTTTACGAAAGACTAACCTACGGCTTGACGAAAGGTACCTTTTAAGGAACTTCCTTTATCAGCGAATATTTAGGAATTCCTTGGGTTTTCATATGCGAGAATGTTTTCTGCAGTGCTCCGCCAAGATTTTGCCTTGTAATTTTAGTCTTGGAAAGGACGTCAGGGATAGAGCACGCTGCTTTTCTGACATCTCAACGATAATATGCCTCTTATTTCACTTGCAGTTTCTACTTCATTCACCGAACGGCTTAGCTAGGGAGGGTCTCGTGTAAACAATTTAAGTTTGGTCACGAATGATATTCGTGATCGCGAACATCATAAGCCATGACAGAATATTGGTTGAAGAAGATAATTAGGAAGAATCTTCGCGTCGTGCGTATAGCAGCTTCGGTTAAACGCGGAGAATTGGGCGGTGTTTCGGTGTGAGTCCAACAAGGCCACAGTGTATTTGCTGTCATTTTTTTGTGCAAATTAATATTCTCGCGTTTCTTAACGTTTAGCAAAGCTGAATTTGTTTCGAAGAAAGCAGAAACCACCTTAGTGCTAAGCACAATACCTAAGGAAAAAAGAATCGGCGATTTGTTTTAATTTGGCGATCATAGGCAAAATTTGGTGCCAAAGGACATCTCAAAGTGTTTAAGATAGACCATATAGGGTGGGTTTTCACAGAAAGCCAGTTACTCAACACCACAGGCCTACAAGCATGCCATTTTCTGAAAGTGACACGCAGTACGCGCCACTTTTCAATGAAATTTGTAGCGTCCACTTGTACTTATGGTAATCGAACGCAAATCAATATACGTCCTTTCTGGACATATGGGTTCCAAGGAAGGCAACACTTGGTGTGTTCCTTCGTGAACATCTGTCTACGTCGAGCCAATTAAGCTAAATGGGTAAGTGCTCATATTCAATGTCTTCCACGTGAATCTTCCATCACTAATTTACCGTTCGTCATGATAGCAATTACTATAGAAACACATTTTACGAATCGCGCGCAATTAGCCACGTCAATTGCTTGTCGCGTTACGGTCGCCAATTATCTCCAAAGGAAGGACCAATTTCCAATATTGTTTCATTACCTTAAGTGGTTGATGGTTCATGTCAGTTACGTTGAATGCCAAAGAGGTGCCTCATGCATTTTTTAAAGGCTGAGCCTGCTGTCGTCTTTTGATTGTGCGTCGGAATTTTTTAAATGCAACTATTCAAAGTAAATCGTGATGCATATATGCACATAATTTGCGTAAATAATGCGCCATGTGTCGTAGTTAGCGGGCTTTATAAAATTCTTACGGCAAGTTCAAGGGGATATTTGTTGACGTACAGACTATGAGGTGAGCGAGTTCACTGTGATTTCTTTCTACGGTGCACTTGAGACTGCGTTTTCATGTTTTATACATTTAAAGAACCTTCGGTGCAGGAGAAGGAATATTTATGTAACGAATGCTGATTAAAAAAGCAGAACGCTGGTTAAAAGCAACACATGTTTTTAAAGAAAGATACTTCTGCAAAAATTTGAAGTGAAAGAAACGCCATGGCTTTTTACTGTTATTTGGTGCGATATAAACAGGGTGAAGATGATATTTATGATGATGACGACAAAGTGTGTATCATGGTGTGTTCAGAATATTAACAAGAGATTTGTTTTTGTATCCAATATTGCACAACTATTAATTTATAGACATTTGCTTCTAACGTTATGCTATCTGTTTCTTTTCAAGTAAAGTACCGAAAATGCAACTTTATTAAGCCCACTTTGCTGCGTCACACCACTTCCGTTATGAACTTCTTCCAAGAGAGTGTTTGAGGTAAAATAAAAAGGGTCCACGCCACAGTCAGATCTTTATGTAGAATAATAATTGGTCGTAGTGAATATTTTATATGAAACAAGGTCTTAAAGCATGAAGCTTATGTCGAGGAATGGTCCCGAATTATGACAGGGCGAATAATAAAAACGCGAGAACATTTTCAGCTGGCAATGCCATTCACGTGTATAGCAGTTTCATGAAGAAAAAAAAGAATACTTACTTTGAAGGTTTAAGAGCAGGCGCTCGCGACGATGTTCTGCCTGTAAGCTTGCTAGAAACACGGAAGGAAAAGTTGGACTGAAATTTGCGTCTTCTGTTGTAGTGATTATCAATTATTCTGGGCAGTCGCTGTGATAAGAAGTCGCGCAGTGCCCCTTTGGTAACAGCAAGAGATCATAAGCACGCATGTCAGCCTTTCTGTGAAAATAACAAGGCCACGGCAACGAGTCCCGCCGTTAGTAATACAGAAACCATGTTTAGCAGCAACAAAAGAACACCACATGCTTTGCTGCCTTTTTTGTCACCGACCGAAATCGCATATAGAAAATTTGTCCCTCGGTGTGCAACCTGCATAGACCGACAATGTCACAGCTGAAATGTTGGCGCAGCTTTGAAAACTGGTATGCGCACAAAGACTTGTGATGCGACCCTGTGTGTCGACCGTGGGTTGCATATTCTGGCAGTGCAGTGGTAATTGTAAAGGAAACAAAATGCAAAGAAATGAAAGAGTCATACGAAGCGGAACGTTGATGGGATAGTTCAGTTGTGCTGGGAATGTGGCCCCGGTCTAGTCTACTCTCTATTATGACCAACCCTTTAAACAAAACAAAGACACATTCCATGCGCAGTTCTTTTTCATATAACATCTGTTGCACAGGTGTTATATTCGAAGCGCGCTGCGTATGCGACGTCATGGCTAGCAGCTCCCATTGCACTGACTCCATTATGGAGCTACATGCATGAAACAAGTTTCAATTATAGGTACTATGTTTTGTTACAGAAATGTCTTAAAAATAGTAAAAGAAAGAACACCAGTTTCGACCCCCGGCAAGCCATACTCAGAGAAAAAAGGACAAAACAATACACCGATCTGCACCCGATTGACACCTCTAGGGGAGAACAATGACTTAACAATAGTTTTGAGTACTACTTCTGCAGAACATACTTAAGCATTTTGAACAGTTTCCCGGGAGATGTCAATTTCTGTGTCACCTGGCAGCTGGCGTTCGCAGAACTATAATTTATGTATTTCGTGGCGAGGTATTCATCTCTGAACTTCGCATTCAATCTTTCTCAAGCGAAGCTTGTATTGAGTCACCTGTGTAGTTGGTGGTGTTCCGATAAACCCTCCTCACCCACAGCTGGCGCGCGCACCAGATAAATAAAAATAAAAAAGAATAAAAGAAGTATTCTTCCTGGGATTTTGGTTAGGACCGGGGGACGTTGAACACTAGGCAACGCGTTCATTTTTTTTCTTTCTTGTTGCTTATTACAATGCGTATTTAGGATCACCACAAACCTGATGATGTAGTGTTGCATTCACTCAGCGACAATAATCGCACAAGCATTGACAAGCATTGAAAGGCTAATATACATGCATTGTACATGTCCAGAAAAACAGGCAAATGCTTGAAAATCTTTCGCACGGTGAGGCTGGAAAGGATGAGCACCTCACCAAGATGGGATACCAGTCCGGTCTGATATCAAGTTCTTTATGAATACCCTGGGATGAAGAGTCACACGGATGAAATGCATACTTGACGCAATGGGTGGTTCTGAATTGCGATCTTGCGTACGCGTTTTAAAGAAACTGCGCTTTCTCGTAGGAAAAACATATCGAAGGTCACTTCATCAAGTGAGGTTGGGAGAAGGTAACGTAGAGTATGTGAATACTGGTAAAATCTTTATTCAGAGTTCGCTGTAGCATATCCCAAAACAGAATGGCATCTTCAAATTTAAGGCTACGCTTCCATGCTTGCCAATGTGAACTGCATTGAAACATACTGTCACGTCGTTGTGGCGGTGAAGAAGACGGCAGTCGGGCTAATAAAGACGCAGCTCTTTATTCCTGTGCCCGAGAAACGAAACGCTGTACATTGATAGCGGCAAACACAGCGTCGGCCGACGATATTCTGATACGCGGTAACGTGTCGGTCCCTATGCATGCGGCATCGAGCATTCGAACCTTATCGCCGGTGGCCGCGTTACTTCTAGAGTGAACTCAACAGTTCGGGTTTCCGCGCTCAAGGCTACCAGAAGATCCTGAAATAATTTGCAAGGTTCCCGGATATTCAGGAGCCGTTTGCGTTAGGCAGTGGTTACAAGTGTAATGGTCCAGTTATATAAAAATATCAAAAGAAGCACGCGTGGCATTGCCGCCCTCTGAAAAAGCATCGTCCCTATGCTTGTAAGACAAGAAGGAAGGGAAAAAAAACATGGGTGATCTGTCCGTCATAGAAACAGGTATAAGACGAAAGTGAAACGTGTCCTCGCAGAATTAGTTGAATGTTAATTATACGACTACATTGCCATACGAGGTTGGACAGTGTCTGTCGGTGTTTGGCAGCTATAGCACCGCTTGTCGTAGACGCTCCACGTTGACGCCGGGCGGCACATCGTCATTCCGACGACTAACGTTCATGAACATGATTAAACACTTGTGGTAGCTGTAGTAGTTAACTTACAACTGAACACATCGCATGGTAAATCGCTTCCAGAGATGGCTCCAACATGCGCACATTAAACACTAACTCGACATGCACTCTTTCAAAGCGTCGTCACTTGAAGAGAGAAAAAAACGGCAATGTGTGTGCTCCCTAGTAATCGGTGCCAGTGCACTCGAAGCTGTAGGACCCGCAGAAAGATTGTTAGTTCATTTAGAAGCGGTCCTACGCTGGCGAGGAGGCGTCACACGCTGACGCGGAAGGCGAATGGTCTAAATGCGTCGCCACCCTGTAGAATTCCCCTGGACGCCGCATTGCACCGAGCATAGAGTTTTCTGCAATATTGCAGTGAAAGGCTCCGGCGAAAAGCAAGCAGTTGGTGCTCATTAGTGTCATGATGCATTATTCGTGGCCTCTGAGATTGGCTCCGCAAACGCGCCATTGCTAGCGTTGCTCAGGCCGTTGCTGTCGCACGGAGAGAGCATATTCAGAGAAAGCGATGTCAAAGCCAGAAGAGCTTAGTTCATTGGACGCTGAGCTGCTTCGCTAAGTTTGGGCTAAGGTCGTCCTCACGCGGAATGTTAAAGAGTTAACAGGAAGATCACATTTCGAAATTATTTGAGTGCAAACACACGGCAAGTTCTCAGGCGCAATAACCCACACACCCAGACACAAAACACGTACAGCGCTCACTTCCACCTGGTTATTCAACGCACTACTCCTTGAATGTATATATCTTGTGGCACATTCGCTAATTAACACCAATGAAGGCAACCTGCATATATTATCAAGAGGAGAAGGGAGAATAAACGTTTATTGCGCGAAACGGCATCGCAGTGCTAGTCGGGCAACTTTGTTTTTTCTTCGCACATCCTACAATTAACTTAATTTCGTTAGGAAACAAAGATAGCGACACTGCGCGTATACAACGGTGCCTGTCGTTTTCAATGAAAAAACCTTTAAAACCTCACGTGTTCTCTTTTATTTGCTTCTGCCAAAAATCTTTGCCTGAGAGAAAACGCCAGGCCTGCGCGGAAAGCGCTGCACAGTCACAGCGAAACCTGGAAGAGCGGCATTTCTAGAGCCTGTTATAAACTCTCTTGTTGGCTACTAATACAAGTACATTAGCAACGTGCCCACTACTCCAAAAATCATAATTTTTGGAAAGTTGGGAAGTACCCACCACGACATTATTCGTCATTCTGCGGAGAAGCGAGGTACCATTTGTAAGGCATTACGTGCACTTTGTTGATGCGACGGTTGATGACGATGAGGAATTATGGCTGAGCCCTTTGTAATGGGTTGCAAGCTTCAAACGACCCACTAGTTACTTAATTCACATTGTGTTTCGCTCGGTCGTTATTTAACTGTCCCACCACGCTTGATAAGATACGGTAACGTGAGAAAGAGAGAGAGAGAGAAATAATTTTAATGAAACCCTGAGGAAATGTATTATGGGAACCTTATGCGCTTCCTTGACAACCAATACAAGTGCACTTGCAAGGAACTCTCTACCCTATAATTCATAAATTTTGTGACGTAGGGAAGCAGCCACTATGAAATTTTTCGTCATTCTGCGGAGAACCGTGGTACCCGCTAAACAACTGTAAGGCATTATGTGCACTTTGTTGATGCTGTGACTGATGACGATGAAAAATTATGGCACACGCCTTTGTAAAGGGTTGAAAGCATTCAACAACCCACTCGTTGCTCAATTTGCATTGTGTGAAGCCTGGTTACAGAATATACGTTTTTTGACTTCTGGTTGTTATTTTACTCCTCTACCACACTACATTACATGTGTTAATGTGGTTCCTTCCTAACATGAAGCCTGCATAGGGCCTTTTTGTAACGCACTTTCAAGCACCCGCATGACTCTGAGGTAGAATACTGGGCTCCCATCCAGAACGCCCAGGTTCGAACCTCCTTGCATCCCATACATTTTTTTTTATTTTTATTTTTTTTTATTTCGCGCGATAGTGGTTTCGGACAGCTGCGGCGGCGGTGGTGGACAACTACGGCGCCAAAAACGGCCCTTGTTGTGATCTCATAACAGCTTTCGCTGTAAAACGTGCCAAGGTCCCATAAAATGAGCGATGCAAACAATTATGAAGGGTCATTGCTGTTCGCACATTGTGTCTGCACTGGTGATGGTGAAAACATCGTTTGGAGGTGCGTTTTAGTTTACTTCGCAATAACA
The DNA here is from genome assembly GCF_013339695.2 of Rhipicephalus sanguineus. Classification (NCBI taxonomy): domain Eukaryota; kingdom Metazoa; phylum Arthropoda; class Arachnida; order Ixodida; family Ixodidae; genus Rhipicephalus; species Rhipicephalus sanguineus. The sequence goes on along the minus strand of NC_051182.1, from coordinate 88,118,629 downwards.
TCTCTATCGACCTTGAGTGTGCAGGGTGCTCCCACGCGTGAGAACGTGAAAAAAAAGTCTTTGTACAGAACATTTAGACGCACTATATGTAGTGGTTTTCGTTGGCTTAAAGACGGTAGCTTGAGGTACATATATAGTACGATGCTTCCAGCACGTACGCGGTAGTCACTTAATTTGGACACGCCTCGACGGTAACGTGAAAATCTCGTGGCTTTCGACGGCGCGCGTTGTTGCCGCCGCCGCCGTGCTCTCTTTTCTCTTGTTTCTGTTTGCTGTTTGCGTGGTTTGATGACGTTCGGCGTTATAACAGAATCGAGTGAGTGTACGTGACTGTGGGAGCTATGTGCGGTAATTCTTGCATCTGTCATATCTGATGTCGCAGTAGACGGCATCCGCGCGCGCTTGGTGTCGTTCGGGCGCTCGTACTCGCATGTGTTTATCTGAGTATAAGGAAGGGGTACGTTTGTGTAATAACTGAGCTGCAGCATACACAACACGCTAGCTGATGGTGGAACAATGTTTATTGATAGCACAGCTGCAATATATATAGTGCAGCGGTGAAAGGGTTTTGGGCAAGGGAAACATGATATCTCGGGTAATCAAAGAGGGTGCAAGACGGTGCGCGCGCACAGCTGGCTTGGCTGGTCGTAGCAGCGAACAACGAAAACATAACATTCCTTCCCTCTTAATATTAGAAGCGTTGTATAGGCTTCCGAATCCGTTTCGATCGCCTGAGTAGGGGCTGCGCATGGTCCATCGTTGCCGCCGTCGCTTCGACGTCAGGTACCTGCTGCGCCAGTCGATCCGAGTCGTCAATGTGGCCCGTCGGCGGCTGTTCAGCCGCGCTCAATTCTTCGTCCTCTCCGCGAATATCTGGTGTTTTCGGGGCCACACTGGTCGCACCAGTCGAAGTGGCAGTACTATAGTTGTGTGAGCTCGCCCGTCTGACCTCTCACTTGTCGTGGTTTCGTGCGCCGTCCTTCCAGGTGTACCTTCATGAAGGTGGCGCACTTGGTCGACATGCCGCTGAACTACTCCGGCTGGAGTCTCCACCTTTACCATCCTGGCTCCGGACGTCGATTGTACGTGCCCAGGTGTCCACTTTGGGCCGGTGCCATAATTCCGCACGTATACACTGCTGCCTGGTGAGACAGCCCAGTAGTCATTGCCTGCTGCAGAAGCCGTGGGCCTGGGCGGCAAACACTTGTCCAAGCGCGAACGTAGCTGGTAGCCCAACAGCAATTCCGAGGGGGACTTGCCTTCCCTTTGGGGGGTGCGCCTGTAATTAAACCACAGTCGCAATAGGTTATCTTCCAGCGCCCCTTTTGTCATCTTGCGCAACCCATTCTTCACAGTTCGAACCGCTCTTTCGGTGGCTCCGTTCGATTGCGGATGGAATGGCGCTGTCCGCAAGTGCACGATATTATTCCTTCTTACGAACGTAGCGAACTCCTGGTTTGTGAATTGAGTGCCATTATCAGACACAATGGTGTGTGGCACTCCGAACCGGCAAAACATGCTTCTCAAACAGCGAACAGTACAAGCTGTGTTCGCGTGCCTCATAGAAACTGCTTCAATCCACTTCGTATGTGTATCAACCACCACAAGTATCACCTGACCTGCTATCGGCCCTGCAAAATCTATGTGGATCGGGGACCACCTGTCAGATGTTTTGGGCCAACTTACTGGCGGGGCTGCTGCCGGCATGGGTAGGTTCTGCACGCAGTTTTTACACTGTGCCGACACGTCCTCTATGTCCCGGTCAACACCAGTACACCAGAATAATGACCGTGCGACCGATTTCATGGACGATGAGCCCTGATGCGTTTCGTGCAGAAGCTGTAACATCCTAGCCTGTGCCGAAGACGGTATAACAACCCGGTTTCCCCAGTATACTAGCTTGTGGGCCCACGAGAGTTCTAACTTGCGGTAAAAAAACGGCAGCAGCGATTGTTCCATTCCTTTAGCAGTTCGCGGCCACCCATGCAATATATAGCGTGTGACACGGACTAATACTGGGCCCTTGGCAGTTAGCTCTTGTAATTCGTGGGTGGCGACAATACCTTCATCCAGGGCCTCTAACGACAAGACGTACTCGGGTGGGTCGCCATCAGACGCTGGATCTGCCACCTCTGCTGGAAGCCTGCTGAGGGCGTCTGCTGTCAGCAGTTGTTTTCCAGGCACGTACTGTAACTTGTACTGGTAGCCGCCCAGGAACAGTGCCCACCATTGAATTCGAGCTGCCGCCATCGTCGGTGTCTGGCGATCGGGCCTCAGGAGCCCGAGCAGGGGTTGATGGTCGGTGACCAAGGTAAACTACCGCCCTAAAAGATAATCCCGAAAACGAGACTCGCCAAAAGTAAGTGCCAACGCCTCTCGCTCCAGCTGTGAATAGTTCTGCTCCGGCTTCGTTAGCGTTCTGGAGAGGAATCCAATTGGTCTATGCTTTTTGCCTTCAGAATGAAACAGAACTGCTCCCACACCATATGAGGACGCGTCGCATTCTAGCTTCAATTCTTTGTTGGGGTCAAAATGAATTAAAAGTTGTGCGTTTTTCAGGCCTTCCTTGGCTTTTTCGAATGCAGCCTGATGCGGTGGCAGCCACTCCCAGCGCGCTTTCTTTTCCATTAGCCGGTACAACGGAGATAACAGCGAGGACATATTCGGCAAGAATCGCGCATAATACGTGAGCATGCCCAAAAATTAACGCAACTCTGTAACATTACGTGGTCGAGGCGCTTGCATGAAAGCCTCTACCTTCTTTTCAATGGCATGTAATCCTTCCCGATCTATGCGATGCCCAAGGTACGTGACCGAAGGTTGTCTGAACTTGCATTTGTCGGACCTAAGTTTCACTCCGTGCTCTCGAAACTGTTCAAATACTTCCTTGAGTAGCCTTCCGCTGTCACTGCTACGCTCCGCCACCAACACGTCGTCAAGGTACGCTTGGACGCCGGTTAACCCGCTAAGTATCGCATCCCTTTTCCTTTGCAAAATAGCCGGCGCTGAAGCTATGCCAAACGGCAGTCTGTTATAACAATACAGACCGCGATGAGTGTTAATGACAAACAACTTGCGCGACGCGTCGTGAAGTGGCACTTGATTGTACGCGTCCTTCAAATCCAATGTGCTGAATGTTTCACCCCATTTAGGGTAGCAAAGATGTCCTCGACTACCGGCAGCGGGTAATGCTCCACATCACAAGCTGTGTTGAGTGTCACCCTAAAGTCTCCGCAAATTCGAACATTACCATCTTCTTTCAAGACTGCTACAACAGGCGTAGCCCATTCCGCATGTTCTACCGGCGACAACACCCCCAGAGACACCAACCGATCAATTTCGCTTGAGATCTTATCACGGAGCGCGTAAGGAATGTATCTGGCCTTACAGAATTTTGGCGTCGCCGTCGGCTTGAGCTTCAGGCTTGCAGGACGACCTTTGATGAGCCCAAGGTCTCCCGATAAGACGTCTGAGTAGTCAGCAAGCAGGCCGTTCACCCAGTATCCGGCTGAACTTGGAACGGCAGGCAAATCCGGCGCTGTCAGCTGTACAATCGGCACGCCCCTTTTGCTGAGCGCTGTTATTAGGTCACGTCCACACAGACTCGGTCCTGCGCAGTCAAGCACCATTAGTGTGCACATGACAGACACATTTTGGTATCGCACAGACAGTTCTAGTTCACACAGCACGGGTAGCCTTCCCGCGTAGCACGATAACTTCAATCGAGAAGCCGTCAAGCGTGGCCACTGAGCTCTGTGTTGCTCGTAGATCTGGCACGATATGACGCACACTGGAGACCCTGTCTCGATTTCCATGTGTAGTTCCACATCGCCCCAACGAAACGTGCGTCGTATCGGCGGTTCGAGTCCGTTTTGCTTTTCCGAGATTACGGTCCAAACTTGTGCCGCGCTGGCTTCGTCGCTATCGTCATGGCTAGACGGGGTTTGCGTAGCTGTCAACGCTTTTACACTCTGTGCCCGCTTTCCACCTTGCAGGTCTGCTGTCGGCGCCTCATAGCACAATCGTGCCAAGTGCCCGCGCCGCCCACAACGAAAACAGCGCGCTTTAGCCCACCTGCAGGCGTTATCATCATGCCTCGAGCTTCCGCATCTTCCGCATGTTAGCGTTGCGCTTCCGTTGTGGTTATCCCGAAATGACCGAGGACGGGCTTGCACTTAAAGAACTGTTGGCGATTCTGTGCTCATCTCATTAGCGTCGTTTTCCGCCGCTTCCGCGGAAATGACTATAGCTTCAGCCTCTTCTAGCGTCAAACCTTCCTTCGTGAGCACCTGCTTGCGCAAGCCATTTGAGCGCACGCCGCAAATAATCCGATCCCTTAACATTCGGTCTAATGCACTGCCAAAGTTGCAATTGTCCGCTATGCGCCGTATGTCGACAAGGAACGCTTGAATCGACTCCCCTTCCTGTTGGCAACGTGTGAAGAACTTGTAGCTCTCTGCTGTTTCATGACGCTTGGGTTCGTAGTAGCTATTTAGGGCTGCAACTGCTTCGGCATACGTGAGCGAATTGGGGGTTTTGGGCGCGATTCCACCAGCTAGCACTTGAACTGTTTGCGTGCTCAGAGCAGCCACTAGTAGTGCACGTTGCTTCTTCGAGTCGGTAATGTCGTTGGCTTCAAAATATGCTTCTGCCTTTAGAACATATAGTTTCCACTTATCTCTGGTATCGTCGAACAGCGGTAGCTGAAGACAGGCCATGGTTCTCCTTGGTCCTTCACGTAGAGGCAGTCCGGTTTCACCGCTGTGGTCGTCTACTTTCACCGCATGGTTGGTATCCGTGACACTCGTAGCCACTGTAATAACTGAGCAGCAGCATACACAACGCGCTAGCTGATGGTGGAAGAACGTTTATTGATAGCACAGCTGCAATATATATAGTGCAGGGGTGAAAGGGTTTTGGACAAGGGAAACATGATATCTCGGGTAATCAAAGAGGGTGCAAGACGGTGCGCGCGCACAGCTGGCTTGGCTGGTCGTAGCAGCGAACAACGAAAACATAACAGTTTGTAAAACGTGCGGTCAGTAACCGTTCACCGCATGGCGCTGACTGCCGGAGGATGCGCATGGGTGTCGGAATATGCCAGCGGAAAGCAGTGCTTATTCTGAGAGCAAATTTTGAAGCGATTTCTCAGAAGTGCTTTTATTCGTGCATAACCAGTACCTATTGAGAAACAAGGTTCCCGCTGCGTTTTACGTGAAAATTTGTTTTCGTTGCGAAATTATTTCAAACGAAACACTTGTGTCAGATGTGTGTGCAGTAATGGCGTGTGAAACGAAAGCTGGTTTTAAACACAAATAATCAGTGTGTATGTTTCGGTTATTCCCAAATCTCGAATCGCTTCTGCAGCCTCTTCACTCCACTTGACAACCACACTCGGGAAAACGAAGGTGTCGCAATGGTCTGGCGCCTGACAACTCGTGATCGGAAAATCAACAGCGGCGTTCGCCCTGTCAACGAGGCAGTCGGTCTTGCGTTTCCTCTGGTTGGACAACACGACGTAGGAAAAGAGGTGAATGGCACCCACGCAAAGGAGCCTAAGCCAATTTCGTTTGTTGTTATAAAGAGGTTCATGTCATCTTGTGCAGCAAGTTTGTCGCCACGTGATGTGTTACAAAAGTTACTATTTGCAAGTTGTATTTTACACGATAAAGGCAAAAAGTGGGGGACACTTAAGCTTCGCCTTTAAGAGTTGAACGCGATAGCGTTATCCGGCCCTATCCTCATCGTGCTCTATTTCACTTGTCATTATGTTCAGTTGCCCGGTCCCCCCCCCCCACACACACACACACTAAAATACCTATAGCAAAAGTAAAGTAAACAGCACTTTTATGACAGCAGTGTGAACACTACGTCTAAGAAAAAGCGCACTAATGTGTATGCCTTTTGTAATGGGTGGCCGGATTTAAACCACCAACTAGTTATGCAGTTCACATGGTGTGACGCCCGATGGCAATATACGCTTGTATCCCGTTTTACTGCGTTATTACATCTCGTACTGTGACGCCTGTGCAGAGGACGCGTATGTTTGTTAAGGTCTAGTGGTTATGGCGCTCGACTGCTGACCCGAAGGTCGCGGGATCGAATCCCGGCCGCGGCGGCTGCATTTTCGATGGAGGCGAAAATGTTTGAGGCGCGTGTACTTAGATTTAGGTGCACGTTAAAGAACCCCAGGTGGTCGAAATTTCCGGAGCCCTCCACTACGGCGTTTCTCATAATCATATCGTGATTTTGGGACGTTAAACCCCAGATAATATTATTATTAGCGTATGTTTGTGAAGCATTAAAGTTAATTTCAGTGCAGTTTCAAGCAATGTAGTGTTACCTAACATTGTTGTTAGCGCCGCAAGCATGCCCGGAGTCACGCGTGTTCTTTTTTTCAAGAAGTTGTGGACAGTGTCCGCTTTTTGTCAGTTAGGTTTTCAAATGAATACCTGTTTTCAGTCGTTTGAAAGAAACTGCATAAAAACATATGCGACATGACTTTTGCGGTACCTATGTATAGGGTAATAAATAGTGGGGACGAGGGCAACGATGTTCTCAAACGTGTTAAGAAAATGCAAATTCTGCCAAGCGCAAAAACTATTTTCTTTAAGTTACATTCGGGCACCCTGCCGGTACGGACCTTTTTAGATGATCGAGGTGTTTATATGCCGTAGGGTTCTCATTGTTTTATCTGCCGAAAGCCAGAGACAATAGATCATGTATTAAATTCTTAGAGAACCTTTGGCACTTTGAGCGTTTCTATCTATCTATCTATCTATCTATCTATCTATCTATCTATCTATCTATCTATCTATCTATCTATCTATCTATCTATCTATCTAGCCGCCAAGGTCTGGGTGCTCTCGTGATCGCCTCTTCAGCTTGGTGTAGAAAAAAATTCGCATGGGAGGGTAAAAGAATTTGAAAATATGATTGTCGGGTCATGACATGAATAACGTGAAAATCCTGTCGCGTACGTCGTCAAACCCTTTCTGCAGACACGTGTGGCACATACCCGTTTACCACGGGCCGCGGTGTAGGGGTATGCGCCACATGTGATTGACCGTTTATATCTACCCAGGAAAGGCGAGGACAGACATCGGTAATTTGAATGCGAGAGCGTTAAGAAAAACCGACATCGGCAGCGTTGACCCGACGAACGGAAAGATTTCTGCTGGAATAAATTCCAGCAGGAATCGAACCCACGCATTCTGTGTGGCAATCTGGTATTCTACCACAGCGCCACGCCAGGTCTGCAAACTGGTTTGGAAAAACAGCCTATGCAGAAGTAATGTCGGTGCAACGTCAGTTGTGGCTATGGTGCTGGCGATCTAATTTTGCAAGAAGGGAATAAACACTACATGATACTCCTACGATGTGTACTCCTAGGATACAGGCGTCATATCAGATTAACGTCTGTAGTTGCAGTGTTGGTTCCGCTTTTATAGCAGTTTAATCAACATTACATTTGTATTCCTATGATTCAGCAAGCTATTTTGAAGCATTGCTTGATCCCTGAGGAATACATTAACGAAAGTTACGTATGATATTCACGTCATCCCACCGTAAAGTGCACTTAGTCCTCAAGAACGACGCAGTGTCCTCTTCATACTTACAAGGCTGGGAAATGGCCTCATGCTGACCGATGATTATGCCAGATTGATTGACAGCCGCTTTGTAGACTAGGCTACGTAGGCCACATACGCCCATGTAGTCTACGAATACGAGAAGCGGCATCCACTGATGTTGGTCTCCGTAGCAATATCCAGGCCTATTAGACTCAACGGCTTATACCTCACCAACACGCAGGGTGGCTTCCGGTTCCGACATGTCACCGGCTCTATCGACATACAATCTATCGACGAAACTACCGAGGCATCCACAATTTCCAATAATTGTGCTATACCTCATACTTCACTACATATGGACCCCTCGTCACCGCTATCACGACCGGATCTAATAACACGTCATCACCAGCTGCTGGTGCTCACTGACCACGGTGATGATGACGTTGTTCAAGAACTGTCAAGAACCTGTTGCACACATGCACACCTGTTCATGAAACGTGCGTGCGTTCTCCATCATTAGGGACAAGTATCAGCACTACATATCAGCTTACCGCTTCTGGTGTTGGTAATACCCACGTTGCCGTTTGCAGCGTTACCAAACTGTAAACAACTGGTTAAATAACACATATCCGGCTCTTGAGCATATATGTGTGAGTATAAAATTTATAGATCTTTAGCGTCGTTTTTAACGTTTCGCTCATTACAAAATTTACGCCACAGTAACCTTCCAGCCGAATGCTTCGCATAACATCGATTCCCACGGATTCCCACGGTACGTGGGATCTGCCGGATTTTTTTTTTTTTTGCTTTGTTGGGAAGGGGTTTCTTTCTAAGACGTTTTACAGAGAACGCTCAAAAAAGAACTTCCCTTGCACTCACATAGAATAAGATTTTTACCAATAGAAAATGAGGATGGACTGCCTATCGATCTAATAATGCTTCTTGGCCTCCATTATCTATGGCGGGCTAGAATGGCCGGTTTTTTCTGCGACCCTGACAGGAGACCTGCACGCGTGCTTTTTCGCGAAAGCATTGTTCAGTACGTTGATGTACTGAAACAACAAGACTTTGTTCCTGCCTGCCTTTCCAGGGTTGAGCCCCTGGCTTACCTGAATGAATTTTAGGAATGTAACTACATATAGGTCTGTACTGCTTTGACATTGCTGCAGTTGTCTATTACTGCTCTTGATTCCTCTGCCGTGTTAGGAAACCGAAATTAGAGGGAAAATGTACTGGCTCTGTAGTAGAACACCTGCTTGCCACGCACATGGCCTGGGTTGGATTCTCGCTCGAACCTAAGATTTTTTATTAGTAATTTTATTAGCATCGTTCTCGATTTTTTGCTCCCGGACAAGATGATTTTTCGCTCACAACCAGCGACGCCCACACCGGAATATCTGCGGAACAAGCTCTTTAACGCTATCGCGATAAAAGACATGATTCCTTACCATGTCTGTTTGCATTTGTTGTCCCTTTATGAGCCTTCATTATCTCTGCGTAAATCACTTATTGTGTACGTTTTGCGAACTCCTACTGAAATTCCGTTATCTCATCATACTAATACGTTCTGCTTTTCAGATACAACTTTTCAAGTCTGCTCACGTTGAACAGGAGCGACAACATAGCAAGTCACAACTCTGATGCCTCCAGCCGTCACCACGTATTGATTTTTTCATAATCATATGGAATAATTGAAGAAACATGAGGCTAATTTTTCCACTTTATTTTGCACCGTATGACAAAAGGCACATCATTGTCACACATTTTAGTTCTCTATACTCATACAAGCATGAAAATAAAGAATACCTCAAACGCTTAATTGGAAATCACACACAATCTTTTCGTGCTTTCTAGATTACTCTGCTGGAAAATGTGTGTTGTTTTGGCGAGTTTCATCAAACTATTGCTGAAATTGAACTATTCCTATTTTTCCAGACGCTGGGCGCGATGGCAAGTATTATAGGACTTGCTTAAAATGAATACTTCACTATTTCCAACAGTAGTCGCGCAAAATTAGAGAATGGGCCAGTTGAGTAACTTAAAATAGTTGTCGAGCCGCTTGACGCTCCGGTGTGTGTTATATGAATTCCGTAGGAGTGTAACCGGCAAGCGTCGTCTTACTCTCTCATAAGTGGCAATGTGATCCTTCGTATAAGAGTCCTTCCGCTCTTCCTAAAGGGTCCAGGTACTCTCCTGAAGAGCGATGACTCTGACCATGTGCTTTCTTGGTGTAATCAGACCCATCGAATTCAAATGTTCTTCACGTGTTTGCATTTGAAACATATATAAAGTGTATATTACGAAGCATTCCGTGTAACAGGTGTGCAACTCAACGTCTGCCAAAATTGAAACTAATGGAAGGGTCGCGATGTAGCCCGCTACCGAGGGGACGTTGTTGACCAGGATGTCTTGAGGGGCTAGTTGATTCATACTATGCAGGAAAATCTGCGCTAAACTAGAAAAGGACAACACAAAGAAGGAACACTTCAACAGATCGAACGCACACTACCAACTGTTTTTATTGAACGTAGAGCACCAGTTAAATAGGGAACCCCGAACTGCGCAGACACCCCGTGGCTGCGCATAGATGCACAGACACATCGAGGAACATCACGTGTTAACGCACCTTCTTTGTGTCGTCCTTTTCTAGTTTAGCGCAAATTTTCCTGCATACGTTGTTGACCGTCACTTCGCGCTGGTGACTTGCTTTGTTTATTTCGCGTAAACACATGCGTTACTTGAGTGCAGATATTATGTTACGCTATGTTCAACTCTTTACATGCCAGGGTATCGAAGTACCTGGTAAGCCAAAGATATGCATATTACTATCCAACTTACTCAAATACCTTGGTCTTGCTCGTAATACTTGGCTCAAATCCAAAAATGGGGCATAGGCAGCCACTCCCTGATTGCGTCGTATAAATCGATTTTGACAATGCGGTCAATCTGCCGGAATTTTGATTTATTGAATTCCAAGACACTAAAATCAAAACATGCTCAAAACCTCGTCCGCCTTTCTGTTCCTTTGTGCTTGCGAAAATGCCTTTTTTTCTAAAACAGCAAATTACAAAAAGTGTGAAAAGCGCCTTGTGAGTAATCGTGCAACCCTTTGCCTCCCTTCGTGGGCTTTCTTACAGCTTGAATAAAGACCCTGCCAAAGCTACAGAATTCCGGAAAAGGCTGTTTTCAGTGCTTTCAATACATTCCTTATCTTCATTTTGTGCTCTGATTAAAATATTTAACAGTACATCGATGTTTAATAAGTGATTACGCAATTAGGCTAAATACAACAAATACCTTGACTAGCTCCACATAACATTACTTTGGTTTTCTTTAGTGCCGAGGCCTTCGCATTTTTTGGCAATTGTTACGGCACAGTAATAATGAATTAGTCAGGACCTAAGCCTTTCTAGCATGTACGAGAAATGATGACCACGACATCGGGCCACTTTCCTCGCAATACAATTCACGCCACTGGGGTAGGTGAGTCAACAGCGCCTCCAGGAATGCTGGCTTTTCCGTTTCGCTCAGAAGCGAAAACGCTGGATTAGCTATGTGGAATAGACCTGCGCAGAAACCAAAGAGGGAACTATAACGGCCTTCGTGATAAACGCAAGAGGTTCTCTTCAACCAGAGATAGCAACAGTCAGCCATTCAGTATAATTTTCCTATTCAGGACGCTCCCAGACACGAATTATAAGGAAACATTTTCATTTACACGTATATCATGGACTCCGGAAGGAGCATTCGCTGATAGAGAAACAGTGCATGAAGGTACGCAATAACCAGGAACAGGTGGCACCATATGTAAGAATGTCATCGCTGTATATTTTAGTTCATTTTCTGAGACCAGATAGCTCCCGCAAATACTTTGTGCACTCTGCATAAAATAAGGTGAAGTGCACCTCCATATTTTTCCATTGTTGGGCAGCGCACAAGCAGAAGAAAAACGAAGGAAGTAGACGGTACAAGCGGTGGTCTAACAAATGTGGATAGGTTTCAACTCCCTGCCTTTAAGTCCCACTACACTGCCTATTTTCATGTACTAACATTGCATACAAGAAATCGCGGGTCCTTATCATACTATGCACAATGCAACCGAAATGATTTAGTAACCGCCGCTCAAAAAACGAAAAACTCTCCTTCAAAAAACAGTCAAATGAAGCACGTTTCGCCTCTGCAGACTCGAAGATAATCAAGTCAATTGTCTTTTCTACGCAAGACGTCGAAAAAACGGTAACGCCAGTTTTCACGTAAGTTACATAAAACAAAATAGGATACCTGCACATGCGTGGCCAAAGGAGTCGAGTGGTTACATTCATTGCTGTAAAACACAGTTCTTATAGGCCGAAACGCAGAGGTTAAGTCGCAAGGTGAGCCGATAGGCTGGAGTGTTCAATTCAAGTTCTAGTTTTTTCTGGCAACTTGCGCTGAAAAGAAAAGATACTGAACTCTTCATTTTCTTCGTCTGTGACGATGCAGTGGTTTAGACAAAGGCTGCGTCAATTTCGACACGCGTTGACAATATTAAAGTGTTTAAAACACTTCCATTCGTCTGTGCTGTTTAAAGCCAGGAAAAGTTTTCGATATCTTCGGAACTAACTTTAAGAAGGACTAAAATCTAAGGACTCAATTTGGAACAGCATGACTGACCACGTTAATAGACGCCGCGTAGAATTTGAGACGTTGCGGTTCGTCTGCACTTAGCATCGCCTGCTGCGTAAATAAAGAGCACTCCTTCTTTCAACATTAACACTTCCATTGTATTCACTAGAGCACCAACAAATAACTTGTCTATTGTTTAACAGATACACTTAGAAAAAGAATTTTTCCGTATTAGGAAAATACCGTTGCACAATACGAAAAGCACAGTCTTTCCGCCAGAGGACGCTTGGTGATCGGGAAAACGAGCAAAAAAGGCATGCAGCTGGCAACGTCGCATTATGGTTCATGCCCTAACTAGACGTGAGGGCTTTGATTTTAGTGGAGTATGCAAGGCCTCATGTATTTATTTATATTAAAATTAAAGAGCAGTCTCTTCTACAAAAGCGAGGTATAAATTGTGAGAAAGTTTCATGAATTTTTATAGAACCTATTGGCACGAAAGTACAGAACAATGCCTTGAAGTCGGTGACGTCACACTTCCTCCAGTACCACAATTCCACCAGTAAGTTCAAGAACGAAACCTGGAACATTTATTCACCGTCTCATAACATATCTAAGGTTGTGATTTTAGGATGATAAAGTTCTGGAATGATAATTTCTCAGCATAAACTAACAAGTGATTTTCTTTAGTGTCGCTGTTTTTATTATGACTTGCAATTTCGTAATGCTCAGTTTGATCTCTGATTGATTATAGGACGACGAATTAATCTGCAGCTAAATCTGGAGCTATTCTGGAGAATAAATCTTTCGAATAAAAAGATCTCACTTTCACATGAGTCACCTGGTCTCCATGTCAGGTGCGGTTTGACCAGCACTTCAGCGGTGTAAGGGATGAGTCCTGCCGAGGAAAGAGCCGCAGACAGGTAGGCATGCTGGCCCTTTTGGTCAATTATGTCGTGACTCTTTGGTACGCCTCGTAGAAGCACCTTTGAAGCAGATGATTTACACTGATGTAGATTTGGTAAAATAAGGCGTCTCTTTTTCGGTGCAGTACTTTTTTCTTGTGGTGTGCCTAATACGTAGTACACAATATAATAGCCCAAACCAAGAAAAATACTAGAATATAGCTGCAAAAGAAGTAGGGGTGTGCGAATATCAAATTTTTCGAATACGAATCGAATACGAATATCCACCTTCGAATATCGAATCGAATATCGAATATCAAAGGGAAAATGCATCCACAGTAACAATATTTTATTTAACATGTAGCTATTTGAAAAAAAAAAACATTAACAGCCTGACTGGCAACACAACATACACTGCTATCTCCAATAATAATAATAATATCTGGGGTTTAACGTCCCAAAACCACGATATGATTATGAGAGACGCCGTAGTGGAGGGCTCCGGAAATTTCGACCACCTGGGGTTCTTTAACGTGCACCTAAATCTAAGTACACGGGCCTCAAACATACTGCTATCTCCAGAACACAATGTCCAGGCTAGCCAATGCACATCACAACACAAGCAAATATCACGGCACAATGAAGGTAATGACTAGATGTTATCATGAAGAAATATTAGTTGCTTAACATGATCAGGTAGCAGGCGCTCCCTTGTAACAGAGACAACGCTTCCCCCCCCCCCCCCTGCCACTGAAAAGGCACGCTCGCTTGCAACAGAAGTGGCTGGTATAGGGAGTTACATGGGGCAAAGCTTTGCCAGACTGGGGTATCTGAACAGTCCGCCACCAGTCACGTGGGTCACTGTCTTTCTTCAGAAGTGGTCCCGCATAGTGAACGAGTGGTAGTGCGGCACATTACGGCCGCATAATATTGAACATGTACGGTTACATGATCGCCAACAGCGCTGCACGTCGGAGATGCACCAGCAATAAATCATACGTATTGGGGCGCTCGTCGCAGGCAGATATCGTGCCTCCGTGTACTAACGATGTGTATCGCTCCTCTCGGCAACGTTTTTAGCGATACGAACGCAGCAGAAATGTGAAAGACGAGTTATTTTATGCATGATAATCGAATCGCATATTCGAATTTTTCGAATATTCGAAGTTATCGAATATTCGAAAGATTTCGAATACACGATTTTCGAATCGAATACGAATATTTCGAATGTAATATTCGACGAATATTCGAACTTTTCGAATATTCGCACACCCCTAAAAAGAAGGTAACGAAAAAGGCACAGTTTCTCCAGTAACGCAAAACGGGGATAGCGATAGCAAACCAGTAAACATCTAGTCATAAAAGCATTGGCAGTTTTCTCTGCCTTTTAGTTTACAGTGCACAATCGCCAACTAATAGAGTAACTGATATGGTATCTTGAGTGCACATCCGACAACGAAAGCAGCTCACTCGCTGGCAGCGGATTCTAGATATCACAACGACAGCGTGGTGATCAGCGCAGAATAAAGCAAATGCAGCGTGTTGCATTTCGCTTTGAAATAACGCGAACTGAAACTGTAGGCACTCGTAGACCAGACTGCTGACGTCACGAGCCATGTCTGGACTCGCTTAGCCTTTAAAGCAGCCACATTTTTCTCACCAAGGTAGGTCACGTCATCAGCTGTATACGATAACTGCTGCGTAGAGCAACAACATCATCGCGTTTGTTCACAGTGGCAAGAGGAGAAGAAGTACAGTTGAACTTCTACTAGCTCTCCTCTCTCTGTCGCGAGTACGGTCGTCTCTCTAGGTTTGCTTGCACATACGCGCTCAACACGCTTTTACAGCACAAAGGCGCAACCTCCACCACACTTCGCCACACACTATTTTGTGCACTTTCCCTCAATTCCCTAGTACACCATGCCAGCCACGAGATAGTATCCTGCTGTATTTCAACAGTGACCGCCACCGAACGCCAACGGCATGGTGGTGGTGCAGCAGCCCTCAAACATGAAATTCTTACATCTGCGTATTTTGACCAAGGCTCCAGGCGGCTCATTTGCTTGAAGGACTCCATCAAGAAGGTTCTCGCGAAGAAGAATAGGAGACACTCGCCACCAGGCACCAGCAGCTCAGCGATGTTTTTCAAAGTGCACGACAGATCTTGAGACCATTGAAGAGTCTTGAAAGAGTACACCCGCTGGAAGCCACCGTGCTTCTTCGAAAAGGCCGACACGTCCTTGTCTATATCCAGGTGGTCGTAAACAATCTTCTCGTGTGCATACTTTTCTCTGGCATACTTGAGCATACTTTCGGAGCAATCGATTGCCACAATCCTGCGGAAACGAAGACCCTTATGGAGGCTTAATCTGCTTCCGTAAAGTCCGACATTAATTGTAGTGCTTTAATAATAGCGATGGCATAGCTTGTCATTAATAGAAGGCAGCCCTGAGACATGATTTATTAAAATACATAAAAAGTACTTCGACCTTATACGTAATTCAAATGTACATGCGCTGTGTACTGGTTCTTTTATTGCTTACTTCACACAAGTATTTGCAGTAAACTGTCTTAAGAATCAGTCACCGGAAGCTGTTGGCTAGTGTGCGCAAATAATGCTGCCTCAGAAAAAATTATTTGACTCAATCAATGAATCAATCACGAAACTAAAAGTGGGGATTATACGATTAAGAAAAATTGCTACAGGAATAGTGGAACGACAGACTAAATGGCGAGTCACAGAAGCAATAAAAAAAACAACATTAGCCGTTTTGGACAATCTGTTATCCGCATAGCACATCTAATCTTTATGTATAAATACTAAGCAGTATACACGGATACAAAAGCGTCATACGCCAGTACTATTGACACACAACTAGTCTAAATAAGTAGGAAAATGAAGTCTACATCACAAAAACGTCAGGAAGTTCATGCCTAGAGAGGAAGCAGCGCTTACATTCAATGTCAATTTGTTGCAACTTTTCTTTTTTAAGGCAACTCAGTCTACCACTTAGCACCGGCAAATTCTATTACCTATTCATCGTACACCTTGACGCGCACACGGAGAATGATCGCAGTTTTAAGGGTCGTGTATTTAGCGACGGAACACTGAAAATGCCACGAGGCATATATTTTACCAAAGTGACAAGTTGGGCAATTTGGTGCGTGTTCATTTCTTGAATTAAACAGCGCACGCAAAAAGAAGACAAAAGGAGAAGGAAGATGCAAAGCACTGCTCTCAAATTGAAGGTCTCTTAAAAAACATGGTTGATCCCTCCGTCATAGGAATCGGAGTAACACGAAAGTAAAGCGTGCCCTTACAGAAGTAACTGAATTTTTCCTGTACATTGGTATAAGAGAGTTTGCACAATGTATATTGATGTCTGGCAGCAAATTGCACCGTTCAACGTGTATGCACCCACTTTTATGATTGGTGGTACATCTCCATACTGACGACCAACGTCCATGTTAAATGATTAAACAAACCTTTGTGGTAGCTGTAGTAGTTGACGGTGAAAGCGTAATCAAAGAACAAGGTGTGATAGCTATAATAGCCTCGCATATTGGACTCAGAACTTGGTCGCCATCCCGCGGCATGTTAAAATGTGATTGAACACCATGGCCGGACTAGAGAGAAACGCAAAGCGCCTCGTGCTGCCCCGGTAGTCCGGCCGCGAATTCTTTTTGGAGCGAGCGCGTGAGCGGGGAACGCGGTGTTACAACCATTTGAGGCAGGCGCGCGTCGCAGAGCTATTTTTGGTTTGGATTAGCGTGATGCTATGAGTGAAGCCGGCGCTTTTAGGACGCTTGGGTCAATGTCGCTACCTCGCGGTCTGTTAAGGAATTGACAAAATTGAACTTCTATTGAAAACGCGCGGAATGGGACGGACGTGTAACGCGTTGCAGGTGCTAATCGCGGAGGCCATAGTAATGACGAATTACTTCGCCTTACCGCTCCCAGAGGGCAACACCACCCCGCCGACCGGAAGAGTGGTAGATATAAAAGGCGCGTTTGTAAAGACTCTAGAGTCCGTGACCGTGGCGCAGTGGATAGCATGCCCGGCATCTGTTGTTGCGGACCGATTGGCCGTGGGTTCCATAGCCGAGGACGGAACCTTTTTTTCTTTGCCATCTGATCGTGTACTTTTTTTCAACGTCATTTCCGTGACGGAAATACGTCATTGAAATCTTCGTGGACTCCGGCATAAAACACTTTCGTGTTAAAATACACAAACTTATCTGCGCAAACTGCGAATGTCAACTGAGGTCGAATTCACCAAAAAATTAAGGCTAATGGTTGTCTAACAGAAGTAACGCCTCAAAAATTGGCCGTGTATCTGAGTGATTCGCTGCAAGTGTCGTCGAAAGACGATAGTTTTCGGCCACGCGTACTATATGAGTCCCCCTCTATGTTGTATCGACGCGTCTGGCTCATAGCGTCGCATTTTCAGCGGCAGCCTAATAAACACTACCATTTTCAGCTCAGCCTAATAAACAAAAGGGTTTTAGAGTTGGGTATCTAGGTATTTTCTAGTAAAGAAATCCACCACCCAATACGTGTTGATCTTGCCCCTCAGGTATGCGTAATATTTGCTATTTGATCGATAATGCTCACAAGTTTGAACGCCACTACCAGTTCAATATGGCTGGGCGTTCAGCAGGTGACGAAGCTGTGCGCGGGTGGCTTAATCGTCTGAGAGACATACATACATACATACATACATACATACATACATACATACATACATACATACATACATACATACATACATACATACATACATACATACATACATACATACATACACACACATACATACATACAGACAGACAGACAGACCAAAATTTCTGCGTTCAAGTATCCAAAAAAACGCCAGGCCTGCGCGGAAAGCGCAGCGCAGTCACAGGGAAAGCTGGAAGAGCGGCATTTCTAGAGCCCGTTATAAACTCTCTTGTGGCGACTAATACAAGAATATTAGCAATGTACCTACTACGCCACTAATCATAACTTTTGGGAAGTTGGGAAGCACCAACCACGAGAATATTCGTATTATGCGGAGAAGCGTGGTACCATCTGTGAGGCATTATGTGCACTCTGTTATTGCGGTGATTGATGAATGAAGAATTATGACTGGAGCCCTTTGTAATGGGTTGTAAGCTTTAAACGACCCACTAGTTACGTATTTCATATTGTGTGACGCTCGGCCGTTATTTAACTGTCCCACTACTCTGTATACCATACGTTAACCGGAGAGCGAGGGAGAGAAGGAATTAACTTTATCGAGAGCCTGAGGAAAGGGATCATAAGAGCCTTATGGGCTTCCTTGGCAACCAATAGAAGTGCACTTGCCAGGAACCCGCTACGCCATAAATCATCATAATTTTTGTGAAGTAGGGAAGCAGCCACTATGCAATTTTTCGTCATTCTGCGGAGAACCGTGGTACTCGCTAAACACCTGTATGGCATTATGTGCACTTTGTTGATGTTGCGGCTGATGGCGATGAAGAATTATCGTAGAGGCCTTTGTATTCGGTTGGAAGCACTCAACAACCCACTCGTTGCCCAATTTGCGTTGTGCGACGCCCGGTTACAGAAATCGCGTTTGTGTCACGCCTGGTTGTTATTTTACTCTTCTACCACACTACATTACATATGTTAATGTGGCTCCTTCCCGACATGAAGCCTGTATAGGGTCTTTTTGCAGCTCAGATTCAAGCACGATCTTGAAATAAAGATAAATTTAAAGAAAAAATAAACCGGCATGGCCTTGGGGTAGAACACTGGGGTCCCGCTCAGAGGGCCCACGTTCGAACCTTATTCAATTTTGGAATTTTTTTCTTATTTCCTTTTGTTCTCGTGCGATAGTGGTTACGGACACCGGCGGCGGCGGCGGCGGACAACTATGGCGCCAAAAACGGCCGTTTATATCTGTGAAACGTCGGGTAGAGGTGGTTCATTATTGTTCCATGTGTGTATGTGTTGCTTTGGACGCATCTGCAGATCACGCTTTCTTGTTTGGTCACTTTTGAGCGAGGTGGAGGGCACAACCAATACTCGAGTGTGCAGTGTTGGAGTGTCGCCCAAAAGGCTGTGGGTGCAGCTTTCGTCCGGTCTGCTGCGTGTCGGATATCAATACAGGTCACAAGTTCACAAATCAGGCCCGTAGACAAACGGGTGGCGCGACGCAACACCCCCCTCCTCTTCCCCGACGTTATGATAAAAACTTGTCAACAGCTGTTGACCATGTGCACGACAGCAGACCATTCCGTGCCGATGTCCTGTGACGCAGAGTACATCGGCCGTAGAGGCCGTCGCGTAAGCTTCCCGGGGGAATACAATATAGCAGAGCATTCCGCAATCTCTAGAGAGGGGCGGCTGCGCTCTCCAGTTAACCGCAACTGTGACCCTTCCCCCTCACCTTCCACCCTTTTCTTCAGCCACTGTCGCTACCCATTGAACTAGCGAAAAGGGTACTTCAGTATGCAAGCGCTGCGCACGCGAACTACAGCCAGCTGTGATGATGAGGGCATCGCGGTAGCAGACGACGCGGGCTTCGGCGGCACCGTCAACGCATAGGTGCGTGCCACCTCAGCATCGTTCTGTCCTGAATTGTTAATGTTTTCTCTTTGAGCACTTATTCGAACTTGTTATACGGTGGTTCAAACGTGTGATTCTTTAGCTGATAAGAATGCAAATTTTAAGTAGTATATCAATGAGTTTGGTCACACATTTCGTGCGCATATCTCCAAACTGTTGTCATCCTCACAATACGTTTGCAGTTGATCATACAACATGACCGCGTGCAATTCACATAGCGCAATACGTGCCAGGACGCAAGTTAATAGAATACGTTCAGTTTGCAAACTGCCCCGAGTTGTGCGGAACCGCCAGAGATTCTGCTCCCATTGGCGCTGCAGTCTCAAGCGGATTACTCTCTGCACAGTCAGACCGAGCAGTCCTCCGTGTAGTGTCGGTTCACCTCCCGAACTTCAATACGGTGGCTAAGCGGGCTTTTTGGTACGTACACATAGTTTTGGAATAACTATGTCACCTCCCGAATTCTTCCGTCAGGTGGCTCGTTTTTCTTGCATTGCCGGCGTTCCGTAGCTCATGCGTTTGTCCGAATACATCGAGGTGCGAATTCGACGCTGCGTTATGCGTGCATCCAAGCCGACAAAGCCATGCCGATATGTTGGGTGCCCGGCTGTACGAGTGAGTACCGAAAGGACACAAGCCTATCGACCCGGCTGGAGGCCGAGTTAGTTCGACAATGAACTCAGCTGTTCGCGTTTGCGTACTAAAGCCTAACAGATGACCCTAAAACAATCTGGAATGTTCTCAGACATTCTTGCGCGGAAGTATAGTAAGGGAAGAAAGTACAATGAGCAATAAGTACAATCAAAAAGTACAATAATAAAGCAAAAAGTGCTGTCCTCAGGGTCGCTAACGACCATAAACCGACATGGTCGATTTCAGGTCATGCACGGCGCCGTTGAGAGTTCGTATTGCCGTCCGCGATAACCTCGTAGTCTAGAGTGCCGAGATGTCGAAGGACTTCCTATGGCCCGAAATATCGTCGAAGAAGCTTCTCGCTAAGTGCCCTTGGGCGTATCGCAGTCCAGACCCACACGCAGTCACCGGGTTGGTATTCCATGTGGCGTCGTCCAAAATAATAGTGACGGCTGTCGACCCTCTGCTGGTTCTTGATGCGCAGGCGGGCGAGCTCTCGGGCTTCCTGGGCGCGTTGCAAGTAAGCCGAGACGACGGTGTTTCCTTCGTCGGTGACATTTGTTAGCATTACGTCGAGCGTTGTAGTTGAGCTCCTTCCGTAGAACAGCTTGTAAGGCGTCATCAGCGTCGTTTTTCATACGGCTGTGTTGTATGCCATGGTCACGTAAGAAAGGATGCAATCCCACGTCTTGTGCTCGACGTCGACGTACATGGCGAGCATTTTGGCGATCGTGTTGTTTAGACGCTCGGTGAGGCCATTGGTCGGTGGGTGGTAGGCGGTGGTCCGGCGGTGGCTTGTCTGGCTGTATCCCAGGATCGCCTGAGTTAGGTCAGCAGTAAAGATCGCATCTCTGTCGGTGATAAGGACATCTGGGGCGCCCTGAGGAATGACGATGTTCTCAACGAAGAACGTGGCTACCTCGGCGGCACTGCGATTGCGCAGAACCCTTGTTTCGGCGTAGCGGGCGTGCTAGTCAGTAGCCACGTCGACACATTTATTTCCGGTAATCGATTTTGGGAACGGCCCCATTAGGTCTATTCGTATTTGCTGGAATTTTCGACGAGGAGGTTCGATCGGCTGAAGAAAGCGTGCTGCTCTTGTCCGCGGTGTTTTGCGTGGCTGACAGTCTCGGCATGCCGTTACGTAGCGAGCGACATCGCTGGCAAGGCACGGCCAGTAGTACATTTCCTGTAATATTGCGAGCGTTCGCGAAACGCTGAGGTGTCCAGCCGGCGTATCGCTGTGTAAACCCTGCAGGATTTCTGGTCGTAATGCTGAGGGTATAAAGAGAAGGTAGAGGGCTCGAAGTGGCCAGAAGTTCTTCTTCAGGAGAACGCCGTTTCTCAAGAAAATCGACGCCAGTCCTCGCTTGAATACCTGCGGAACAATGGCGGTCGTGCACTCGAGTTATTGCATGAGGCCCCCGGGTTCTGGGTCGGCTCGCTGTCGTTCAGCGAAGCCGTCAGCGCTTATGGTTCCCACGAAAAAGTTATCATCCTGGTCGTCCAGCGACGGTGGGTCGACGGGGGCACGAGACAAGCATTCGGCGTCGGAGCGTTTTCTTCAGGACATGTAAACGACGGTAATGTCGAATTCTTGGAGTCTTAGGCTCCACCGTGCGGGGCGACCTCAAGGGTCTATCAAGATACCTACCCGACACAAGTCGTGGCGTTCGCTCACAACTTGGAAGGGCCTGCTATAGATGTAGCGGCGAAACTTGGCTGTAACGCAGATGATTGCAAGGCACTCATTTTCTGTTGTGGTATAGTTGGCTTCCGCCTTCGATAGTGACCGGCTAGCATAACGGATAACTCTTTCCAGTACGTCAGTCCTTTGCACAAGGACGGCGTCGAATCCTACCTGCTTGCGTCAGTATAGGAGGCGTCTACACGCATGGTTTCAGTTCTTGAAATACCTCGATTTGCGGCGCTCCCCACTTGAACTCCACGTCGGTCTTCTTGAGTTGAGTTAGTGGCTCGACCATCGGTGAAAATGCCTTGTCGAAGCGTCTGTAGCAGGCGAACAAACCGCGAAATCGGCGTACGGCCTTCTTTTTGGTGGGTGGGCTTAAATGCAGCGATTGGAGCTGTTTTCCGCGGGTCGGTGCGAACTCCAGACTTGCTAATGACGTGGCCCAAGAACAAGAGCTCGTAAGGAAAGCGTTACTCTTCTGGCTTCCGGGTGAGTCCGGAGGTCTTGCTTTCCTGAAGTGCAGCTTCAAGCCACCAGAGGTGTTCGTCGAAGTCTGAGGCAAACACAACGACGTTGTGCAAGTTCTCGACACACGTGTGCCACTTCAAGACAGCCAGCAGTGCATACATGACACGTTGGAAAGTCGCATGGCCGAGGAAAGCAAGTTGGGCATGAATGAACCCTTAACAGGCCGTCTGGAGTTATAAAGGCTGTCTTTTCTCAATCTCTGTCGTCGACTTCGATTTGCCAGTAGTCGGCCTTGTGGTCCGTCGACGAAAAGTACTTGGCGTTCTGGAGCCGATCCAGGGCACCATCTATCTGTGGAAGAGGGTACACGTCCTTATTGGTGATGTTGTTTAGGCGACAATAATCGAAGCAGAAACGTAGGGTCCCTGCCTTCTTCCTTACTAACACTACAGGAGACGCCAACGGACTCTTGAACGGCTAGATCATGTCGTCGCGTAGCATTTCGTCGGCTTCTTCACGGGCTTCCGTTCTCGCGTCAAAACCCGGTAAGGACTGACGGAGCTCTCGAGCAGTTTCTTCGGTTCAATTTCCCGGCGAACGGCCCTATGAGTACGGAATAATCGGCTCCAGTATCGACGAGAATACTGACGTTGTGGCCGTCGATGAGAACGTCGAGGTCGCTAGTTCGTCGCGTAGCGTTGCGATTATGTCGTGACGCTGGATCACGGCTAGGTCGGGTTGTCCTGCAACTTCCACGTTGTGTTGTCAGGCCTTCTTTCAGGCTGAGAAGTTTCCAGGTCAGGGTTCCATTCGGCTTGCGTCATGTTCTTTAAATTTCGTCGTGGCGTCTTTGTCCGCGCCGGAGGATCGTGGTATTTCGTCGTACAGCAACCGCACCTCCATCGGCTGCTGCACTTAGTTCTCCGGTTACGAGCTAGGTGACGGGTCCCGGGTTGGATCAGTGTACGTTCGGGGTTGCGGAGACACGTAGCGGCCTGGTGACGGCTATCGGGAAGGTCCTCTCGGGGTCCATGGCGCCCCTGCAAAGTAGTCAGTGATGTCGCGTGGTCCTTCACCTCGCTCTGGACGCGACGCGTTGACGGCGAAGCCGTGAAGTCCCATCCAGGGGTATTGGCGATGACGGTAGGTATGGCCGGCTTCCCCGCAGTGCTAAGGGGCTTCCTAGGGGTTTCTAGGGGCGTAGCGCTGGCCGACAGGGTGGCAGGAGGGCGTCGGTGGCGGCGACAGCCTCTGGCGACGTACTGTGGTGGTGTGGCGTCTTGGGGTGGGGGAAGAGCATGATGGCCGGGTGCAGCAGCATTGCTCATAGCTTGTGGCTGCGGTCTGATAGCTGAGGGGCGCCCAGCGATTGCTGAATCTCCTGGCGTACGAATTCAGCGATGGAATCCACCGGCGGTTGCGATGAAGGTAGAATTTTTCGCAGCTCATCTCGCACGATTGCTGAGGTTGTCTCATGCAGGTCGGCGATTCCTAGAGCTTGAACGTCGGCGTAGCTTTTGGCCAAGAAGATGCGGCTGTATTGCCGCATTCGCATCTCAAGCATTTTCTGGATTCTCGAAGCATCCGAATGATATTCAGCGACCGCCTTCGGCGCGTTCCCTATCAATCCAGAGATTTCTTGAGGAACTCGACTTTCTTCTATTCGGGCATACTTGGGTCGGCGTGTCGAAACAGGCGATACATCTCTCCCGTGTAGATGGCAATGTTTTCATTGGACAGCTGCACATGGGTCTCCAGCATAGCTGCGGCCAATTCCTTGCGGACCACACACGTGAACCTGCTTACGTCGTCCGAAAGAGATCACAGGTTTGTAGCGCGGAGTCTAGCTCCTCGAACCACGTCTTCGCGGCGTCTTGTAGGTAGAAGTTCACATGACAAAATTTTTCCTCGGAGTCCCAGATGCTGAGCGCTCAGGCCCGTTCGAACGTCTCGAGCCAGCTTTCTCGGTCTTCAATCAATGATCTACGAAAAGTTGGCGGCTCCCTGGTTAGCCGGAGCAGAATTGGTGGAGGCCGCACAGTGGCTGTCATTGTCTCTGTGGTCGCGGTCAGGGTCTTGGTTTGCCGGGTCATTTCACGTAGAGGCCCCTGTTCTGGCGGTAGACCTTGTTGCCTGCGGCTTGCTCGCCGCTCGGCGTAGGCGTCGATGTGTTCTTTGCGACCTTGGCATGGTTCACGGCTAGACAGGAGTGTCCGGAACATGAACGAACGGACCTCCACCAGATGTTGCGGGATCGTGACATCGACGAAGGCAGCAGTCGGTGTGTCCAAGATGAAACTTTATTTGGCCGAACTTGTGGCCGGGAAACGGAATGTCACACTACAGCAATACACAAAACACACTCACAGCAGCCAACAGAGCGTCGGCCGTCGATAAAACTGAACCGCCGCAAAGCGCGTCGGAATTTATGCATGCAGCGTCGTACATTCCATCCTTATCGCTGGTGGCCGCGTTAGTTCGAGAATGAACTCAGCTGTTCGCATTTTGTGCGCTCAAGGCCAACATACGATCCCGAAAGAATCGCGATTGTTCTCAGACATTCTGGCGCGGTTGGCGCAAGGCAGCAGCTACACGTGCAACTGGTCGGTAACGTAAAATACAGAAAGAAAGCAGCGTGTGTTGCAATATGGAAAATGTAGAGCTGTCACCTTGACGGCAGAGAATCACCGTAGAGAGGAGAACAGCACCCGCAAACTTGCGAGATTTTTCCCACTCAAGTCCGAGAATAAGGCGCTGGAAATCGAGTAATACGACGTTGCGAGTAGTGGCAGAGGTGCAACCGGAAGTGGAAGAGGTAGCGAGGCGACGGCTTTCCTGAGCACGAACGCTGAGCTTAGTGACCACTGAAGCAACGTGCACAAACTTCAAGCATGCTCCGGATAGGATGTACAAGCCAGCAGCTTTGGATTTTGCATTTTTGCTTTATTCTTATTTCGTGGAAATTTTGCGCTTTATTTCGTGGCAGCAGTAGACAGGAGTAAATGCATCTGAATAAACAAATAAATAAAAGACCTATTGCTTTTTTACGTTCTAATCAATGCTAAATTCGCTCTGTTTGGCAGAGGCCATGATTTGCCCGCCAAGGTAGCATGAAGCAGCATTTACATTTAAAGGAGAGTGGTCACGAGCCCTGTCGTTTGTTGAGGAGCGCGTAGGTGGTTTCCGTATGAATCGCTTATTAGTAATACCAATGCAGAATGTTCACCACAGATGACGCTCGTTATCAGTATAGGCGAATTGCAAGAAAGAAAGGAATGCAGAAAAGTAGCGAATAATAGCGAGTTTTAGTATAGCGGGAAACGCTTACGTTAGCGTTAGCGTGCGTCTCAACGCTAACGCTAAAACGGAACGCGCTGCGTGTCAACTGGTGGTCTTTTAGTACAGCGGAAGGCATTCCCGCTAACGCTAACGCAAGCACATACGGCGCCATCTAGACATAAAAACACTAAATGCACTGTAGAATCCACAAAAGCGCCACCAAGTCGAGCTGATCCAAAGTCACCACTGTTGCGTCTCCATGTCGCGTTTGCAGAAGTGTTGAGTTCTGACACATTGGTGGTTTCTGTCGACATGCCGCGTTCGAGAATTCAAGACCCCTATTACCTGGCCTTTTTAAGCTGGGACGCATCACGCGTCACATTCATACACTGCCGCGAAAGGCATGAAGGGAAACGAAGCCTGACATATATCTGCTTGACTTGTGGCCGTATCTTGGAAAGAGGCGACTAAAGACAGCGTCGCCATCTCT
The DNA here is from genome assembly GCF_013339695.2 of Rhipicephalus sanguineus. Lineage (NCBI taxonomy): Eukaryota > Metazoa > Arthropoda > Arachnida > Ixodida > Ixodidae > Rhipicephalus > Rhipicephalus sanguineus. Next base: position 88,092,387 of record NC_051182.1, on the reverse strand, counting down.
GCGCTGCTACAGAAAACATGAGCGAACCTTGCCAGCAAATCTTGCTAAGCCTTCTGCATCGCAAATCGACTTTGTATCTCAAAAACGGAGCAATTTTATCGGCGGTACACGGTTGGCGAAGCCTTATTACTCAAATCTAAATCAAATACGAACATTATTAGGGAATGAATAAGTTTAGTAATGCAGGAGAACGGCTACAAAGATTGGAAGTGGACGGCTCTCGCTTCAACAGGCACCGCCATCTTGCCCTACGTACGGGATCTCTTGCGTGCGTTAGCGTTGAACGCTATATTCCAGAAATAGCGTTCGTACGTAAGAGCTCGGGCTACGTTTACGTTCTGCTCATGCGCAGTTAGGAGCACGCAACGCTAACGCTAACGCTAAATCCTTGCGTTTGCTGTTATCCGCTATACTAAAACTCGCTAATGCTTCTAAAAAGGAAGGGAAACGACTCGCGCAGTGGGTAACGACAGATGTCGCCGGAAGCTTTGGACTCAGGACTGCAAAGCATGCCGCGCTCTTCGTGCTTTGAAGGAAACACAGAAGCAGCACCAGTGTTAAAGATATATTTCAGCGGTCCATTTGAAATTTCCCAAACGGTTAAACGTAAATATTCGCGCAAATTGCGGGCCCGAATACAGCCTAGCGAGCCTAGGAGCCGGAGGCTGACATCGAAGGAACGAAAAATGGAGACGCGAGCAAAGCACGGCGCCGGCGGAGAGTTTGATAACTGAACGAAATTTAGTAACATTGCGAGAAAGTGATTTCCATGAAGAGTATTAATAAAAACATTTGTTGGCTCATATATTCGCTTTAACGCCTCCTGAATGTTGTGTGCGCTTATGAAAGCAATGCCACTGAAGAAGCAAAACGTTGTAAATTACGAGTGGTTTAGAAAAAATAGTCGTAAGCCATAAAATAACACATTGCGTCTTTCGTATGAAAAGTGTCTATGTGGTGTGTAAATTTTACTGTCAAAATCTGTATAACCTTACAGCACTGTGACGACGCTATTTCCTTATAAGATGAACCCTTATTTGAATCAAGAACACGTATGCAATGGTTGGTTGTTCTCTTCTCGTATATGGAACCATATACACTGCGCAGGTTACCTTCTACACGGCTCGCATGTGGGTAAAATATGCTCTCGTGTGAAGTCTCCTGTGCCGCAACCAATGTCCAGGAATTGCTGACTCTCATCACTTGGAGTCGAAAATGCCATCTTGAATACCTGCAGGAACGTCGAATATTCATCGCTTAAACAATCTAAACAGCGATAGCGCGGATTAAGGGTGGGTACATACTTATCCTTCCTTAACAAAGCCTGATAACTTAAACTTTATAATTCGTTGGCATCAACAGTTTTCTTTAAGCGCTGGACTTCAAAATTAAAAGGTACAGAATTGAAAGAGCTGTTAAAGGTTGTAATATTCTGGATATAAGAAAACAAAACACTCTGTATTGCACCAGGTGTTCACTGCAGTTTATTAGAGGAAGAGGAACATTCTCCGAAAAATAATGATCGTCTGAGACCAGGCAGCTATACATCGTCGCGTAGGCTGAGATGACCATTCCGAATCGCTGGTGGCCCAACTAGGATTTCACCTGGGCACTCTTAGAAAGTTCTAATCAAACTCCATATTTTTGCATCAACATCATGGCGATGTCTCCGGCGATTTTTCTGCGCTATGTGGCGACAATTTTCGAACACCTGAAGGAACGTTTATTTATTTTTGGGACGTGGTTTTCAAGAGGCGATCATGCAACCGATGAACATTACAATTCCTACTTCTAATATGCTGAGAATTTGTGTCGTTAAGACATTCTTTTCCCGCAAATTTGAAAGTGTGCAGAATAAAATTACCTTGGACGCCAATTACCGGGTCATTAAACTTTTAAGCGGCCTCACGCTACGCGTTGATATTGAACAGTATTTCCAAAATACCAGCCTTTAATCATTTTTGTGAAATTTCCTGGCGGTCTTGTGAGTATCTCGGTAAAGTTTCTAATAAATATCTGTAGAACCTTTTATTTATTTAAACAGCACGTAACGTATAGGAGACCATGGCCACTGAGGTACACAACCACCAACTTTTAGATGGCCCAGATCATATTCGCGGCAAGGAAAGATTGTACTTTTATGACGAGCCTAATGACATTATGCACAGAAAATTGAGCCGTTTATCTTTACTCTTCAATGTGTTCCGCAGTGAACATAATTGGTTTCGCAAGCTTCTCAGTAATGGCCCAATTTTCCCGCGAGATTCCTCCTCCTCAATGGCGTACAACTTGTGGCAATATTTAATCACTCGTTACACATTGTAAATGCCAAACATCGTACTTCCAGTCTTTTTCTCGTTAACGCTTTCTTTCGCAGCACCCTTAAGCAAACGCTATACACCGTACACGCTGTACGCATTTCTCACCGCACCAGTCATCCGCAGTAAGCCACACGTCGACGTTCCAGCCCTACTTCTCTGCTTCTTCAATTCCACGAACTGCCAAAGACTGGGCCCTCCTGCTGACACTGCCGTCATTACATGTCCGTCCTTGATTCAACATCATGTAAGTAATTCCTATGAAATTAATTTATGTGTATATCATGTGCAATATTGTTTAGCCAACCCTTAAAGGGACACTAAAGAGCAAAACGATTTTTCTCGCATTAGTAAAGAAGTCTTCCACGATACCAAAAACACCACGCTTGCTGCAAGAAGACGCTTAATAAGCGAGAAAACGCGCAAAAAGAAAATACAGGTGGCGACGCCACCTTGAAATTCCCGCGCCATTTGCCGTGACATCACATATTTTTGACGGCGCCTGCTTGGGCCTACGTAGTTCCTAATCGGTTAAATCGAAGTACATTGGCCTCTCAGGGGGCCAGAGAGATTACATAACGGGTTTGTGGAAATTTCGTCGAGCCAGTGGCGCCAAAATACGTTAAATGCTCTTGGAAATCTTTTTACGTCACGAATTACAAAGTTCGGCGCGAAATTTAAAAATGAAACCTGAACTTGGTTTTTTCCTCTAATAATAAACCTATGGTGGTGAAATAAACTACACAAGAGTCCTCCGAGCACACTTTATCAATCTAAACCAATTCATTGTTTCTCTTTAGTGTCCCTTTAAGCAGTGCCTTACTCGGAAGCCCTTAAGTGAGTAAACTGAGCGGAACTGATGTGAAAGTGTGAATGGTCTTTGAGACACAGAGTGCGGCTACACGCACTCTGTGTCTCTGGAGGTGACAGCCTGATAATAATGTTCTAGACGATATGCCGAGTGCACACTGAGCATTAAGCTAATCATATGCATATACATACAGACAAATTTCTTCTGAATGGCCGGGTACAGCCAGTGACCCATGGAATCACTGCGGACACGATAGGTAAACCGCGGAGAGCATTGACGAAAGGTGCGGCTGAGTTTTCTGTTAATATATCTTGCTGCAACCAATGTCTCTTCTTTCAGTTATGCTTCACCTCGATATTCACCTGAAGTATGCTTCTTGAATAGTAGGAGCCGTTGTCGTTTAGTTCAATGTACATCTCGGGAGCAATATCACTCTTGAACGCTCCAGCTTGAGACTCGTTCTTGTCTAGGTTGGTGCAGGCCATCACCTTACGTGACAAAAAAGAGGTTTGTTGCTGATGACACTTCTCCGGAAAGCCTTTTTCGGCGAGAACCCTGTAAAGAACACAAGAAAGGAAAAGGAGTCCTGTCGCTTTCACAATGTTCATTATTGCTACACGCGAAATATTAAGATATATATATTTCGAGCGATCGCTCCTCACTTCTGTAACATCTTCTGTAATTCTATGACATCGATTACCAAGGACTAACCTATGACTTGACAAAAGACACCATTTAAGCAAGTTCCGTTATCAGCCAACAACTTGGCAGATCCGAGACTTTCATTTGCGAGAGTGTTTTATGCCTGGTCGAGAGTGTTTTGAGCAAGATTTTGCCATGTCGTTTTAGCCTCGAAAATGATGTCAGTGATAGAGGACGTTGCTTTTACGGCACCGCAAAAATAACTTGTCTCTTAATTCACTCCAAGTTTCTACTCTACTCACCGCCTGGCGTGGCTAGAGAAAGTCTCATGTAAATAAGTTTCCACACGAATGATATTCGTGATCATGAGCATCATATGTCGTGACAGAACAATGGTAGAAGAAAATAATTAGGAAGAAATTTCGCGTCGTGCGCGTCGTAGCTTGGGGTAAACGTCGAGTACGGAACTGTGTTTGGGTGAAAGACTAGTTCGGCCACACTGTATTTGCTCCCAACTTTGTTTTCAGTAGACACTGTGCAAATTAATGTACTCTACTTTCTTAACGTTTAACAAAACTGCATCTTTCTATGTAGCCATATACCGCATTATGGTCATGAACAATACCTATGAAAAAAAGAATCAGCCATTTATTTTTATGTGGCAATAACATGCTAAATTTGGGGCCATAGGGCATCTCAAGGTTTACTGAATAGAACATACAGGGTTGCATTTCGCAGAAAGCCGCTAAATTACGCCACAGGTCTACGGGATTCTACAATAATCTACGGGATTCATACGAACCGGAGTGCTGACGGCGATAGTTCAGTTGTGTAGGCAGTGTCACCCCACCCTAGTCTACACTCTTTTGTGGTCAAGCCTTTAAACAAAAGAACGACGCATTTCATGCGTCGCTGTTTTTCATGAAACATCTGTTGCGCAGATGTTATGTTTGAAGCTCGCTGCACATCCGGCGCCATAGCTAGCAGCTCCAACTGCCTTGACTATGTATTGTATGAAAACGCACGAAACAGCTTTTAATTATAGATAACATGTTTTGTTATAGCAGTGTCTTAAAAATAGTAAAAAAAAAATATTGCAGCGGCTTAGTCGGCAATACCAGGATAACGTTGCCTTAGCAATGGTTCAGCTAATTATTCTTAGCCTTCCTAATTCTCTAGGATTAGCTTGATTATCATGCTTACTGCTGCTCCAATGACACACACACGGTATACGTATTGTGTGGTACATGTATATTTATCTTGCCAGGCAACTCCTTCGGGCTCAACAAAATGCGTTGGCGGGCTAGTTGGTGAGAATCCATATTGCTTTTTTAGCGCATAAAACGACACCACAAGAAAGAAGACGGAACACAGCGCTACTCTCGACTGACATGGTTTATTGCGTCACTCCACTCTTTATAGCAGCCAGATACCGGTAGGACATGCGCCGTGCACCCTATGCGCACAACCACTACACCTTGGACACCTGAGCGCAATCATGAAAGCGCATCCAAAAAGCACACAGGCCGCTGTGTGAATGAGCGCCTTAAAGAACATGAGCGATCCCTGCCGACTGGTACAGGCTCACATTTAGCTCAACACCGCAAAAAATGCAATTGTCAAGCCTTGTTTAGACTAACCACTATCTTAAAGAAGAGTCGTGACACCACCGCCCGAGAATTATCGGAAGCTTTTTTCATTCAATCATTGGGGTCGCAGTGCATTGGTGTGCCTTACATTACCTTGTTTTCTGCTGAATTTTGCTTTTTGGATGCGCTTTCGTGATTGCGCTCAGGTGTCCAAGGTGTAGTGGTTGTGCGCATAGGGTGCACGGCGCATGTCCTAGCGGTATCTGGCTGCTATAAAGAGTAGAGTGACGCAATAAACCATGTCAGTTGAGAGTAGCGCTGTGTTCCGTCTTCTTTCTTGTGGTGTCGTTTTTTGCCCTAAAAAAGCAATATGAACTCCTTCGGGATCCGATGAGTTAAGCTTCTGCGCTCTTCTGCGCCGTTGAGCAGCATTTGCACTCTCCTTCTCTATGGCTATTCCACACTGGCAAACGCCAATCAGAGGCGCTATCAAGCGGCTCCAACGCAGTGTCAGACGGCGACTGCACAGCGAAGGCGAATAGCTGCACGCGCGCTGACGCCACTGTGTCTACGACGTTACTCCTCTCGAGTGCGGCGCACACCAGCAGCGGCGAGCCGCGCGCGGCGGTGTCGGAGAGCGCGTGAGATGCCAGCTCCGGTGACCAGCTGTGTGACATCACTGATCCTCGCGCATGCGCAGCACGGCTCATGACGCTCCACGCGAAATCGGCTCCGACTAGGCAAGTGTAGCTAGCGCTACAAAACTGAACAAAGACCAATCCGGGCCTGACCCTATCCCAGCACCTCATACTCGGGCCCTAACCTAAGCGCGGAGCGTCAGACCGCAGGTGAAAATACTTTACCCCGCCCGGGGGTCGGGCCACGTTTTCGGGTAGGCTCGAGCCCGTGCAGTGCTCTATTTCTGGCCCCTCTTCCAGAACGAGCTAAATTATATGGGTAGGAGATGCTGCATTCATTAGTAGGGATAATTCCATGAACAACTACAGCACCTTCAGCTGGGACTGCCACAGGGACACACCAGGAAATGCAAAGGAAAGACTTACTTTGATGGGGGAACAACAGATGTGCTCGATGCTGTTCGCCTGCGAGTATGTTAACCAAAATGACACAAATAATACTGGCAATAACACCACTGTAGAAGAGAGACATGAAAATATGATTTCATAGATAGCAGCGAGCATGACGTATGAAGCATGGAAGCACGCATGCGAGTGAAATATTTCTTCCCATTTGTATGCCAATTGTCGGGGCCTTCGGCTTCATACTCACAATTTTCACTGAGAACCTTTGCTTGAGGTGTGACAGGTACCTCTGAGCATCTGTCTGCAAAACAACCAGGTAAAGCAATTCTGTTGTTTGATCAACAGATACTCCATGAACAGATCAGTAGAAAGATTTGCATGAGTGACGTGCTTGGCGATGTGTTTTTGGTAAAGAGACTGTTACAGCCTGGCGCCAGCAGGAATACAGATTTAGAACAGGGACCTACGTGCGGGCAACTTTTACGAGTTCGCAATGCGGTTAAGGAAATGTGAGCGCAGCTGGCGGATTCGGTACGCACATAACATTTGTGACGCGGTAGCGGGTAATGTCCTTTGTAGTTATTTTCATCGCAGATAAACAATAACGAACCGAAATAAAATGTATGTGCTCGTACAACTTTTTCGTGCTCCACTTTCTGATAGCGTGCACCCACGCCACATTACTAATGCAGACTCTTACTCAGGAACGCATATATTTCAATTTGCCGAGAAAAGAGATTATTTTGCCCTACTTACATTCTTCTAGGACCTCGAACTTTGAGGAAGGTCCAAAGATGCAAGTGAAAAGTTTGCCAGTGCAGGTTGTGCAGGCGTCCAGCGCGAGCCGGCTATTTATCACAGAATAAAATACCACTTAAGTTTCATTCTCTGAGCAGTGGGCATTGGTGCTATGTAGTATCTAACCTTACGGGACGTTGATAACTATTTCGTCGTAATGGCGGCTCGATTCGGAATTTAATGTAATGTTCACACATTACCATGAGACATTAGTTGCCATTTTCTTTCTTTAACGCTCTTACTATCGTAGCGTGTAGGCTTCAAGTGAACCTGAGTGGTATAACACTTCCTTGGAACTTGCTAGGCCGTACACGTTAGTCCATGGGAAGGTATTGTAGTTGTGCTCATCTTAAGCAACGGCCCGCAAATGCTATCTGCTACCATATGTTACTTTTTGTACTTTCATTGCCCACATATCGCACTGAGCGAAAGCAGATACCGATCATCCGTCGCAGGATACTTGAATGCCCTGGCATTAACGATATTCGTTTGATATTCGTCAGTGCGATATCTGGCACGCGTCGAATACTGCAAGGCTAAATATGCTTTGGTTTAGGTTTGCCTATTAATAAAGCTGACGGTATGATGTTATACACTTGTGTAGCAGAAACAAAGGCGGAGAATTTACAGCGGTAAGACAGTGTGAACTCTCCTCATTAGAGTAAAGCCGCAGTTTACGGTGAAAGTTACAAAGTGTCGATAATGTGCATAATATATAAAATAAGGTAGGTGGTCTGATATTTTTATGGGGTAACCTTACCGTAGTTCCAGAATCATTGTTATGGATTATGTATTATACCTCTAAGACCTTTCAGGCGGGATTCATTATTATTTGCAAGTACCCACAAGAAGTAAAATTTCTGACGTTTGATCATTTAGTATGCTATTGGGAAATAATATTTAATTATTGTCTGTAGAAATACGAATGGGGTTAGGTGTTTTCAAAGCCTCGATTTATATTCCTTACATGTAAAGGTGGTGGTATAGCAGGGGTAAAAATATTTGTATATATTTCTTTGTCCGGGAAAGTAGCACCGTTTGGAAGCAACAGCTAAAATTTTATAACAATATTCTGTCACAAAACTAGGGCAGCTCAGTCAAAGCGCAAGCGTTTTATGGTAGAGGCGTTATAGGCCTGACTGGCTGCCCAGGCGGCGCTGCGAAAACGGTGCTAAAAAGCGCCCCCTACGATAAGTTCTTTGGTTTCGAGTAGTCAGACTGGCGGCCGCATGCAGCACTAAGCTCAGATGCGCAATGGAGCCGCCGCTGTCGGTTGTGCTGCGCTTTGGATCTCGACCAGTTTCTGGCGTGGCTGAGTTCTTCAGGCCAAGCAATCTGCGTAAACGCAAGAAGCTCGTCAACGTCAAGTATGTTTACGACGTGCAGGAGATTGAAGGAACCATTTCGGCGCGCTGCAACTCGCAAGTGCAGCGAATCTCATACGACGTTGAACTCGAGTTAAGTTTTACGAGGCATGCTCGCGCGATTAACGACAGTGCATAAACGAAAAGATTGCTGTTAAGAAAGCCGACATGATTTCCATTACACGACGAAACGGAATCAAGAAAGGTCCAGTGACGAAGGCTAGCCATCGGCGGCCCGAATGAGCGCGCATTCGCACCGTGTGCCGTTTTCTGCCGCATTCAGTCGCAAAAACACTTTTTCCCCATGCACGGTCGTAATTTTCAACATTTGCTTATAGGGAATTCGTCAAATTCTGTCAGCGTGCGGTGGCGGTCGAGAAGCGACGGCGCGCAATGTTTACAGCCGGCTGTAAGCTGCCGGAAAAATCGTAGGCACACACGCAGGGTGACTCATGGCATCGTTTTTCTCGTTTCCCACGAAATGCCGGCTGCATATCCTCGTGATCGCCGTCGGCAGCCACGGCGTGCCATCTGGACTGCACACAGGGAATATATACGTATATAAACGCGTGCACGTGCGTACGAAATGTAATGAGCACGTTACGTTGCAAACCACGTTTTGCTCGCGTACTCACTTCACGCGTCGGACGGCACGTATCCAGCGGTTCCGTCGCTCCACTTCGTACGGCTTTCAGGGGAACCAGTAAAACCGCACATTAGGATCCTTACCCCCATGTTCGAGGCAATTAACCACGCAACAATAACGGCGGCGACCGCGCTTCAGGACCGCGCGCTGCTCAGAGCCATCGCCCAGACCACCTGCTTTCGGCACGGTTTGTTGAAGCAGGGATCGCTCGTCACACATGTCAGGCTCTGCAGGCATAGCGGACAAGTTCCTGCGTACGTTTTAAGCACGTTTTGAGCCTGAAAACTAGGCGCAAAATTAAGTAAAACGCTCAAAGCAACTGAGAACTGCGTAACTCGCCGGTCGGCGTCCATTTTTGACTACCCAAGCAACTTCGGCGCACGCCACCAGGCTCCGCCACAGTACTCAAAACTCCAGCGCGTCAGCCCTATGGTCGAGGTTTGCCGAGTATCGTATGTCGAAAAATATCAATGACCGCTCAAGCCTTATGTACAAATGGTTGAACAGAGAAGCTTTAACGTGCCAACCAGCTCTGCAGTGACCCAGCCTTGCGAGACTTACGGGAAGCTGTGATTATTTCTCTTGTGTTCCAGGAAAAAAAAAAAAAAAACATATCACGAAGAAATTCTGTTTCGCTCAACTACCATTATATGAACTTCTCCGTTGTTACACTGATTAACCTTATGTTTCACTGGCCAGAAAATACCACGTGTCCTAGATTACTGAAACATGGATTTAAAAAATAAACAATGCGCTATAGGAAAGCTGTACCAGCTGTATAATAATGTTAGCCACGTGTGCCTGTAACCAATATTTCTTTATAAGTAAGAAATAATTATTTATTAGACACTTCAAATTAGCCTTTCCTTTTTATTTCTTGCTGGATTCGGAAAATATTATTTTATGTTGAAGGCCGCCCCAACCAATCTCAGAATGAAGCATTTATTTTGTACTGAAATCTGCCTGGTTGCTTTTTCAAAAAAAAAAAAGAAATCTGGAGCCCTTCTCCTATTGGGGGAAATGGAGGGACTGTAGTGATTTCGTTTGTTTGTTTGTTTATGTTTCTTTTTCACTTTGTTTGTTACTTCGTTTTTTTTTTTCGTTTCCTTCCTTCCTTCTAGCTTCCTTTTTTTTTTTCTTCCGCATTGGGCAATGCTCCATCGTAACGTAAGCGTTCAGTTTTATTATACGTAGCGGTCGTCCCCGGAACGCTGTTTTCAGGCTCAATCGGCATTGTGTCTTTCATGTTATTTACAGCGTTTGTCAGCCCCTGCAACGGGACAATGTAAGGACCTTCACACGATCACGGAAAGGCGGCTTAGCAAATAAATTTTTTCAAAGTCGCAATTTTCTTTAAATCTACAATTCTTGATATTATTGCGAATTTGCTGTGTAGCAATGGTAGCGTGTAGAAAAGAGCGGCACGGCTGACGAGCCGACGTAGCCGAAGTCGAACTTTCGCTCCCAAGCTGAGGAACAAGGCAGGCGTTTAGCGAAGCAATAACAACTTTTATAGCAGGTAAAGTTTTTGTCGAACAAAGCCTGCCTGCACGACAAAGTCGGCTGGGGCGACTGCCTCTAACAGGGAGCCGGTACGGCCTCAAATAAGTCCATTGTCTCGTGTCCTCTGCACGGTGTTTGCGGCGTGTTCCTTATCGTCCGCCCACTTTTAGGCCGTTCTCCACGCAGGTGGGGCGTTGACCGATCATCGTGCAGCTTGCACGACACTACATGGTACTGTTGAAGACGGTCTTATTCCCACAGGCAGGAAGTCTGTGCAATTCTACGTGCGTGGTCGGGGCGCTGACAGTTCGTCGTTGGCTGGTGCAGCTATGGACCTGTTCCACAGGACCATATCAAGATGGCGTTGGTGGGGGGACAAGGTTTCGCGAAAACTCTGGTTGCACGAGGGTCAGGACCTCGGGCACAACACCCCTGCTATCAGACAATGCATCCGGAGTTCGGGATGTCCAGCGCTGCTCGGATTATGGGATGCTAGTTGGACGCTGTCAATTGTGGCATTGCCGGTCTTTTCGCTTGAGGTGACATTTCGGCCCTGCGACTGTTCACAGCAACGAATGAGTCCAAGGCAAAGACAAACAACACTGGCCAGATCTAGTGTCCGCCAAATGCCGATAAAAGCACCACACCAGCATAAAAGAACAACACATATCCTCGGTATTACGCTAAGCTAATAAAATGGCATCACGAACAAGGTATCCCACAAATAATACAAAAGTGCGGACAAAGCTTTAGCTAAGTGTAAATGCCTGACAACGCTAAAAGCAATCAGAATAGCTTCGCAATCGATTCTCAATAGTGGCATATGCGGATCGGGGGCAATGGAAGCTCTGAAGATGAATTAATTTTGCCCCCGAAGTACAAACGCAAGGCTAAGCGCTCCTCCCTTGCGTACCTTGGAGCCACTAGCAAGCCTTCGGAACATCCGCAAAAATAGGCCTTTCGCTAAATGCTTTCGCTCAATGCACTTGGCAGATGAGCATTACACCGAAAAACAAAACGGCTCTGACAAAGTAAAAAAGCAAACTGAAAATCAAACTCGCGCGTATGGCATAAAATTAAGCGGAAAAGTGAACCCATACTGACGCGCATACTAACATACACTGCCAACACAAATCAATATATACGTTTACTAGAGTCTTTTAACATTCAGCCCTCATCTCTGTAAACAGAACGAACAGCTAGCATTACTCTGTTCCTTGCTCCAGTTTCTGATTGCGCTCATAAGCCGCATGGCTCGCGCTCACTGTGTTTTCAAAGCTCTTATATGTATTTCGTTAAAATATATTCTGTCCAACATTACACACTCTAATGACGTAGCGTTGAACGAAAAGGTAATTATGCATTCGGAGCAGGTTTGATATTGTTGTAAATCCTTCAATGTGTGCCCTGCAAGTATGCCCAAATGAATAATAACGTTTGCTTCAATATCTGAGCAACGTGTATAGATAACAGGTTATATAATACTTTCAGGGAAGTGGATATGTGCATAACCACAAGGTATTGGTTCGATTCCGAAATCTGGAATGAAGTACTGACATCACTAAATTGCGCCAAGTGTGATATCGCAAGGAGAACAAATTATTGTAGTATATGTCTCTGCGGGCTATACTACAGATTTAAGGCACACCTTTTGCGAAACCGGCTTAAACATCGCAATACTTTCATGGTAGCTGTCAGTTTTAGGGGCGAAGCTCCTTAAGGCGGCACCCGTTCGTCCCTCGTAGTCGTAGTAGTCGTAGTGCGTAACCAGTCGTAACGCTAGTACCAGATCTTGACCTCCAAGGTGGTGCCGGTGGGAGACTTTTTCCTGTGCGTTGTTGAACAATAAAAAATTCGCAGCGTGCGCGTTAACTAAAAGCCGAATTCTTCTGTCTCTCATTTTCCATTAGCAGCCATTGGCATGTTCCAGTAGGAAACGTTAGTAGAAGTAGAAGTGTAAGTGTTAGCTAAAAGCCGACTTCTTCTGTCTCTCATTCCCATTGCCAGCTATTGTTTACCTGCAAGGTTGTGCCTGGTGAGATTTCTCCTGTGCGTGATTAAATAATAAAAATTTTGTTCAAAACGCCGTTGATTGATGAAATAAACCAACGAAAGACGCCAGATGTTTTCTAAAAGCAAAACGAAAGAACGCCAGATGTTTCTAAAGCAAAACGAAAAGACGCCACCTGCTTAACGAAAGACGCCAGAAGTTTTCTAAAGCAATGGTTTTCTAAACAATAAAAATTCACAGCGTACATGTAAAATTAAAGTGAGCTGCAAGTCGTCATAACTCTCATCGAACATTTAGTATAAACGCGCCCGATCTCACGTCGGTGATGATGTACTGGGCAGAATTCACGGAAGATTCACGGTTTACCGATGAACCTCTGCAGCTTCACCCGCTCATCATCATTCACTCCGTGGATATGCTGTGATTTTTTTACATCAGCTAATAACTGCGGTTTCCGAACTGCAGTGTGTACTTCTAATGAGAGGCAATGATTTGTAAATTTTGCACTAGAACATTTCTAAAATTTATGAATTTCGAGGCATGTCAGCAAAACGTACTGACCCTTTTAAATTTCCTTTCATTATTTGTTGCCTCAAAGTTTCAACAACGTCTCTTTAAACAGTCTAGCAATCGTCTCACTAAGCTGTTGAAGTGATTTACATTTACTAGAAATCGGAAATCGTGATGAGCAGTAGCAAAACTGTTGTCTTATGATGCGACTGGGACATCCTAACTGGTATAAGAAAAAATTGTTCCACATTCCTGGAATATCGAGATGATGGAATGAATAGGACAAGCAGAACTGAAGAGTGTCCTGCCAACTGATTCAAAGGCATATATATATAAATTGATAAGATAGACAAAAAGTAATTAGTCAATCTTATACATGACCTATATTAGCTATATTTCCAGCCGACATACTTACAGTGTTCACGTTGATGCAAGACCTGATGCTTTAAGTCCACAACAAAATTACACAAAAAGCGATAAGATTTTAAGTGTTCATTTTGTCTCTAATGTATTGCAGGAAAAAAAAACACTCAAGATTTTATCGCCGCCGGGTATTGTTTTTATGAAAACAACCCTTGCCTGACCTTAAGGTGAGCATGAAATGAAAATATTGCGTCTTTCCAACGACACTCGCCTAATGAGCAGTGACTGAAAAATACAGTCACTTCGACATCACACATTCAGTAGTGTTTAAACACTGATGACATCCTTGAATGGTGTTCTTTTTTTTAAATATTTATTGCAGTTTACGTCATATGCCATAGGCACAGTAGTAGTCCTTCCTAAGGCTTCCTGGCGTGCACGAGGAAGCACGAGAACAAGACCGGTGCGCCTCTTTTGCGGTAAACGTTGTGCTACCGCAGCTGGCGCTACCACTGGTAGCAGCCTCGCGTGGCTTTTCAAATAACAATAACACAGACAGCAGGTATAGGCTGGCACTGTTGTTTATATCATGTCTTGAGACTCCTTACAATAAATACGCTTTACAGACGACACTTTCGTACAGTAAAAAATCACGCCATCTCCCGCTAAAGGGGACCATGAGGCGATGCGAAGCAGTGTTTCGGCATGTAGAGCCCGCGTTTCAGCGGTGGAGTGGTGAGGGGGAAAGGGAAGAGGGGAAGTGGAGAGTGGGAGAGGAAAGGGAAGGGGGAAAGGGGAGGGGAGAGGTGATGAGGAGGGATGGGCGGGGAGAGGAGTGGAGAGGGGGATGGGAAAGGGAAAGGGGAGGGCGAAAGGGAAGAAGGAAAGGGGAGAGGTGATGTGTAGAGGGGGGAAGAGAGGGGAAGTGGAGAATGTTTGCGCATGCGCAGTAAGGGTTGTCACGCCGCACGCCACCACCACCACCACCACCGGAGTGAACTCCGCTATAAGATGCTTCACATCTAAAAGAAAGGCGGACGGCTGAATCTTGAAATAAGTACCGAGCGAAACCTTCTCAGACACCCGGAGACATCTGGCACCGTTCTGGATGCACGTTTAGGCTTCAGGTGGCAAAACATGAGAAAGTGATAGTGCGTTGTTTCAAATGCTTTTTGTGATAGTGGTCAGTGCGCTCGCGATTTGCTAATAGATTCTACAGGGCCACCCTTAAAAGCTGCAGCGGAGGAAATGAAGCTCGGTTAGGGTCTTTAGCAAAGCCATCCCTGTTTTCCGACATTTCCGCTGTCCATGTTTCCGACACAGGCTTGCCGCCGTGTGTGTCACAGCGCATTTAAGATCAGCGCCGCAGTAATGATTACAATTCACTCCGCTAATCGCGGTCTCGGGTACCTACGCCGTAACATTTCCATGGCACCACCTTCCGTTAAACTACTCGCTTATAAAACCATTATCAGACCAAAACTTGAGTATGCATCTGCTGTCTTTGACCCCCGCCGAACTACTCATATCAAAGTTCTTGAGTCAGTACAGAACCGAGCAAGCAGATTCATTGTTTCAGATTATTCCCGCTACTCGAGCGTCTCCGCCCTCAAATCCCAGTTAAATCTTTCTACCCTCACTCTTCGTCGTCGTATTGCACGTCTCTGCCTTTTTCAGAGATTCTTTTATTCAACCCCGCGTGACAACCACCTCATCCAGCCAGTCCATCGAGGTCATCGCACAAGTCATTAAAATGCTGTGATTCCGCCCCGTGCCCACACCACCTCATTTCAGTAGTCCTTCTTTTTGCGCAACGCCCGAGACTGGAATGACCTTCCGAACGAAGCAGCTGTCATCCGCGATTTTGCGCTCTTCACAAATGACATTCAGGAAGCAGACTCAACCACATCCTAACATACACCTTCATCAATACCGCCATTTTATGTCGCCCACCCCTCATGTAAAGTCCCATACGGGACCTTTGAGGATATCAAAAATAAATAAATAAATAAATAAACAAATAAATAAACAAATAAATAATCATCATCGCGGCATGCTGGTTCACAGTGCTTCATCTGAGAGAACTATGAGCTAAGTAAAACGTGAAGGTCCTGTATTGCTTTAACCACTTTCTGTCAGGGATGTACACTGTGATGTACGACAAGAGAGAGGGAAAAGCAAGGAATGTGAGGGAGGGTAACCAGACGATAGTCCTGATTGCTACCCTGCACTGGGGGAAGAAAAAAGAGGCGAAAAGAGAGGCAGAAGAGAATAGTGCGATGGACGGAATCACAAGCACACTTGGAGGAGCACATCCAGCGTACAGGTGGTCACAAAGATATGTTGATTTTAGGCAAGGCCATCTGCGCCCTTGCCGCGCACGTTCGTGCTCCTAGAATCTTGTTTACAGAAAATGTTCTCGGGTCCTGCTGCTCCAAAATCATTCAAAGTAACAGAATTTTTTTTAAATTAACCCACCCATTACAAGAACGACTCTTTGGAGGGTTGTATAACCGCGCCCCCCCCCCCCCCCCCCCCGTCACGGCAGATCGCATCACGATGTGCATCGGGCTAAGATAGTCTGGGTCGCAAACTTGACCTCGCGATTTCCTTTGTTAAATGAAGGCAAATTGGTTCTGCCTGTTATTGAGCGCTATTTTGCAAGGGGTTCCTAGCAGCACTGCTTATTGTCTTGTGTTGCTGACTTTTAATTTTCTCATTTCTTTCCTTCGTCTCCCCCCATCTTTCTATTCTATAGTTTGCATGTTTTCATTATGTGGCTTTGAATGATGCCCCCCACAAATGCTTCTTAGCATGCTTCTTACGGGGACTTCGATACCACACGAACGTCATCGTGGCGACAGAGGTTTGCACTCAGCCACTCGCGGAGCCCCAGAGGGAGCCACGAAATTTAGTATTTCGGTGAGTCGGCTTATTTCATTGCGCACAGACAACTTTGCCGTTTAAGCTTCTCCGCATTGACGATAATCGGTTCCTGGAACTTCTAACTTCTCGATCGTATCCTCTTGCCTGGTGCAACACCTTCAGGTAATTATTTACTAATGAGATGACATTCCAGTTGCACTTTAGCAGTAGCCATCGGCGTAGTCGGGATGTTCTGTATCAAGTCAAAAGTGATAACATCTCCGCGCGCATCGTATTTGTTCTGTGTCCTAGTAAGCACATGCAAGGGCATCCGACGATCGCGGCCCAAGCAGAAAGGAAAGCAGCTGGCCGTCTTTCTTCGCGCGAAATGACGACGGGGGGTTGAGTCTATTGCGAAGGGGGCGCGGGGGGGGGGGGGGGCGTCATTCCAGCAAAAAAAAATATATTAAAACAACGAAATACGTACAGTGACCGGCCGGGCGTTATCGCGCGCTCCTTATCTTTGCGACTGTTAACAAATAGCTCTTACCTTTGCGCGCACAGTGTTCGCACCACTCTGTTTTCACATGATATAAAGCATGACAGTTGCTTCGCTAGCTGCAGTATCCGCGTTTTCTTACGCCAGCGTTTTTTCACCTTACTCCATAGTCAATGCTGAAGGAGTCAGCTGCTAGTCTGACTTTGCATAACAGTCTAGTTTGTTGATATCACATTTTTTGCTTTGCACTTACGGATACATTTTAAGTTCTTTAGATACTTAGTTATAGGTTGTTGTACACTCCCACCATATTGGGCTGTAGCAGCAGTTAGAAGGGGAAGAAATAAAAAATTATATCCGAATAATAATTATACTACTACTACTACTACTACTACTACTACTACTACTGCTACTACTACTACTACTAATAATAATAATAATAATAATAATAATAATAATAATAATAATAATAATAATAATAATAATAATAATAATAATAATAATAATAATAATAATAATGTAATTTCTGGGGTTTAACGCGCCAACACCACAATATGACTATGAGACGCCGTAGTGGAAGGCGCCGGAAATTCATACTGCCTCATGCACTTTAACGTGTGCCGGAGCCTGAATACACGGGCGTCTAGCATTTTGCCGCCATCGAAATGCGACGAAGTATGCATCCCATCAAAACCATTAAAAAAAAGTGCAGTTAGTTAGCAGTTTGCATTACTTATCAAAATGCATTCACAAAAAGGACAAATTATGGCTCTTTCAAATTTCGAAGTAAAGAAAGCATTGAAGAACGCAGCCAGGGCTTTCGAAGCCATGATAATTTCCTCGCTTCCGAAGATAACTTCCGATAAAGACACACTGTATGACTGCAGCTGGGGAATGACTTACAAGTATTCCCGAAGCGAGGCAAATTCTGTGTCGAAATATGTTAGTCTAAAAAAAGAAATGAGTGATGTAAGGTTATTTCAGAATGTCATCACCTCAGTACCGCTCATTAGACGCCTTAAATGATATCGAATGATATGCAGTATTTATTTTTTTGTCACATAAAATATGAATCGAGTACTGTTTTCACTTCAAAGGCAAAGAAAGATTGTTGCGAGGTTCAGCAATCTTGCAACGTCAAGAAAATTTGGAATCTCACTGCGACAGCTTAAACCTCCATTACCTTTCTCGGACTGCTGGTACTCTTGGACATATGTCGTGGGCTGCTTACACTGAGTTCTTCGTAAACGCGACGTATACATCTACAATTATTGCATCCTAATTCTCTTTTACAGCGAAAGCTGTTATGAGATCATTTCACCGGCCGTTTTTGGCGCCGTAGTTGTCCGCCGCCGCCGGTATCCGTAACCACTATAGCTCGAAATAAGAAAAGAAAACGAAATAAGAAAAAAATTCCAGGATGGAATGAGGTTCGAACCTGTGCCCTCTGCGTGGGAGCCCACTATTTAACCTCTGAGCCATGCCGGTGCTTGAAACTGCCTTGCAAAAACACCCTATACAGTCTTCATGTCGGGAAAGAACCACACTTGCATATGTAATGTAGAGTGGTAGAAGAGTAAAATAACAACCAAGTGTCACACAATGCGAATTCTGTAACCAGGCGTCACACAATGCGAATTGCGCAACGAGTGAGTTGTTGAATGCTCCCAACCCATTACAAAGGGGTCTACCATAATTCTTCATCGTCATTAGCCACAGCATCAACAAAGTGCACATAATGCCTTACAGGTGTTTAGCAGATACCACGGTTCTGCGCAGAATGACGAAAAATTGCGTAGTGGCTGCTTCCTTCGTTCACAAAAATTATGATTTATAGCGTAGTGGGTTCCGTGCAAGTGCACTTCTATTGGTTGCCAAGGAAGCCCATAAGGCTCCCATGATCCATTTCCTCAGGGTCTCCATAAAGTTCATTCCATTTCTCTATCTCTTTCTCACGTTAGCGTATGTTATAAAGTGTGGTGGGACAATGAAATAACGACCTGGCGTCACACAATGCGAAGTACGTAACTAGTGGGTCATTTAAAGCTTTCAACCGATTACAAAAGGCTGAGTAATAATTCTTCATCGTCATCAGTCGTCGCATCAAGAAACTGCACATAAGGCCTTACAGGTGGTACCTCGCTTCTCCGCAGAATCAAGAGTAATATCGTGGTGGGTGCTTCCCAACTTCACAAAAATTATGATTTGTGGCGTAGTGGGTACATTGCCAGTGTAGTTGTATTAGTAGCCACAAGAGAGTTCATAACGGGCTCTAGAAATGCCGCTCTTCGAGCTTTCGCTGTGACTGTGCTGCGCTTTCCGCGCAGGCCTGGCGTTTTTTAAAGACGATAGTCTTTCTTGGGGAACTTAAACGCAGAAATTTTGGTCTGTCTTTCTGTCTTTCTGTTTGTCGGCACGTCACCCGATTCAGCCAACCGGCCAAAGTTGAACCACTTGCTTACCACCCACCCATCTTGAACTGGTACGGCTGTTCATACTTGTGAGCGTTGTCGATCAAAAAGTAAATATTACGCATATCTGAGGCGTAACATCATTAGGTAAATATTAGGTGGTGTGTTCCTTTAATAGAACATACATAGATACGCAATTTTAAAGACATTGATGGTATGCGTTTAACGTTGAGACAGTAACGCGTTTATTAAAAGATTGCCACAGCTGAAGCGATCAGCGGTCCAAGCCGAGCAAGCGCGAGCGCCAACAACAACCGTCTTCGTCGTCTTCTTTCGCAGGCGTTCTTGTCTGCGCCCTACCATCTTACAAATCACTCCCCCGCGGAAAAGGAGCCATCCTGGCGACCTAAGGAACAGGTACAACTGGTGGGTCATAATGCGGCTTCAGTCGATCGACGTGAACAGTCTCGCGGCCGCGACGACGGCGGTCCGTAGATGATTGAACAGGCTCAATCATATAGTTAACTGGGGATGCTTGACGTAGGACGCGGTAGGGGCCTTCGTACTTGGGCAGTAGCTTTGTGGAAAGGCCAGGAGCGGAGGAGGGAACGCGAAGCTACACCAACGTTCCAGGCGAATACGACTGAGGAGGCAGGTTTTCGTCGTGACGGTCCTTCCGGCCCTACTCGCCCTACAATGTTACAACCCTACTTTCTTAAGGTGCGCTGAAAATGCGACTGCGCTGAAACTTGTCTTCCTCCGTGCCCTCTGCACAAGCTCATGTTGTGTTTCGGTTTCGGTTCAGTATTGCATTGTACGAATGACAGGGGGCGCCGCTCTGGCATTCCTGTTTTACCCAGGCGACGTGTAAGTAAGAGAGTTTGTGGAGAGTACTCGTTGAGTGCGGACGTTTCTTCTCCTTCGGCGCGTCGCGCCAAACAGCGTGTTCGGGCTGGCCGGCGTCCTCACCGGTCGCGTTGGTCACCGCCGGTCTTCGCCTGCCGCTGCGCCGGGACTACCAGCCCGCAGCACAGCACTCATGTTTCCCGACGTATTGCCAGATGGCGTCCATATCTCACGCAGCGCCTCTTCTATCGTCTTTAGACGACATTTGCAGCGAAGCACGCAGATACGCGGCCAATTTTTCTTTGCCATCTCTTCCCATGAAACACCTCCCAATCCTCGTAGGTAATGAGCTTTCTTCGTACAAGGGAAATGTAGCCCCGTTGAAAATTTGTCCTTCATTCACTTCCAAAATCCGCCTTTACGATGGAATGTTTGACATACCAATCCACCATAGGATGGTATGTTTGCATAATTATGGTGGCTGTTGTAAATCACATGGTAGAGACAGGATGGGTGTCATTGTGTCCCTTAACAAATGTGCAATTAGTCCGGCTTCAGCAGACTGCAGCATACTACATGTACTTGTATTGATGTGATTTGAAGCGATATAGTGCATCTGAATTGCATTATGATAATAATATATTATACGATTGACTTTGTGTAATTACACTACATGTGCTTGTATTGATGTGATTTGAATCCGATACACTGCATCATTAGTGCGTTATGATATTTATATATTATATGATTGAATTTGTGTAAATATACTACATGTACTTGTATTGATGTGAATTGAAGCCGATACGGTACATCTTTATATTGTTATGATGTTTTCCCTCAATACCTTTGTAAGAGCCGGTGGATTTAAGGAGCCGGAGTGGTAAATAAAAGTCATAAAAAAGAAAAACCTCTAACCACTAACTTGTATTCAATGAAATCCTCTTCAGTCACTAATCAATTTGATGAGTTTTACAGTAAGCCTCAAAAGGACAGACTGGAGCACAAGCTCAACACGGACCGGTCTCTCCAAAAGTAGGACCCAACAAAGCGAGGAATGGAAAGCCTACACAAGAGAGACAAGAGGAAAAGTATGGAACACTTGTTAGTCAAGAGGAACTCATCGGAGATCCATTGTATAAAAGCAGTTGTAAGTCAAGATGAAGAGAAACCGTATTATGTAATCTAGAGAATATTTCCCTTGGAGGCGGTTTCGCTAGGTGGTGGGATCAAATTTTTATTTTTTATTTTTTATTTTCTCTTTTTCAATCGAAATTTTAGTACAGTTTGTTCTTTTATCTATTTATCGATTTCCGCATGCGATACTTAGGTGGTGCAGGCAGGGCATATATATATTTTTTTATGTAAACTTCATTTATTTTTCGGCCTTTCCGCAAATTGGAAACCTATTCGTCTGCGTGCAGTTCAGTAACCTGAATTGGGGCCGACAGAGAGCAGCATTTGACAGAAGCAGCTGCACGCGGCAAGCGTATTCTCTGGGCCGGAAGAGACGGCCACGGTGTGCATCTGTTGATGTGATTAACGGTTATAATAGCGGAGCTCTTTAAGCCGACCGTTAGTCTGCGCAGAGAGAACAGAAATATATGATAATAATGACAGGGCAGGCGCTCTCTTTGTCCTCTTGTTCATCTTCTGCTTAGCTCCCCCAACACGTGCGCCGATTTGACTGGCGCGGTATGCAATAACTCTGATGGCCGAGAGAACGTGTACGGAGAGAGAGAAAGAAAGAGAGAAAGCGAGAGATAGAAAGAAACAGAAAGAAAAAAGGAAAATTGTTCGCGAAGAAATAATTCGGGCGAGGCGGGATTGGAACCCACGTACCCGCGATCCGAAGGCCGGCGTCGTAACCACTCGGCTATCCATGCACGCGAGGAGAGCATAGCGTTATATAGCATATATAGCATAATATCGCAAGGGGCTGGTAAGGGGAAGTTAGCGGGAGGAGGAGAGATGTGAGGGTGAGTAAGGAAAGGAGGAGAGTGTAAGGCATATCATCGAAAGAATAACAAATAGAGAAATAGAGAGAAAGGAAAGCAATAAAGGGAGAGAGAGAAAGAGGAAGCGAGAAATAGAGAAGGAAAGGTTCGAAGAGAAGCCGAGAGACAGATAGAATCGAGAACGAGAATGCGAAAGAAATACATAAAGACAGCAATGAAGATGTAGAAATAAACAGAGACAAAAACACATAAAAAAGAGACGGGGAGAGAAAAAGGAATGAAGAGAGGAGGAAAGAGGAACAAAGAAGGCTGCCCAGCTCCTCACTTCCTTCGGGCTTGATATCACTAGCGCGAAGGTGCCTAATATTTCAGCACCGCTTGAGGGCGGTTCTCTAGACGCAGGGGCTAAGGTTGCCCATTTGCTTGGTCGGGATAAGAACGGCTACTACAATATGCATGTCTATGCTGTAACGCATGCGATCATAAAGGTGGAATATTGTAATAAATGATGGACAACGTTTCAAAAAGTGGCTAGAGGTGCCCCCGTTTCGGCTTTACTTGATCCAATTGCAATTGCTATCTGCAATTTGAACTATGTGCAAGTGCGCGAAAATTTCCTGAATTATTTCTCACGAACCCTGGTTCTCACGGGAGTTCCATGGAAGCAAGCACATTTTGAAACGGTCCAGCTCGCAGCTGATTCTCGTCGTTGCTCGTGGAGGCCATCTCTTTCAGAGCCAGAAAGAGATGAAATATTTGCAACGTGTTCGTAGCACAAAAGTTCAGGCATGATTGATATGAAACAATGCGTACGCCCATAGACAAAAATAAACCAAACACATAAAGCATAAATATAAAACATAGGATATAAAGTAAACACTTTTGTGGCGATTACTAGAAGTAGAGCTGAGGGTACCTACTTGGTCGTGACTAATCATAAAGTTGCGAAGGAGGGAAATGAACACTGTCATTATTTATCATTCTAAATAAAAGCTGGGCACCCGCTGCCAATCTGTAAGGCATTATGTGTGCATTGTTGATGATGTGACTTATGACAATGACAAATTGTGGCTGAGCCCTTTGTAATGAGTGGGTGGCCTTAAACCACCGACGCGTTACGCCATTCACATTGTGTGACGCCTGATGTTACCTCATTCACCTACGACGCCATGTTGCATCGGTTAAAGTGATCTGTTAACGACATGGAGCCTGTATACGGTCTTCTTGAGAGAAAAATTTAAAGCACCGGCTTGGCTCTGGCGTAGAATACTCGACAGCCACGCAATAGATGCGGGTTTACATCCCGCTGGATCATGTATTTTTTGCTGAATGTGCGCAATAGCAATTAGGGACAACAACAGCGGCGGCGGACAACTACGTCACCGATAACAGTTGTTTATATGACCTCATAACAAAAACAACGGATGTTGTTTCGGTGTAAACGGTGAAGCTCAAGCAGAGGGGCGGCGGTCTGTGCCGGCCGAGATAGCCAGCATTTCCGGAGACTCATGCCTTGAGCTATGCGGCATGAGCTCCGCGAGCGCCGCAGTGTGGCGGTGAATGATGACGATGATGGTGAGCGAGCATGATAATGCTATTGATAACGCATAGTCCACCTCTTGTATCTCCTTCTGACTTGTTCAAAAAAAAATACATATGAAAGCAAGACGCAGCTTTATAAAACGGATCGTGGCTTAGAAGGGTGTTCTTCATTGATAACATATGTTGTATAAACATTCGCGTTCACAATATTAAAACGTCCATACCACAGAACATTTTACCAACGGAGCTGCTTAATCCGGCGGTAATCTGTCCAACGCGAACAAAAACGTCAGGTGGGTATGAGCCACAGGAATTCGGCAAGCCCCACTACCGAGTACAGCGGGTGGAAGGGGTAATTGAAAACGAACACGTGAAAGAGGAAGGGAGAGAGAGAAAGAGGAAGAGTAAAATAGAGTGAGAGAGAGAATAAAAGCGATAGCAAGAGAAGTATAGAGAGAAATAAAGGGAATAAAGACACAAAAAGACAAAAACACCAAGAAAGGCATAGAAGCAGCGAGAATGATATAGAAAGAAATAGACGCAAGAAAGACATAGAAAAAGAGACAGCATATGCATAACGTTAAGTGCAGTACTAAATTGACGAGGACGGGACAGGGAGTGACACACACACAAGCGCTTATGTGTGTGTCACTCCCTGTCCCGTCCTCCTCAATTCAGTACTGCGCTTAACGTTATGCATATGTCGCACCAACAAGGCCAAAGATACACCCTTGCTAAGAGACGGCAAGACAGAAAGAAAAATTCATAGAGAAATACAGAAAAAGACAGATAAAGAAAGTAGAGAAAGATAGAAATAACGAGGAATAGAAGTCATATATATATAGGGAAAGAAAGGAATGGAAAGAAACAGATACAGTAAAGAGATACGAGAAACAGAGAACAAGAGAGAGAAAGATAAATATGGCAGCTCCAATACAGTGAAACCTCAGGAGGTGCACAACACGGGCACCCAGCGATTCCCGTTCGTACAGTTCCCACTGCTGCCTTTACCAAAGCGTCCATGGCGCCAATGTTTGGGGAGCTAAGCACCTATGGTTTCACCGGCAAGTGCAGAATCTTTTTAGGCAGATTCGCACACTCCATGGGCGACATGTGCGCTACTTGTTGCTGCCATTTAATGACCTGCTGCATGTGGCGGCAGTTGAGATACGCCGCGTCTGCAGCGAGTTCCGTCAGGTTGTTTCCCCATCAGATGTAGCGACGCAGCGCCGGCGAAGAATAGGGGGAGGAGCGTTCGCTCGCTCTGCGAGGCAGTGGAGCGCTCTCTTGCGCGGCCACGGACTCAGCCGCAGGTTTCCAAGAAGTTTTTAGCAATGTTTAGTTAATAATTTATATTACTTCATGGCTATTTCTGGTAAATATATTATTTTGGGCATTGTTCGTTCATTTTAATCCGGTTTTGAGCATTGCTAGCCTTGTTGTGGTCTGTACTGAGCGCTTTGCTGTGAGGGTGATTGCGCCACATGGGATATATGGACGGCCGACAAGTCGGGCCGTCAAAGAGAAACAAGTGAGCCCGCCCACCTGCGCTCTTCTTTCAGGCTCGACACCACTGGTGCGAAGCAGCCATGACTTTTTTTGGTGGGATCTTAAACGCAGAAATTTTAGTCTGTCTGTCTGTCTTCCTGTTTGTCTGTCTGTCACCTGATTCAGCGACCCGGCCAAAGTTGAACCACTTGCTTACCGACCACCCATCTTGAACTGGTATGGCTGTTCATACTTGTGAACGTTGTCGATCCAAAAGTAAATATTGCGCATATCTGAGGCGCAACATCACTAGGTAATTATTAGGCGGTGTGTTCCTTTAATAGAAAATACATAGATTGGTAATTCTAAAGACCCTAGTTTCTTAAGCTGCGCTGAAAATGCGGCTGCGCTGAAAATGCCTATGCGCGCCGACGAACGCCCTCTGCCACGGAGGAAGGAAAGCCTCTGCACAAGCTCATGTTTCCCGACGTATTGCCAGATGGCGTCCATATCTCACGCAGCGCCTCCTCTATCGTCTTTACACGGCATTTGCAACGGAGCAAGCAGATACACGGCCAATTTTTTCTTTTGTAGAATGTTTGGTGGTAAAAAACATCGCGTTACCTACGTATGTGAACAGATGTCTGCAAACTTTTGAGGGGGGGGGGGTGAGTTGCATGAAGGCGACTAAGCGTTGGCCGCATGGTAAATCGAGGGGAGATGGGGGATTTGGAAGGAAAGAGAAAACAGTTCTGCGAATTCACATTATTGATGTGCAAAACTAGAATAGAAATCATGTTCGTTTTGAACACGTATATCGCAAGTTTGCAATTTATAAGCATAGGTTACAAGCACCAGCGCACCCCCTCCTTCTGGCTACGGGCCTGGCAAAGAGATTCCACGCAGACCTTTCCTTTTTAGCGGACGGCTGGAAATTTCAAGAACGTTTCGCCGCTTTGGAGCTCTGTAATCGCTGTTTTCGTGATGTTGCAAGCACAGATTTAATAAATTGCATTTCTTACAGCAACTGCATACCGTCGCTCGTATTTGAAGGGCCTGCCTTAGAGGTAGGGTCGAAACTTGGATATAGCCCAAATGATGGTAAGGTACTCATTTTCTGTTTCGGAATAGCGACCGGCTTGAATAAGTGGTAACCCTTTCCAGTCCGTCAGTCCTCTGAACAAGAACGGACGGTTGTCAGGTCTTGTTTCGGCAGAGAAGTGCTCTCGTGAAGGTGTTCCCTGGTAGGCGGAACGCTCGTATCTGATGGTTCACGAATTCTTGTCGTCGTTGGCGGATGATATTCGGCATTTGGATGGCGTTGGCGGCGTTGATGGCGTTGGTGGCGACGGCGAGAGCTGGCGACGGAACTGCGTCGTGCGGCATTTGGCGCTGTCGCGAACGTGGATAACGCCGGCGGACAGCAGCAGCGTAAATGACGGCTTCAGGCTGAAACTACGCTATCTCAGGAACTTCAAGTGACTGCTGGATTTCTTCCCGTACGATTTCCGTAAATGACTTGAGGCTGTGGTGATGGTAACGCCTTACGCAGCTCCTCCCGCACGATCTCTCGGATCGTTTCGCGCAGGTCCTCGGTGTGCTGGGCGTGAACAGTTGCACTGTCTTGAATCGATCAGCGATTGTTCTGGCGGGTGCGCATTTAGAGCGCCTTCTCAATCGCCCTCGCTTCTGAGACAATTTCATTAACTCTCGGGGGTTGATATGCATCACCCCTGCGAAGAGCTCTTTCTTTACTCCTCGCATGAGGTAATGGACTTTCTCATACTGGGAATGGTGGGGTCATCGTGGCAAACAGTCGGATCATTTACTCCGGGAAGATGGCTACGCTTTCGTTCAGGAGTTGTACCCATGTCTAAAAGAAGGCCGCGACCCTTTGCTTGCGCACAACGCTTGTGAACGTTTCCAAGAAAGCGCTGCGAAAGGTGCCAGTTTCGAAGAGTTCACTCTCGATTATCCAACCAGGTCCTTGCTGCGTCATCCAGCTAAAAGTAGACGTGGCGCAGCTTGTCCTCGGTGTTCCAGGTAAATGTTGAGAATCTTTCGAACGTCTCGAGCCAGCTTTCTGGGGTCTTGACTTGGCCATCCTTGGAAGGTCGGTGCCCTCTTGGCGGCTGCATCTCGATAGCTGCAGGGGACACTGCGGCAGTAATCGTGCTTGTTGTTTCGTTGCCACGGCTTTTGATTTGTGCGGTAGGAGTCCGTATTTGGGGGGGGGGGGGGCAAAGGGTATTCCCTCCTCTCAATGCGGCTGGCTCCGGTGTCCCTCAAAGTGTGTCTCTTGATAGTCCCGCCCCCTTGAAAGCAGGGTTCACGGCTTGAAGGGGGCATCCGGAACATGAACGATCAGAACCAGCACCAGATGTCACGTGGTCGTGACGGCGAAGCAGACGGCAGGTGGGCTATTAAAGGTGTAATTCTTTATTCCTTTGGTCGGGACACGAAAACACAAAGTAGAAGCAATACAAGATGTACATTGATATCGGTGAACAGAGCGTCGGCCTTCGATAGTCTGATCAGCGGTAAAGCGCATGGCAGAAGGCGCAGATGGGTCGTTACCCCTCTGCGTCTTCAGTTACAAAGGCGTTAGAAAATTGAAATATCGAAGGGCGTTGGGTTGTGCATAGTCGAGACCTTCAGCGTGCTGCTCAAACACAAAGAAGTGACAACTGTCACAGTTTATAGTTCGCACTTGTCGTGTGCATAGCTCTGCGTTCTCTTCGAGCGTCCTTCTTTGTGTCTGAGCCGCACGCTACAAGTGTCTGACTGTGACAGTGGTTAGTTCGAGCTCGTGCTGTGTGTGTTTGTTTTGTGCGTCCTTTGTACTTCAGCGGCGGGTTCCAAGCTTGGAGCTGCTGGTTGTTCTTCGTGTGATATTCCGATTTCTTGTTAATGCATTCATTGCTTCGCCCCTGCGGTGAAACTGTGACTTTTTCATGAGGTAACGGTCGTACAACTTGATTTTGTTTCTTGTTTTTTTACTGACAGCCTGTCTACTGTACACAATACTGTCCCATATTTTTCCTCTCCTGGGTCATTGGTGGGCTTCGCGAATAGTGTTTGTATGCGCACTCCTGTATGAGCCTTCGTGGCTAACACTAATCATGTTTAAATAAATAAATTATCCTCGCTCAAATAATTTAAATACTGAATTATGTGTGTGTGTGTGTGTGTGTGTGTGTGTGTGTGTGTGTAAAGTCTGCGATCCCTCCTATTAACATCTGACGTTCGCTACCACCTCCATCCCATGAACATTTAAAGTGGTCATTCGTGACACACACATGTTACCGCCGCTCTACCTTTATGAAAAACTTCCGGTGATTTCAGTGATTTATTTGTGCGCATTAATGCTGCGCTGACAGAAGCACTTAAATAAGTAAAACGCTCCATTGCAGAATCTGCCGAGAACTGCCACTGGTCGCTTCATAGTAATGGTTAATTAAAAAAAAACAGGAACTGAGTAATTATTTAAGGCAGGAAGAAAAGGTCACCTTGAAACACAGAAACAGTGAAGAATAAAAAAATATTTAACTGCACACATCTACAAACATTCGCATCAGACCAGCACAGAGAGCGTACTTAAACCACGCAACGGAATATAGAAAACAAGATTCCGCCGTAGTTGTCCAGCGGTTATGGTGCAGGACTGTCGAACCGAAGGTCGTGGGGTCGACTCCCGGCCGCAGCGGTGCCATTTCTATGGGGGTGAGTGGTCTTGAGGCCTGTCTACTTAGATGCTCGTGCACGTTAAAGAACTACAGATGGTAAATTTGCGGAGACCCCGCTACGGCGTCTCGCATAATCATATCGTGGTTTTGGGACATAAGTTCCCAGCAGTTATTATTATTAGAAAACAAGAACGACATCATCTGCTGACAAACGGGCACATTATATTCCATGACACATTTCACATCACAAGAATAGCGAAAGGAAAAATTAAAGGTAGAAACAGGATCAACAGTGCAAGAACAGATGTTTACGAAGTAAAATACAGGATTCATGCACACGTGAACCAAAATAATTCAAGCATGCAGCTGATATCAGTGTGCCCATTTCTTACGCAAGTTTGACACTGGCACAAGTTTTGTTTGCATGTCCATTGAAAATACCGGCTGAAAACTTACGCTGCAAATTGATAATGTGTTCGTCGGACGCCACTGGCCACGTTAAATTTGTGCTGTCCAAAGAAGCCTTCTTTTCGTGTTTTTTGGAAAACGATACATCTTCCAGCCGTTGCTGGAGTGCTGGTGCACTGCGGCACGCAACACGCGGGCATGGTGACGGTAGCGAGTGCCTAAAGCTAGAGAGAACCGAGAACCGACCGAACAACAACACGCACGCCACGCACGAGTTGCTTGCCGGAAGAGTCAAAATGGCGGCCAAGCTGCCGCCAAGGCCGAGAAGGTGGTACCTGCCCTTTCAAAAGCTGACATTAATCTAAGCTGGGGCGCGTGCATCGAGGCACTCTGTGGGAGGTTGTTGTGTAATATGCTCCGAGTTCTGATTTTTGCGATAGACACTGTCCAAAAGAAAACTTAAAGAAAATGTGAAAAAACATGAATTTAAAGTCGCATTTTTATGAAGGCACCTACATGGCAATCGAACTTGCACTCATATGCTGTTTGGATGAATATAGACTATGAGCCAATGGTAAGACGAACGTCGTCGAAAGAACTGCAGAACCTCCATTAAGCGCTGTTAGGCTGGCTTGCTCCGGACCAGCATTCTCTAGAGGCCGTTTCATACAACGAGGGGTGGACAGGTGTGGGTTCGAAACTTCCAGCGCACGTTGCAGCACGTATTCTAAGACATAGACAGTTACTCACTTTGCAAGAATGAACAACCTACTAATGCTTTAATACCTTCCGCAACAAGCAATTTTACATAACAGGCTGGTACAAAAGCTGTCGTGTAGGTCAGCTAAATACCTGGTACTCAGTGCTGGTAGGCTTATATTAGTAGACCCGTGTTTGCAATGTCCAGATACCTAATTCACGCAGCTGCAGATGAAGAAGGAGGCTGGCGATAACAAAGATCAATGAAATGACTAGGCGTAACATTTTAACGCAAGACACGACCTATTATGAACGCACTGAGTAGAGACCTTTGGTAAATACGCCTAATTTGATTTATTAGCGCGCATAAAAATAATACCAATGAAGGGTTTATTAAACTCGCCCGCAGCGCTGTTTTTTCACTAGTGCTCTAGTGAAAGAAAGTAACTCGGGTTTAGTAGGACAGCGCAATTTAAAATAAATTTTCAAGACAAAGATGAGCTAGTTGCACACTAACAAACAACTTTGTGCAAACCCAGCTTTAGAAGCGGTAAGTTGATGTGACTGGGAACGATTAGTAATATGGAATAACTTATGAGCTGTGACAACCTTCACCCTAATTGACAGAGCCGTCTTCTTCAGAAACGCCGAGCACACACAGTTATGTCCAATAGCTAACTGCAGAGACATTGTCCGCGGCGTAACTGAAAAATATTGCCCACCTTAGAACATCGTCTATGATGATATGATACGTCTTCGTATTTCCCAAATCAATTCCCATCCAGTAATGTAATATTTAATTTAGAATGCAATTTCGGATTGCAGTGTCATGTCGAAATTCCTCACGTATATTTTGGCGCTGAGAATATTTGAGCTGAAGGTTGCAGAGTTTGATGATGGCGACGATGATTAGTGGTGTTTTGTGGTGCAAGGCCCATGGGTAGTCTAAGAGGGCCATGGCTTTAATGTGGTGTCAGCAATGACCGATGGTTGCAATGATGGCGCATTTTGGCTATATAGAGGCCTAAAATCACGCGCTATATAAAAGAGTGAAATGTTTGCAAAGAGCATAAAATTATTGAAGTGATACGCGGTGTGGTCTATCGATGTGGAATGGATAACAAGTGATCATGGTATATACAAGATGGAGAAATAGCACGAATGCCTCCTGAAGGCCTTTGACGCCAAAGGCAGGGAGGCATGTGCATTTTCTTATGTGGCTACCGTAGGAACCACTCCTTTTCAGAGGTCGTGCTACGGTTTCCCTGGGTATATTACCGGAAAGTTAACAACTTCTCTTAAAAACACGTAGAGTGATTGATATTTAAAAACTGGTTCCTTGCCCATAAACATCGATGACTGAAGTGGAAATTGCTCGCTGTATGGTAATAGGAACTGTCTTTTTCTTAGAGGATCTAATGCACTCTATTGAATGAGGCTAGGAAGTATTGTGAGTTGTTCACCACACTTCCCACTGGACCACTGGACAAAAGGTATGAATGTGTACTGCGTGTATGTCCTGTTCTCAACTTGGTAAGTGTTTTTTCAGTGTGTCGTGACTTGGATACTGGCAGCCAATTCGCGAGATGTGACTTGATGAGATGTAGCTTAGTTTCCGTTTGCCTCTCTCATAATCGTTGCCAACAATACCCGACCTTTCGTTTAAGCGAGGGTTTCAGATCAAGTGCAGGAACACCTATACATGTATTGGTGGCAGCATTTTCGTGGGCGGCAGCAGGTAGCTGGTGCGCCAATACGTTTCCTTTTATCTCGCGGTGCCCCGACATCCAGCAGACTACGACGTGCTGTCTGAGCGTGTAAATTGTGCATAATGTTGAGTATAGCGAAACAAGAACTAGATATTTGTATTTTTGCATGGTTTTTAGAGCTTTTACCACACTCAGGGAATCAGTGTATATGACGGCCTTCTCTGGCGTAAGTTCTTTGATGTGTTTAACGGGCGTTAGTATCGCGTAAGTTCTGCTGTGAGTATGCCTGTATTAGTGTCCAGAACGCCGACATCCGTAAAAGGCGGACCGACTGCTGCGTATGACATGGACGTGCGAGACTTTGATGTATCTGTAAAAAACTCAGGACATGTGTATTTGTGCTCCAGTTCCAGGACGTACGTCCTGAAATGAAAAGAGGTGCGTGCTTGGAAACTTCCACGAAGGATTTATCGCAATCTATGAGTTTCTACTGCCACGGCGGGGGATATGCAGCGGGAGCCAACAGACGTTGCTCAAAAAGTGGCGCACCCATTTCTTCAGCAAGACTCTTCACACGAAGAGGGAAGGCTGTCTCATGGTAGGACGGTTGTCAAAGAGGACAGAACTGGAGAAATCATTCATATGAGAATGTAAATGGTGTTCATTGTTCGCGTTCACCTTCAGAAAATATACACAAGATAGGTAGGATCTTTGGAAGTGTAAGGACCACTCGTTCGATTCAAGGTGAAGGCTTTCTACGGGGCTAGTACGAAAAGCACCCATAGAGAAGCGGACGCCTAGATGACGGGCAGGGTCAAGCATCCTCAAGGCGCTTGGTCTCGCAGACTGGTAGTTCATCGCCCCGTAATCTAGGCACGTGCGTATAAGGCTTCTATACAATTTCATCAGACACTTTTTGTCACTACCCCAATTAGTGCGTGACAACACTTTCAGAGCATTCATTTTTTTAGCACTTGTTTTGTATATATTTGATGTGTGATAGGAAAGTCAGTTTCGTGCGTAAGATTAGCCTAAGGAATATATGCTCTGTTTATAGAGACAGTCTTAGACCATACAGGTCAATATCTGGATCGGGATGAATGCCTCTCTTTCTGGAGAATAAGACGCACATAGTTTTTTGTGGATTTAGTCGGAACCCGTTTTTCTCTGCCCATTTAGAAACCTTGTTCAAACCAAGCTGAACCTGCCGCTCACACATTGCAAGATTACAAGACTTGTAGCCCACCTTCACATCATCTACATACGTAGAATAGAACATGTTTCGCGGGATGTACAGTCGCAAGTAGATCATTTTGATAGTAAAAAGTGTACAACTCAATACACCACCCTGCGGAACTCCTGCTCTTGGAAAATATTCGGGACAAAACATTGCCCACTCGAATACGGAATGTCCGATCGCACGAGCAACTAATGATTATGGTGAGCTTCCTACCCCGTACACCTAAATGTGAAAGGTCTCGAATATGCCAACTCGCCATGTAGTATCATAGGCCTTTTCCATATAGAGGAACACGGGAAGAATTGTTTATAGACAAAAGCGTCACGGATTTGTGCCTTGATACGTAGCAGGTGGTCACTTGTGGATCTACCTTCTCGAAACCCGCATTGGTATCAGTCGAGTAGACAGTTTGCTTCAAGGAAGTGTAGGAGTAGCCTGTTTACCATCTTTTAGAAAACCTTACCTAGACAGCTTGTTCGGGTTATAGGTCTGTAGTTGGAAATTGAGGATTGGTCCTTGCCCTGTTTTGAAATGGGAATAATAATATCTTCTTTCCATGCCGAGGGTATCTCGCCGGAAAATCAAACCGCATTATAAAGGGAAAGGGCTTTTTCCTGTTTGAAATGGCAGGTGTTTCAACATTTCAAATAGAACATGGTCGGAGTCTCCGGCGGAATTATTGCAGCAATTAAGCGATGCTCGTAGCTCAGCTATGCAGAAAGTTTCATTGTATGCTTCGTGTCTTTTTTAGATTTCCGCTCCAGTTTCTCTTTTTCGATACGTGTTTTGTATTGTTGGAAATTTTCAGTATAGTGCGACGAGCTCGACACCATTTCGAAGTGTGCGCGGAGGAAGTTTACCTGATCTTGCATGCTGTTGCCTTGTGTGTTTACAAGAGGAAGGGAATATGCTTGTCGTCCTGCTACCCTACTAACAATGTGCCAGACTTTAGCCTCCTGTGTATATGTTTTGATGCCTGATAAAAACTTTTGCCAACTTCCCTTGTTGCTTGTCGGCGCGTTCTCCTGCCTTGGGACTTCGTGTTCTTAAAATGCCCAGATTCTCGGCTGTAGCAGAGTCGCGAAGCAGCCTCCATACTTTGTTTTGATTTCGTGTGCGCGTTCGACACACAGTGTTTCACCATTGGACACGTCGTTTGCCGGGGCAGTCCAGTTGTTTTTGGAAAACACTGCATTGCAGCATCAATCAAAAAAGCTGCAAAGTAGTGTACAGCTTCGTCTCTGCTTAAAGCACACAAGTCGCTCCAACTTAATACAGCAACTTTACGAAACTATTCTCAATCGCCTTTGTCAATTTGTGATTTGGGAACAAGTGGAGGACATTCACTTGCTGTTCGTGTGCTCAGAACTATAGGAAAGTGGTCACTTCCGTAAGGATTATTGATAACTTTCCATTTGAGCAGGGGTAGAAGTGATAGAGATGGTATGCTGAGGTCTATGGACGAGTAGGTATTTTTGGCGAGGCTATAATTTGCTGGCTCTTTTTTACTCAAAAGGCATGCGCCGGAAGGGAAAAGGAATTGTTTAATTAGACGACCTCGCGCCTCGCAGCGAGAGACACCCCATAGACTGCTAGTGCAATAAAGTCCCCAAGGACCAGACATGTTTCTGAAAGTTTATCTATTAAGGACTCGAACTCCTGTTTATTCAGTGGGTGATACGGGCGTATATAATGAGAGAAAATGGTGACGAGTTTGTTCAAAAGAACTGCACGAGCAGCTACTGCCTCAAGGGACGTTTTGAGTGGTAAGTGTGTACATGCTATTCCCTTATTAACTACAAGAGCTACACCACCGGATGACGCCATGACATCCTCCATCCTCCCGGTCCTTTCGGAAAGTTATGTAACTGCGTAAAAAGTTGGTGTGTTTGAAATTTAGGTGTGTTTCTAGTACACACAACACCTTCGCCGTAGGTTTGTGTAAAAGTTCTTGGACATCGTCCAGATTTCTAAGGAGTCCTCTGATGTTCCATTGCATAATTTGTGCTTCTATAATGGAAGTTAAGTGGTGTTGTGTGTACGAAAAGGCAGTCCCTGTTGTTTAAGCGGAAATTTGGAATTAAGTTGCAGGGCCGTCTTTGGGCCCCGTTATCTGCGTTTTTGTTTTCTTAGCGCGCTCCAGGGAGCTACGCCGCTCTTTCGGCACCAGAGGTGTCGGAGTTGTGTCCTTTCCCTCGTCTGAGGCAGTCGACGGCCGCGTATGCGAGCTGCTGGTTAGTTTTTCCGACGTCACCTGTCGAGACATAGTCGTGAGACCCAACGACACTGGAGTCGCCTGAATCAGTGGCTTGGTAGGTTGAGGAGACATAGCTGTTGCCACCAGGGGAACTGCCGCCATGGCCGGTGGCTCACTTTGCGTGAGCTGGGCCAGTGGCGGTGGCTGACGCGACGCTGTGCCCTGACGCGCCGCATGTGTGCAGGTTAGGCCGTGAGAGGCCGAACGCCTTCTACGTGCTTCTCTAAATGATATGTTTTCTTGGACCTTCAGTATGATAATTTCTTTTTTCCTTTTCCAGTTCGGACAAGAGCGCCAATAAGCACCATAGTCACTATCGCAGTTTACACAATGTGGCCTTTCATTACAGGTGTCTGAGCCCTGGCCTCGTACACCACATTTTGCACAAGTAGGTATATTGTTTGACAGGTGTCTTAGTGTAGCCAGTTTCTATGCTTTGTGGAAGTCCGTTAGCGGCAAAGATCACTATCAAACGTTTCGTAGGCGTCTCCTGGTTGTTACTTCTGATCACAATTGGTTTACCATTTGTCACGTTTTGATCTCTCCAGCCTTCGAGCAGTTCATTTTCGGATAGGTCAAGGAGATCTCTGATACAACTACACGTGCGCAGTACATGGATCTATGGGGTGTTACTGTGACGGGGATGTCGCCGAAAGTTATGTGATTTCTTAGTTTGTCATATTGTATCTTGTCACGGAGTTCGAGATGGAGGTCTCCACTAACCACCCTAGTGACTTTATAGATATCAACTCGTGTTTTGTCAAGAATCTAGATACTAATAATTTGCTTGGTCGGCTAAAAAATGTTAGCTATTCGGTGCGCACACGCTTAGAAGCGGCACGATCGCCTATTAAAGGGAATTCTTTACGCATAATAATGGAACTTGTTTCGACAGCGAAGGCAGCCACCCACCACAAAGCCAAACATGGAGACGCTACAAGATTCATGGTATCAAAAACATGCAGATGCCAGCCCTACACCGCTACTATAACCAAATGCGCATAGACCGAGGTTGGCTATTTGCGCAAGGTTAACCCAGGTGGCCTATAAAAGCAGGGAAGTAACTGAAGGGAGTGGTAGGCAGGAAAGCGAGGAAAGACAATAGGAAAGAAGAAGATCAGAGGGAGGGATTGGAAAAGGCGTCCGCCGATTTGCCCTGGGTGGGTCAGCCCAGGGGTGCCGTCTACGTGAAGCCGGGGACAAAGGAGTGTTTCGCCTTTGCCGGGGGACCAAAGGTTCAATCACCCGGCGTCGGCTCAACCCCCAGGATCCCCTTTTCCTCGGACACGGCAAAGCCACCCACGGCTAGGCGTGGGAGGGGGTCAACCCCCCCCCCCTCGTTAACACGGGTCCGTGGTGTCGCTGCACACCAAACGCCTGCTTGCGCAGAGGCCCCTGCGGGGTGTTGAGAGTTTGGCTTATCCGAGATATTCCAGCAGTCCAAACTTTTCATTTGTCAGGCCAACTTTGGTCATGTGCTGTATTTAATTTCTTTGATACGTGTTGGCAACACTACCCTGTAAATCATCGATTCAGGTTTTTTAAGTTGAAAACTTCATTTTCAACAAAGCTTTCTGGTTGCTAGTATGGGTACAATTAAGAAATGGGTGCTGTGTAATCAGGGCATACAAAACCAGACACAGAATAATAAAATATCGATAGCCCGAAACGAAATGGAAGCCTCAAAAAAGACACGCCACAAACTATGAGCGACTGTTCATTGGCGAAAAGATAAAATTTTATTGCAGAGCACCTACAAAAAAACCTCCTAAGGTTTATCTGAAATAAATATCTGGAACGCCCTCGTAACACACTTAACAGGAATTTTGGTTTTACAGAAAGATCTGAAGCAATCTTTCTTGCCATGGTACATTAGTGTTTCGGCTGCGTCCTTATATCTGGTAGCAGAGACGCCTTTCTTATTTTCTGCACCACACAAAATGTAATACCCCAGAAGGTTCCCCTGGAAAGTTTTAAAAAGTTTAAAAGCTTTATGAGCATAGATACAAATTGGTGACTTATAGTTTCCATTTAAGCGAATGCGGTGGATAATGGCAAATGAACCTCTATGCTTTGTTGTGAGTACCGCTGCCTGCCGATTTCCAGTCCGCGCAGGAGAGAACACGGCCATTGCTCGCTCTCAGGCAAGAACAGCGAGGCTAGAAATATTCCAGTTTGATAAGGATACTTGTTCTACTATCACCTCAAGGCTTATCCGTATGCTTTCGTGGTGCAATAAGACCAGTCCAATTCAACTGTTCTTCCCATGTTTGACTTTTAATCGTATATAAAGTGTACATTATGAAGCATTTCGTGTACCAGGTGTGCAACGTAACTTCGGCCAAAATGTGAACTAATCGTAGGTCGCAATGCTGCACATAACCGAGAGGTCATTGGTGGCCATCACTTGGCGCTGGTGACTTGTTTTTGTTTTATTTCGCGCAAAGACATGCATTACTTGAGTGCAGATGTCACGCTATGCTGTATTCAACCCTCTACACGCCAGTGTATCGACGTACCTGGCAGGCGGGGGATATGCATATTAGTCTCCAATTTACACAAATACGTTGATTGTGGTCGTAAAACTTGGCTGAAATCCAAAAATGGGGCATAGACTCACCGTCTGCTTCGTATGAAATCGATTCTCAGAAAACGGGCAATCTGCCGGAATTTGTTTTATTGAATTCCGAAAAATAGAAATCTAAGCAATGTGTGAAAGAGAAAGTTTTCATCCATGCTCAAAACCTCATGGGTGTTTTTGTTCCTCTGTGCTTGCGACAATGCTTTATTCCCAAAAGAACGAAATACACAAAGTATGATACGCGCATTGTGAGTAATCGTGAAACCATTTCCCTAACTTCGCGGGCTTTCTTACAGCCTTGAACAAAGACCCTGCTAAAGCTACAGAATTGTGGGAAAGGTTTTTCTCAATGTTTTCAATAATTGTCTTGTCTACACATCCTACTCTGAATATAGTATTTGAATAGTAGACCGATCTATAATAAGTAATTACGGCAATTAGACTAAATACAACAAATGGCTTGACATGCTCCACATAACATAACACTGGTTTTCTGCAGCTGCGAGGCTTTAGCATTTTTTTGACACTTGTTACGACACCGCATCAAGGAATTAGTCAGGATCTAAGCCTTTCTAGCATGTACAAGAAACGACGACCAAGACATCGGGCCACTTTCCTTGGAATACATTTCACGCCATTCAGGGTAGGTGAGTCGACAGCGCCTCCTGGAATGAAGGCCTCTCGCTTTCGCTTAGAAGCGAAAACACGGGATTAGCAATCTGCATCATTCCTGCGCAGAAACCAAACATGGAGCGATAACGCCTACGCGTTAAATGCAAGAGGTCCTCTTCAACCAGAAATTAGCAACAGTCAGCCATTATCTATTATATTCACATTTGGGACGCTCCCAGACACGAAATATAAGTAAACTTTTTCATTTCTAGGTATATCACGCACTGCGTAAGGAGCATTCCGTGGTGGTGAAATACGGCAATGAAGATACGGAATTACTAGGAACAAGTTGCACAAAATGTAAGAATGTCATCGTTGTGTATTTGAGTTCATTGTGTGAGATCAGATAGCTTTCGCAAATATTTTGTGAACTTGACATAAGTGATATACCTACAGTCGCTCAGAAAGAATGCTCCTTGAAGAAACAATCAAGTGAAGCCAGTTTAGGCTCCGCGATCTCGAAGACCATGAAGGCAATTCTCATTGATATGCAAGACGCCGAAAGCATGAAAGCGCGATTTTTCGCTTGAGTACGAGATTTAAATTGAAGGCCTGTTCGCGCATGGCGAAAGAAGCCGAGTGGTTACATACATTTCCACAACAAACACTTTTTGTAGGCCGAGACAAAGAGGTCAAGTCGCAAGGTGAGCAATTGACTCGAGTGTTGAATTAAAATTCTAGTTTTTTGTGTCAACATGCGCTGCAATGAAAATATACTGAGCCCTTCATTTTGTTCGTCTGTGACGATGCGGTGGTGTAGACTAAGGCTACGTCAATTATGACGATCGTTGACAATATTAAAGCGTCTCAACCATTTCCATTCACCTGTGCTCCTTAAATTTAGGAAAAGCTTTCGATATCTTCGGAACTAACTTTAAGAAGGACTGAAATCTAGGGACTCAATTCTGCACAGCGTGACTGACGACGTTGAGAGACGCCGTGTAGATTTTGTGACGTTGGGGTTTCTTTTCACTTAGCATCGCCTCCTGTGAAATAAACAGGACGTCTGATTTGAACCGTAACACTGCCATTATATCCAGCGGAGCACCAACGAGTAACTTGTGTATTATTAAATAGATACAGAAGAAAACAAATTTTTCCGTATTGGAAAAGTACCGTTTCACAATAACAAAGGCATAATATTTGCCCTAGCGAAGGCTTCGCGATCCGGAAAACGAGCAAAATGATATGGAGGTGGCAAAGCCGCCTGCATGTTTCGTGCTCTGAGCAGCCGTGACGGCTTTGATTTTAATGGATTATGCAAAGACTTACGTAAATATTTATCAATAAAATTCCAGCGCAGTATCTTCTATAAAAGGGAGGAATTAAACGTAAAAAGTCTCATAAATTTAATGGAACCATTTCGCACCAAAGTACGCAACAATTATTTGAATTCCGCGACATCATACTTAGACTCCAGTGCCACAATTTCCGAACGAAATTAAAGAAGAATACTTGGAAAATTATTTCAGCGTCCATTTTACGATGATGAAATTCTGGAATAATAATTTATGAGCAGAAACTAACAAGTGTAGCTTTAGGTTCCCTCTCTTTTTTTAATTTTCGCTTACAATTTCGTAATGCTCAATTCGAATCTGCTAAAAATACAGGACCACAAAATTTTTCTGGAGGTAAACGCTTTCGAATAAAAAACTAGTCTCACTTTCACATGAGGCACCTTGTATCCATATCATGTACGGATTGACCAGCACTTCTGCGGTGCAAGGGATGAGTCCTGCCGAGGAGAGAACCGACGACAGGTAGGCATGCTGGCCCTTCTGGTCGATTATCTCGTGACTCTTTGGTACACCTCGTAGAAGCACCTGTGAAGCAGATTATTTACATTGATGCAGATTTTGTTAAAAAATGGCGTCTGTTTCTTGGTG
The DNA here is from genome assembly GCF_013339695.2 of Rhipicephalus sanguineus. NCBI lineage: Eukaryota > Metazoa > Arthropoda > Arachnida > Ixodida > Ixodidae > Rhipicephalus > Rhipicephalus sanguineus. The sequence continues at coordinate 88,052,045 of NC_051182.1, read as the reverse complement.
CAGTACTTTTATTTCTAGTGTGCCTAATACACAGTACACAATATACTAGGCGCGAGCAAGCTAAAAATAAAAGCAGATAGCTCCTAGAAATGGTAACGAAAAATACACTTTCGCCAGAAGCCCTGAAGCAGAGATGGTGATAGCAAACCAGTAGAGCCCTCTTCATGATATCATTCGTAGTTATATCTGCCTTTTATTTACAGGACACATTCTCCAACTAACGGAATAACATACATGGTGCCTGCAGGGCACAGTCGACAACGAAAGCAACTCAGTCGCTGACAGCGGGTTCCGGATATCACAAGGGTAGCCTGGTGATCAGCGCAGACTTAAAAAAACGCAGCGCGTTACATTTTGCTTCTTTGAAATAACGCGACCTGCAACTGCAGGCACTCGTAGATAAGACAAGTGATGTGACCAACCATGTCTCGGCTCGCTTGCCTTTAAAACAGCCACATATTTCTCAACAAATTAGGCCACTTCGTCAGCTCTATACGATAGCTGCTTCGTAGGGGAACAGCCTTGTCGCCCCTGTTCACATTGAAGAACACCTCAAGTTCTACATCTCCTCTCTCTATCGGACGTAGGGTCGCCTCTCTACTCTCGCTAACCCAGCTGAATTCCACGCTTCCCTCAAGCACAAGGGTGCACACTCCCGAATTACTCCTTCACATACTCCTTCGTGCACTTTCCCTCCATTCCCTAGAACACCAAGCCAGCCGCGAGATAGTAGCCTGATGTATTTTAAATTCTTACATCAGCGTATTTTGACCAAGGCTCCAGGCGGCTCATCTGCTTGAAGGACTCCATCAAGAAGGCTCTTGCAAAGAACAGCAGCAGACACTCGCCACCAGGCACCAGCAGCTCAGCGATGTTTCTCAAAGCACCCGAGAGATCTTGAGACCATTGCAGGGTCCTGAAGGAGTACACCCGCTGGAAGGCACCGTGCTTCTTCAAAAAACCCGACACATCGTTGTCTATGTCGAGGTGCTCGTACACAATCTTCTCGTGTGCATACTTTTCTCTGGCATATTTCAGCATAATTTCCGAGGAATCGACTGCCACAATCCTGCGGAAACCAAAATTATAGAGGTTTATTGTGCTTACGCTGAATTCGGAAATTGTAACAAGTACTTCAAACGTATATGCGCTGTGTACTCGCATTTTTATTGCTTATTTCACAGAAATATGCACAGAACACAATGTTTTAAGGGTCAGTTCACACAAGCTGCTGGCTTGTGTGGACAAATATTGCTGCTTCAGCTTAATCCATTGACTCAATCAATCAATCAATCAATAAAATAAAAGTAGAAATTACACAATTAAAAAATGTTGCAAGCACTGTGGAACGAAAGACTAAATCACCAGTAACAATTCCAATGAAAAAAACATTTTGGACAATCTCTTATCCGCATAGCATAGCTAGTCGCTATGAAAAATACTAATCTCTATACATAGGTGCAAAAGCGTCATACGTAAGTATTATTGACACAGAAATAGCGTAAATAAGTGGTAAAATAAAGACTACATCCCGAAAACATCAGGAAGTTCATGGTTAAAAAGAAGCGGCGCTTACATTTATTGCGGGTACTTGACGCAACTTTTAATCCTTAAGGACACTCAGTCTACAACTTAGCACCGGCAAGTTTGATTAGCTATTCATCGTACACCTTGACGCCCGCGCCGAGTATGATCGCCGTTTTTCGCGTCGTGGGTGTAGCGACGAAAGAATGAAAATTCCACGAGGCGTATTATGCACCGCCGCGGCAATAGTATTCATTTGTTCAAAAAAAAACAAAAAACAGTGCACATAAAACGAAGACAAAAAGAGAGCGAAGACGCAAAGCGCTGCTCTCAGACCAGAAGGTCTCTTAAAACTCTATGAACTTGCCGGCTCAAATTAGTAATGTGAATTGAGGTCGGATTAACCAAAAAAGTTTGCTGAAGAGTAGTCTAAGAGAAGTAAAGCCTCAAAATATTGGTTAGAGAGAGAGAGAAACAAAAGAAAAATTACAGCATATCCACGGGTGAATGATGAGCTTGGGCGAAGCTCCTGAAGCAATCATGTGTACCCCGTGAAATGTTCAGTGGTTTCGCCCAGCAGTAATCAAAGCGATACGCCGCTTTGATTATTTTTCCTTTTTTCCGTTCTTCCTTTTTTTATTTTTCCATTTTTTATATTTCTTTATTTTTTATTTTTGTTTTCTTTTTATTTTTAGTTTTTTATTTTTATTTCTTTATTTCATTAGAATTTTTATTTATTTTTATTTTCTATCTCTATGGGACAGCGCAATCTAGTATGTCTTCACCCAACTGCAGTTTGCATGCACCTCTATAGGACAGCGCCATCTATTATACTGTTCGGGAGATACTGCCGCGGTTACGCATAACATGGAACAACGTTAGACTAAGAGGAGCTACGCCCCTAAAATTACAGTTTCACCGCAAGGGCAAAGCAATGAACGCGATTGCAACAAATAGTAGTGTTATACCTAGTGAGGCTGGCAGTTAATTGTTTTGTATCCGATCGCGCGTAGCTACGAAACGCTGGTGTAAGAGAATACGGCCACTCCAGGGATAGATGCTCGCCGCATAGCCACTTCGCCTTGAGAACGCAGCACGTAGAAGGGTATACGAGCCGCATATGTGATGGCTGTTGAGATAGTGCGCGCGCCAGCGATCGCCACCGCACTGTTACATTCAAATTTCAAGCTGGCTGCTCGCGCGACACCCCCCCCCTCACACAGACACCTCGCGCCTTTTCATGCTTGTGTAAGTCGGGCGGGGCTTTTCCTGTCTGCTTTGACGGCAGGCCTCCCGAGCTCGGTGATGTTATCGCATGCACCCCCCGAGCGACGGAAATGGGCCGGCTCGTTTAATCTCTGCCTCGGCCGCGTTCGTCGGCCCCGCTCGCGCGCTTTCTACCCGCGGAAGAAGGTACGATGCGTGGGGGGACCTTATCAATTTGAACATACGGCACATGACGGTGACGTCGACGGCCAAAACCCATTGAGACTGTCCATATATTTGCTATCACAAAAAAAAATTTGCTGATCGCACCCCTTGTGAGAACCGCTTTCACGCGAAGCAATCAGCGAGTAGTTGTCTATGCTGCAGTTTTGTCTTTGATAGAAGCGTTACGAGGTAGATCGATGTATTTTTGTAAGCATGGTAGTTACATGCACGTCGTAGCCTTACCCGGTGCGTCGACTACACTGTCGGTTAAAGGCTATCTTATGGTCTGTGGTAACCTCAGCACTAATTTTAGAACACTGACGTCAGTATTTTCGAAACGAAGTGCACTTTACCATGCTATTCTGTGAATATCGTACGTAACTTTCCTTGGCGCGTTTCTCTTGGGTCAAGCAACGCTTGAATATCGCTTGGTTACTCATGGCAATACAAATGTACCTTTAACTAGACATATGTTTACAGCGAGTCGAGGTCGGCAATTAGAGCATTCGAGTGCGCTGTAATCTCCGAACATCATCATCATCAGCCTGTCTACGCAAACTGCAGGACAAAGGCCTCTCCCATGGTGCGCCAATCAACCTGGTTCTGTGCTTTCTGCTGCCACGTTATACCTAAAAACTTCTTAAGCTCATCTACCCACCTAATTTTCTGTCTCCCCCTCACGCGTTTGCCATCTCTTGGAATCTAGTCAGTTACCCTTACTGACCACCGGTTATCCTGCCGACGTGCTACGTGCCCGGCCCATATCCATTTCTTCGTCTTGATTTCAACTATGATGTCCTTAACCCCCGTTTGTTCCCTGACCCACTCTGCTCTCTTCCTGTCTCTTAAGGTTACACCTATCATTTTCCTTTCCATCGCTCGCTGCGTCGTCCGCAATTTAGGTTGAACCCTCTTAGTAAGTCTCCAGGTTTCTGCTCCGTAGGTAAGTACCGGTAAGATGCAGCTGTTATATACCTTCCTCTTGAGGGATAGTGGTAGATTACCATTCATGATTTGATAATGCTTGCCGAATGAGCCCCATACCATCATTATTTTTCTAGTTATTTCACTATCATGGTTCGGCTCCGCGGTTACTACCTGTCCTAAGTAGACGTACTCCTTTACAACTTCCAGTGTCTTGGCACCTATCGCAAAGCGCTGTTCATGATTGTTCCACATTACTTTAGTTTTATGCATATTAATTTTCAGACCTACTCTTCTACTTTCCGTATCCAGTTCAGTAATCATGAGCTGTAATTCGTCACCCGCGTTACTCATCAATGCAATGTCATCAGCGAATCGCAGGTTACTGAGATACCCTCCATTAACTCTTATCCCCAATTCTTCCCAATCTAGGGCCCTGAAAACCTCCTGCAAACACGCGGTGAACAACATTGGAGAGATCGTGTCTCCCTGCCGTACGCCCTTCTTTATTCGGATTCTGTCGCTTTCTTTATGGAGGACTATAGTGGCTGTGGATCCGCTGTAGATTTCTTCCATTATGTTTACATAGGCTTCGTCGATGCCCTGATTCCGCAGTGGCTGCATGAGTGCTGATGTCTCCACCGAATCGAATGCCTTTTCGTAATCTATGAAGGCTATGTATAGGGGTTGGCTGTATTCTGCGCATTTCTCTATCGCCTGATTGATAGTATGACTATGGCCTATTGTTGAGAAGCCGGTACGAAATCCTGCCTGGTCCCTTGGTTGATTGAACTCTAATGTCGTATTAATTCTGTTAGCAATTACTTTTGTAAATAGCTTGTAGACAACAGACAGTAAGCTTATGGGCCTGTAATTTTTCAGGTCCTTGACGTCCCCTTTCTTATGGATCAAGTTGATGTTGGCATTCTTCCAAGATATCCTCCCCGTCGAGAGACACTTCGTATACAGGGTGGCCAGTTTTTCGAACATAATCTCTCCACCGTCTTTCAACAGGTCTTATGTTACCTGATCCTCACCAGCTGCTTTGCCTCTTTGCATTCCATTTAGGGCTTTTTTTACTTCTCCTGTTAATACTGGTGGGATGTCAGAGTCCTCTGCGCTATTACTGCTTTTTACCTTATCCTGACTGTCTCGGCTGCTGTACAGATCTCTGTAGAACTCTTCCGCTACCCTAACTATTATATCCATATTGTTTGCGACCTTGCCGAACAAGCCCTGCGCCTACTTCAGTGTGTCGCACCTGGCAGGATGACACTGCTCGCTAATCTGGTTCCCCGCACATGTCGGTACATAGCCGGTGACCCTACGAACCTCAACGACTGGGACCACGAGTCATCGGCCACGCGGCATCGCGAGTACCGGAAACGAGTCACCGACTGCGCCGGCATCGGGGTGAACAAGGGCGAAGTTTTGGACGGCAGAGACGCGCCCGCTACGTATAATGAAATCCCGAAGCATTTTACCTTGCGCAGAGTAAATACCCTCCTCTTTACGCGAAACTCAATCGGCCTGAGGCGTTTACATTGAGATTGCTACAGACGAAGACATACCAGAATCTTTGTACACCATAAGAAATGTACCCTCAGAATATCCGGATGACGTGTGCCCCGCATGCGGGGATAGGGTGACACTAGCACACATGCTCGGAAGGTGCGTCAAAATAAGCCCCGATTCCTCCATGGCCAGGTGGTAGGTGGAAATCCACCGGCTGCTCCTGGTCGACCTGGTTTGGTCTTTCCATCAGGCCCGCGAAGCGGTTGACAGGCTTGGCCTGACGGTCCTGACATGGGAGTAGCCCACTCGACCTCATTAAAGTTATTTCAATCAATAAATCAATCAATCAATCAATCAATCAACCAACCAACCAACCAATCGATCAATCCATAAAAGCGGAGCCAACACTAGAACCACATTATACCTTAACCTGACATGTCACCTGTATCATAGGAGTAGATATGAAATGTTTATTGCTTTGTTATAAAATAAATAGCCCGCACTGCACCACAGTTCACTTTGCACCGATATTACTCATGTATAGGGTCTTTATCGAAAGCAGTTTCGACGTGTCGCGTAGCCCTGTGGTAGACTACCTGGCTGCTACGCAGAAGGCTTGGGTTCGACTTCTGTTCGAATCGCGATTTTCATACTGTGCATTCGTTGGGTCAACGCTGCAGACGTTGGCTTCTCTGTACGCTATCATATTTAAATTAGCCAATGTCTTTTCTCGCAGTTACCGGAAATACATAAACTGTCAATCGCCTGTGGCGCATACCCGCTTACCGTGGCCCGTAGTACGCGTGTATGTGCCAGACGTGTCTGGAGGAAAGAGTTTGACGATGTACGCGACAGTATTTTCAGGTTACTGATGTCCTCACCACTCAGTCATATTCGTCAAACCCTCTTACCCTCCCATGGCAATTTTGATCCACACGAAGCTAAGGAGTCGAGGAGGAGATGACCCAGACATAGGCGGCAAGATAGATAGATAGATAGATAGATAGATAGATAGATAGATAGATAGATAGATAGATAGATAGATAGATAGATAGATAGATAGATAGATAGATAGATAGATAGATAGATAGATAGATAGATAGATAGATAGATAGATAGATAGATAGATAGATACGTTCGAAGTGCCTAGGATTCGCTAAGAAATGCTTCGCATTAAAGAACATGTTCTCGTTTATTGAGAGCACTGTTAAGAGCACACCACAGCATCACCCTGAGGTGGCACGGCTCCCCAGTGATGTAACCTCCCCAGTGAAGTAATCTTGGCCCTGGCGACGAGTTGCCGCTTGTCGTATCGGTCTAGAAGGGCGAGCTAGGCCTCGCACGTTTCGTTCAGGTGGTGTTTTTCTGTTTGTTGTTCTTGAATCACAGGGGTCTTCAGTGGCAAATAGTTTTTTGCATGACGCGGGCATTCCAGGAGCAAGTGTGCCGGGATGTCGCACCTACGTTGCACAACGGGCGTCTGTAGCTGTGAAGCGTCGGGTTGAATGAGGTTCATTATTGTTCCGTACGCGTATGTGTGGCTTTTAATAAGTCTGACGATCACGCTTTCTTCTTTGGTCACTTTTGAACGAGGTGGAGGGCACAAATGATACTCGAGTCTACAGCGTTGGAGTGTTGCCAAAAGGCGGTGGATGCAGCTTTCGTATGGTCTGCCGCGTGTCGGATATCAGTACAGTTCACAAGTTCGCGAATCAGGCCCGTAGACAAAGGAGGACCGGTATGCCCCCGCCCCCCGCCTTCACTGACGTTTTGATATAGCAAAGCAGGCCGCACTGTCGAGAGAGCGGCGGCTGCACTCTCGAATATGCCGCCACTGCAACCCTGCCCCCCCCCCCTCCCTCCACCCTTTTTTTCAGCCACTGTCGTTACCCACTGAACGACCAAAAGGGTTGTTCATCATACAAGCGCTGCGCACGCGAACTACAGCCACCTGTCGTAATGACGGCACGGCAGCAGCAGACGACGCGTGCTTCGGCGGCACCGTCAACGCATAGGTGAGTGCCACCCCAGCGTCGCTCTGTCCTGAATATCAATGTTTGCTCTTGGAGCGTGTATTTGAACTAGTTATACGATGGTTGAAATGTGTTTATACGGTAAAAATTCAAAATGAAGTAGTGTTTCAATAAGGTTGGTCAAAAATTTTGCGAGCGTATCTCAAAAGTGTTTTGATCGCATAATATGTTCGGAGTTTATTATGGTTAACAATGACTGCGTGCAATTCACATAGCGCAATACCTGCCACAAGACAAGTTACTACAATAGGTTTGTTTACAAACTGCGCCAAGCTGCGCGGAACCTCCACCAATTCTGTTCCCGCAAGCGCTGCAGTCTTATACGAATCATGCGCTGCACAGTCAGATCGAGCAGTCCTCCGTATAGTTTCGGTTAACCTCCCGCATTCTTCCTTCTGGTGCCTTGTTTTTTTTTGTGCTTTGCCGGCGCTACATAGCTGATCGTTCCAATACATCCACCTGCTTCTTTGATACAATGTTCTGCGTCAATCTAAGCCGGCCAAGTCATGCCGACATGGTGTGTGTCCGGCTGTACGAGCAAGTGCCGTAAACGACGCAAGCCCGTCCGTCCGGTATTTCTTCTCCGCTCATAGCGACGAGAAACTACGCTGAGCGTGGAACAGGGGGCATACACAGTGCCGACAAAGGTATCATGACGAAGTCCGGAGTATCCTTGTTGCACTTTTACAACCAGGACACACGAAAAGTATGCATGCATGCGATCAACGAAGAAAGTGTAGAAAACCCCGTGGTGAAAGTTCTGTCTGTCGAGCGTGCACTTCCGAATATCTTATCGAAATGCCAGCGGACAAGAGGCGAACACGAAAGCGACGAATGCAATGGGGTCTGTAAGCATGGAACAGTATCACCGCAGTTGGAAGAAGCTTTCTGCAACACGAATGCTGCTGATGCCGTGGAAGATAATATGGCCAAGACGTCCGCTCATGGGGCGTAGCCCGAAATCTTTTTCGGAGGGTTCTACCATACTTGTACGTTCGTCAGTGCCTTTCTATGTGTGCGTGTAATATAAACATATAAAATTGAAAAATCGCAGCGGAGTTCAACGCTGCAAAGCGTTGACCTCCGGCCCGGCCCCGCCCCGCCCCGCCCCGCCCCCGCCTCCCCCGCCTTTGGCTATACGCCTATGGTTCGCGTCATCCTTTAAAAAATGTGTCACGGGTCGTGACTTCGATGAAGGCAGCAGTCGGCGTGTCCAAGATAAAGCTTTATTTGGCCGAACTTGTGGCCGCGAAACGGAAAGTCAAGTTGCAGAAATACACACTGCACACGGATAGCGGCGAACTGAGCGTCGGCCGTCAATAAAACTGAAAGGCGGCAAGGCGCGTCGGCATCTCTACATCCGGCATCGAACATTCTCGGTCGGTTCGCTGTCGTTCAGCGAAGTCGTCAGCGCTTATGGTTCCCAAGAAGCATTCATCATCCTGGTCGTCCAGCGGCGGTGGGTCGACGGGGCACCAGACAAGCAGTCGGCGTCGGAGTGTATTCTTCCGGACATGTAAACGACGGTAATGTCGAATTCTTGAAGTCTTTCGCTCCAACATGCGAGGCGACCTCAAGGGCCTTTCAAGTTAGCTACCCAACACTAGTCGCGGCGGTCGTTCAGAGCTTTGAAGGGACTGCCTTAGATGTAGCAGCGAAATGCAGATGACGGCAAGGTACTAATTTTCTTTTGTGGAATAGTTGGCTTCCGCCTTGGATAGTGACCGGCTAGCATAACTGATAACTCTTTCCAGTCCGTCAGTCCTCTGCACAAGGCCCGCTTCCAGCCCTACGATGCTTGCGTCGGTGTGAATTTCCGTATTTGTGTATTCGTCGAAATGCGCGAGTAAAGGAGGCGCCTACACGCGTCGTTTCAATTCTTGAAATACCTTGACTTGCGGCGCTCCCCATTTGAATTGCACGGCGGGCTTCGAGAGGTGAGTTAGTGGCTCGAAGATCGGTGAAAATGCTTTGTCGAAGCGTCTGTAGCAGGCGAACAAGCCGCGAAATCGGCGTAGAGATTCTTTTCGGTGGGCGGCGTGAATGCAGCGATGACAGCTGTTTTCCGCGTGTCGGGGCGTACTCCAGACTTGCTAATGAGGTGGCCCAAGAACAAGAGCTCGTACGCAAAGCGGCACATTTCTGGCTTCCGGGTGAGTCCAGAGGCCTTGGTTTCTTGAAGTACAGCTTAAGGGCGCTGGAGGTGTTCGTCGAAGTCGAAGGCAAACCCAAAGACGTTGTGCAAGTTCACGAAGCACGTCTGCCACTTCAAGCCAGCCAGCAATGTATCCGAAACACGTTGGAATGTCGCAGGGGCCGAGCAAAGACCGTGTTGCATGAATTTGAACTCTTAACAGGGGCCGTCTGGTGTTTAAAGGCCGTCTTTTCTCGATCTCTCTCGCCGATTTCGATTTGCCAGTAGCCGGCCTTGTGGTTCATTGAAGAAAAGTACTTGGCGTAGTGGAGTCGATCCAGGGTGTCGTCTATCTGTGGACGAGGGTACACGTCCTTATTGGTGATTTTGTTCAGGCGACGATAATCGGCGCAGAAACGTAGGGTCCCATCCTTCTTCCTCACTAACGCTACAGGAGACGCCAACGGACTAGCGTTTCGTCAACTTCTTTCTTAACGGCCTTCCATTCTCACGTGAAAACCCAGTGAGGACTAAAGGAGTGGTCCCGCATTTTCTTCCGGTAAATTTTGCGGCGGACGGCCAACTGATGACGGAATAATCAGCTCCAGTATCGACTAGAGAGGTGACGTTGTGGCCGTCGATGAGAACGTCGAGGTCGCTAGTTCGTCGCGTAGAGTTGCGATTATGTCGCGTCGTCTGATCACGGCTACGTCGGTCTGTCCCGCAACATCGAAGTTGTGTCGTCAGGTCTTCTTCAGGCTGAGAAGTTTCCACGTCAGGGCTCCATTGGGCTTGCATCGTGTTCTTTAGATTGCGTCGCCGCGTCGTTGTCGGCGCCGGATGATCTTCGGTGTTTCGTCGTACAGCAACCACAACTCCATCGGCTGCTGCCCTTATTTCTCCGGATATGGGCTAGGTGACGGGCCCCGACTTGGAACACTGTACGGTCGGTGTTGCGAAGAGACGTAGCGGCCTCGTGACGGTGATCGGGAAGGTCCTCTCGGGGTTTATGGCAGCCCTGCGAGGTAGTCAGCGATGTCGCATGGTCGTTCAAGTCGCTCTAGACACGTCGCGTTGACGGCAAAGTCGTGTAGTCCCATCCGGTGGTATTGGGAATGACGGTAGGTATGGCCGACTTCGTCACAGTGCTAAGGGGCTTCTTAGGTCGTCCGAGGGGCGTAGCGCTGCCGACAGCGCGAGAACGGGGCGACGGTGGCGGCGGCAGCCTCTGGCGACGCACTGTGGCGGTTTGTCATCTTGGCGTGGGCGTGGCGGAGGAGCACGATGCCGGGGAGCAGCAGCATAACTCATAGATTGTGGCTGCGGCTCTGTTACCTGAGGGGCGCCCAGTGATTGCTGGATCTCCTGGCACATGAATTCAGCGATGGAATCCACTTGAGGTTGTGATGAAGGTAGAATGTTTGGCAGCTCCTCTTGCACGATTGCTGTGATCGTCTCATGCAGGTCGGCGATTCCTAGAGCTTGAACGTCGGCGTAGCGCTTGGCCAAGAAGCTGCTGTTGTATTGCCGCATTCCCATCTCAAGCACTTTATCGATTATTGAAGCCTCCCAAGCACATTCAGTGACCGCCTTCGGCGGGTTCCTTCTCAATCCAGAGAACAGTTCTTGTGAGGAACCTGACTTTCTTCTATTCGGGCATACTTGGGTCGGTGTGTCGAAAGAAGCGATTCATCTCTTCCGTGTAGACGGCAATGTTTTCATTGGACAGCTGCACATGGTTCTCCAGCATAGCTGCGGCCAATTCCTTGCGGAGCACACTAGTGAACGTCCTTTGGAAAGTCCTCCGAAATAGATCTCAGGTTTGTAGCGCAGATTCTCGGTTCTCGAACGACCTCCTCACGGCCTCTTGTAGGTAGAAGTTGACGCTTCGCAGTATTTCCTCGGAGTCCCAGATGTTGAGGGTGCAGAACCGTTCGAACGTCTCGAGCCAGTTTTGTGGGTCTTCAATAAGTGATCATCGAAAATTTAGCGACTGCAAGGTTTGCCGTATTAGAATTGGTGGAGGGTGCGCAGTGGCTGTCATTGTCGCTGTGGTCGCGATTAGGGTCTTGGTTTGCCGGGTCATTTCAGGTAGAGGCCCGTGCTCTGGTGGTAGACCTTTTTGCCTGCGGCTTGATCGCAGCTCGGCGTTGGCGTCGACGTGTTCTTTGCGACTTTGGCGTGGTTCACGGAATGACAGGGGTGTCCGGAACATGAACGAACCGGTCCTCCACCAGATTTCGCGGGATCGTGAAATCGACGAAAGCAGCACTCGGCGTGTCCAAGATGAAACTTTATTTGGCCGAACCTGTCGCCGAGAAACTGAATGTCAAACTACAGCAATACACAAAATACACTGAAAGCGGTCAACAGAGCGTCGGCTGTCGATAAAACTAAACCGCGCCGCAAAGCGCGTCGGCATTTATGCATGCGGCATCCAACATTCGATCCTTATCACTGGTGGCCGCGTTGGTTCGAGAATGAACTCAGCTGTTCGCGTTTGCGCGCTCAAGCCTAACAGACGATCCCGAAAGAATCGCGATTGTTCTCAGGCATTCTGGCGCGGTTTGCGCAAGGCAGCGGCTGCACTTGCAATTGAGCGGTAAAGTAAAATATAGAAAGAAAGGAGCGTGTGCGGCAATATCGGATATGTAGAGCTGTCACCATGATGGCAGATAATCACCTTGGATAAGGGAACGGCACCCGCAAACTTGCGACATTTTTCACATGAAAACCAGAGTATAGGCGCTGTAAATCGAGAAATACGTTGTGAGTAGTGGCAGAGGTGCAACAGCAAGTGTCAGAGTTCGCGAGGCGACGGCTTTCCTCAGCGCGAACGCTGAGACTGTGCATGAGCTTAGTGACGACTGATGCAAGGCGCACAAACTTCATGCATGCTCCGGATAGGACTTACAAGCCAGCAGCTTTGCATTTTGCATTTATTCTTCATTAAAGGGACACTATAGTCAAATATTAAGTCGACGTTGATTGTTGAAATAACGGTCCAGAAACCTCGTAGCGCCATGTTTGAGCTAAGGAAGTGCTTGTTTTGAAATAAAATCACGTTTTAGTGGTCCGCATCGCGTTAGCGCACTTCAAATCGCCCGCCTGAAAGCAGTATTTCGCACGTCACTGTTGCCGTACGCACCGCTGCCCGCCTTTACTGCACGGCGGCGTGCACTGGCGGCGTCCACCATTCGGGCATCCGGCGACATCACATGCATGCGTTTTTTTGTCGAACTTTCTGTCGGAGCGACTTTCACGAGCGTGCAAAACACACGCTGAAGTACGCGATACCGTAACTACCACTGAGACGCGACCGCGTGAGCGAAGCGGGGCGCCGGGCGAAGAGCAGTTCGGCGAAAACGGAACTTTAGAACCACGCGCACCGTTCACCATGGCAGCAACAAAGAGGTTCTTTTTTCCACGAATCAAAGAGAAACGAACAAGCAGCATTTTATTACGTGTCTTGATGCACGAAAGGTTCTTCTTTCATTGCAGCTAGTTTGATTACTAGTGATTAATTGCATTCAGACTCTCCCACGTCATCGGGATTACTTCAAAAGTGTCCCAGTCGTGGGGCTCATCGTGTGATACATATAGCTTAATTTCTCGGTATGTAGGGCACTGCTGTTGATAATACTGCCGTTTTAGACGTTGTCATACAGTGAGCAATCACTCTGACATAAACTGTTATTTGCCTTTAGTGTCCCTTTAATGCATATTTCGTGGAAATTTTGTGCTTTATTTCGTGGCACTAGCAGACGGAAGTAAGTGCATCTGAATAAAGACATAAATAAATGTCCTATTGCTTTGTTACGTTCTAATCAATGGTAAATTCGCTCTCTTTGGCAGTCGCCACGATTTGCCCGGCGAAATAGCCGGAAGCTGCGTTTACATTTAAAGGAGGGGGATTGCGAGCCCTGTCGTTTGTTGAGAAGCGCGTGGGTTGTTTCCGCATGAATCGTTTATTACTAATACCAATGCAGAATATTTTCTTCAGATGACGCTCGTTATCAACCTAGGCGAATCGCAAGAAAGCAGGGAATGCACAAAAGTAGCGAATTATGCTTATAAAAGGAAGGGAAACGACCCACGCAGTGCGTAACGACAGATATCGCAGGAAGCTTTGGACTCCAGACTGCAAAGCATGCCGCGCTCTTCGTGCCTTGAAGGAAACACAGAAGTAGCGGCAGTGTGAAAGATATATTGCAGCGGTGCATTTGAAATTTTCCACACGGTTAAACGTAAATATTCGCGCACATTGCGGGCCCGACTACAGCCTGGTGAGCGTAGCAGCCGCGAGGCTGATCTCGACGGAATGAAAAATGGAGACGCGAGCGAAGCACGGCTCCGGCGGAGAGTTTGACAACTGAACCAATTCTAGTAACATTACGAGAAAGTGATTTCCGTGAATAGTAATAATAAAAACATTGTTGGCTCATATATTCACTTTAACGCCTCCTGAATGTTGTGTGCGCTTATGAAAGCAATGCCACTGAAGAAGCAAAACGTTGTAGATTACGAGTGGTTTAGAAAAAAATAGTCGTAAGCCATAAAATAACACATCGCGTCTTTCGAATGAAAAGTGTCTTGTGGTGTGTAAATTGTACTGTCAAAATCTGCTTAATCTTCCAGCACCGTGACGACGTTATTTTCTTATAAGATGAACCCTTATTTGAACCAGCAACACGTATACGATGGTTAGTTGTTGTCTTCTCGTATATGGAACCATAAAGTGTGCGCGGGTTACCTTCTACACGGCTCGCATGTGGGCAAAATATGCTCTCGTGTGAAGTCTCCTGTGCCGCAACCAATGTCCAGGAATTGCTGACTCTCATCACTTGGAGTCGAAAATGCCATCTTGAATACCTGCAGGAACGTTGAATATTAATCGCTTAAACAATGTAAACAGCGATAGTACGAATAAGGGTGGGCACATACTTATCCTTCCTTAGGAAAGCCTGATAACTTAAAGTTTATAATTCGTTGGCCTCAACAGTTTTCTCTAGGGGCTGGCCTTCAAAGCTAAGAGGTAGAAATTGAAAGAGCTGTTAAAGGGAACTGGCGGAAAAGGTCTGGCTGTAAAAAATGCAAATATTTAGGAAATAACAAAACACAATAGTTTGTACTGCACCAGGTGTTCACTGCAGTTTATTACAAGAAAAGTAACATTCTCCAAAAAATGACGATCGTCTGAGACCAGGCGGCTATACATCGTCGCGTAGCCTCAGATGATCATTCCGAATCGCTGTTGATCCAACTAGGCTTTCATTTGCTCATTCTTAGAAAGTTCTAATCAAGCTTCATATTCTTTCATCAACATCATGGCGATGCCTGTCGGCGATTTTTCTGCGCCATGTGGCGACAATTTTCGAACAGCTGAAGGAAGACCCGCTGCGCTAAGGCAACGTTTATTTTTCAGACGTGGTCTTCAAGAGGCGAAAATGCAACCGATGAATATTCAAATCCTACTTCTAATAATCTGACAATTTGCGTCGTTAAGACATTATTTTCCCCCGAATTTGAAAGTGTGCAGAATAATCTTACATTGTACGTCAATTACCGGGTCATTAAACTTTTAAGCGGCCTCACGCTACGTGTTGATATTGAACAGTATTTCCAAAATAGCAGCCTTTAATCGTTTTTGTAAAATTTCCTGGCGGTCTTGTGAGTATCTCGGTAAAGTTTCTAATAAGTATCTGTAGAACCGTTTTATTTGTTTAAATAGCACGTAACGTATAAGAGGCCATGCCAACTGAGGTACACAACCACCAACTTTTAGATGACCCAGATCATTTTCGTGCCAATGATAGATTGTACTTTTATGACGAGCCTAATGAAAATATGCACAGAAAACTGAGCCGTTTATCTGTACTCTCCAATATGCTCCGCAGTGAAGATAATTGGTTTCGCAAACTCCTCAGTGATGGCCTAATTTTCCCGCGAGATTCCTCCTCCTTATTGGTGTACAACTTGTGGTAATATTTAATCACTCGTTACACATAGTAAATGCCAAACACCGTAATTCCTGTCTTTTTCTCGCTAACACATTCTTTCGCATCAGCCTTAAGCAAACACCATACATCTTACCCGCTGTTAGAATTTCTCAGCGCACCAGTCATCTGCAGCAAGCCACACGTCGACGTTCCAGCCCTACACCTGCTTCTTCAATTCCACGAACTGCCAAAGACTGGGCCCTCCTGTGACACTGCCGCCATTACATGACCGTCCTTGTTTCAACATCATGTAAGTAATTCCTATGAAATTATTTATGTGTAAATCATGTGCAATAGTGTTTACCGAAACCTTAAGGAGTGCCTTATTCGGGAAGCCCTTAAGTAAGTAAATTGGGCGGAACTGATGTGAAAGTGTGAATGATAATTGTGCCATGCTTATAAATCATTCTGCGGCTACACGCACTCTGTGTCTCTGAAGGTGGCAGCCTGATAATAAAGTTCTAGAGAATCTGCCGAGTGAACAATGAGCATTAAGCTAATCGTATCCATATAGATACGGACAACGTTTTTCTCAACGGCCGGGTACAGCCACTGACCCGTGGAATCACTGCGGAATCGATAGGTAAACCACGGAGAGCACTGACGGAAGGTGCGGCTGATTTTGCTGTTAATATATCTTGCTGCAACCACTCTGTGCTCTTTCAGGTATGCTTCACCTCAATATTCACCTCAAGAACGCGTCTTGAATAGTAGGAGCCGTAGTCGTTTAGTTCAATGTACATCTCGGGAGCAATATCACTCTTGAACGCTCCAGCTTGGGACTCATTCTTGTCTAGGTTGGTGCAGGCCATCACCTTACGTGGCAAAAAGAGGTTTGTTGCTGACGACACTTCTCCGGAAAGCCTTTTTCGGCGAGAACCCTGTGAAGAGCACACGAGAAAGGTAGAAGAGTCTTGTCGCTTTCACAATGTTGCGTATTGCTACAATAAATTAATAATAAATATATTTCGAGCGATCGCGCCTATCTTCAGTAACGTATTTTGTTACTCTATAACATCGATTATCAAGCACTATCAAATGGCTTGACAAAAGACACATTTTAAGCACGTTCCCTTATCAGCGAACCATTTGGGAGACCCGACGCTTTCATTCGCGAGAGTGTTTTATGCTCGGCGGGAGTGTGCTAAGCACGACTTTGCCATGTCATTTAAACCTCGGAAATTACGTCATTGACAGAGGACGCTGCTTTTTTGGCATCGCAAAAAAAGCATGCCTCTTCACTCCAAGTGTCTACTTTATTCACCGCCTGGCATAGCTAGGGAAGGTCTCCTGTAAAGAAGTTTGGTCCCGAATGATATTCTTGATTGCAAGGATCGTATGCTGTGACAGAATAATGGTACAAGAAAATAGTTAGGAAGAAACTTCCCGCCGTACGCATCGCAGCTTCGGGTAAGCGTCGAGTACGGGACGGTGTTTCGGTGGGTGTTCCAGTACGGCCGCACTGTATTTGCTGCCAATTTTGTTTTCATTAGACATTGTGCAAATAAATGCACTCGCCTTTCTTAACGTTTAACAACTCTGCATGTTTCTATGAAGCCGCATGTTTCAATCAAGCCATAAACCGCATTACCCTCATGAACAATACCTATGAAAAAAAGAATCAGCCATTTGTTTTTATGTAGCAATCGCACGCTAAATTTGGGGCCACAGGCTATCTCAAGGTTTACTGAATAGAACATACAGGGTTGCATTTCGCAGTAAGCCGCTAAATTACGCCACAGGTCTACGGGTTCTAAAATAATATACGGGATGCATACGAACCGGAACGCTGACGGCGATAGTTCAGTTGTGTAGGCAATGTCGCCCCACCGTAGTCTGCCCTCTTTTATGGCCGAACCTTTAAACAAAAGAATGACGCATTTCATGCGTCGTTCTTTTTCATAGAACTATGTTGCGCAGATGTTATGTTTGACGCTCGCTGCACATCCGGCGCCATGGCTAGCAGCTCCAACTGCATTGATTACGTATTGTATCAATATGCATGAAACAGATTTTAATTATAGATAACATGTTCTCCCGATTGGAAAACCCAGTGTCACTGTCCCAGTGCCATACCTGATTATTGGACCAGTGTGGCGCTAGGTACTGGGACGCTGGACGCTGGCGTGCAGCGCGGCATGCTGGACGCTGGCGCGCTGCACACTGGGACACCCGTTACGGGCCGAAATCGGGCTTTTGAGTTGTTTTTAAAATCTGTGGTCATGCCCAGATCGTAATTAGGGCTGAAACACGAGCGCTGCGACAAAAAAAAAGCACCTAAAAAAAATGAGCGAGCGGGAGTCGAACCCACCACCTCGACGCACCGTGTATCCAGAGTTGGACACGTTACCGCTATGCCACAGCTGAAAGACGTCCATCAACTACTTATTTCTTCATGTTTTAACTACTTCCGGTAGCCAGTATTTTCATTTTTTCGTTTAGGAACGCAGAATTCAGTCTCTTCGTGCTCGCGAGAACCTAACAGAAGATGGTTAACTTGTTTGTTATGTGCTGCCTAGCATCAGAACGTGTATCTGGCACGTTTTGCCGCAAAAAATGGTAGCGTAACCGCAGATGTGTTGAGGCGATCGCACTGAATCGCTAAGCAGTTAGTCATACCTGTGTAGAAAACAATGTTTATCTGAACTGCACACTGAACACTTTAGTTTTCATCACCCGATTGAACATATTTTCCGTCCTCTTTGTTTACTTTCCGCGTAATATACAGCCGCAGTAGTTCACGCTAGCCGAACCAACCGTTAGGCTTAGAGCTGTACTCCGTGCGCCGCGATCGCTGTGAAGAACGTGCATCTAATAACCGTTCTAATAGCCGTTCAAATGTAGTTTCGATCATACCTGAGTGAAGCAAGGCCATATTTGCACCTTCGATTACACAAATTAGAAGCTAAAAACGCCGAGATTGAGCGTTACATTGATTCACTGTTGCCGGTGACGTGCGGCGATGGTGCGGCTTTCAGCGGTTCGAGCCTACATGGAAAGACTGACTGGTAAGGTAGGTTGATGTTATTATCATACTAATACTAATGTCATATATTGTGTTGCGAATGATAAGTTCTTTCCATGCAGTTATATGAAGTACATTCACGACACTCGTTCACACACTTCAGCGAAAGCGCGCGCGTTCGACAGATTGCTTTAGCGTATACGTACGTCCGTCGCTTAACTAGAGGTAAAGCTAGATATGCGCAGGACAGAGAATAGAATAATATTTCGAAAATATTCGATAAGTTTTTCTTTCGACTTATCACGACTCAATACCAAATTTTGTACGTATTCCACCCAGCGCGCCCAGATTGTTTCCAATGTGCTGCCAGTGTTCCCAGTGCGCGGGCAGACACTGTACAGCGGGACCAGTGCCTCCCAGTGCGCTGTAAGACACTGGGCCACACTGTACAGTATTCCCAGCGTCTTTCAGCGCACTGGCCGACACTGGCGCGACACTGGCCACGCTGTACAGTCTGTCCCAGTGCCTCCCAGCGCGCTGTAGTACACTGGGACACACTGCACAGCGTTTCCAGTGCCACCTAGTGCGCTGAAAGGCACTGGGAGACACTGGAAACGCCGTTTTTTCCGATAGGGTTGTTATAGCAGTGTCTTAAAAATTGTAAAAAAAATGTTGCAGCGGCTTAGGTCGGCAATACCAGGATAACGTAGCCTTAGCAAAGGTTCAGCTAATTATTCTTAGCTTGCCTGATTGTCTAGAATTAGCTTTATTATCATGCTTACTGCTGCTCCAATGACACCCACACGGTATACATATTATGTGGCACATGTATATTTATTTGGCCAGGCAACTCCTTCGGGATCCGATGAGTTAAGCTGCTGCGCTCTTCTGCGCCGTTGAGCAGCATTTGCGCTCTCCTTCTCTATGGCTATTACACACTGGCAAACGCCGGTCAGAGGCGCTATCAAGCGGCTCCAGCGCAGTGTCAGACGGCGACTGCACAGTGAAGGCGAATAGCTGCGCGCGCGCCGGGGCCAATATGTCTGCCAAGGCTAGGACGTCACTCCTCTGGAAAGCGCAGCCCGGCGGCGCCGAGACATGCGCGGCAGCGGCGGAGAGAGCGGGTGGTGCCGGCTCCGGTGCGTCACATCACTGATCCTTGCGCATGCGCACCACGGCTCTTGAGGATCGACGCGAAACTGGCTCGGCTAGGCCAGTGTAGGTAACGCTACAAAAATTCGGCGAGTACTTCTATGCTGTGTTATATGGCTTTGAGCCGTGTTTTTGTAATTGTAGTAGCTGTGTGCACATCGTGGACTTACTGGCACGTCGACAAAGCTGGCGTTTAAAGGGTAACTTATGGTGCGACGTGACGTCAGCCCTCACGTTGGAGTACGTACGTCAGTATTATCGAAACCAAGTGCACTTTATGGTGCAATCATGTCAATATTAGACGTAATTTTCGTTACTGTATTCCTCCAGGGTCGAGCAGTGCTTCAATATAGCTTGATGAATCCTAAAAAAAACAAACGTAATGGTTATTAGACTGCTATAAAAGCGGAGTCAACACTCCACTCACAGACGTTAATCTGATATGACGCCTGTATCGTGGATTACCTGTGCAGTGTTGGTTGCTTCCTTGTAAAATTAGATAGCCGGCACCACAAGCACATTCGACGTTGCACCAACAATACGACTGCATAGGCAAGTGTTTATTGCTTTTTACGTAAAATTAGATAGCCAGCACCATAGTCACAATTACAATTACCGTTGCACCCAGATTACGCCTGGATAGGCTGTTTATCCAAACCATTTCATAGACCTGGCGTGGCTCTGTGGTAGAATGCCTGACTGCCGCGCAGAAAGCTTGGGTTCGATTCCTGCTCGGATTCAAATTTTTATTCTTTCCATTCGTCGGGTCAACACTGCCGATGTCGCTTTCTCTTAACGCTCTCGATTATAAATGACCAATGTCTATTCTCGCCGTTCCTGGGTAGATATAAATTGTCAATCACCTGTGGCGCACATCACCACTCCGCGGCGCGCGGTAAACGGGTATGTGCCACACGTGTCTAGAGGAAAGGGTTTGACGACGTACGCGACAGGATTTTCACGTTATTCGTGTCAGGACCCGACACTTATATTTGTCAAATGCTCTCACCCTCTCATGCCAATATTGGTTCAGACCAAGTTAAGGAGGTGATTATGAGATCGCCCAGATACGTAGATAGAAACGAGCAAAGTGCCAAATGTTCGCTAAGAAATGCTTAGCATTTAAAAAAAAACACGAGTTTGTACTGCCGGCAAGCCATACTCAGAAAAAATGGACACAACCATGCAGTGATCTGCAGCTGATTGACACCTATACATCCTAAGTAAAAAAAAAGAGTATGCCTTACTCGCTTCGGAGAGTTTTGACTTGCCACGTATACGACTGTCTTGGTGGGTAAGAGTCGGCGCCCTCTAGGAGAGCACCCTGGGCCTCAAGGAAGCGTGCAAGGACTGTTATCCGAAGGATCGCATTACCACTTATGAGTGAGTCAGACGACTCTAGCCGCTAACACTCCTACGGGGGTCAAATGACACGCACCCAAGCGTCAAGCGACTCCAGAACTATTTTAAGCTACTCAATTGACCGATGCTTTACTTTTCCACGACTACTGTTGGAAATAGTGAAGTATTAATATTAAGGAAGCCCAAGAATACTTAAAGAATAGTTCAAGTTTATCACTATTTTAATCTAACTCATCAAAACAACACAGTTTTTCCAGCAGAATAATCTTTAATGTGCGAAAATCTGGTCTGTGATTTACAATAAAGCTTCTGAGGTATTCTTTTTTAAATGCTTGTATTATTATAGCCAAATAAAATGTGTTTCTATGATGTGCATAGTGGGTCATTTCACGCCAAACGTCCCAAACATTGCGCTCGACCCTCTCCAATTGTATTGTAAAAAATTGTGGACGTTCATATCAGTGCAGTATTTGCCCTCGGAAAGTATCTTTTGGAAAAAAAAAATTTCCTTCTCTGTTACAGTGATTTGAATTTTGCCGTAGTGGATGAAACAGGTTGCGAAAAAATACTCTAAAAAATACAATACTTTACGGAACGCCTTAATTATCTGCTGTTTACTTGAAAATGAATGACACTATCCTATTATCGGCCATTGACGACCACTACATTGTGTCACGATGTGCTTTGTGGTGAAGCAATGCTGCAATTCTGCGCCCATTGTGGTTATTTTTTAAAACTTCTACGAATATTACATACAATATAGGAGTATACCACATGGCTGGATAGTTGGCAGTAAGCGTGTCAAAAAAGTATTGAAGTCGATGACGGAGTACTTTCGAAGTGGAAGGAGTGCAAACATTCAAAAATGTGTGAAATGCCCCACGTTCAGGCACATGTAGTGTGGTGATGCGGTCCAAGTAAAAATGCACGCTTGGTCTCGTTGGGAAGAGTAGACAAAGGAGATTTATTTGTGAAAGTTTAATCGGAGTGTTTTTTGTTTTAGGCGAGAAACCAAAATTTATGTGAGCGTTCGAGTGTGTGACATCTTCCAAATTATGTTGGAATCTTCTGATAAGACTGTGCGCCACAAGTGGACAATAGTGTTTATCCTGCAACTAACCCGGTCACCAGTGTTAAATTTTTATGCCACAGGTATGAAAGACCGATGCATTTCACTGCTGATCAAATTACCAACTGCTGCCCACTATAAGTGTACAATATGTACTCATTTTTTTTTATTTTAGCATTTCATTTCCTGGACAAAAATTAACCCGCAAAGAGTTGTCTTGTACACACTGACTGCCGCATTCGTCATGACCACGTGACAATATTTGCAGCTTGACTGTTTCTCCCTGTGTATAAACTGTAAATAGAATCATAAAATTATTGACATTATGGTGTGAAAAAACAATGAATGAATTCACTGATGTGTTACTGTGTGGTTAGGCCATGCACTCGTTTAAAGTGAAGCAATTTGAAAGTCTAGCATACATTTCAGGCAGTAGCAGAACTGAGTGCGAGCATTTTTGATGAGTGAGAGTTTTGTTATATAGATTTTCTGTGCATCATGTGCTGGTTTCCTGGATGGCCATATGTATCCATAACTAAATTTTCTTTGTAGAATACCGTAATCTTAACATTGTTGAGACTACCAGCACACATACTGCAATTGTTTTGTTGTAGAACTTTACTGTGATGGGTGTGCCGAGCTAAGAAGTGTGCTTCCTTTATTTTTAGTGTTCTGGCAGCCGATTTTGGCATTGTTTTGTCAATCCATTAATGAGCCACCACATGTGTGACATGAAATATGGGCAATGGGTAATATTTGTGTGTGCATTGGGCTGCCACTTCTGAAGTTTATCTTAGCTGGTTGTTTTGAAAGCTGTTTGTTTAGATTCTGCGAAATTGAGGCAGGATGCTGCTGCTTTACATACTTGATAAAATGTTTTCACATATTACACAGTTAATCCCTTGTGTGCCATGTTAATTTATCCGAAAGTGTGATTGAAAATCGCTAGTTTTCTTGTAATAAAATTTTCCAAAGACATTTTACTGCCTCTATGCAAAATGACTTTCTCCTCCTCTTGGTGCTCAATGGGGTATGTGTTGCTATGAACAAGAGCACTTAAGGTTGCTACTTACTGTTATTAAGGCTCTTATCACTGTAAATGTTTTCACATATATGCCAATGAAAAATAAACAAAATATTTCAGGTGATCGTGTTTCACACATATATGCTCCCTGTGTTTCTGATCTTACTGGTATCACCTGTGATGTTCTTTTTTTTTTTTAAGTTCGTAATTTGTGTCCATAACAGTGTTCCGTGGCTTTAGTTTTTCCCATAATGCTTTATAACTACATCTTCACAAAACACACGTGTGACATTGATACGAAAGATACAAGTGCACATATCTTTCGTGTGAATTTTGTGCTAGTGATTATATTTGTGTTTTCATACTTTTGTATATATAGCATTGGTATTCCTGTGTTGCTGTACCTTGTTTATTCAAATCTGTATGCATTATCAGCACATCACCCTAATATGATCTTTCAAGATAGCAGCATTCAGAAATAAATAAATATTCTGCATATTTCATAGACAATCTTACAATCTTGTGCACTCAAAAATTTTCACTTCTGCTAAAATGTCTTCATCCAAATGTTTCCCGCACATATGCACATCGCACATATGCATGGACGTACGCAGGGTTCCCCATCAAGGGGGTGGGCAGTGGCATGGGCAGAAGTTTTTTTTTGGAAGCTTGGCCGGTATGCAGCTGGCTGCTTCAAATTACCTCGATTCCCCTGCGTGGGATCTGTCGTGTTTTTACACTTTTGTATATATAGCATTGTTATTTCTGCGTCACTGTACCTTTGTTTATTCAAGCCTGTATACGTATATGTCGCAATCTTTACATCACCCTAATATGATATTTTAGGATTGCAGTATTCAGAAATAAATAATAAAATAAATGAATATGATGCATATTTCATATGACAAGCTTAATATGTGCACTAAACATTTTCACTTCTGCTATACAAATGTTTTCCGCACATGCGTAATGCACCCATGGGTTCCGCTCATTCCACCCATGTGTCTTCCTTATGTTGAACACCATGCTTACCGTATATTTCTTATGCCACATGGGTCTTTCCGTATAGCAGATGCGGATTCCGTTTATTCTGTCTGTATGTCCATGTGGATACCGCATGTTCCGTATCATAGTTTCTGTATAATCCGTATCGCCGTATAGTCTGTGCGTATAACAGATACGGATTTCGTTTTTTCCGTAAGACTACATCCATACGTCTATATTGAATTCCTTATGTACCATATGTTACTTTCCGTATCTTCCTTACAATTTCCGTATGCATCCGTATACGTCCGTATAAAATCCGTAAATTTCGTGCGGAAAACATACGGAATCTGTAAATTTTTCGCATGATGGCATATGGTTTTTTTCAGTAGGGGCAGGTATTTGAGATGGCATCTTCAACTCCAAGGAGAGTCAGCAATTCCTGGACATTGGTTGCAGCAAGGGCGACTTCACGCGAGATCATATTTTGCCCACATGCGAACCGTGCAAGAGGTACCCCGCGCAGAGTATATGGTTCTATATAAGTCAATAATGCACTATCGCTATATGTTGCCGGTTCAAATAAGGGTTCGTCTTATCAGAAAATAGCCTCGTCATGACTATGTGATATCATGCAGATTTTCACAGTGTAATTTACAAACCCTGTACACACCTACCATTCGAACGACGCCATGTGTTATTTGAGGCCTAAGAACATTTTTTTTTCTAAATCACCCGTAATCTATAAAATTTTGCTTCTTAGGCAAAATTGCTTTCATAAGTGCACACAACACTCACGAGGCGAAAAAATGAATATATTAGCTAATCGATGTTTTTTTTATTATTACTCTTCATGGTTATCACGTTCTGGGAACGTTACAAGACTAGGTTCAGTTGTCGAACTCTACTCTGGCGCCGTGCTTCGCACGTGCCATTTTCAGTTTCGCAGACAGTAGGCGGAAACGTTCCATCAAAGAGAGAGGATATGCGGAGTTCAACGCCCCCACCCCCCTCCACGATATTTTTCAACTTGGCGACTCTTTATATACATACACACATACAAACGCGCGGACAAACAAACAAGTATAGTAGAACTCCCTGAAAAAAAGTTCTGTCTACGCCCCAGGCGCGGACGGCTCGGGCATATTGCCTCCCATGGCACCAGCAGGAACTGTGTTGCATAAGTATTCTTCCAACTGCGGTGCTGCTGTTCCACGATTAGAGGCCCCATTGCTTTCTCGCTTTCGTTGTCGTCTCTTGTCCGCTGGTTTTGACAGATAGGAGGTCAAGTTCGGTAAGATATTCGGAAGCGCACCGTCGACAAGACTCCATATTCACCTCGGGGCTTTGACAGTTTCTCCGCTGCTTGCGTGCACGTATACATTTCGAGTGTCCTGGTTGTAGAGGTGCAACGACCATACACTGGACTTGGTTGTGAGGTCTCTGTCTGTGCCGGGTATAGCCATGTTTTACGCTAAGCGTAGATTCTCGTCGCTAGGAGCGGAGAAGAAGTGCCGGATCGACGGTCTTGTGTCCTTTCGGTACTCTCTCGTACAGCCGGGCACACAACATGTCAGCATGACTTTGTCGGATTAGATGCACGCACAACGCGGCATCGAATTCGCACCTCGATGTATTCGGCAAACACATCAGCAAAGGAACGCCATCAAAGCAAGAAAAACGAGCCACCTGACGGAAGAATTCGGGAGGTTAACCGATACTACACGGAGGACTGCTCGATCTGACTGTGCAGCGAGCAATCCGTTTGAGACTGCAGCGCCAATGGGAGCAGAATCGCTGGCGGTTCCACACAACTCGGCGCAGTTTACAAACTGAACCTGTTCTACTAACTTGCATTCTGGAACGTATTGCGCCATGTGAATTGCACGCATTCTTCTTGTATGTACCACTCCGAAGGTATTGTGAGGATGACAACAGTTTGGAGATATGCGCACGAAATTTGTGACCAAACTCATTGATATAGTACTTAAAATTTGCAGTCTTAGCAGCTAAAGAATCACACGTTTGAACCGTCGTATAACAAATTCGAATAAGTGCTCAAAGACCAAACATTGACAATTCAGGACACAGCGATGTTGATGTGGCATGCACCTGTGCGTTGACTGGGCCACCGACGCCCGCGCGGTTCGCTGCTGCGATGCCTTCATCATGACAAATTTTCTGATGAACTACCTTTTTATGATATTTTAATGGGCAGCGACGGTCGCTGAATAAAGGGTGACGGGGAGAGGGAAGAGTCGCAGTGGCGGCAAATGTGGGAGTACAGCCACCCCTCCCTCGACAGTGCGACGGGCTCTGCTATTTAGTAATAATCCGGTTCACTTACGCGGCGGCTCTTCTGGCCGATGTACTCAGTACCATAAGGCATGGGCCCGGAAGGGTATGCCTTTTTTTGCACATAGTGAACAGCTCTTGACAAGTTTTTCGCGCAGCAGGAAGGTAGGAGCGCTGCTAGAGACACCCCCCACCCTTTTGGCAACGGGACCGATTCGAGAACTTGTGAAATGTGCTGATATGCGACACGTGGCCGACCAGACGTAAGCAGCACACACCGTCTTTTGCGCGACACTCCGACACTACAGACACGAGTGTCGGTTGTGCCCTCCACCTCACTCAAAGGTGATCAAATAAGAAAGCGTGATCTTCAGACGCGTCCAAAGGAACACATACATGCATGGAAAATTAATGAACCGCCTCTACCCGATACTTAGCAGCTACAAACGCCCGTTCTACGAAGTATGCCGGACATCCGGGCACACTTGATCCTGGAATGGCCGTGTTATGCAAACGACTATCTGCCACCGAATACCGGTGTGATTCAAGAGCAACACAAACGAAGGTGACCTAAATGAAACGTGGGAGGCCTAGTTCATCCTTCTAAACCTGTAAGACAAGCGGGAAGTCGTCGCCAGGGTCAAGAAAACAGTCGAAGCCAGAAGGTTCCTTGACTAGGGAGCCTTCCCAACTCAGGGTCACACCGGGCAGTGCTCTGAACATTTACGTTACATTTACTACTAATAACAACCCCTATACTTTCCTTAGGATTAGCGTCTGTTAGTGCTTATTAATGTAATGTATAACAAAGAAAAAAGGAGCCCTTAAAATTAACACTTCTTTCCTTCATTCATAGTGAGGGTCTCGTTCTGGCAGTCTTGGCGCTTTCAAGTAGTATGCGAGGGATTATTAGTCAGCTGCCAGTTTGTAATAAGTTCACGTGCTACGAGACGCCAACAGGCAGAAAAAGGGTGTGCCACACTCGCCGTCATAGCTAGTGGCGGCTCTGACCGACACTCCCACGTTTAAATGTACTACATATATACCCCATAAAGTGGACGGGGGCATGGCCGCCGCCGTAGCGCAGTTGGTAGAGCATCGGACGCGTTATTCGAAGGTCGCAGGTTCGGTCCCTGCCCACGGCAAGTTATCTTTTCGTCCACATTTCTTTCTTCACATTTACCTTACATTTACTACTAATAACAACCCCTATACTTTCCTTGGCATTGACGTCTGTTAGTGCTCATTAACATTGTCTATAACAACGAAATAAACAAGCCCTTAAAATTAACGCTTCTTTCCTATATTTGCGCTGTTTTTTCAAATAATGAATACGCACCAACGCTCCCAACTTGCCACTTTGGTGCAATATATGCCTCGTGGCATTTTCATTGTTCCGTCGCTAAGCACACGACGTTGAAAATAGCCGTCAACTTTCCTGTGGACATCAGTGTGTACGGTGAACAGCTAATCGCATTTGCCTATGCTAAGGTGTAGATTGAGTTGCTCTATGAAATAAAACTTGCAAGATATATTCATGTTACCGTAAGCGCTCCATCCTTTCTCAGCATGAACATCCTGATGTTTTCGTTATGTGGTCTTCACACACACACACTTATATATATATATATATATATATATATATATATATATATATATATATATATATTGGGTATAATACAACGGAGGCGTTGTCAACAGTGATATAAACATTTATTTCCCAACAGTTTCGGGAGGGGACCTCCCTTCCTCGGGGGATGAGTTGAAACTGGCGTCGAATATATATATGCTCTTGTGTACTTATGTGTAACCCTTAGTATTTATGCGCAACGAATAACAAATTGTCCAAAACAGCTAACATTTCTTTATTGAACCGTTCACTACCATTTTAGTCTGTCGTTGCACATATTCCTGTAACAAATTTTATTATTGCTGTAATTCCCCCTTCTTTTCGTAATTGAGTGGTTGAGTCATTGAATGAATGCGACGCAGCACGCTTGCGCACACCAGCCAACAGCTTACGTGGACTGATTCCTAAAACTGTTTACTGTGCATATTTGTGTGAAATATGCAATAAAAAACTGATAGCGCATATACGTTTTAATTACGTGTAAGGTCCAACTTCTCGTTATGTAATTAACTAAAATACAACTGAGGGATGCCCTTGTCTTAATAACAATCTATGCTACCGCTATAATTAAAGCACCAGAACAATTTCGGCGTTTCCGCATTAAACCTCTATAATGATCTTCGTTTCCGCAGGATTGTGGCAGTCGATTGCTCGGAAAGTATGCTCAAATATGCCAGAGAGAAGTATTCAAACGTGAATATTGTTTACGACCACCTGGACATAGACGAGGGCGTGTCCGCTTTTTTGAAGAAGCACGGTGCCTTCCAGCGGGTGTACTCCTTCAAGGCAATTCAGTTGTCTCGAGATTTGCCTGGCGCTTTTCGAAACATTGCCCAGCTGCTGGTGCCTGGTAGCGAGTGTCTCCTGTTTTTCTACGCGAGAACCTTTTTGATGGAGTCCTTCAAACAGATGAGCCGCCTGGAGCCTTGGTCAAAATACGCAGATGTAAGGATTTCATGCTTGAGTGGTGCTACTTCATCCCCACACCGTTGGCGTGTGGTGGGGGTCCCTGTTAAATAGAACAAGATCCTGTTTCGCGGTGGGTTTGGTGTGCTAGGGGATCGAGGGAAAGCACACGAAAGAGTATGTGAAGAAATACTTGTGGAGTATGCGCCTTTGTGCTAGAAAACTGTGTTGAGTGCGGTTGGGCAAGTGAGCGTGGAGAGACGACCGTACGCGTGGCAGAGAGGAGAGCTTGTAGCAGTTAAATTGTGCTTTGCCTTTTTCTGTCACAGTGAACGGGGTCGACAAGGGCCTTCCTCTATGCAGAAGTAATCGTACAAGGCAAAATTACGCCTAAATGCGTATTAATTATAAAAGATCAATCTACTATTCAACAGTAGAATGTGTAGATAAGACAATTATTGAAAACGTTGAGAAAAACCTTTTCCACAATTCTGTAGCTTTCGCAAGGTTTTATTCAGGGCTGTAAGAAAGCCCACAATATGAGAGAAAGTGTTGCACGATTACTTACGATGCGCTTATCATACTTTTTTTTTTCTCTGTTTAAGACAAAAAGGCATTGTCGCACGCACAGAGGAATAAAAACACGCATTAGGTTTTGCAAATGGACGAAAACTATGTCTTTTATGCATTGCTTTGATTTGAATGTTTCGGAATACAATAAAACAAATTCCGGCAGATTGCCTGCTTTGTAAGAATCGGTTTCATACGAAGCATCAGTGAGTAGCTGCCTATGCCCCATTTTTGGAGTTCAGTCAAGTCTTACGAGCGAAATAAACGTATTTGTGCAAATTGCATAGTAATATGCATATCGTCCGCCGGCCAGGTGCGTCGATACACCGGCGTGTAAAGGGTTGAATATAGGCTAACGTAACATCTGCACTCAAGTAACGCATGTCTTTACGTGAAATAAAATAACAACAAGTCACTAGCGCCAAGTGACAGCCACCAACGACCTCTCGGTTGTTTGCATCATCGCGACCCTTCGATTAGTTCAAATTTTGGCAGAAGGCACGTTGCACACCTGGTACACGAAATGCTTCATAATATACACTTTTATACGTCTAAATGTCAAACATGGGAAGAAAATTTGAATTCGACTGGTCTGATTGGATCACGATAGTATATTGGCAAGCCCGCTTCTTATTTTATTTTGATGTATTCGGGTTTGACAATCAAGGACGGTTAGCAACGCTCGACGCTGACCGCGCCGCAGTGTTCGAGAAGCTTTGCGATTGTAGTAGATCACTTCGCTAAGATTGCGCGCAGGACGCCCATAGTCTAGATTATTCCAGGGCTTGCGCGATCACCAGTGATAAGACTGGGAAGTTCGATGCGTGATGTACAAAAGACGGCGCGTCCCAGCCGGGGTCAGTTTTTCGACGGCCGACGCTTCGTTCGCCGCTCTCAGGATACAGTTTGTATTGCTGTAGTTTGACTTTTCGTTTCCCGGCCACAAGTTCGGCCAAATAAAACGTTTAATCTCGGACACGCCGACAGCTACTTTCGTCGACGTCATGACCACGTGACAATATGGCTAAGGCCTGAGCTGATAACAGAACAAGAATCTTTATCAAAGTGCAATAATTCTATCCTTGCCGTTTTTATTTAGGAGAGAGCAATGGCCATGTTCATTCATGTACGGACTGAAAATCGGCAGGCAGCGGAACTCACAGCAAAGCATTCGAGTACAGGTTCCTTCGCCATTATCCACCGCAGACGCTTACATGGTAACTATAAGTCTCAGTTTGTATCTTTGCTCAAAAAGCTTTTAAACTTTTTACTACTTTCGAGGGCAACCTTCTGGCGTATGACATTGTGTGTGGTGCAGAAAGTACAAATACGTCTTTGCCACGAGATATTAGGACGCAGCCTACGCACTATTGTGCCATTGCAAGAAAGATGGCTTCAGATCTTTCTGTAAAATCAAAATTCCAATGAAGTGTGTTACGAGGGCATTGCAGATATTTATTTGAGATAAACCTTAGGAAGTTTTTTATGTAGGTGCTCTGCTTTAAAAATTTATGTTTTCGCGAATGAACAGTCGTTCATTGTTTTTGGCGTGACGTTTTTGAGGCTTCCATTTTGTTTCGTGCAAGTGATATTTTATTGTTATGTGTCTGCTTTTGTATGCCCTGAGTACACTGTACCCATTTCGCAATTGTACCCAAACTAGCAAGTACAGAAAGCTTTGTTGAAGATGAAGTTATCGTTTAAAAAAACCGGAATCGATTATATACAGGGTTGTGTTGCCAACACGTATCATAAAAAATAAATACAGCAATTGACGAAAGTTGGCCTGAGAAATGAAAATTTATTGATGAAGAAATTTTAACTACTGGAACATCTCGGCGTAAGCCAAACTCAATACCCCGCAGGGGTGTCTGCGCAAGCAGGCGTTTGGTGCGTAGCGACATCACGGACCCGAACTCAAGGGGGGTTTCGACCCCCTCCCACGCCTAGCCGTGCGTGGCTTTGCCGTGTCCGCGGAAAAGGGGATCCTGGGGGTTGACCTGACGCAGGGTGATTAGACCTTTATGGCCCCCCGGCAGCGGCGACACATCCCTTTGGCCCCAGCTTCATGTAGACGGCACCCCTGGGCTGAACCACCTAGGGGAAATCGGCGGATGCCTTTTCCTATCCCTGCCTCAGATCTTTTTCTTTCCTATTTTCCTTCCTCGCTCTCCTGCCTCCCACTCCCTTCAGTTACTTCCCTGTTTTCGTAGGCCGCCTGGGTTAACCTTGCGCAAATAACCAACCTCGGTCTATGCGCATTTGGTTATAGTAGCGGTGTACGGCTGGCATCTTCATGTTTCCGATACCATGAATCTTGCATGACCCTGTCCGAACTGTCAACTACACCACCCTTCTGTAATGTTATCTTCCCATCGCAGCGAATTGGAAAATTGCAATAGGTCTATTCTGCATTCACGTATCGAAAGAGCATTCATGTGTCGTGCGCCGTTTTCGCGGAGTGATGGAAAATGCCAATGTCCCGCAAGTTCACAGGACGTGAAGATCGCCGGCGCCTGCGCAGAGCCTTTTATTCTAAGCCTTTCGCGCGCTCGCGCCCAACAAAAACCTTTTATATATACCCCGTTCATGAAGGGGTGTCTTCGGCTACCGCACGTAATAAAGTAGTATTACGTAGCACTTCAAGAACACCATTTCGCCAACGACTGGCTCAAAGTCTGCGGCCCCTCACTTTGTCAAGAACTTTGTCATTTCTTCCTCACAGGGTGGCGTCTATTGGCCGCTAGTAAAGGCGCGAAGGGAATATCGCGGCTTATATTTATGACGCTGCCCGCAAAGTTGCATGTCTCTGTAGTCCTTCCTGCTCTTGGCACTTTTGGCCTTCGATAGCTCTCGATTATTGGTGTTCTCATTAGTCTCAATGGCAAGTCTGTTCCCCTTTTGGCGGCGTACGTCTTTGGATAGAGTGAGTCTGCAGTACACAATTTCTGCAAGGACACAGTCCTTGTAGAAGTGAAAAAGCAATGGTGTCATTTCTGTTCTCCAGAAAGCATCACAACGACTTACTTCTAGCACGTGAATTCCTTTTCTCGTCGGCGCTACAAAGTTACAGGTGATCCGACTGGTGATGTAAAGCCGGCCCTGCACTTCACAAAAATGAATGTGTGATCTTGAAAGGACCGCGGGGCCATCTTTTTGTTTCTTCTCAAAAAAAATTCAGCCAGCTCCACTTCGCCGGCACTGTTGAAAGAGCGACGCTTGTGGCCTTCCCTTCGTCAGGCTGTCGCATTTCTTTGTTCTTTTTTTCAAGTTTTTTCAGATATGCTTTGTCACTGCATTTATTCAACAATCTTCGTTAAGCTTTGAGGTGGTAGTATGCACCTTTTCACGGGAGAGAAAAAACGCCGCCATTACAGGCTGCCCGCGGGTGTAGAAAGGGAGTCACAATCTCGGCAGTGCATTTTGTGGGGGTCGCGCCTAATTAGCGCTACCGAGAGAATTATGACGGCGCCCAGGGAGCCGTCTGCGGAAAGATCTATAGTTCTGTGGCATCTTTGCTCGAAGCTCTTGGTGTAATTTTTTCTGCTTCTGCTTAGCTTCGACCCGGCCACCGAGGTCGGCTGGGAGACGCCGCGCCCGTTTCCGCACCACTACTCGTTGACGCTCTCGTCTAGCGGCTTCTTCTTCGGGACAACGTGAAATCTTGGCAGTTCTTAACGCGCGAACTGCTGAAACACTGACACGCCCCGTTATACTGCGTTGATCCTCACGCTCAAGCCATCTCGGCGTGTTTCTCGAAGGTTCACCTCTCCTCCGACACTCGACATTCTTCCCGTCGGCGCGCCTCTCATTGTTTTGCTCCCAAGCTCCGACCTCGCCTCTCGCAGCATGGCACAGCTCTCCCCTTCCTACCGAGTCTCACTCTCGCCACAATGCAAGGCCATGTGACCACAACTACGCCATCATCGCGCATGAAAGCTTCGGCTAAGAACAGCTTTGCTGTTAAACGTTTCGTGCTGGTTCCAGTGCTGGTCCGGGGAAGCTGCCGAAAACCCGTGTTCTAAGTCAGCAAAAAGACTATATGGCTGAACAACCGGTCATTCCTCTGTTGCATACAGGTGGAGCGCAACACTTTCGTGTTGCTTTCTGCGCTCAGATGCGGTTGCTGTGAAGATTTTAGGATGAAGGAGCCGATTTACCAACGCGTCATAAAGTGTGCTCTCCTTCTTTGAGTAGACAGCAAGAAATTTAGAAGCGGTGAGGCGGCCCCTTCTATGTTCGTGTTATTGATGACTGCTGGCCTGCCCAGGCGTCTCTCCTTCGATCCTTGCTTGCTTATTTTCATCCACCTGTAGATCTTGTAGCTGTTTTTCAGAGATCGCAGAAAATATGGAAGCTGATATACCTGGCTTCTCACATCTTGCCCCATAGTGAGGTGGTGAATAGCTAGTGGTGTTTTTAATGTGTCTACGCTCACGATGGCCGGACTCCTCACACAGCCGGCTTTTTGTATTCCGTCGCTTCTGAGTGTACTTTTTTTAGGGTTGCGGCTAGACTTGTGCCAGTGACAGCCTTGCTATCTTTAGCGTGCCCTTTATGTACCATTTGAAAGGAATGCCCCGCACCTTGACAGCGACGCTCATAATAGCTCTTCTCGCAATGATTTAACTGTTTTCCTCCTCAAGACTTAGTCACAAGAGACATAATGGCTTCAGCAAGTTTGCTGGTGTCATCGGTGATGAGACGGTGGGCTTTGTCTGCAGCGATGTGGGCTGCAGGCATTATCTTTACTTGTATTTTCGGATGTCCATGATACAAGTTGTCTCGTTTGCTTGCATTACGAAAGTACAATCCACTCCGAACTTGGGTAAAGTTGGACTAACTGCAGTCGTTACACCAAGGGATAAACGGTTCATTCAACATGGAGTAAATGCGTGATTGCGTGTCGTGCGCAAACGCCCGGGAAAGAAAAGGAGAAACGGGTAGGGTAACTGCACGCTGTTCGCCTGCTGCCGCGCTGCACCTCTCGATCCTATAGGCTGGCGTGAAAACGAGTAGTAGCGGTTGTACGCCAGAGGGAAACCGAAACAACATTACAACGAGTAGAAGCTTTTATGAGAGGCAAGCGAGGGACGAAGCGAGGAAAGAAGCTCACCCGTGTTTGGAGGAGATTTCCAGGAACAGGAGAACCTCCCTCACGAGGACTACCTTCCACAGCTCAAAAATATGAAATGGGGATGGTAGAGCTTTCAGCTGTGCTTCAAGTTACTCATGATGGCGACATTCACGCCTAAGCACCACATTTTTCAGGGCGCTAGGACAATTACTATGTGTTGCCATTTGCAATGAAAAGTATTCTTCAGTTAGTAGTGTCCTTGTATATTACTCTTTCAGTAGCTGCGAATACTTCTGAAGTGTAAAGTGATACCGGCTTCGTAGCCGAGTGCACGAAACAGAAACCTACTCGCCATTAGGAAGCGCAATGGTAACGCTTTACGCGCATTAGAAAGTCGCATCGTTTACATATAATCAATCGCGACAGGTCTGACCTTGAACATTTGCCTAAGTGGTAAAGCTAACTTCCTTGCAAGGTTGTTTTCCAAAAAAAAGAGTTCTGCTTCTAGCCTACTTTTCCTCAGTAGGTTCGCTGCTCATGCCGGAAACGAGGACACAGAGAAATACCAAATAATACGGGGTCTGCGAGCACGTCCTCTTATGCCGCCTGCTTGCCCGTATGCCCAGTCGTTGCCGGCATGCCGTCGAATAGCGATGACTGCACAGGGTCATCCTAAAGGAGTTCCTTAATGTTTCGGCTGCGGAATGTGCAGCACGTTGTGGCACGTATCAACGACTGAAACAGAGACCATACTCTTAGAGTTATCATGTGCTATACATGCCGTGTTGTAGGCAGCCTGGTTAAAAAGTGTCCATACAGGCAAGCACACGACAGGAAAGGATGCGCACGCGCACGGGCATTCCCATTTGCCTTTTATTCCCCGAAACCAGGAGTGGCAAGGACGTTTTGTGAGTGTTGTTGTGAGGAGCCAGAGGAGACAATCCGCGACAGCATTTTGTCCCCAAGTACAAGCTAAGGTTCTGGGAGTTCACCTGTTGAAGACCGAAGTTCACGTTTTTGCAGTTGGTAGTGTGGAGGTATGTAGAGAGGGCGAATGGTGACGAGTTCGTTCAAAAGATCCCCTCGAACAGCCACTGCCTCAAGTGATGTTTGGAGAGGTAAGTGTGTACATGCTAATACTTGACTGACTACAACGGTTACACCACCGGATGACGCTATGGCGTCATCCCGGTCCTTTCAGAAAATGATGTAACTGCGTAGAAAGTCCGTGGGTTTTGGATTTTAAGTGTGTTTCTTACACACACAGCATCTTTGGTGGATGTTTGTGCAATAGTTCTTGGACATCGTCGAGATTTCTAAGGAGTCCTCTCACGTTCCATTGTATAATTTGTGCTTGCATAGTGCATGTGAAGTAGTGCTGTGTGTAGGAAAGGAAGTGGCTGTTGTTTATGCGGAAAGTCGGAGCTCAAGTAGCAGGGCCGTCGTCGGGCCCCGTTATCAGCTTTTCAATTTTTTTAGAGCTATGCCGCTCTTTCGGTACCAGGGGTACCGGAATGCAACGAGCTATGCCGCTCTTTCGGTACCAGGGGTACCGGAGTTGTGTCCATTGCCTCGTGTGAAGCACTGGACGCCCGCGTGTGCGAACTGCTGCTTCGTTTTTCCGACCTCGCCTGGCGAGGCGTGGTCGTGAGACCCGACGACCCTGGAGTCGCCTGGATCAGTGGCTTGGTAGGAGGAGAAGACTTCACTGCTGCCACTACGGGGGCAGCCGCCACGGCCGGTGGCTCCCTTTGCGTGGGCTGGGACAGTGGCGGTGGCCGACGCGACGCTGCCCCCTGACGCGCCGCTTCAGCATAGGTTGGACCTTGAAAGGCCGAACACCTTCTACGGGCTTCTTTGAACGAGATATTCTCTGAGTCCTTCAGTGATATGATGTCTTTTTCTTTTTTCCAATTTGGGCACGAGCGTGAATACGCAGCGTGGTCGCCGTCGCAGTTCACGCAGTGTGGTGTTTCATTGCAGGTGCCCGAGGCATGGCCTTGGGCACCACATTTTGCGCACGTGGGCCGACCACGGCAGCTCTGAGAGCCATGGCCAAATCTTTGACATTGAAAGCATCGGCGAGAGTTGGGGATCTAAGGTCTTACAGGTGTCTTTGTGTAGCCAGTTTCTATACTCTACGGTAGTTCGCTTGTGTAAAAGGTAAGAACCAAGGGTTTGGTGTGGATTTCCTGGTTGTTTCGTCGGATGATGATTCGCTTTACATTCGTGACATTTTATCGAAATAGCATGAGAGAGCTCGTGTCGCATTATTTCCGGTGTCGGCGTTGGTGTCGGCGTCGCTACCGACGCTTGTGAGAGAAAAATCGTCCATGACCGAAAAATCGAGAAAGATGCAAATAAAATAAACAATAAATATCTTCAGTTCCATTGAGGATCGAACTCAGGCGTTTGCGTGGCAAGCAGATGTCCCGCCACGAAGCCACGATGTTACTTGCAGCTGCTTTGGAAAGAAAACACTACATTAATGCCATGTAGTGGATGGAGTCTCCTTAACGCATTTTGTTCGGCAGGTGTCCTGACGAAAATGAGCCCATTCGGCGATTTGTAGGCGCATTGGTACGTTTTTTGCGCGACGCCATGCTCCGAAAAAAGCCGGGATAGTGAATCCATTGCCGCTAAAAACACGCACGAACTTTCAAACAGCTCTAAAAATGGACAACTATGTCCATCTAGCGAAAAACATGTCAAGCCAACGCCTGCTTTCTAGAGGAGGCGTTCATCAAGCAAACAGCAAACGCTAGATAATGTGCTGCCATCTGTGAGGCATTGTGAGAAATATGTCTCGACTCTTGCACAGAAAAGTGCTTTAGATCGAAAACCTGTACCATTACTGAAGATACATAGCGCGCGCGCGCGTATGTGTGTGGCTTTGTGCGTGTGTGTGTAAGAATACACATCAATAAGCATGCACTTAGTGGTTAAAGTGCGCACTAGGGGCCGGATTTTGCTATCGCGTTCAACGCTTAAAGGCGAAGCTTAAGCGTCCCCCAATTTTTGTTTCTTCCATCCTTCTAGTAGTTTAGTCTCGGTGAGGTCAAGCAGATCTGTGCCTTAAACGACTCCGCGGGCAGACTTCATGGATCGGTGTGGCGTTACGGTAATGGGAATGGGAATGTCGCCAAAAGTTCGGATGTTATTTAGTTTGTCAAATTGTGTCTTCTCGCAGAGTTCCAGAAGGTCTCCATCAGGCATTTTAGTGACTTTATAGCCAGCAGCTAAGGTGCCTGTCAGGGATCTGGATAGCATAAATGGGGACACTGTTCTAGCTCAATTCTCAGACTTCTCACTGTGTACAACACGGTAATGGGGGAATATTTCTTTGGGTCGGCTCAGAAAATGGAGGCGAATTGGCAGAGGCTCGTGTTCTGTGCCATTTCAGTACACGTTAAAGAACACCAGATGGTCAAAATTTCCGGAGCCCTCCACTATGGCGTTCCTCATATTCATATCGTGGTTTTGGCACGTAATGCCACATATATTATTAATAAACAAAACATGCAACTTTAAAAGAAAGGTACTTCGCAGAAGTCTTCAAAATAAGCCGAGTGCGAATTTTTTTTTTTTACAGTATGTATAGCAGTTTCTAATATCAAGCGTTTTTGAAGAAAAATACCAAGTTCAGTCAATTAATGTTTATTGGAAACCGCATTTTGGAAACCACAAACTAAACTATTTTCG
This sequence comes from Rhipicephalus sanguineus, assembly GCF_013339695.2. Classification (NCBI taxonomy): domain Eukaryota; kingdom Metazoa; phylum Arthropoda; class Arachnida; order Ixodida; family Ixodidae; genus Rhipicephalus; species Rhipicephalus sanguineus. The sequence continues at coordinate 88,013,749 of NC_051182.1, read as the reverse complement.
ATGCGGCATTTCGATGGTCATTTGTTCTTCACTATTTGTCAAAAAGTTTTGGTGTGCCATAACATCAGCTCCTTCAAAAATCAAAAAAGTTTATTTCCAGCATAATAGTTGGGGGGACAGCCCAGGCGAACAGCTCCGAAATGCAGCTTGAAGGTGCCTGGGGGCCCATACACAAGGCAGCTTAGACATACACTTCTAGGCATCATAAGCGCACATAAAGTAACGAGCAAACAAAGTAACGACATAGAATATTGGTAGGCGTATGACATACATATATACACTGTATACACGCGTATACATAAACGGAAGGAGAAGTATACTAAAACGCACTGAGGTCGGATCATGATGCGCAATTTGAACGTGCTGGCTTTAAAGAGGTTATTATCGTTATATTGTTACACAACAAATATGTGAAAAATTAATTATACTGTACTATGAAAGAAGTGTGCAGCTGTAAGAACAGATAGCAATGCTTAGTAGAATTCAGACATAAAATATTTGCGCAAATCTTTTTTCCAAACATTGTTAAAATCAATACCCTCTTTCTGATATTTGTTAAAACATACCATACAGTGAACGCTTATGGTTCTTTTCCCATAAGTTGTGCGCCATCGCGGTACTAACCATTTCTCGTGGCCTGTAATTCGGAGGTAGAAATATTTGTATGCGTTTTCTTGCAATGAAAAAGATGAAGCCTTCACACGCAACAGCTACCATTATATGGCAATATTCGTTCGCAAAACTAGGGCAATTCAGACAAAACGCAGCTGTTTCTTGTGCACCTGTCGAATTGTATCACAGGATTTTCTTTTTTGTTCAAGTAACCTTCCATGAACTGAGCCCGCTTGTCACATTGCGTTTTCAATAAAATATACAAAGCACGGATGCTCACTACCTCGTTTCTCTGACCAGGGTATACCGGGTGTCCTAGTCATCTCGGACGAAGATTAAAGGAAAAAAGCATGCACTCTAGAAATATTTTACACGCTCGATATTAGTGGTAGTTGCGTGTACGTATAACCTGTATTTTGTATGACTAAGAAATATTTAATTACGTTACATTTGCCTTTTCTTCCATTCCTGCTCAAATCGGTAAAATGTTTACTACCTTGCAGGCCGCCTCAACTAGCCTCACAATCAAGCATTTATTTCATGCTGACATCTGTCCGGTTGTTTTTCCGGAAAAAAATTGAGGAGTCACTATGACGATACATGAATGGCATTCACGTGGTAAGCTCATCACATGACAACATCACCGCTTTTCAAAGGTGCGCCGATAACGGACGCAGTACAAAACTAGATGAGGGGCAGAAAGCTAGTAAAGCTTACAATTCCAGAGGCAGTGCAAAAGCAATTCAGGTGCAGAAAGCTTTCGGAGCGGCACGACAGGAACGGTATTGGGGGCGAGCAGTTACGGAGTCGCCCTCTATCGGACGCGCATCGATTCTGTGCTAGGTAGGATACCACCTGCGCGCTCCCCATAGGTCTTGCTGTCGGCGCTCTACAAAAACACCTCGCGGAAGCCCTCCAGGGCATTTCTGTAAGTACTTTCGAAAGGAACTGTGTTCTTTACTGTCAAAATAATAATTTTCGACGAACTGAAAGCACAAGATACTCTACAGTCGCTGTCTCTTTGCAGAAAACCGAGCACCCGCTTCACGCGGTCACCGCGTTGGACATAGACGCGCGCACAAAGGGGGGGGGGAGGGGGGCGGCCGCCCCCCCCTAATCACCTGAGAGGGGGGGGGCAAAATCTGCCCTATACATTGACTTAGTAGGGTGGGGGGCGCTGCGATGAACCTTTGGCCCCCCTGAAGGGGAACCCTGCGCACGCCTATGCCGTTGGAGACCCCTGAACCGGCTTCTTGCGCGAAAGGTAGTCACTCGCTGAGTGCAAACTGTGTGAATTATCTCGTTAGAATAGACTGCCTGTATAACCAAACGGAGCGTAACAGAAAGAAGCCCCAAGCCAGCGATCGCACGGGTTCGCGACGACTGAAGGTGCATCTGCATGTATGAGCGTCTGCATGTATGTTCGTACTGATAGTATCGCCTTTGCTACGGGCTCGTTTTGGCACCGCGCTGTGAATTTCAGACCGTAAAATATGAGAATTTGTGAGTACACAAACAACCACTGTTGCGCGGACGCTATCAGTGCTGTTCAAAAAAAAATTCGTTACAGCTACGGCTTCGCTGCGCATGCCAACTTTGTGATGTGCCATCCCGACGATTCAGTGTTTTTTTTTCTGTCTAAATTCGTGTACGTTTCAATTCATTTGTCAAGTTGTCTCGCGCTGCGTATTTATCGGTCTTCTCAGCGGGTAAATGCCGCTGCTTCTGTTTCTTTATTCAGTGCATTCGTTTTGTTTGGTGCTCACACAAAACGTGAACAAATCCGACGCTTTTTTTAATGCTCCTTAAACCTTTCAGCCCTGGATTTTTTTTATTTTGGTCGGGGACTTTTTTGTGCACGTTTTCCTGATAATTATGAGCTCAGAAGACCAGAAACGAACAATTGAGCCAGTGGTGCAAGTATTAATGGACTTACAGACATGACATCAAATTAGGTCATCAGGGCACAGTGGTTGTGAAATGGCATCTTTTTTTCCTGCTATTCACTAGAGTACACAAAATGTGAACCACGTCTCATTTTTAAATGCGAAACATTTCTTAGCGAACCTTTGGCACTTTTAGCGTTTCTATCTACGTATCTATCTATCTATCTAGCCGCCTACATCTGGGTGCTCTCATGATCGCCTCCTTAACATGGTGCAGACCAAAATCAGCATGGGAGGGTAAGAGGATTTTACGAATATGATTGTCGGGTGATGACATGAATAACGTGAAAATCCTGTCCCATACGTCGTCAAACCCTTTCCAATAGACACGTGTGGCACATGCCCGTTTACCACAGCCCGCGGTGTACGGGTATGAGCCACAGGTGATTGACAGTCTATATCTGCCCACGTACGGCGAGAACAGACATTGGTAACCTAAATGCGAGAGCGTTAGGAAAAACCAATATAGCAGCTTTGACCCGACGAATGGAAACAATGAAAGTTAGGATCTCAGCAGGAATCGAACCCAAGCATTCTGCGTGGCAATCAGGTATACTACCACTGAGCCGCGCCAGGTCTCTGAACTGGTTAGGAAAAACAGCCTACGCAGGCGTAATAACGGTGCAACGTCAATTCTTGTTGTGGCATTTGCTATCTAATTTTACAAGAAAGCAATAGACATTGCATGATACTCCTACGATGTGTACTGCTACGATACACGCGTCATATCTGATTAACGTCTGTGGTTCCAGTGTTGGTTCCGCTTTTACTGCAGTCTCATAAACATTACGTTTGTATTCCTATGATTAAGCAAGCTATATTGAATCATTGCTCGACCCGGAGGAATACGTTCACGAAAGTTGCATATGCTATCCACATCACCGCACCGTAAAGCGCACTTCGTCCACCATAACGACGCAGTGTCCTCTTGATTTTTTTACGAGGCTGGGCGATGGCCTCATGCTGATCGAGGATGATGCCAGATTGATTGAGAGCCGCTTTGTGGAACAGGCTACGTAGGCCACATACGACCATGTAGTCAACGAATACGACAAGCACCACCCACTGATGTTTGTCTACGTAGCACTCTACCAACCTCGACGGCCTGTACCTCACCAACGCGAAGGGTGGCTTCAGGTTCCGACAAGTCGCCGGCTTTATCGACATACAATTTGTCGACGAAATCACCGAGGCATCCACGAATTCCAACAGCTCTACCATATACCACACACTTAACTACACATGGACCCCTCGTCACCACGATCATGACCGGATGCTATAACAAGTCATGACCAGCTGCTGGTGCTCACTGATCACGGTGATGATGCGCTTGTTCAAGAACTGTCAAGAACTTCTTCAACACATGCTCATGGGTTGGTGAAACGAGCGTGCGTTCTCGGGACAAGTATAAGCACCACATGGTAATACTCAGGTTGCCGTTGGCAGCGTTGCCCAACCGTAAACAACTGGTTATATAACACATATGCGGCTCTTCAACGTATATGTGTGCGTATAACATTTATACAAATCTTTAGCGGCATTTTGTAACGTGTCACTCAGTAAAAAAAAATTACGCCACAGTCACCTTCCCGCCGCATGCTTCGCATAACATCGGCTCCCAGGGTACGTGGGATCTGCCGAATTTTTCAGTGTGATACTCATTGAAACAGCTTCGGTACGTCGACTCGAAACTGGCGCTTTTTTTTATTCGCGACATAGACTTGCCCTTAAGGCATAATATTTGTTATGTATATATGTGTTAACTGGCGCTTATCCGCCTCAGCTGACCCGCCTCGGCCTTACCCATGACTTCGGTCAAGCTTCTTCTTTATTACGGCTCCCAGCTCCGCAAGCGTGTTACCATTTTGGGGTCCGTCGCAGTGGGGATCATTGAAAAAGTATTGCCCCAAGAATGGCCAGTTTTCTTGGCTTTTCCGAAGTGCTGGGGTAAATGTTGTGTGATGGTGTTAATTGACTCCGCCAGGGCCGAAAGGGTTAATTATCGTTCCATTTGCATTTAAGTGAATTTGCCGCTCTCTGTCATCAACAACTTCATAGACCAAAGCTTCACCACTTCGAGATTGCTAGTGGAAGGAGATGCAGTCTACGAGACAGAGGATGTAGTAGCATGCAACGCCAAGGAAAAGAAAGAACATACAGTAACGTTCGCTGAACTTGTTCTGCAAACTTCGGCTGTGAACTAGGACCTACGTGAACTTGAAATAGCGGTGAATAAAATAGAAGTTATTGCAGCAACCAGCAGCCGCAAGACAGGATAGTAAATATTTGATGAGTACCCCTGCAATTTTGTCAGCAGTGTCGTGTCTAACGCCAGCAGGGTGGCATCTTTCCCACGTAAATAAATGAGGCTCCAAGAAAATACATGGGGTTGGAGAGGCCGAACGTGAGTTTGAGAGTGGCACAAATAAATTTGGGCTTTTTAGCCCATAATGTTTGTGTCAGAGGAACGCAAGCTTGACTGAAAAAATGTTATTGCCAACATAAATGCAGCACAGAGCCGCAGCATTTGACTCTCTCGCTATGTACGTCCACGAGCAAACGTCGCGTAGCTTATGCAGGCGAAAGCCTCAGATGCCTTTTCAAATGGTAAGAGCGACTGTCGGCGGCGTCAAGACGAGTGACGCAAAAAATAATCCTCACGTGATGACGTCACCATATGACGTCATCCTGACGTCACAGATCTCCTAAATTTGTAATTTCATTACGACATCACCATGACGTGACATATGGTGATGTCACATGATGATGTATTCACACGACATGGTCTCTTTGCTTTGCCTCCGTGATCGTTAGGCCGATCACGGAGGCAATGCAAAACGTCTTGTAGCTCATGAAGGCAAAAGCCCTAGATGCCTGATCAAACGGGAAGATTGCCCGTCGGCGTCCCGCGTCACCTGCGTCAACACGAGTGATGCAGAAAATCATTCTCACGTGATGGCTTCAGCACATGACGTCATCATGACGTCACCGAGCGCCAAACTATGTATTGTCGCTGAGTGAATGCAACACTACATAATAAAGTTTGTGATAAACTTAAATACGCAATGTAATAAGCAACATGAATGAAAAAATGGACGCGTTGCCTAGTGTTCAAGGTCCCATGGTCCCAACCTGAGTCCCGGGAAGAATACTTACTTTGTTGTTGTTATTATTTCTAATTTATTCGGTGCGAGCGCCAGCTGTTAGCGAGGAGGGTTTTTCGGTACATCACCAGCTACACACGTGAATCAATACAAGCTTCACTTGAAAGAGATTCAGTACGAAGTTCAGAACTCCCTATCTGGACAGGAAATACATAGATTATATTTCTGCGAAGGGCAGCTGCTAGTTCACACACAAATTGACAACTTCCCAGAAACTATTGAAAATGCTTAAGTGTGTTTTGCACAAGTAGAACTCAAAACCATTGTTATGTTCTTGTTCTTCCCTCGAGGTGTCAATCAGGTGCACATCACTGCGTTGTTTTGTCCATTTTTCTCTGAGTATGGCTTGCCGGCTGTACAAACCCTTGTTCTTTTTACCTGTTTTTAAGACATTACTGTGAAAAAACATGTTACGTCAAATTAAAATTTGTTTAATGCATGTAGATACATTACGCAGTCGGTGCAATAGGAGCTCCTAGCCATGAGTCGCATATGCAACGCGCTTCAAATATAACATCTGTGCAACAGATGGTATATGACAAACAACGACGCATGGAATGGGTCTTTGTTTCGTTTAAATGGTCATAATAGAGAGTAGACTCGACCGGGGCGACATTCCCAGCACAACTGAACTACAACCATCAACGTTCCGGTTCGTATGAATCGCCCTTATTAATAAATGCGAAGCATTTCTTAGCTGATCTATTGCATTTTGAGCGTTTCTTTGTGCCAAAGTGCCAGCCGCCTACGTCTGGGTGCTATCAAGTTCAGCTCCTTAACTTGGTGTAGACCAAAATTAGCATGGGAAGGTAAGAGGGTTTTACGAATATGATTGTCGGGTGATGACACGAATAACGTGAAAGTCCTATCCCATACGTCGCCAAACCCTTTCCTCTAGACACGTGTGGCACATACCCGTTTAACACGGACCACGGTGTACGGATATGTGTCACAGGTGATTAACAGTTTATGTCTACCCAGGAATGGCGAGAACACACATTGGTAATTTAAATGCGAGAGCGTTAAGACAAACTGACATCGGCAGCGTTGACCTGACGAATGGAAATAATGGAAATTAGGATTCCCGCAGGAATGGAACCCCAGCATTCTGCGTTGCAATCGGGTAACCCACCACAGAGCCACGCCAGGTCTATAAACTTGTTTGGAAAAAGAGCCTGTTCAGGCGTGATGCCGGTGCAACGTCCATTCTGGTTGTGGTAGGGGCCTATCTAATTTTACAAGAACGCAGCAAACACTACATATGTACTCGTACGGTACAGACGTCATATCAGATTAACGTCTGTGGTTCCAGTGTTGGCTCCTCTTTTATAGCAGTCTAATAAACATCACATTTGTATTCCTATGATTCAGCAAGCTATATTGAAGCATTAATTAACCCCGGAGGAATATATTAACAAAAGGTACGTATGATATTCACATCATCGGATTGTAAAGTGCACTTGGTCCGCCAGAACGACGCAGTTTGCTCTTCATTCCTTACAAGGCTGAGCGATGGCCTCATGCTAACCGAGGATGATGGCAGATTAATTGACAGCCGCTTTGTAGACTAGGCTACGTAGGCCACATACGCCCAGCTAGTCTACGAATACGACAAGCGCTATCCACTGATGTTGGTCTACGTAGCACTATCCAGGCCAATCAGCCTCGACGGCCTACACCTCACCAACGCGAAGGGTGACTCAGTTGCGCCAACATTTCCGCAGGGGCTTTGTCGGTCTATGCAGGTTGCACACAGGGGGACGCATTTTCTATATGCGATTTTGGTCGGTGACAAAGAAATCACCAGAGCATGTGGTCATCTTTTGTTGCTGCTAAACAAAGTTTCTGTATCACTAACGGTGCGACTCATTGCTGCGGCCATGTTATTTTCACAAAAAGGCTGAGAACCGTTCTTATGATCTCTTGCAGATTTTTTGCAGTTCTTATCACAGCGACTGCCCACAATAATCGGTAATCCCTACAGCAGAAGACGCATATTTCAGTCCAACTTTTCCTTACGTGCTTGACATTGCTGTGTTTGTAGCAAGCTTACAGGCAGAACATCGTCGCGAGTGCCTCCTGTTAAATCTTCAGGGTAAGACTTCTTTTTTTCTTCATGGGACTGCTATACATGCGAATGGCATTGCCTGTTGAAAATGTTTTTGTGTTTTTATTATCCGCCCAGTCGTAAATTCAAGGCCATTCCGCGAGATAAGCTGCACGTTTTAAGACCTCGCTTCATATAAAATATTCGCTTCTACCAATTATTATTCAACATGAAAAGACTAGCTGTGGTGTACACCCTCATTATACTACCGCGAATACTCTCTCCGAACAAGTTCGTAACGGCAAGTGGTGTGACGAAGCAAAGTGCGCTTAATAACGTTGCGTTTTCGGTACTTTAATTGAAAACGAACAGATCGCACAACGTTAGAAGCAATGGTCCACACAAATATTTGGTTGTGCAATAACGAAAGAAAAATCTGCTGTTATTTTTCTCCAGTATTTTTTCCCATTTTGAAGTGTATATAGGTATTGCCCCCCTTACTCAATGCCCCCCATAGGGCCTGTAAAGTACTTTGAAATAAATAAATAAATAAATAAGACTCCATAATACACACTTCATCGTTATCATCATCGCCCTGTGTTTATGGCACCAAATAAAAGTTAAAGGCGCACGGCAGTTCTTTCATTTCTCATTCTTGCGGAACGATCTTTTTTTTTTTAAACATTTCTCGGTTTTAACCTCCTTCTGCCTTCTTAATCAGCATTCTTTATATAAATGAAAATGAAAACGCAGAAGATGAAAACGCAGCCTTAAGTGCTTCATAGAAAGACACCATAGTGAACTCGCTCACTTAATGGTGTGTATCACAATAAATGTCCCCTTGAACTTGCCGCAAGGACTTTACAACGCCCTTTAACTAGGAGGCATGGCACATTATTTACGAAATTTTTTTTCCATATAAGCATCATGATTTATTTAGAAAAGTAGCAATAAATGAACTCCGACGCACAAACAAAAGACAACGGCAGGCTCAGCCTTTAGGGAAAGTATAAAGCGCTTGTTTGGCATTCAACGTAACTGACATCAACGATCAACCACTTAACAAAACAATATTGGAAATGGGTGCTTCCTTTGCGGATAATTGGCGAGCGTAACGCGACAAGACATTGACGTGGCTAATAGCGTGTATTTCGTAAAATGTGTTTATATAATGATTGCTATCATGACGAACGGTACATTAGTGACGGAAGTTCGTGCACAAGACTGAATATGAGCCCATACCCATTAAGCTTCATTCGCTCGATGAAGGCAGAGTCGGTAAAGGTATATATACCTAGTGTTGCCTTCCTTGGGACCCATATGGCCAGAATGGACATATATTGAATAGCGTTCGATAACCATAGGCACAAGTGGACGTTACAAATTTCATTGAAAAGCGGCGCGTATCGCGTGCCACGTTCACAGAATGCCATGCTTGTACTCCTGTGGCGTTCATTTACTGGCTTTCTTTGAAAACCCATCCTCTATGTTCTATCCTGAACACTTTCAGATACCATATGGCACCAAATTTTGCCTATGATCACTAAATTAAAAGAAATCGCCGATTCTTTTTTTTTCATAGGTATTGCACTTAACACTAAGGTGGTTTCTGCTTTCTTAGAAGCAAATGCAGCTTTGTTAAACGTTAAGGATCGCGAGAATATTAGTTTGCACCTAAAAAATCGCAGCAAATACACTACGGCCTTGTTGTACTCACACCGAAACACCGTCCAATACTCGGCGTTTAGCCGAAGCTGCTATATGCGCACGACGCGAAGTTTCTTCCTAATTATCTTCTCGCACTAAAATTCTGTCGCGGCATATGATGCTCGCGATCACGAATATCATTCGTGACCAAACTTGTTTACAGGAGTCCCTCCCTAGCTAAGCCGTGTGCGAATGTAGTAGAAACTGGAAGTGAATTATGAGGCATATTATCGTTGAGATGCCAGAAAAGCAGCGTGCTCAATCACTGACGTCATTTGCGAGACTAAAATGACTTGGCGAAGTCTTGGTGGAGCTCTGCACAAAATACTATCACGTATGACAACCCTGCGGCGTTCAAAATGTTCGCTGATAACGGAAGTGGCTGAAAAGGTGCGTTTCGTCAAGCCGTACGTCAGTCTTTGGTAAATGACCTTAGAGTTACAGGTACGTTTGATGTGTCACGTGTCGTGCGAAGTGACGCCAATGCGCACGCATAAGAATTGTTGTGTGGCAATGCAATTTCCTATGAAGCACACTGTAAATTCCACCGTTTGTCACTGTGTAACGCCTTGTTCGTGTGTACGTGTACCTGTGTATTCGCTGGTACGCCGTTTTCAAGTTCTTAATGTTACAGAGCACTTCATGTCAGAAGTGAGGCGCAATTCTTCGCAATATATTCATTAATTTTTTTACTGTAGCAACACGCAACATGTGAAAGTGTTGTTGTTGTCGTTGTTGTTCCTCAGACACTTGGCGCAACCCACTTAGGGGGATAGGCCATGAATCGGACGGTGCCTTTCTCAAAGATTGGATTCACTTTTTGAAGGAAACGGTTTTAAAAATTAATATTTTATGGGTTACACATAACCAGTACAACTTCATAAAGCTTAAAAAGGAAAAACGAAACGAAAGAAAAACGGCCGAAAATACCTATATATACAGCTGTGATTAGAGAAAGAAACGCTCTAAAAATAAACTGACCTAAGTTACACTTAACATTCAAATCTTTTAGTGTCTCGTAGGAAATTGCATACAGCGTCGAAAACACTCCTGTGGCTAAAACCAAGTACGGTAGCACCAAATGAAAGAACCACCGGAAGTGACAAATTTAATCCCATCTTTCGAAGGGGATCTTCTAGTAGTCTTTTCCTTGGGATTTTAAACCTGCGGCACGTCAAAAAGAAGTGATCCATAGATTCACTCTCCATGCAGTGAAGGCATAAAGGTGACTGAGCCATACCAGACCTGTGAAGGTAAATGTTCAGTGGGGGGACTCGACATCGTAGCCTTGTAACTGAGATTTCTTCCTTTCTAGAGGAACACCATCTGCTCTTCCAAGGAAACTTCAGTTGTGGGAAGTCTGATGAAAACAAAGAAGATTTGTCGAAGTGATTGGACCTTGTAAGCTTTTCAAATCTCGCTGCAGTGACATATGCCGACGTCGGCAAAATAGACATAACAGGGCCAATGTGGGATGATACTGCAAGTGAATCCGCATATTCATTGAGTATCAAACCTTTGTGGCCAGGTACCCACACTAAAGGAATAAGCCGTAAGTGTCTTGGAATTAGCGAATAGAATGTCTCTAAGGTACCTGACAAATTTGGTGCTCTTAAGGAAGAACAGACAGGGAGGCAGTCGGTTAGAATAACCACTTCCGACAGACACTAAGGCAATTTGGGCAATGCTAGGACTATAGCCAGCAATTCAGCCTGGAAAATAGGCGTATAGTCAGGTAACCGAATTGATAAAGACCAATCTAGAGAGAATGATGCGATTCCCACACCTGCCTTTTCTTCGCAAACGGAAGCATCAGTCGCTATCACAATGTTTGTTTCCAAATTGGCCAAATGATTTTCCAAAATGCCGTTTAGATATCGATATGGTAACGGTTTAGCATTCTGTGGATATATGTCGTCAAATTCAATCCTAATCGTTTCTACAGTGCTGAGTATAAGTACTTCATAGAGGTGAACTTTTAATGGATCCAGAAGTATTTGTGTAAAAATGACTTGAGGGCAGCGTAACCTAGACCATCGGTGGTTAAAGAATGAGGCCGGCTGATTGACGAAAACATACTGTGACCTCCTCTGTGGAGACGCATAATTTTTTAATAATGTTCGTACTGTTAGAATATGAAACCTTTTGATGACAGGACACTTCTTCCTTTCTCGTGTGTTCTTCACAGGGTTCTCTCTGAAAAAGGCTTTCTGGAGAAGTGTCGGCAGTAACAAGCTACTTTTTTGTCACGTGAAGTAATGGCCTGCACCACCCAAGGCGAGAATGAGTCCCAAGCCGGAGGGTTCAAGAGTGATCTTGCTCCCGAGACGTACGTTGAAATAAGCAAAACCGCCTCCATTTCAAGAGGCATACTTGAGGTAAACATTTAGGTGACGCATAACTGAAACAGTAGACTGTGGTTGAAACAAGATAGATCAAACGGAAACTCAGCTGCACCTTAAGTCAGCGCTCTCTATACAGTTTATCTATCGTGTGTACAGTGATCCCATGGGTTACTAGATGTACCCGGCCATTCAGAAGAAAGTTGTACGTATGTATATGCATGCGGTTCGCTTAATGTTCACTGTGCAATTGGGAGATTATCTTGAACATCATTTTCGGGCAGTCATCGACAGAGACACAGTGTGTGTGTAGCCGCAGGATGGTATATGAGCACTGCACTAAGATCATTCACACTTTTACATCATTACAGCTCAGTTTTTTTACCCAAAGCACTTCCCGAAGGTGGAAATGAATGAAGGTTTGGTGTGCAATATTGTGCATAATTACACATAAGTTAATTCCATGGTGAATAATTACATGATGTTTAAACAAGGACGGGCATGTAGTGAAGGAAATGTCAGCAGGAGGGCCGTTCCAGCCTTGGCAGCTTGTGGAATGAAAGTAAGAGAAGTGGTGCTACAACCTCGACCTGTGGCTTGCTGCAGATGACTGGCGCGATCAGAAATTCATAAAGTGGGTACGATTTAGGGTGCTTGATTAAGGGTGCTCTGAAAGAAAGTGTTAACGAGAAAAGACTGGAAGTACATTATCTGGCAGTTATTATGTGTAACGAGTGAATAAATATTACCACCAGTTGTACGTCATTAAGGCGGAGGAATCTCGCGGGAAAGTTATGAGAAGCTCGAGAAACCAATTCTGTTCTTTGCGGAACACATTGAAGACTAAAGATGAACTCCTCAGTTTTCTGTGCATATTGTCATTAGGCACGTGATAGGGGTATAAGGTTCTCTTGCTACGAAAATGCTCTGCGCAATCTAAAAGTTGGTGGCTCTGTACCTGTGTTGCCATGACACCGTAAACTTTGCTTTCTAGCTAAATAAACAAAACGATTCCACAGATATTTTTTTAGAAACTCCACCGAAATACACACAGGACAGCCAGGAAATTTCCCCAAAATGAACAAAGGCTGCTTTTGGAGGAATGCTGTTCAACGTCAACAGGTCACGTGTAGTCGCTTGAAAGCTAACTTACTCAGCAATCGGCGTCGAACGTAAATATATTCTGCACGCTTTGAAATCAGTGGGAAAGGAATGTGCAAACGAAACGAGTTCTGAGATTTATGAGAAGCAGAAATTGTAATCACCATCGGCAGCATTTTTGCCTGTTGAGTACGATGTCTGAAAAATAGCGCATTCGCTTAAGTCGACGGGTCTACCTTGAGCTGTTCAACAAATGTCGCCAGGTGACGCAGAAAAATCGCCGATGGCGTGACCATGATGTTCAGGCAGAAATATGAGGTTTGATTAGGAGTTTCTGAGAAGGTGAATGTGAAAAGCTTGTTGGACTCATTGCTGTTTGGAAGGAGTATTTGAGCCTACGCGGCGACGAAGTGCCGCCCGGGCTCAGATGATCATTATTTTTCGGACAATATTACTCTTCCCGTAATAACATATTCTGAACACCTGGTGTCATGCGAAGTCTCTTTGGTTATTTCTTAAACATTACAAACTTTAAAGCTAGTTACTTTTACCAGCTCTTTCAATTTTTTATGTGTTAGCTTTGAAGTCTAGCGCCTGCAGGAAACTTTGTTGCTGCGAACGCATTATCAACTTTTGTTATCAGGCTTTTCTAAGGAATGATTAATATGTGCCCATCCTAATTCCGTACTATCGCAGCTCATATTGCTTGAGCAAATAATATTCAACCTTTCTGCAGGTATTCAAGATGGCATTTTCAACTCCAAGTGATGAGAGTCAGCAATTCCTGGACATTGGTTGCGGCACGGGAGACTTCACACGAGAGCATATTTTACCTACATGCGAGCCGTGCATGAGGTAACCCGCGCAGTGTATATGGTTCTATATAAGACAATAACGCACTATCGCTATATGTTACCGGTTCAAATAAGCGTTCGTCTTATCAGAAAATAGCCTCGTCATGGTGCTGCGATATTATGCAGATTTTCACAGTGCAATTTACACACTCCGTAGACACCTAGCATTCGAACGACGCCATGTGTTATTTGAGGTCTAAGAACATTTTTTTTTCTAAATCAGCCGTAATCTATAAAATATTGCTTCTTGGGTGAAACTGCTTTCATAAGCGCACACAACACTCTTGAGGTGTAAAACTGAATATATTAGCTAATCGATGTTTTTTATTATTATTACTCTTTATGCTTATCACTCTCTGGGAACGTTACAAGACTAGGTTCAGTTGTCGTACTCTACTCTGGCGCCGTGCTTCGCACGTGCCATTTTGAGTTTCCCCGACAGATAGCGGAAGAGTTCCATCAAGGAGGGAGGGGAAGCGGAGTTCAACGCTACCAGCCCCCCCCCCTCCCTCCGCGATATTTTTCGACTTGGCATCTGTATATATACACGCACACATACAAACGCGCGGACGAACAAACAAGTATGTTAGAACTCCCTGAAAAAATTTTCTGCCTACGCCCCAGGCGCAGACGACTCAGGCCTATTGCCTTCAACGGCATCAGCAGGCATTGTGTTGCATAAGTACTCTTCCAACTGCGGCGATGCTGTTCATGCTTAGAGGCCCCATTGCTTTCTTGCTTTCGTGTTCGCCTCCTGTCCGCTGGTTTTAACAGGTACGAGGTCAAGTTCGATGAGATATTCGGAAGCGCACCGTCAGCGAGACTCCATTTCCTCCTCGGGGTTTTGACAGTTTCTCCGCTGATTGCGTGCACGTATACTTTTCGAGTGTCCTGGTTGTAAAGGTACAACTAGCATACTCTGGGATTCTTTGTGAGGACTCTGTCGGCGCGGGGTATAGCCCTGTTACACGCTAAGCGCAGTTTCTCGTCTCTAGGAACGGAGAACAAATGCCGGATCGTCGGGCTTGCGCCCTTTCGTTACTCTCTCGTACAGCCGGGCACACAAAATGTCGACATGACTTGGTCGGCTTAGCTGCACACATAACGCTGCATCGAATTCGCACGTCGATGTATTCGGACAAACACATCAGCTACGGAGCGCCGGCAAGGCAAGCAAAACGAGCCACCTGACGGAAGAATTCGGGAGGTTAACCGATGCAACACGGAGGACTGCTCGATCAGACTGTGCAGCAAGTGATCCGCTTTAGACTGCAGCGCCAATTGGAGCAGAATCGGTGGCAGTTCCACGCAACTCGGCGCAGTTTGCAAACTGAACATATTCCAGTAACTTGCGTCCTGGCACGTGTTGCGCTATGTGAATTGCACGCAGTCATGTTGTATGATCAACTGCGAACGTATTATGAGAATGACAACAGTTTGGAGATATGCGCACAAAATTTGTGACCAAACTCATGGATATACTACTTACAATTTGCATTCTTATCGGCTAAAGAATCGCACGTTTGAACCATCGTATTACAAGTTCGAATAAGTGCTCAAAGATCAAACGTTGATAATTCAGGACACAGCGATGCTTATGTGGCCTGCATCTGTGCGTTGACTGGGCCACCGAAGCGCGCGTCGTTTGCAGCTGCGATGCCTTCAACATAACTGGCTGTAGTTCGCGTGCGCAGGGCTTGTATGATGAAATACCTTTTTATGACACTTCAATGGGCAGCGACGGTGGCTGAAAAAAGGGTGACGGGGGAGAGGGAAGGGTCGCAGAGGCGGCAAATTCGGGAGTGCAGCCACCCCTCCCTCGATAGTGCGGCGTGCTCTGCTCTTTTGTAATTATCCGGTGCACTTACGCGGCGGCTCCTTTGGCCGATGTACTCAGCGCCATAAGACATGGGCACGGAAAGGTCTGCTGTGTTGCACATGGCGAACGGCTGCTGACAAGTGTTTTTTTTTTTTGCGGAGGGGGTGGTAGGGCCGCTGCTGGAGACGTCCCCCCCCCCCCCCCATTCTCCCATCGCAACTTTGGGGATGACGGAGGAACATAGCGCCCCGTCCCCCCCGCCCTTGGCAACCGACCTGATTTGTGGTGAACGTGTGAACTGTACTGATGTGCGACACGTGGCAGACTAGATGTAAGCAGCCTTTTGCGCGACACTCAACACTACCGACTCGAGTGTCGGTTGTGCCCTCAAGCTCGCTCAAAGGTGATCAAATAAGAAAGCGTGATCGTCAGACGCGTCCAAATGAACCCATACATACATGAAAAATTAGTGAACCACTTCTGTCCGACATTTAGCTGCTACAAACGCCCGTTCTTCAAAGTATGCCGGACATCCGGGCACACTTGCTCTTGGAGTGCCCGTGTCATGCAAACGACTATCTACCACCGAATACCGGTTTGATTCAAGAATAACAAAGAAACGAATGCGACCTAAATGAAACGTGGGAGGCCTAGCTGATCCTTCTAGACCTGGAAGAGAAGCAGCAACTTGTCGCCAGGGCCAAGAGAACAGCCGAAGCCAGAAGGTTCCTTGACGAGAGAGCCTTCCCAACTCACTGTGATACCGGGCAGCGCTGCGAACAGTTTCAAAAAATAAACCTTTTCACGTTTATTTGTTTCTCCCTCTCTCTCTCTACCCATTCTTTTTGGGCTTTACTTCTGTTAAACTACTCTTAGGCTTAAATTGTTTGGTGAATTCGGCAGCAATTGCCATTTCTCGTTTGTGAAGATAACTTCATGTGTCTTTAAGAAAGCTTCAGTTGTGAGAGCAGCACATTGCGTCTTCCCTCTCTCTTTGTCTTCTTTTTGTTTGTGCTATTTTCTTCAAAAACTAAATACGCACTAACTCGCCCAACTTGCCACTTCGGTGCAATATATGCCTCGTGGCATTTTCATTGTTCTGTCGCTAAACACACGACGCTGAAAACGGCTATCAACCTCCCGTGGGCATCATTGTGTACAGTGAAGAGCTAATCTGATTTGCCTAGCCAAGCTGTAGATTTAGTTGCGCTATGAAATAAAAGTTGCAAGAAAAATTCCGCACACAAGCCCACAGATTACGTAAACTTCATGATCCCTAAAACTGTTTACTGTGCGTATTTGCGTGAAATATGCAATAAAAAAACTGATTACACAGCGCATGTACGTTTGAAATACGTGTAAGATCCAACTTCTCGTTATGTAATTTACTAAAATATATCTCATGGAGTCCCCTGTATTAATGACAAGCTATGCTACCGCTATAATTAAGGCAGCACAACAATTTCCGCATATAACGAAAGCACATTAAACCTCCATAACGATCTTCGTTTCCGCAGGATTGTGGCAGTCGATTGCTCGGAAAGTATGCTAAAATATGCCAGAGAAAAGTATTCAAACGTGAAGATTTTTTACGACCACCTGGACATAGACGAGGACGTGTCGGCTTTTTTGAAGAAGCACGGTGCTTTCCAGCGGGTGTACTCCTTCAAGACTCTTCAGTCGTCTCGGGATCTGCCCGGCGCTTTGAGAAACATCGCCCAGCTGCTGGTGCCCGGTGGCGAGTGTCTCCTGTTTTTCTACGCGAGAACCTTTCTGAAGGAGTCCTTCAAACAGATGAGCCGCCTGGAGCCTTGGTCAAAATACGCAGATGTAAGAACTTCATGCTTGAGTGGTGCTACTTCACCCCCACGCCGTTGGCGTGTGGTGGTGGTCCCTGTTAAACAGAACAAGATGCTATCTCGCGGTGGGCTTGGTGTGCTAGGGGATCGAGGGAAAGCACACGAAAGAGTATGTGAAGAAGCACTTGTGGAGTATGCGCCTTTGTGCTAGAAAACAGTGTTGAGTGCGGTTAGGCAAGCGAGCGTATGAGAGACGACCGTACGCGTGGCAGAGACAGGTGAGCACGTAGCAGTTAAAGCGTGCTTTGCCTTTTTCTGTCACAGTGAACGGGGTCGAAAAGGCCGTTCCTCTACGCAGAAATAATCGTACAAGGCCGACAACGTAACATAATATGGTGAGACATACGGGGCTGTTCTAAGGCTAAGCGAGCCGAGAGATTGCTGGTCACGCCAGCTGTCTTGTCTACGAGCGCCTACGGTTGCAGGTCACGTTATTTCAAGGAAGCGAAATGCAACGCGCTGCGCTTGCTTAATTCCGCGCTGATCAGCGCGCTGTCGTTGTGAAAGTCGGTATCCGCATTCAGCGAGTTAGTAGCTTCCGTTCTGGACTGTGCTCTGACGGGGCAATGAAGTTATTCCATTAGTTGGCAAATGTGAACTGTAAATTATAAGGCAGATATAACTAGGAATGATGTTATGAATATGTGTGTCCTCATTTGCTATCACTATCCCTGCTTCCCGTGTCTGGTGAAAGAACCTATTTTTTTGTTGCCAGTGCAACTACAATCTCTCGGAGTCGTCTTCTGTTATTTTTGGCTTGCGTTGACCTATTATATTGCACAATACGTTTTACGCACACTATGAGAGAGAAGTCCCGCACTAAGAGACAGACGCCTTGTGTCACCAAATCTGCATCGACGTAAACAATCTGCTTCACAGGTGCTTCTACGAGGCGTACCAAAGAGTCACGACATAATCGACCAAAAGGGCCAGCATTCCTACCTGTCTGAGGCGCTCTCCTCGGCAGGACTCGTCCCTTACACCGCTGAAGTGCTCGTGAGTCCGCACATCGCTGGAGGACCAGATGCCTCATACGAAGGTGGGACCTGTTTATTATTTGAAAGACATACCTCCGAAAGCATTCGTGGTCCTGTAATATATGGGACATTGGAATTGAGCATTACGAAATTAGAAGTGAAAATGAATTACACGTCTACGAAAGCAAGTCACTTGTTAGTCTGTGGTGATAAATTATGCTTTAAGAACTTTAATTACGTAACTGATGGCATTCGACTGTTTATAATGTGGTCAATTAACGTTCCAAGTTGTATTCTTACATTTCGCGCCGGAACGGTGACACCCAAGTGTCAGTGTGACGCCGCAGAATACGAATCATTATTTAGTAAATTCGAGCCTAATGGCTGCATAAAGTTAATGAGGATTTCTACTTTTAATTACACTATTTCATAGAATGCACTGGACTTGAATTTTACTGATAATTAATTACGTAAGGCCTTGCATACTCCATTACTATCAAGGCCGCCACGGCTACTTAGAGCACGAACTATGGAGGTGGCGTTGCCACCTGCATATAGAACAAAACTGATTAAACACACTATATTTAGGCACATTTCAGTCTTTATTGTAAATAATGGCCTCTGCGACACACGAGAAGACGGCTTCGGCCGCGGAATGTCGAGCCTAACGCAACTACTGAAAACTGTACATAAAATTGCGGCAGCTCTGGACAGCCAAGGCCATATTGAGATAATATTCTTAGATTTCGAAAAAGCGCTCGACCATGTATTCCACCAAAAGTTATTATTAAAGCTAAAACCCATTCTCAAAAACGACCAGCTACTTCATTCGATAGAGGAGTATCTGACAGACAGGCGACAAACAGTCGTTGTTGACGACGCAAAATTGTACTCATCCGATGTGCGGTCTGGAATACCACAAGGATCAGTCTTCGGTCTCCTGTTTTTTTTTATACTCTTCATTAATGACATAGTGCGAAACATAACCAGTTAAAAATCGGCTGTTGGCAGACGGCTGCATACTCTACCATGAAATCCGCAGCGAGGCAGATCAGGCTATCCTAAATTAATCTTTATCAGTTGTAGATACTTGGTGATTAGAACGGCAAATGATCATTAACCTAAAAAAAATCACAGTTTCGCCGCAAGGGCGAAGCAATGATTGCGATAGCAAGAAACTAATGCTATACGAAGTGAGGCTCGCCAATGAATACTCTCAGTTTGAACAGCGCTCCTGTTACAAAGGCGGCCCAAGCAGCGAAGGAAACTAGCGTGCTTCAAGTGTCGAGCTGTGACACTTGATAGTTCGCGCTCATCTTCTGTTTGTTCGTTTAGCGGCGTCGTTTAGCGGCGCTCCGTAACATGAGCGCGGACATCACGGTGAAAGCATGAAACATTCCTTTTGCCCTCACCGCGAGAAAACCGCGCTAGCAGACAGCGGAAGGCCAAGGTTCTCCTTGCGCAAATATAAGAAGAAGCGAGCGAGCTCGCTGACGACTTTTAAGTGCGCCCGTCGGGCTCCTAGCGCCATCTCGCTGGTAATGAAGAAACGCTTGTAAGCGCCGACCATCTCTGAGTCCGTCAAGCGGTAAAGGGTGTGTATATAACGCTCGCCGTTAGCTACGTGGAGGACCTGCGTTCCGTGGCGTAGTGGCTATCGCCACTCGCTGCGGAGCAAGAGGTCGCTGGTACGATTCCACGCTTCGGAAGCATTTTTATGAATTATTTTTCTTCGGGGCTTTTATATATATATACATACTTATACATATACGGTGCATGACGGCGACGGCGACGGCAAATTCCAGCCGAGACTGTCCATATAATTGCTATCGCAATAAAAACAGTATCCAAGGCCATAACACACAAAAAGAAGTCGTTACCGTTTTTGTACAGCATTATCACGTCGGACCTTAGGTGGAATAACCATGTAGCTCACTATAAATAAAGGCCATGAAGAAACTCGGATCCTAAATAGAACCTTCGCTAAATCTACAAGTAATATAAGATAATTAGAATACACTACTTGTCTCGGCCCTTGCACCCAATCAAACGTAAGCGAAATCGAAAACATACTGCGGAAAGCAGTCAGATTTCTTTGTAATTCTTACAGTCGTCACAGATCCGTAAGTGCTCTTTTACAGGTCGCGAACCTCGAAAAACTGGAGATACGACGCTATCCGGAGAGGCTCAAGATGTTGTACCTAACTTATCGCGAACATGTCAAAATAGATAGGAAATTTTATATTAAACCGCGTAGTCAGCGCCGAACAAGTTTATCTCATTCGTCCAAGATAATCGAATATTCCTGCCCAACCAACATATTCAAGCAATCGTCTTTCCCCCGTAGAGCCCGTGAATAGAACGCATTGCCCGAAAATCTACTGCAGAGCCCAACGTCAGCGTTCGTGCTCTCTTTCGGTAATCTATGACCCGAGGTGTTTCCCAAACCATCTGTCGCTTTCCAAATGGCACGCGATATTGAAAGAATATCGACCACACCCCCCTTTTCGTTGTTGAGCAGACTACTGTGCGAACATGCGCTCTTTTGCACATTTTTGTCATTTTTTTTTTCATGTAGTTATTTTCTATGTGTCCTAAACTGCAAATATTTCTCTCTGTGATCTCTGTATTTTCTTGCCAATACTTTCAGCTATATTATCACATGTGTTTTAGGGGATCCCATTGTTTCCTGTGTTTCACATTCTGTAAAGATTCTTCTACAGTGTTTTTCGTTTTATTTCACAGATTTGTTTCGAATTGTTTTCACAGATTGCTCAACATACTCTTTTGTACAATGCACTCCTGCCTATGGCTTGTAAAACAAGTTGGCAGTATTAAATAAATAAATAAATAAATAAGTAAATAAATAAACAAATAAATAAATAAATTTCTGTTTGCTCGTTTTCCCGATCACCAAAGTTCCTGCAGCGGAAATATTGTGCTTCTGGTATTGTGAAACGCCACTTAACATACAAGAATTGTTTTTCTCAATGTATCTGTTTAAGAAAAGACAAGTTATTCGTTGGTGCTCCACTAGACATAATGGAAGTCTTAAGGTTCGAGTCAGACGTGTTCTTTATTTCACAGGAGGCGATGCTAAGTGCAGAAGAACCGCACAGTCGAAAAATCTACATGGCATCTGTCCTCGTCAGACTCCCTGCACACAACATCTTTAGCCACAAAATCTACACGACCTCGTCAGTCACGCAGTACCAAACCGGGTACCAAGGTTTTTGTCCTCCCTAAAGTTAGTTCCGAAGATAGCGAAAATTTTTCTTAGATGTAAAGGGCACAGATGAATGGAAATAGTTGTAACGCCTAATTATTGTCAACGCTCGTCAAAATTGACGTAGCCTTCGTCCACACCACTGGATCGTCAGAGACGAACAAATTTAAGGGCTCAGGATCTTTATATTGCAGCGCATGCTGACACAAACTTCTAGAATTTGAATTCAACACTCTAGCCTAAGGCTCACCTTGCGACTTCACCTCTGCGTTTCCGAATGCAAGAATTAATGAGCACTAACGGACAATAATGCCAAGTAAAAGTAAACGGGGGGCGGGTTATTTGTAGCAATTAGGAAATAAATGTAAACAATCTAAAGTGGACGAAAAGACAACTTTCCGGTGGCTGGGACCGAACCTGCGACCTTCGAATAACGCGTCCGATGCTCTACCACTGAGCTGCGGCGGCGGTCAGATCTCATTAATATTGTGTCTAACAAAGAACAACGAGCCCTTAAGAGGTCATCTTCTTTCCGAATGCATGAACTGTTTTTTGTGACAATGAATGTAACAGCTGGGCTACTTTAACCACGCATGCGCAGGTCCCCTATCTTATTCTTATTCTATCTTCCATAAAAATTAAAACTGACTTGATGGTCTTCGAGACTGCGGAGGCTAAACGGGCTTCACTCGATTGTTTTTTCAAAGAGCAGCATTTCTGAGCGACTGTCGCTATACAAATTATATGGCATTGTGCATACCCATGTGTGTAAACCAATGCACTGCCTTGTTCTATTTCATTTTTGTTTTTGTATTTTCCTGTCACTATTTCTGCAATCTTTGTACACAGCATGTGTACACACGGTTATCTGTGAACCTCCCTACTTCAAAAGTGTAGATATCCTGTACTGTCTCCATTTAAAATTACTCCAATTTATACTTATGCTTGTATTTTTAGTAACTAGGGCCAGTTATTGCTATGACTTTATTAAGTGCCCTGTAGCCGCCACTCACTCTTCCTGATGTAACTGGGTATGAGAACTTAGTCAAGCGGCTATAGTCGCTTTTTTTTCTCATCCACTTGTTATTATTATTATTATTATTATTATTATTATTATTATTATTATTATTATTATTATTATTATTATTATTATTATTATTATTATTATTATTATTATGCGGGGCCTTCGTTCTCTCGGATGTGTTTGTAGAATATCTCGAGAATTCAGGTCTCGCATGGCCCTACAAAAATTGTACACGGCAATATGTCTTCCGCAACTTGAGTATGCGTCCGTGATATGGAATGGCGTTGCTCAATCCAGCGGTAACACCATTGAACGAGTCCAGAAAAAATTCCTCAGCATATATAACCATCGTTTTGCTAAAAATGACTCTGGATCTCGTTCAAATACTGCTGAATCATTATCACTGCCATCACTTCACTGCCGACGAAATCGTTCTGATCTCTTATTTCTCAACAAGCTAGTCCACGCTATCATATCCTGCCCTGTACTTCTCAATTGTGTTAATTTTCGAATTCCGCGTAAGTTAACCAGAGAGAACAGGCCGTTTCATGTACCCGCCTGCTTCTTCCAACACTCTACCGTTCACAGAATACAAAGTCTTTATAATATTAACTTTCTTGATCTTGACGTTTTTCATAGCCCACAATCATTGTTTTTATCCGAGCTTTGCACTGTTTTGACATAGTATGGCACAATGTACAGTCTTACCTTCTCCGTCTTTCCGCATAGTTGTATATGTGCAATCTAATTTTTTATTCCCCTTCAATATTTCTCATATTGTCTTATTTTACTCCTCCCCTTTTGTGTTCATTTCTCTTTGTCTACGTGTTTTTGCTCTTTTTATTTCTGAAGACTGTCTGTATTGTATTGTTTTTTTTTTATTGATTTTTTTTGCGTGCGCCTGCACAAAGACCTCACGGTTGTTCCTGGGCACGTTAAATAAATGATTGATTGATTGATTGATTGATTATTATTATTATTATTATTATTATTATATTATTATTATTATTATTATTATTATTATTATTATTATTATTATTATTATTATTATTATTAGAAGGACAGATAGATCTTATATACGATGGGTGTACATGAAAACAGGGAGCTGCACTGGGCTGTATTTTACCTCGAATTTTTTATTTTTCAACAGTCTTTATCTACTGGTCAACTTCCCACTGACTGGAAGATAGCAAAGGTTATTCCGATATTCAAGGATGGTAACAAACACTCACCCGGTAACTACCGCCCCATTTCGCTAACATGCATCTGTTGCAAGCTGCTTGAACACATCATCACCTCCCATATATACAGCCATCTTGAGTCAAATAACTTCTTCTTTCTAAACCAGCATGGTTTTCGGAAAGCGCTATCTTGTGATACTCAGCTATTAGAATTTACATCTGATTTACATAACGCCATGAATAGTAATGAAATTGTTGACTGCATCTTTTTAGACTATGCGAAAGCATTTGACAGAGTTGCCCATTGTCGCCTAATAGCGAAGTTGTCTGCACTTAAGCTCGACTCATCAACATTATCTTGGCTTCGAAAATTTTTATCCAATCGACAGCAGTTTACATTTGTCAATAACTTCAGCTCGTCTACTTCATTTGTTTCATCAGCTGTGTCCCAGGGCAGTGTGTTAGGCCCTCTTCTTTTTCTGATTTATATTAATGATTTGCCTTGTAATATTTTTTCCTCAATTCGTCTTTTCGCGGATGAATGCGTAGTGTACAGAACTATTAACTCTGAAGAAGACCACGTACATTTACAAAAGGACCTTGACCTAATAAATCAAGGGTGTGACCTTTGGCAAATGACGCTTAACACATCTAAGTGCTGCGTACTTTCTTTCACCCGTAAAAAATCAGTTTTTAACTTTTCTTACTCTATCTGTTCAGCTGAAATTCCCCATTCATCTACTTACAAATACCTTGGTATTCATGTTTGTACTAATCTTTCCTGGTGTACTCACATCGACAAGATATGCGCGAAAGCAAACAGAACACTGGGATTCTTGCGCCGGAATCTGCATCATTCCCCATCTACCATTCGGCAACAGGCCTACCAAACGTTTGTACGCCCTCAGCTGGAATACGCTTCGTCCATCTGGTCTCCGCATCAACAATACCTAATAGATAAAGTGGAATCCATCCAAAATCGTGCAGCCCGCTTCATCACCTCAATGTATAATCGCCACTCCAGCATCACCCAAATCAAACGCGATATTGCCCTTACTAACTTGGATTCCCACCGCTCTGTCACCCGTCTATGCCTCCTCCATAAGTATACTACTACAACTCGTGGGCCAGTCGACTATCGCTTGACATTCCTTCGCGTACATCTAGTCGACTTCATAATCACCTCAGTTTCAGACGCATCTTCGGCAACACACAGTCATTCAATAATTCTGCATTGCCACGCGCCATCGCACTTTGGAATAGCCTTGCGGATGAAATAGTTTCTTTGAGAGATCCGGCCAAATTTCGTGAGCAACTGCAAGTTTATATGTTCTCTTGTTTTTGTATAATTATGCTTCATTTTTTTTCCAATTTGTATTTTGCTGCATTTGCTTATAATGCTTGTTCTTCTCTCTTCCATTGTACAATTTTCTTTGTTTTCTTCTTGTAATAATTTTTTTATGCTTCACGTATTGTGATTTTTCTGTAACCCCCCCCCCCTACTCATGCTCCTCTGGGGCCTGTAGGGTAACATGAATAAATAAATAAATAAACTGAATTTCAGACAATGAACTGAAATATATGATGACGACATACTTATATTTGGTCTACTTGTTCCTGCTTATTAGATATCTTGATTCCAGTATTTCCCCATCACTGAATGCTCCTTCCAGAGTCCGCGATATACCTATGAATGAAAATACGAACTTGTATTTCGTTTTCTCGCATACCCTGAACGTGATAACAATAGTGAATGGCTGACTGTTGCTAACATTGGTTGAAGAGAAGCTCTTGTATTTATCGCGTAGGCCTTTATTGTTCCCTCTTTGGTTTCCTGCCCAGGTCTGTTCCACATAGCTAATCCAGCATTTTCGCTTCTGAGCGAAGCGGAGGAGCCTGCATTCCTGGAGGCGCTGTCGACTCACCTACCCGAGTGGTGTGAATTGTATTGCAAGGAGAGTGGCCCGAAGTTGTGGTCGTCATTTCTCGTACATGCTAGAAAGCCTTAGGTCCTGACCAGTTCTTTGCTACGGTGTCGTAACAAGTGAGGAAAAAATGCGAGGGCCACGCAGCTGCCAATACCCAAATTAATTTGATGTGGAGCAATTGAAGGTATTTGTTGTATTGAGCCTAATTGCGTAATTACTTATTAAACCTAGGTCTACTCTTCAGATATTTTAATCAGAGCAGAATGTGTAGATAACGCAATTATTGAGAACATCGAGAAAAACAATTTCCAGAATGCTGTAGCTTTAGCAAGGTCTTTAGTCAGGGATGTAAGAAAGCCCACGAAGTGAGGGAAAGCGTTGCACGATTGCTCACAAAGCACTTTTCACACTTTTTGTGTTTTGCTGTTTTAGAAAAAAAAATACAGGCATTCTCGCACGCACAGAAGAACAGAAAGAGGGTTGAGGTATTGAGCATGGACAAAAACTATGTCTTTCACACATTGCTTTGATTTGAATGTTTCGGAATTCAATAAAAATATTCCGGCAGGTTGCCAGCATTGTGAGAATCGATTTCATACGAAGCAGTCAGGCAATAGCTGCCTATGCTCCATTTTTTTTAATTTGAGCCGAGTCTTACGAGCAAGATCAATGTACTTGTGTAAATTGTATAGTAATGTGCATATTTTCCGCTTACCAGGTGGGCCGATACACTGGCATGTAAATGGGTTAATATATAGTCCAACGTTCTGCACTGAAGGAACACATGTGTTTAGGCGAAATAAACAAAGCATGTCACCAGCGCCAAGTGATGGCCAACAACGTCCCCTCGGTTGTGTGCATCATCGCCAGCATTCCATTAGTTCGAGGTTTCGCAGAAGTTGTGTTGCACACCTGGTACACGGAATGCTTCATAATATATTCACTTTATATACGCTTGGAATTCAAACATGTGTAGAACATTTGAACATTTTGTTGTTGCCTGTTAGTGAAAAATGGCCCTGTTCTCTACTGCGCGGACTGCAAATCGGCATGCAGCAGAACTGACAGCAAAGCATAGAGGTCCATTCGCCATTCTCCCCCTCAGACGCTTACATGGTAACTATAAGTCCCCAAGTTGTATCCCTGTTCAAGACGCTTATAAACTTTTTACCACTTTCCAGGAGATCCTACTGGCGTATTACCTTGTGTGGGATGCAGAAAATGCGATACGCTTCTTTGCTATCAGATATGAGGACGTACCCTACTGTACCATTTCGAGAAAGATGACTTCGGATCTTACTGTAAAATTAGAAGTTCGGTGAAGTGTATTACGAGGGCGTTTCGAATATTTATTTCACGTAGACCATAGGATACTTTTTATCCGGGAGCTCTGCAATATAATTTTATCTTTTCGCTAATAAGCAGTTGTTCATAGTTCATTAGGAGTGTCGTTATTTAGGCTTCCATTTCGTTTGCAACACACACGCAGACGCATGCAAGACAGTGAGCACACGCGAAAAGCTCCTCCCCGATGTGTTTCCGGGCAGCTGTGCGCGGCGTTTAATCGGACAACGGGTCGATGGCATAGGCGATGATAACGATTACCTTTTTTACTAGCGGCTCGCAATCGCAAGCAATGACTGCTCATCACATCAGGGAGCAACATTGCGCGGATCCTCACCGCCTTGGATGCATAATCATGCAAACCACAATTAAACTTCGCAGCGGGATGTCTCGGAGTCCAGACATGCTAGACGGGTTCTTCCAAGCGGATCCGTGTAGAAACGCGACTGCTTCCAAATTTTCAATACAAGCATGCCCGTTTGCCGCAGGCACTAAGAAGTTCAGTATTCAATCTTTGTTAATTGTGCGGCTGACAGCGATAATTATTGTCTCACTTTGTGTCCTCATGGATACGTAACTTATCTGCAAATTTGGTTTTCACGTTCTTCCCAGTGGTGAGTTTTAAGAAAACCGAAAAGGTTACCTTTGAACAGCCGGTATTGTGCCCATTTCTTAATTGTACCCATACTAGCGACTAGAAAGCTTTGTTGAAGATAAAGTTTTCGTTTAAGAAAACCTTAACAGGTGTATTACAGGGTAGTGTTGCCCACAGGCATCATAGAAATTAAATCCAGCATTTGACGAACGTTGCCCTGACAAATCAAAAGTTATTGATGTCGATATTTGAACTACAGGAACACCTCGGCTTAAACCGAACTCTCGAAGTGGTCTGATGTGAAATTAACTGCAACCTTCAGCTTAAATATTCTCAGCGCTAAAAATAAACATGCGAAATTTCGACTCGACACTGAAATCCTAAATTGCATTCGAAATTAAATGTTACAGTACTCGATGAGTATTCAAGAGGAGAATACGAAGAGATATCCTATCATCAATGTAAGTCATTGAAAGGTTGACAATACGTTTTACTAACGCCGCGCATAATGTCGTTGCAGTTAATGTTTAGACATCAATATATGTGTTCTGCATTTCTCACGAAGACTCGCATGTCAATTAGGATGAAGGTTGTCAAAGCACATAAGTTATTGCATATAACCAATCGTTCCCAGTCATATCAAACAACCACTTCTAATGCTGCTTTTACACTGCGTATGTGGGCTGCGTCGTTACAATGCGTTTGCGTGCTCCTTCTAATGCTGCGTTTGTGTGCAATGCACTCCTCTTCGTCATGAAAATTTATTGGCAATGAGACTCTCCTACAAGCTAGAGGTATTTCCTTTCGCTAGAGCCTCAGTGACAAAAATATCTCTGCGCGAGTTGAGTAAACGCTTCACCGTTATTAATTATATGCAGCATTAATTAACCAAATTCGTAGAAGTTACTAGAGTCCTCTACTCAGTGGGTCCATAACAGGTCGTGCGTTGCGTTAAAACGTTAAACAGCGTAATTTCACTCACACTTTTTTCTTGTCGTCACGATCCTTCTTTATTTGCAGCTGAGTGAAGTAGGAGTCGGCACACACAGACACGCGTCTACTAATGTAAGCCTATCAGCATTGAGTAGCGGGTGGTTAGTTAAACCTAGACGAGACCGCTTGTGTCTACCCGTAACGTAATTGGTTAATGTAGGAGGTTTTAGAGCTTTACTAGCTTGATTGCGGTTGGAAAACGAGCATATTTCAATGCCTTAAGACACCTGCTGCAACGTGCGCTTGAACTTTCTAACGCGCACCTATCCACCTCCCTTTCTATAAAATGGCCTGTAGAGAAAGCGGGCCCATAGCAAGCAATCCTGACTGAGCTAAATAGAGTCACTGTAGTTCCTTTCATGACTTTTGACCTCCTCTCCACACAGAGATTAATTTTATCCGAACAGCGTAGGACTGTACATTCAAATGCCACGTAGGTGCCTTCCCAGCAATAAGACCTCTTAGAAACTTTAATTTTATGTTTATCAACTTTTCTCGAAGTTTTGTGAATTTCTGCGAATTTCTGCGACATGGGCAATTCAACATTACCGAACACATTGTGGGAATCGATTTCATGGGGAGTAGTCAGCAAAAAGCTGTCTATACCCCATTGTGTATGCGATAGATATGTGAAGCATTTCTTAGCTAATCAAGGGTGCTTTGCAATTTTCTATCTATCTATCTATCTATCTATCTATCTATCTATCTATCTATCTATCTATCTATCTATCTATCTATCTATCTATCTATCTATCTATCTATCTATCTATCTATCTATCTATCTATCTATCTATCTATCTATCTCTGCTGATACTCTGGGAAAAGGGGTCAAAAGCGAAGCAATGAATGTGAGAGCAACAAATTGGAATGTTGTACGAAGAATGGCTGGTAGCTAGCGCTTATAGCCTCCGACCTGATGTAACTCTACGAAACATTGGGGTAACCGAATACGGCTGCTCTAGTGAGTGAAGCGGCTTTCTTGCTCCCTGTTTCAACGCCAAGCAAGCCGTCAGAGCACTGCACGTATAAAGGTATGATATAAAGGTATGAGCCGCCTGCTGATCTCTCTAGAGATAGCGCGCGTGCCAGTTGTTGCCCGAGCGACGCAGCTCGGTCAGCGTTTGCGCCCTAGCGGCGTTTATTATCTACTCTTGTCCTGTACAGACAGGGAAATGTTCCATATCTGCGTTGGACAGTTCTTCCGATGGCGCTTGCTTTGTGAACTCTCGTGCTTCCGCATTAGCGCGTTCATTGCCATGGAGAGCGGCGAGTCCAGGTGGCCAGACAATACGCGGGCTGTGTAACAATGTGGGGTGTACTGCTGTTAGGTTAAGGTGTGTGTATGGTGTGACCATTCCTTTTGCGATCTTCCTGCAGGCGGTTTGTAAATCACTCACTGTGGTAATTGACAAAGGGCTCTGCCATAATTCTTCATCGTCATCAGGCACAGCATCAACAAAGTGCGCATAATGCCTTACATGCGTTTAGCAGGTACCAACGCTCTCCGTAGAATGACGAAAAATGGCACAGTGCCTGCTGCCCTACTTCTCAAAAATTACAATGATTTATAGCGTAGTGGGTTCCTCGCAAGTGCACTTGTATTGCTTGCCAAGGAAGCCCATAAGCGCATGATCCACTTCCTCGGGGTGTCAGTAAAATTACAATGATTTATAGCGTAGTGGGTTTCTCGCAAGTGCACTTGTATTGGTTGCCAAGGAAGCCCATAAGCGCATGATCCATTCTCTCGGGGTCTCAGTAAAGTTCTTCGCCCCCCCCCCCGTCTCTCTCCCACGTCAACGTATGTTATACAGCATGACGGGAGAGGGAAATAGCGATCGGGCGTCACCCAATGCAAATTACGTAACTGGTGGGCCGTTTAACGATTCCAACCCATTACAAAGGGCTGAGCCATAACTCTTCATCGTCATCAGCCGTCGCCTCAACAAAGTGCACATAATGCCCTACAGACGTGTAGCTGGTGCCTCGCTTCTCCGCTGAATGACGAATAATGGCTTAGTAGGTGCTTCTCAACTTCACAGAAATTGTGATTTATGGCGTAGTGGGTACCTTTCTAGTGTACTTGTATTGTAGCCCCAAGAGAGCTTAACGGGCTCTAGAAACGCCGCTCTTCCAGCTTTCGCTGTGACTGTGCTGCGGTTTCAGCGCAGGCCTGGCATTTTTTAGCAGCAATGTGGCTGTTATTGCAGAACAGCGTCAATATTGAACATTACTGAATCAGTATGACGTATTCTTTGTTACTTCAGCAGTATCTGTCGTAACGCATGTACAAAAATTCTTGCCTGCAAAAAAGAACTGCGAGAAAACGTGCAACGCAATTCCTATTCACTGTTCTTTTTATTGCATGGATGACCTTAATCCAGTTAATAATAGATTTTTTCAAAGAATGAAGAGTGCCCCACTCGTGATGGGAAGGTACAAGGCACTTCCGGTCACTATCCTCTTCGTCGGTCCATCGGACGCATGTTCACTTCTTCCTCCCCAGCTTCTACTTGCTCTGCCAAGTCTTCGGCATCGTACAGCTTTACGGCGCTAACGAGGCTCAACGCGAGCAAAGGCCCCGCCCACGTCATGGGACCCCAGAGCGACGTCGTTCCGCCACACAGGGGCACGAGCACAAAAAAGTTGAAGAGCGTTGGGAACACCTGCGAAATGCACAATCCTTCATCACATCCAAGTTTCCCGTAGAAGATATATATTTCAGTAATATACATCATTTTGGATACCACTGAGGGCTATCGTTTCTGCTATGTGTAAAGTTCACTGGCGCGAAATTTTTCATACTCACGATACTGCGTTTCCTGGTGGAGAACCAAATTCAATATCATAATAATAATAATAATATTAAACCTTGTTTCCAGACGGAAAGTGGCAGCAACTGATGACCTCAATGCGTTTTTCTCGAACCGCCGCGTCTTCAACTGGAAAAGGTGATGCTTTACTCGTTGGAAACGGGCGCGCCAATCATTCCAGCCACCGCCTGTGTCTCTGAACCTGCTCCGATCCCACGACGGCCTCCGGCAGTGAACAATCCTCGTGGATGAGGAATGCCTGAGCGCCTTTGCTGGAGGAGTGGAATGTGGAGGTGGAGAAAGGGAAGAAGCAAGACAGGAAAGCGCGCCCTCTGCTTCCGCCGCCGGCACGCTTGACGTCACGGCCTTCGATGCGCTGTTCCATGCGCGCTGGCGTGCAGCTGCCGCGCGCTCACAATCCTCAAAAAAAAAAAAAGCTAATAGGGTCCCTATGCATCCGCCTCAGTCGACTCGAAGGCGAAAACCATTTTGTTCGTTTTCTTCAAAGTCGATGTATTAAGCCTACTGTGCCCCCTCTGAAAGCTTTCTGCAACTAACGTAGTCTTGCAAGGCCTCCAAGATCGGAGACATTCTAAGGATTCCGCACCACACCTTCTTTTGCAGTGCCTCCGGGACCGGCCCACCTTTTCTCCGAGCAATGATGTCATGTGATTACGTCACCATGCGCCGTCTCGTTATGAAATCACAGTGACATCATGAAGAAGTCAGAAGTCAGAAATTTTGGCGATCTGTGACGTCTTGACGTCATATGGTGAGTTCAACATGCGAAGCTGATTTGGTTGCATTACTCGTGTTGACGCCGCCGAAGTTGGACGCGGACGCGGGACGCCGGTTAACTTTCGCGTTTGATGTGGCGTCTATCGTTTTTCCTTAATAAAGCAGATGAATTGATGTCTGGGCAAGTTGGAATTGGTTATACATCTTCGAAACGGGCGGCGCAAAAACAAGGACATAGTGCTGTGTGGTGTGTAGTCTTTCCTTTGTCCTTGTTTTTGCGCCGCCTGTTTCGAAGATGCATTTCTTAATAAAGCCGACTGTTCAAATATACGTAGAACAAACCCTGTGTATTGGAGCGGTCGCTTCTTCCAAATAGAATTTTGATGCTTTTGTCGTTTTCTTTCATATTTTTGTTCACTATTTCTTTATGTTCAAATCCACTGAAAGCGCACGAGCAGACCCTTACAAAAATGTATTTAGACAGTTTATAGACTGTCTAAACACATCTTTATAAGGCGAGGCTTCTCGCGGTGAGAACATAGGCGGCGGAGCAGTTAGAGCAGCCACTCGATCAGCTGTCGGAATCTTCAAATTGCTTATCGCGAAATCGACAAGGACTTCGAAAGAACACAGTAGTACAGGACAGGCGCTTCTGTGTTCCCTCGTAGTCCTTGTCGACTTCGCGCTAGTCAATTTTGAAGAATATGAACCAACTAGCCCAGCAGCGTATACTATTAAGCTGTCGGAATGCTGCCATGATCCGGAGAGCAGGAGCAAGAGTGCAGATTGAGCAGAGATGCACCATAAGATGAATACAATCGAATTTCCAGCATTCTCCGCTAGAAAGCGCCAGAAGTCGTGAAAAGCGGTCGGTTGCGAGCTTGCCATTGACACCTTTTACGATTACGCACTTTTCTACAACTACGATGGAGTTCAGATCCATCGTCGGACACCTCCGTAGCACCAGCAAAGCGGAGACGCATTTCTTTTGCCATCCTCTTACGTCCGGTAACGCAGGAGATGAACAAGGACTGTCAGGGTCGGACGCAGAACCGGTTCAGAGCTCTCCTGTATCAAGGGTGTCAAGACCGGTAGATTGAAAGCACACTTTGCTGCCAACAACGGCGGCCCGCTCACCGAATGAAACAAAAATGAAACCAAGCGACGACGATGGAACGATGAGGCAAATGACATCCTTTTCACTCTGCTCTTCAGGCGACAACAGTAAAATATGAAATGGGCTCCTCTCGGTGCAGCGAAACCTTTCTTGTTTGACAACTAGATGACAGCGTCTTCGCTCTTCTCGACCATGGAAGCACGCCTACTCTGGAAAGATTACTTTCAGCGTTCTCTAGTAGTATTCATTTTCTCCCAATAGAATTAGCTATTGAAATACCGTGCAATACCGCCATACGACTACCGTCACCTTTGAAAACTTGAAGGATAACACTGATCGGCTTGGATACTTGACGGCAACGGATAGTGGTGTAGTGACCTCTACTTGCACAAAAGCCATCGAATCCCTTCCACATGAGATCGCAACCAGCACACCTGCACATGTGCAACACTATAAGCAAGCAGCACAGAAACGTAATGGCGTCTATTCATACTCATGTCAAAAGCATCGGGCTGCCGAGCTCGAAGTCGTGGGCTGGGTTCCGGTAACGTTAGCAGCATTTTTATCAATGCGAAATGCTATAAAAAAACAACACCTAGGCATTCCAATATCAGTGCACATTAATGCAGCATGAGAAGGCCAAAATGGTCCTCTGATTAATCCTTCATAAAGTATTCGTACAATTCAGTAGCCGCAGCAAGTAACCATATTTTACAGTCAATGCTAAAAAAATTGGAGCATATCCGCGGGGGAATGATGATGAGTGGGGCGAAGCTCCGGAGGGAATCATCGGTGAACCGTGAAACTCTTTCGTGAAATTCGCCCAGTACATCATATAAAGAGTGTGAAACACCGTGTATATATTAAACATCAAACTTTTATTGTACTGTCGGTTTACGTGGTCCCTTCATTATCACAGCTTTGTGATCGGTGAAATGCAGGGAAAGTGTCCGCTCCCGAACGAAAGAGAAAGCGCGCCAAGAGCGACCGCGTTCCCCGCTGACCCTGTGAGAATTAACGGCAAGGCTAGAGGGAAGACACGACGCGCGTAGCGTTCCTCTTCGCCTTCCACGACGCGAGGTTGCCCAACGAAAGCCAACGGAACGCGATCGTGCAAGTGATCCGGCTTCGCATCGCCTAATGGTTTCATTTAGCGTCCCAAAACCAAACATCTTGCTCAAGGTGTGCTTTGCGTTTTTCGTAGAACTAATTTTTTATCATGTACATGAAGACGAAAAGTTGAAAGCTCACTAGAGTACATCGCCCGCAAATTATGTCTTTTACTGTGATTTAACTCTCGTACGGCAGGGTCCTCGTGCCGTTGCCGATCGGCGCTCGCCCGTTGCCGATCGGGCGAGGTGGCTACATACTACTACAGAGGAGGGAACGATCCACACCCTAAGGTGCTTCGCCCCTAAAGGTAGCCGATGGACAGGGTATAAAGGCAGCAGGACGGGCCGGTTATCCCAGGAAGCAATCATAACCTACAGTCGGCGCTAGATGAAAGTAGGCCACTAGACTGCCGCATGTAACCGTATTTAAGTGCTAGATTAATGTTCCCAATGGTGGCTAGTGGTGACCACTGTTGGCTGTATATAGGCTGATTACGCCCGCCGGCGTTGGCGAATTCGGAATAAACAGGACTAATGTCACTTAGCATTTTCACACGTTGGTTAATTGTTTTAATTGCAAATAAGGTTCGCGTGCCATAGGGCACTTCCCAAGAGAGAGTCCAAGCTGCTATTTTTATCATTGAGATTGTGTTGTTCGATGCAAAGGTGGTGGTGTCCAGAATATGCATCACTAATGCACGATCATGACGAGACGTAGCCTAACCTTCAACAGTAATCTAGGCGACGTAGTGCCTCCGAACATTTTGTAGTTTGTTGAACAGCGTTGGAGATTCAAGAGAAAACTCGCTGAGGCAGCTTGGCGGCTAAGGGTTTGGACTGGTAAGCCCGTGGATGCGCGTACGATTGCGGATACGACGGCCTTATTTATAGGTGTTAAAAACCCTAAAACAACCGTGTACATAGGTTTAGGTGCACGCTAAAGCATTCCACGTGCTCAAAATTCTTTCGAAGGCCCTCTTACAGTGTGTCTCATAATTACACCTTGATTTGTACGTAAAGTCTCAGAAATTACTAATAGTATGATGAGAATTATACTTGCAAAGCCAGCTACAGTACGCTTCAAAGCCTCATTACGCAGCGATTAGATGCCGCAACATGAAGTAAAAAGACAAAAAAACGTCATAAGACGACTTCAGAAGGAATGCTTCAGATCTGCTAACTGACCACTTCCTATTTGTGTCCTGGGTACCAGATAATGGATCTGCGGTATATTCTGTGGTGCAGCTCCATTGTCACTGCGTACGCAAGGGGGGTTACATCGCCAGCCACCTCTCCCCCGTCCCCCCTCCTCATGCTCAGGCTTCCGGACCTGGACGCCTCGCACTCCTCATCGGTCCAGACCACGTCTGATATTGCAGTCTACACTACTTTCCAAAATCAACTCCAAAATTAATATTTATATATCAACAATTTTCGCTCACCTGTTTCCCCGCGCCCTGATGCACCCAGTTCTTCAGGGCACGACTTTGTTATTCTTATTTTAATGAACACCTGAAGGAGCAAACTTCGGCAGATCCCACGCCTTGCGGGAATCGGTTTCATGCGAGGCAGTCAGCGAATAGTTCTATGCGGCATTTTTTTTTTTTTGGCTTTGAGCCAAGTATTACGAGGTGGAGCGACATGGTTTGTAAGTTGCAGCAGGTCATAAAAATCTGCAACCGACAGAGCATTTCTTTTCTAAGCTCGGAAGGGATTACAACTTTGGTGCCTTTCATCAGCACACTCAGGTACTGGCCGGGGATGGCAGCTGACATAAGACAAATGGTGGATGAGAATTGGAACTTGAGCTAGTTGGTACGGATTCATCATGAGTTAAGTAGCGCACTGACGGACGAGGACAGAGAAAAAGAAGGTGCACAACACGGGCGCTAACTCGCAACTGATTTTATTTGGAAGAACATGCTAATATAAAGGTGAAGAACAACACAAAAAAAGGAACAAGGGAAGCAGCAAGGGAACTATGTGCGCCCCCCAGACAACTAGAAGCACGTACAGAATCATCGCCCATAGTGGGACCAAGTGTTGCCGAACAATGCCTTCCTCCCGCACCTCCTAGACAAGCAGGAGTGTCGGGGGAAGATGAGCCTAGAGCGTCGTCCAGCGAACAAACCACCGAGAAGCCAGCTGTGCAGGCCCCAAGAGGTTCAGCAGAGACTGCTATAGAACACCGTTATAATAAATCCCCGCGGCGGTCATCAAGAATCAGAAGACCTCCCCACCGATTGGGCTACCAGAATTAACAAGTCTGCTCTTGCACCTTATGAAGCACATACTGTGTAATCAGCTCGTAATTTTAAAGAAAAGAGGATGTATCGGTTACCGCTAAGACCGTCTATGTACGCCACCGAGTCTGGCAACGCGCTCGAGCACTTCCGGTGCGCAAGCAATAAACATCAGTTCTTCCATGGCCACTGTACGTGTCGGTCTCGTTGCATACACGGTATTTTTCTTTTTGGCTTTGAGCCAAGCATTACGAGGTGGAGCGACATGGTTTGTAAGTGTTGTAGTTGTGCGCACATCGTGGGCTTACCAGGCACGTCGACAACACTGACGTCTAACGGGAACTTATGGTGCGACGTAACGACAGCCCTCACATTACAGTACATACGTCAGTATTATCGAAACTAAATGCACTTTATAGTGCACTCATCTGAATATCATACGTAACTTTCGATAACCTCCGGGGTCGAGCAATGCTTCTATATAGGTTGCTGAATCATAGGAATACAAATGTAATGTTTATAAGACTGCTGTATAAGCGGAGCCAACACTGGAACCATACACGTTAACCTGACATGACGCCGCGTTTGTCGTCTGCATGACACGACACTGTCGTTTTCTTTTTTTTTTTTCGTTTCACTTGGGCAGGCAGTCAGATGAAGAGCACGTTCGAACACTGTACACGTAATTTCACTTACCACTTTGCTTAAGGAGTCTGCTACGACGCGCAGCATGGTGTAAACGAAAGGTAGCAAGGCGAACGGGGCTATGACCTCGTACATAGCGAGCAGCCGTTTGCTTCTCCACAGGGAGCCAACGAAACCGATAACTGCGAGGAGTAGGCCCAGAATGGCGATCCAGTGCGTTCGAAATTTGTGGTAGAAGGGCTGCACCGGGGCATGGAATCCCTTGAGGCAAGATGAGTACGGAGACGGCTCCTGCAAATTCCAAGGCGATGTAACTGTTTCGTTTGTTTAGCGATATACATACTGTGTGGAAAGCGGTCAGTTGCATGCTTGCCGTTGACACCTTTTACGATTACGCACTTACGAGAACAAGTTCAGGATTCAGCAAGCAGAGCGATAAATGAACGAGGATGTGACAAAATTACGAATGTAATCACAGTATTGAAAGAAACGTAATGATTTCATCGCTGTGTAGTTAACAAAAATAGAATTGACCCGTCACGCATACAGACAACCCGTCACGGTCGTCTAATGGTTATGGTGCTCCACTGCTGACCCGCATCTCCTCCCATCGCTCCCATCGAAATGCAGCTGCCGTATGCGTGAATTGAACCCATGACCACGATCTTATCAGCGCAACACTTTAGCCTGCTAAGCAATCACGGCGTGTCGCATGCAAGGCCCGATATAAACGCTCAGTGCAAACATGCAGCTTAATTCTGTTTACAGGGAGCCGCGACGGGAAATGTACCGCAATCAGCTTAATTAAACACTTAGTACTCACGGTACGTTATTTAAACAGTGGTGTAATAAGCCCACATGCTCCGCTGCTGTCACATTACAAAAGGTTGACTCGGAAAGCCAGCGCGCAATCTCGAAACGTACAGCGGCTGTCTATTTGTTGTAGCTTCGGTTCACAAACGCACTTCTTTTTCAAATGAGCACGATCATCGCGTTTCTTCCCGTTAATAGTTCGTAATACTGTGTACGACAAAAATTGCTTCAAGTTGACAAGACCGCGAAAGCATCGCGGCGAACTGCCATAATCCACTCTTGACGCCTCTGCTCCTCGCACTGCTTGCATTGGAAACGGTAGAACATGACAGGAAGTTTTCGGCTCTTCGTCATTTTCAAACTTTTGCAGTTCACATGCAGCAGGACTGCATGCCTTCTTTCGAGTACGACGAAGGAAGGGCACCCATAGCGTGAAAAATTCGAGATAAAATCCCCGGGGAGCTCGTTCTCCACGCGCGCAATGGGAAAACCAAGCAAGAGCGACCCGTCCGAGCTACCGGAGCTTTCCCCTCTCTCCGCTGGGGCGGCAGACGGCGCTGCGCAAACTTGAGCGTTGGAGGCCTATACGCACCCCAACTGCACATGCGCAAACCCTCTCCACGCACCTCCTCTCCACCCCGCTCCCCTCCCCCTCTCTACTGCCCCTCGCCCTCCTGCGCAACGCCATGATGAGCGCCAGCGCATGCGCGTCCCCTCCCCCTCTCTCTCCTCTCCTACGCTCGCCCCTAGCGCACCTGTCGACCGCGTTCCCCGCTCGCCCTGCGAGAATTAACGGCCAGGCTAGAAGGAAGACACGACGCGCGTAGCGTTCCTCTTCGCGTTCCACCGCACGAGGTCTGTAGCATGCCCAACGAACGCCAACGGAACGCGATCGTGCAAGTGCTCCGGCGTCGCATCGCCTCATGGTCTCCTCTAGCGGGCGATGGTGTTTTGTTTTTGTCCTCGTTCGCTCTATCGGTTACGGCAACGACGGCAGCAGCAACGCCGCTCAGCGCAGGAGCAGGGGCCTAAAAGCTGCGCTCTAAAAGCATTGGACCTGTACTATAGTCTTCAAGGGTCAAGAAAGGTTAATGCTAATGCATGCGGAGAAGCCTGGGCGATGAGGATATTGGATTGTCCGATTCCTGCACTTGGATCGTTCTCTTAAGGTCCTCGTATCGTGGCTCATAAGCTCGCGACATTTAAGGGTAAATACAGGATACCAGCCCCATCAGAGAAAGCAAATGGTTCGGGCCCCTCTATGCTGAATGAAACAAAGCAACGACAAAGGCTGTTTTCGTGCACATAACAATTCTATGGCTACTGTATATCTATTACTTGAATATCCAAATTTAGTTGCAATCTGTGAACTTCCATACTGAAAATAAGGCTGCAGTCTCTTTCTGCAACCATGTGAAGTCAGAGCAGTATGCTCTTGTGTATGCATCCCTAGAGCGAACCCTTGCTACTTGAATATCACGACACTTTAGTTGAAGTATTTAGTAGCTAGTAGTTAAGTGCATAACTACTAGCTACTTTAACTAGTAGTCAAAGTGCATAAAGTGCTCGATGTAAACAGCATAAATTTTGCCGCATAATTCCGGGAAGTTTACTGTTTTCATAGCAGCATTATGATGCGCTGTCTTGAATAGCACACTGCCGCTTGTGGCCAGATTTGTGTCTAATAGCTGATGCGACGTTATTGACAGATTTCCTGCTTTTACAGCTCACATCATGGACCCACCGAATTTGGACCTCTAAACCAAATTCACACACATGCCAAGGTAACGCCTTCACAACGGGAAAGTACAGGTGTACTGGTGCTTAGCACCACAGTATAAACCGCTATCAGATAAAATCGGCTACCATCGAGCGTCTACAATGAGTACAATCAAGGGACAAGCCACAGGCACACTTAACATTAAGTTTGGTGGTTGCACTGCCGTTACAATCACAAAGAGAACTCAGGGAGCTCTCATAGACCACCAAAATATAGAGCGAGAAGCCTCACTTCTCGTGCTTACATTCTGTTAAGGACAGCGCACATGAATGCACTGAGCCCATTTTGAAAAATTGTTTTGCGTGCAAGAAAAATCTAGACAGCTCACAAGTACTTCACTAAAGTCGCGCATAATGGCGCATAAAGCTGCGCAAGAAGTGAATGTAAGATTGCACCGTATGTGTTTTATCGTTCCCTCTGGTCTTCGCGCGCCTTATGCCGTGACAGCGTCACGATAATTTCTCGAATCAACGCTTGCCACCTCTACTTTTCACGTCTGAATCCGCAAAACATAACGGGCGGTTCTGTGGCCTTCGTAATTTGCAAGTTGCAGTAATACTTTACGAAACAACAGTAATATGGGCCTGATTTCGCAGTTACAGCTGAGCTATCGAAGAGGAAGAGAGTGTGAAACAGTATATGCCTGAAAGAACAATTTTTTGTGTGTTTTTTCTTCTTTTTGTGTGTGAAGGTGTGATTGTGCTTCGTGAAATCATGTGTCAGGAGAAATAGCATCGCAACTAATGCTACGATTGTCTGAGAGTCAGTTCTGCTTTAATATTTCAATTTCGCCCCTTGTTCCCACAAAACTGTTCAACATGCCAGAGACGCTGAGCGATGCCCTTGCAGTGTGTTTTAGAATAACTTATTAGACCAGCTATGGATCGTTAAACGGACCTTACAACCTCGCCGGATGTTATCACAGAAAGACCTCACTGTTGAACTCTCCTGCCTCGTGCATCTCCTGTCGCAGAAATATTTCGAACCCGTCGAGAGTAAGCAGGCATATCACACAAAGTGCACGCGTTCTCTGTTATTTAGTCGCCACGCGCACGGCGGAAGCTACACAGGGGTTAGGCTACCACACATCATGACTACCGTTATCTTGGCCGTATTTCCTGGTGCTTCTACTTCATATGAGTGTGGCACCGGCACGTGAAGGCGCCCCTTGGGAGAGCGCTCTATGTACAAGATACACTATTTGGCCTCCTAGATCGCCCACTGGCGAACTTTTCATGGAATCGAACAATACCTGTTCTGCCCGCTTAAGTCCACCTGCTGCACAGTGATTGATGATGATTGTCGAGAAAAGAGTAAGCCGCTTTTGTCACTTTTTGACCCTCAGTTTTATTTACCTGCTGCATGAAATGCTATAATATTGAGCTAATATCAATACAGCGAATATGACTTCCGTAATCATCGGCAGCATTTTTAACCACCCTCAAAATATGTGGCAGGGCCCCTGTAACGCGTGCTATCAGCGTCAAATTTAACGCAAACAGCGGCAAGCGTTCGAAATGGTGTAACGCACGCCGTCTAGTCATCACAATTTACAGGCGCGCAGCACTTCGGTTTGGCAGTATTGCGCATGTCCATAGTGATGACTGCACGGCGTGTGCTCTAACGTTGCTAATGCTTGCGGCCGCTTTTCGCGTTTCATTTGACGCCGGTAGTATACATAATTCTAAGCACGCAAGTGTCAACAACAAAATGGGACCATTGCCGTCGGAAAGCGAACGTGCGTCTTGATGCGTCACAAAGGAATGTTATCGACTTTGGCGACTATCAACGATGTGTTACATACGTAAGTTACACTATATACAATTGTGGAAGCACTGACCTCCTTGTAAATAGCGATCGTGCTGGAGACGGCCATAACCAGAGTCCCCGCGATGAGGCAAACCTGATGCAGGAGGGACTGGATGTCTGCGGGCATCCCGACTTGGTCTGGTAGGTAGTCCACAATCTGTTCTCCGAGTTCCAGGTTGGCCAAGGCCGGGTCTATCTCTTCCACTTCCAGGTCCTCCCAGTCCTCATCGTCGAGATCCACCTCAAGCAGTTCAGGGTCCACCGCAGCGAGCACTGGAGGCACATTCATCTTGTCTTCCTGTATATCCTATCTGCCTTTGTCAAGTCCTCGTTTGAATATCCCTGGAGGCTTGAGATGGTAGCGGCACTAACGTTCTTATTCACGATTCCGAGGCTTCTCCCCTCTACTCGGGTTTTGCCGAAACGCGTGCGTTAGAAGAAAAATATGTGGAGATGTGAAAGCATTCATCACGGTAAACACTGCGGAATAAAAAACATGTTCTTCTTCCATTGCGAGAACAAAATATCCGCCTTTTCTTCTGATCCCATAATTCTATTTAACAATGTAAGATTTATGAAACCAATATTGATAATAATTGTTGCGGTTTTACATGTCAAATTCACGATTTCATTATGAGAGACGCTGTAGTGGAGAGCTGCGGGAATTTCGATCCCCTGGGCTTCTTTAACATGCATCTGAATATAAGCGCACCGCCCTCTAGCGTTTTGCCTCCATCGCAATGCGGACGCCGCGCCCTCGGTTCAATCCTGCGACCTATCAGTCAGCAAGCAGACGAGCATCACAATCAATGACCACCGCGGCGGGTAAGCGTTTTTTAGCGGAGACGAACACGCACATAATGCATCCCGTGTGCGTGTATGCGTGTTTTGCAGGCTTGCCTTGAAGGCATAATGCCTGGTGCGGGTGCATGTGCTATTTCCGCGCTGTAAGCGTGTATTGTGTATCAATTTGAGTTTTTCTGTTAACGAATCTTTTTTTTTTACTGTAGCGTATAGTGAAAAGTCTCACAGAGCGTTACGGCATAACTTCACTTCTAAATAAAAGTAGTTGTTACCCGATTG
The DNA here is from genome assembly GCF_013339695.2 of Rhipicephalus sanguineus. Classification (NCBI taxonomy): domain Eukaryota; kingdom Metazoa; phylum Arthropoda; class Arachnida; order Ixodida; family Ixodidae; genus Rhipicephalus; species Rhipicephalus sanguineus. The sequence continues at coordinate 87,970,880 of NC_051182.1, read as the reverse complement.
ACGGGTGTTGTCCCAGTAATTGTCCTTGCGGTACTTTACTCGTATCGGTAGTGCTAACGCGTGTTCTTGTGGTGGTGGCACTGCTCCACTTAGTTGTATCTGTCTGGCGCGTAACTATGGGCTATGGTGTCTTAGCAATAGCAGGAAGCTGGTGTGAAGTGAGCGGTGACCTCAAAGGACCCTTGTCTCCCTGGGGGCGACGGCACCGGGTCACCGCAACAGGGACAGATACGATGCGGTATTTAACTACATAAAATAATAAAAAAGACTGCCATGCTGACATCTCAAAGGACATACTTAATTTATTTCTTCACCTATTTATTTTATTTATCTAATTATTCATTTAATTCTTTTAGTTAACTCTCTCTTTCTTCTCTTTTCAGCATTCAATACAATAAACGTAAACAACACTACTACTTCCGCTTGCCTACACATTACCTTTTTAGAATTATCTTTTTTTTATCACTAATCCTACTGCTGCACAATTCATGGCCTATCCCCCGTGGTGGGTTGAGCCGTTCCTCCAGGAACCAACCAACCAACCAACTTACATAAGTTGCGCGTTGTATGTGGAACATTTTAACGCGATAGAATTAAACGAGCTCTATATCTCAGAAATTCCAGTGTCGAGGTCGACGTCCTTGGTCGTGAACGACAAATCAGCGTTATCCGTGAGGGGAAATTCGCGATGGATGCAAATAATAAAACCAAGAGTCGAAGCCGGGATCGAACCCAGGCCTTCTACGTGACAAGCAGGTGTTTTATTGAACAGCCTTGGCACTGCTTGAAGCTGTTAAAAAAAACTGTATAGGCGGGGCCGGGTTGATTGGCGGATGATGGGAGAGACCTTTGCCTTGCATGACGATTACTTATTTCTTCTCCCTCTCTCCTCCACTTCCCCCCTTCTCTCCTGCTCCTTTCCTTCCTCCAACGTGTTGCTAGGCGACGCAGGTGACGTCATCGTTCGGCGAGGTTTTTCTGCGTACGTTCCACGGCCCAACGTTTATAGATACTTTTTCAGTTCCGTAACTCCTCCGCCGAAGGCGGCCGCCACTTTTACCCAGGCAGTGAGAGGGCGCCACAGTCGTGAATAGCGCTGTCGCGCGCGCGGGCACACGTGTTCTTTCCCGTGGTTGCTTCGCCGCGTGCGGGGCTGTCATGGAATGTTTTTCCTGGGTGTGTTGGCTGTGCATGCGCGAGGTTACTCTCGACGACTTCGGTGAATTCAGACAACCGAGCATTCCTTGCCACAGGAAGTCAAGCAGTTTTCAAGCTTTGCGATGCCAACTTGTTTCGTGCCCGGCTGTGCCAGCGGGTAGAAAAGCGGCACTTTTTTGCGCCGCCGCCCGATCCGCAGCATCTTGAAAGCTGGGTGCGAGCTATTTCTCACGCCGATAAACCGTGGAGAAAAATATACAAGACCATATACCATAGCGACCAAGTTTAGCCACTTGTACCTTGCTTAGTGCATTTGAAAGCATATGTGCAAAAAAAAAAAAGCGTTGTGAAATCCTCGTCCAGAAACATGCGATGAAAGAGAAAGTGTGCCAACAGCTTATGTCCATGCCATTCCGTGACCTCTTAGGTGCTTCTGACGACCGTGGGTACTGTGCACCATTACCAGAAGCAACGGCCTTTTGTTACTTGGCAGGCTACGTGGCTTTCAAATTGAAGAAAACAACGCGTTGCGAGGTCTGCAAATACGATGCCCTTGGTAGGCGGGAGTCCCTGCCGCTTGAGTCCATGCTGGTCACTGTGCGCGAATGTGTCAGTGGTAGCCTTTCAGAGAAACTGCTTGCACGTAAGCACGTACGGTAGAGCGTGCTATCAAGCATGCTAGCAAGGACACATTTTTTGGTGACCTGTTTTGGTGTGTGCTGAATGCTCTTAAACGAGAGGCACAAACACCGTTGGCTTCACTTTTATTTACTGCTTGGAAAACAGCAGCACCATTAGGGCATAGAGAGAGCGCAAGAAAGCAAGCTTTAACAATTAACTGGCAGCAAACCTGCCAACACAAGCGTACCCAGGAAGGGGGTGGGGTCAAACTTCCTCGTCCGATATTTTTCGATTTTGCATGTGTATATATCCACGCACTCATACAAGCACACGCACGAACACACAAAAAATGTGATTGACCCCCCCCCCCCCGCCCCCAGGTCCGTAGCCTGGAATTTTTTTTTTTTCGGGGGTGGGGGGCACTTGCTGAAAACATTGACTATTTGAGAACAACACCTATTTTCATTATTTTTGGTAAAAACACATACTTCAAAATATTTGAGGCGGGGGGGGGGCCCTAGCCCCCCCCCCCCTGGCTACGGGCCTGCCCCCCCCCCCTCCCCGAATATAATGCCTGGTTATGCTACTGCCTGCCAACAACGCTGTGCAGTATCTACGCTTGTCAAAAGTTTCCACGTTCATTTTGCATACCAAGGATCTCGGTTTGCTTTCACAATGTAATATTTTTTGCGATGCCACCATGTTCGAATTAATTGACCAAAATGCATGTTGCTTGTCGTTTCGAAACAATACAAATGCGCATAATCATTTCGTACAATGCAAGGCTTTCGAAAACGTCACATAACGCGAAGTTGCAAAATTATTACGCACAGAACATGGTGTGCTCTTGGCTAGACCACATTTTTTCGTGTTAATGAACGCACTAGAATTACTGAAATGATGTGTGTCCGTCAATTCTCACGAAATCCGGGACACGCTTGCCAACCGCGAAAAATTTTCGGCGAATAATTCGAGTATGTTGATAGAGCAATGTTTGATTCGTACTACAAAATGTTGTAAATTTCCCCGTGTTTGAGAGATGTTATGTAACCCTTAGTTTTCTACGTTTGAAATTCGTATTTTTGGATCATGCTCAATAGCCAAACTAGTGCAGCCTTAACGAAACGGACATGGAAAAGCGCAGAGCGAAGCGAGCACGCTGTCATTGCCCAAAACTGACGCCTGCGAGGCGTGTCTGTACAGGTCTTTTTCAAGTTTGTGAGCAATATAACGCGCACAAATTGAAGTAAATGTCCAATTAATGTTAAGTAAGAAGAGTAAAGACCAAGTACAGTGTTCGCGCAATTCTCATTCGGCCGTGTGCAATAGCTCATGCGAAGAAGCCCTTCGTGCTAGCAGACGACCCTCGTTCTCCTAGCGCAAAGCGCGACTGCAGCGCTGTGGTGGCGGGTGCGGCGACAGGCCGCCTCCTTCCTACGCGCGCCGCGAGGAGATACGGAACTGAAAAAGTATCTATAAACGTTGCCACGGCCCACGTCCGCTTTAAACAGCTTCCCTGTTCATTATTTGAAGCAGCTTCACTGAGTTAACGTTGCCAAGGCTGAAAAACTGCGGAGCTAGAGGCATCACATTGATAGGCACGGTCTGCATCAGTACTAACGCACATTAATGCGCTTCCCGAAGACTAATTCTGTGGCAAGCGGCGTGAGCGAAAGCTTCGAGGCCACATAACACAACCGCTTTATTAAAAAAAAATACTAAATCAAGATCCAAACATATCTTTAGCAACTCGCCCAGTCGTCCGTTCTCTTCTCCCGATCTTAAGAAAATTCGGCTCTAGGAAGACCTAAGACGGCGCGGAATTTTATATTTTTGAACGTGGGTGGGATGCTTTGTCATTATCACTGCCCTTTCTGGAGGTTTTAAAATCTTTGTATCAAGCCAACTACCCAAAGCTTTTTTCCTTGTCATCCTCCTAGGACCGAAACTTCTATGAGATCGGAAACGGGGATCAAGCTGCCATGACACGAATAAAAGATCAGTACGTCACACAATTATCCCGTATTACAAAGTCACCTTTTCTGTGACACTGCAAATGAGTGAATAGCAAATGCGGTGAAGCGCTGGAAATTTTAGCATGTCTGTGAGATTGCAATGAGCCATTTGCATGATTCTTTCCCTTGTTCGAACTTAGTGTCCTGCGACATTGGCTCCTCGACGCAGAAAAGGCTTCCTTCAGTTGTCATGGAAGTTCGAGGTCTTTGTAATCGGAAAAGTTAGGTCCTTTCAATGACTCAAAATGCGTAACGTTTCACTTCACGAGAACGAGGCAAGCGACAATGAAAATCTCGCCTTCATTGTCTCGTAGCACAATGGCTTGCCACTCGCCTTAAGTTCGTCCACTTTGCATGGTAAATAGGACGCTTTGGGTTGTATGCAATTTTGTAAGCGATGTCACCTTCTCTCCGCATCACTTCGTCATGCAAAGTAGGCTCGTCAGCTGAAATCTCCCTTCTTTGTTTTAACGCGATAGCGTTAGAGCGCTCGTGTCGCAGAAATTCCGGTGTCGTTGTCGTCACTGTTGGTTGTGAGCGAAAAATCGTCCGTGAGCGATAAATCGAGAAAGAAGCAAATAAGATAAAGAATAAAATCTTCGGTCCCCTTGAGGATCGAACCCGGGCCATTCGTGTGGCAAGCAGGTGTCCTACCCCTAAGCTACGATGTTACTTGCAGCTGCTTCGGAAATGGATGGATGGATGGATGCTATGAGCGTCCCCTTTACAACGGGGCGGTGACATGTCTGCCACCATGTTCGAAGAAAAAAGAAAAAAAAAACTTCCTTGTTTCATGCTGGCCTAATACCTTGTCTACACTGATCAAATCCACCTTATTATACCAAAAAAATTTATAAATTCACGTACGGTCCATCTCTCTGCCTCCTAAGGCAGAATGACCTTATCCCCCCCCCCCCCCATTATTTATTTTTGTACTTTATCTCTACTCTTCTGCCACCAATACTCTAACCGTCTCTTACTTATTTCTATCGCGGACGTGTTCAGCTTTCCATTGTTGTCCCTAAAACCCAAGGCTTCCTGTAGACTCGTGCCCACAAGTATACCTGGGTGAATATCGCCACATTCAATCAGTACATGTTCCATCGTTTCCTTAGTTCCCCCGCAGCATGTACAGTGTTCGTCTTCGTTACTGAATCTCGCTTTATAACTTCGCGTTCTAAGGCAGCCCGACCTTGCTTCAAACAGTAAAGCGCTTCCCCTTGAATTATCATAAAACCTTTCCCTCCTTATTTCGTTTTTTCCCTTTCGGTAGTTACTCAGAGCCGGCTTCTTTTCCATCGCTGTCATCCAATAAGTCCTCTCCGCCTCCCTGACCTTCCGCTTAATGCTCCCTGTTGCCATATCGCCCGCACTGCTAGCCGTATATTTACTGGTGAGCCTCCTAGTTCTCTTTCTCCACTGCGTGTCAACGCTTTTTCTATACAAATACCTGCATAAAAAAATACATACAAATGCATACTAATACCTGCATAAAAAAACACTGCATAAATGCCATCTAGTGGAAGGAGTCTCCTTAACGCATTTTGTTCGGCAGGTGTCACGACGAAAACGAGCCCATTCGGCGATTTGTAGGCGCATTTGGGAGGCCATCAAACTACGTCGAAAAAAGGCCGGGATAGTGCAGCCATCGCCGTTAAAACACACATTAACTTTCAAACAAAAATGGACAATTATGTTCATCTAGCGGAAAACATATCAAGCCAACGCCGGCTTGCGGAGGCGTTGATCAAGCAAACAGCAAACTCTAGATAATGTGCTGCCATCTGTGGGGCATTGTGAGACTCTTCATGGCCTCCGAGATGGCGAGCGCGCGTAGTGTACCTGGAGGCCATGCGTCTCTTGCTTTAGATCAAAAACCTGTACCACTCGCGCGCGCGCGCCCGTGTGTGTCTGTCTGCGTGCGTGTGTAACAGTATACATTATTAAGTATGCACTTAGTGGTTGAAGTGAGCACTAGGGGCCGGATTTCGCTATCGCGTTCAACTCTCAAAGGCGAAGCTTAAGTTCCCCCACTTTTCTGCAATCTTCCACGAATTTGGACGCGTTCTTCGGTCCATTTAGATTGATCGCAAATGATGAACTAATTATTGGGAGGGCGAAGGAAAGACGGATGCTTTTGAAATTAAAGCGGCAGTTTCATCTTTACATTTTTAAGAACATCTCTTACTAACTTAGCCCTTTCAGACACCACCTATGAGCTGTTTGCAATTGCGTCAAATCGACACAACATTATTTCAAGACACTCCATATTATATTGCAACAAAAATAATGTCATAATGCGCTACTTCCTGTGTCTCATAGTAATCATTCACAATTAAATTGTACTTAAATATTTATTTACTCAGAAGTCATTCATGCCTTGTTTTTCATAGGCACAATCAAATCTCAGGCAAGTATAGCACGAATTCATTTTCGGTTATGTCAATTTTGAGCAAAGAAAAATTATACTTTAGGCATTATTCGAGGGAAGCGGCACGTCGAACGACTCATTGAACGTGGTAGCGCCTTCAGCAAAGTAATCATATGCAACAGTACACTGCAAGATGAAGTTAAATGAAGACAAATTTATTATGCAGGAGGTTCAATGCATCCAGAGCTCAATGTATCTGGCTCTTTCTTAGCCACTAGTGGATACTACTAACAAAAACAAGCGGTGTGCACTTTTGTGCACATAGCGTCTCAAAGGGTTAAGTCTCTTTTTTTAGAAAGGAGACAGGTTATACCATTTCACCCTGATAACATTACCCTAGCCAGCTAAGAAACGGGAGTTATGTGTTATGTGTCATGCATTCGCCTAAGACGACTGAAGGGTGAAAGACATTTCCTTTTCTGATTCTTTTCCTTCTCAGTCAGTAATATTGATACTTCGCCCTTCGCCCCTCTCCGCCCTCTTGAAAGCGTTCTGCACCTAACGTCTCTTTGCCGTGCTTCCGCAATGGGAGGAATCCGCCTTTTTCCCGATGCCCCTGCGCATGCTCCCTTCTGTTGTGTCGTCTGGCTTCACCCGTCTGGCTTCGACAGTACTATCCTTCGAAGCTGCGCCGACTAGCCCAAGGGACTTGCGCATCCCTGTCGTCGTCGGAGGACATAGCCACATGTCATTGTTGGTAGACATCGGAGCCACTGCATCGTTAATGACCAAGAAGGACTTCGACATGCTTTTCGCTTCGAAGCACCGACAGCTGCAAACGTCCATCCAACTGCAGAATTTTTCGAAGCACTGCATACCACTCCTAGGCTATTTCCGCACAGACTTGCAGCACCGTGACAAGCTGGCCTTTGTCACATTGTACGTGACAGCGCACGGCACTTCACTGCTGCGGCTCACCGCTATCCAGCAGTTGGGACTCCTGATCGGCGGCGCAACACTAACGTGTCGTCTGGCTTCACCCGTTTCCTCGCAGCTTCCTGCAGGTGTGCCTCCGGGGCTCGAGCACCTTTTCGACGGGGAGCTGGGACTTGTCAGGGACTACGGCCACCGGGTCAAGAGGCGGCCGGACATCATACCAGTGTCCACCAAGCTGCGTCGCCTGCCTCTGGCGCTCCGGCAGCAAGTCGCAAGCGAGCTGCGTCGACTCGAGGACAACGACGTCATCGAGCGGGTGTCGGCATCCGAATGGGTGTCGCCACTCATGGTCGTCCGAAAGAAAAACGCGGACATCCGCCTCTGCGTCGATCTGAGAGAACCGAACAAGGCCATCCACGGGTTCCCACTGCTCCATGTGGATGAACTGCTTCAAATGAGCTGCTGCCTCGGCAATCCGTTCCTAGTGCCCCCGCTGTCCAGTGCGACGGCGCACCAGCTGAAGTGCACCCTCCGATGCCTGCGACCCAGGATCAACCATCGGGACTTCCGGAGGAAAGTCCTGGGTGTTCCTCCTCACCTACAGTAAATGCACGAAATTCGAACACGGGGGAGGGAAGAGATGGGAATGGGTCTTCAAAGTCTGCTCAAGACAGCAGCAACCCACAAAGTTTTTTGCCTGGGAGTGGTGGGAACGAGTCTTCAGAGTCAGCTCATGACAGCCGCAATCCGCCAAATTCTTCTGGGAGAGATGGGGATGGGTCTTCGAAGTCGGCTCCCGACAGCCGGCTTCGAAGACCCGTCCCGTTTCCGACTGCGCAAGCGGGGACAACATGGTGTAGCCAACAAGCACGAAATCCTGATAGGCTCAAGGCTTAGTGTTGACATTGTACGCGCGCTTTATGAAGAGATATCTGAAAATATCGCCTGCAAGAAGGGTAGTGAAGGCGAGAAAGAAACCAATGGGAAAGGCATCGGATTATTTGATTCTTCCAACGGACGAACTCTTTATAGTAGAGACGATGCAGCTCCCCAGAAAAAGGCGAGCCCACATCCACACTTTTTGTATATTTTTTATTGCGATAACAATTATATTGGCCCTGGACAGGTCTTCGCCATCGCCGTCATGTTCCGTATAAAGTCCGAATCGTTAACATCGCTACGCGTATCGCATGCTGATGGCATGCATCGCAAGCTCGCAAGCGCTGGCGAGGCGACAGCTGAAGCAGAGATGAAACAAGCTAGCCATCTCCATCGCACGGAGGGTGCATTCGGTAACATCACCTCGTGTGTGAGTCCTGCCTTCGATTGCTCCTCAACCATAAAGTAAACGCCCCGGCCGTCTTTCTTTGGGTGAAGGAGCATGAAGGAACTCCGGGGAAGGGGGGGGCAGCACGGCTCGAATAGCAAGAATGAATATTCACCATAAGGGTGCGGTCGCGAGCGCTGGCACGCGCTATCTCGGCAGACATCGGCAGACGGCTCATTATACCCTTCTAGACGCTGTGATTTCACCGTTTCAAGCTGTGACCGCTGATACGGCAAACTGCACGAAAACCGTTTCTCTCCCGGGAGTGACCGTATTCCCATACACCAGCGTTTTGTAGTGTTCGCGAGATCGGACCAAAAGGATTTAGCTGCTAGCCTTAATTCGTATGGCATTACGACATGTTTCTATCGCTCACTACTTCGGCTTTTCGGTGAAACAGATATGTTCCAATGGACAAATTTCTCTCCCCACCATCTCTTGAGTACAGCCCCCTTCCCGCGTCGTTCGCGCGCCGCCGCCGAAGGTGAAAACACCGGCGTGCCGCCGCCGGCGATTTCAGGAGCGGTGCACAGGCCTACCGTTAACTGCTCGCACGTTAATCACCAAGATTAACATCATTGCCGATGTAGGCCATAGTATTGCATTTGTGATGTGGTTTATTGGTGTAATGAAGTCGCATCCCCACCGCATCTAAGCTCCTTATCGGCACCACCCCATCGCGCCTCGCCTCCAGTTTACAGGCCCCCACCACACTTCTTCCGTCAATCAGACGCGTGGCGCACTCATGACAACCGCCCCATCTGCTTCGCGTGTGGCGTCGCTGGCCATATTGCGCGCGTCTGCCGCCGCCGTCCCACACCTGCGTACGCATCCTTCGGAAATCTTACCTACGCGCCGCCACATGCCACCACATCAGCGTCTGAACAGAGGCACTCCAACTCGGATCGCCGCTCAGAAAGTGCTCGTTTCCCTTCTCCTCGTCGCCGGTCGCCATCGCCTATGCGTCGTCGACCACCTTCTGGTGAGGGAAACTAATCAGTGAAGTTCCGGAGGCAAGAACTGCAACTTGTGCGCAATTCTCAAGTCCTCCATTTTCGCCGCACAACGTTATTGATGTCTTTGTTGAGGGAGTCGCCGCACTAGCGCTTGTAGATACCGGGGCCGCCGTTTCTGTGATGAACGCGAACTTTTGTAGGAGACTCAAGAAAGTGACAACGTCTCTCTCTGGCATGGTGCTGTCCACAGCTAGCGCGCAACGCATTCATCCCTCAGCTGTGTGTACGGCGCGCGTCGTCATCCGAGACATTATGTACATCGTTGAATTTTTTGTTCTGCCATCTTGCTCTCATGACCTCATCCTGGGTTGGGATTTCCTTTCACGTCATGAAGCTATCATCGATTGTTCCCGTGCGGAAGTGTCCCTTGTGCCAACATGTGATTTGTCATCGCCCGACCATCCTCTTCCCTGCAAACTCATCGTTGATACCGACACCACCTTGCCTCCGGAAGCTTCAGTCCCTATTACCCTTTCGTGTACTTCTGAACCTGACGCCACGGTAGTGTTTACGCCATCTCCAGTGTTTACTGAACGCAAGGGCATCGTTCTCCCATTTGCCGTACTCACAATTGCCTCTGGGTCAACCATAATGCTGGTTACAAACCCCTGCACCTACCCCATTGCCTTACTCCGTGGTGAAACTTTAGGATCTGTACAACCTGTCGACCACATCGATGATCTTGATCTTCCCGATGACACCACATGTTGTCACACTGCCTCAATCACTCCTGTATCTCAGCCATCAAGTTCGTCAGCGTTCGACAACGCCATTGACGACAACCTCTCCCCCTCTCATCGCCGCCAACTTGTTGCTCTCCTTGACAAGTTTATCTCTACTTTCGACTTTCAACAACCTTTGTTAGGCCGCACCACGACTATCAGTCATACTATCGACACCGGCTCCCACTCGCCCTTGCGACAGCGGCCTTACCGCGTTTCCGCCGAAGAGCGCCGCGTCATTACGGAGCAAGTGGATGACATGCTTCAACGTGGAGTCATACAGCCTTCTCAAAGTCCTTGGTCATCACCTGTGGTATTGGTCAAGAAAAAAGATGGCACCATTCGATTTTGCGTCGACTATCGCCGCTTGAACAAGATTACAAAAAAGGACGTCTACCCGCTACCGCGAATAGACGATGCTCTTGACTGTTTGCAAGGCGCCGAGTACTTTACATCCTTGGATCTGCGTTCCGGGTATTGGCAGGTGCCAATGGCTGAGTGTGATCGCCCTAAAACAGCCTTTGTAACGCCCGATGGCCTATATGAGTTCAACGTCATGCCATTTGGGCTCTGCAACGCGCCTGCAACATTTGAGCGCATGATCGATACCATCCTTCGCGGCCACAAGTGGAAGACTTGCTTGTGTTACCTGGACGACATAGTAGTCTTCTCCGCAGATTTCCCGACACACCTTGCTCGTCTGCACGAAATTCTCACGTGCCTAACTTCTGCGGGCCTACAACTTAACACCAAGAAGTGCCACTTCGCAGCACGGAAGCTAACCATCTTAGGACATGTCATCTCCAAAGACGGCGTTCTTCCGGATCCCGATAAGCTTCGAGCTGTCGCCGAATTCCCAAAGCCCACCACGATGAAAGCCCTCAGAAGTATTGTCGGCCTCTGCTCCTATTTCCGCCGCTTCGTGCGTAACTTCGCGTCCATCATCGCACCTTTGACGCGTCTGCTTGCCACCACCAAAGGTATATCTGCATGGTCACCTGCATGTGATGACGCATTTCGCCAGTTGCGCCGCCTGTTGACCTCACCACCTATCCTTCGTCACTACGACCCCACCGCTCCCACAGAAATTCACACCGATGCAAGTGGCGTCGGTCTTGGCGCTGTTTTGGCACAACGCAAAGGCACCCAAGGTGAATACGTTGTCGCTTATGCAAGTCGCGCTCTAAAGAAGGCTGAATTAATCTATTCCGTGACAGAGAAGGAGTGCTTGGCGATCATCTGGGCATTGACGAAGTTTCGCCCGTATCTTTACGGCCGTCCTTTCGACGTGGTTACAGACCACCACGCCCTATGTTGGCTTTCCACCTTGAAAGACCCGTCGGGACGCCTGGGCCGTTGGGCACTTCGTTTGCAGGAATACGATATTCGTGTCGTCTGTCGTTCCGGCCGCAAGCATGCGGATGCTGATGCACTCTCCCGCTCGCCAATAACACCAGATGTGGCTTCTCTGTCGTCCCACGTTACCACCTTGTCATCACCCAGCCCCTACGTTTTCTCCTGGCTCCCTTGTTTGGCTTTGGGTACCCCCCCACGTCCCTGGCCTTTCCTCTAAACTTCTGGCGCGGTACCATGGTCCCTACCGTATCATTCGTGCCACCTCGCCGGTGAACTACCTCGTCGAGCCCCTCACACAATCGCCAGATTTGCGCTGTCGAGGACGCGAGACCGTACACGTCGACCGTCTCAAGCCCTACTACGACCCCCTCATGCTACGTACTCCCTGAGTCGCCAGGATGGCTACGCTTCACCCCGGGGGTATTGTAGTGGAGCAGATGCACCACCGAGTATGCGCCTGTGAAGGAGGACGAGAAACGGACCCGCGTTCTGATTGCGCGAGAGCCTGTGCCGCCTTTTGCCAGCCTTGCACTGTGTCAGCGTACGGTCCCTTTTCGTCGCGACTTCATTACACCAATAAACCACATCACACATTTACTAAATAAATTTACATTCTCGGCTTCTTTACAGCGCACCAACACATAAGTACAGAAATGTTGTTCCGTTTTCTCTGCACCACAACACAAGAAAGTCACAGTTTCGTCTAAAGGGCGAAGTAATGAATGCGATAGGAAGAAATCGGAATGTCACAGGAAGGACAGTAAGCAGCTAGAATCTTGCTATGCGCTGCTAAAGCACAAATGACGCAGGAAAAAAAAAACACACATAAGGCCAGTGCGAACTAACAACTGTCACAGCTCGACACTTGCAGCGCGCTGCTCGAACACAAAGAAGGACGCACGAAAACAATGCAGAAGTATACACAGAACGAGCGCGAACTGTCATAGTTGTTACTTCAACTAGCCCCTACTTTGGCTCTTCTAGCTAGGAGCTCACTGCTTTCGCAAATGCGGCGGCTGCAGCGTGCAAAGTGACTTTCGTGCGGTCTATAGCTTCAACGCCAACTTTGCGGTGAAAGCACAAGACGTACATAACTACCATCAAGAGATAAGCGCGCAAGCACGGTCGACCACGTCCTGCATGTCAAAGTACATGTCGGAGGCTCACATCCCAACTTCGGCGAAACACTAGAGAGTTTTTAAATTGGGGCCCACAAAATCTGCGAGCCGCCAGGACGCATTCTACGCTCAGACTCTTGCGCTCAAGTTGTCCCAAAACACTGTAGCGCCCTCCTCATGCAAAACCGCCGAGCGCGTGACCTCACGAGAAGAAAATAAAGACGGCGATTGGCAGTGGCGCATGAATCCACGGCTCGCGTTCCCTGCTGGCTTCGCTTCTGGCCACTAAAATAATAGCTCATTTAGGTCTAGTTGTTTGTTTTGTTTTGTTTTTTTTGTCACCGAAAGGAGAATGGTTCATACCAATGAGGGGGATCGGCCACACTGACCATTATAAAGGGAAATGTAAACTCTATGAAACATCAAAAACTAAGAAGAACGAAACGCGACGTAAATATTCCTGAGGCTGAAATTACAGCGCAAACGCACTTCTTTTTCCTTCTTACTTCTTATTTACTGATTTGTCCCTGCATTCAACCTGAATGCGTTTTCATGTCTTCGCGTATCTAATACACCATCATCCTTGTTACACGTTTAGTTTCGAGCGATTGTTGTGTGAGCATGTGCGGTAAGGTTGCTTTGGGCGTATACGGCGTATGAAAGAATCAAGCAGTTCTTAGTCAGCGCTTATGCCATACATTTCTTGTCTTTGTGCGTGTGTTGTGCGTTTGCGCTGTAATTTTATGTTCAGGATTCTGCTCACGGTGTGACATATAAACTGTGATTCTGGTTCAGCCGTTTCGTTTCTTCCCTGCTGTGGCATAAGCCCAGAAGAGCCAAAGCACTTGCTCGCGCCAGCACGAGCCACGGGACACTCTTCTTTTTGCATGGCCGACTGGCCCCGAGTGGCGCGGCGCTACAACCCCACAATGAAAAAGTAGCGTGCGTCGCCAGCGATAAGGCGCAAGCGCAGCGCGGGCAGCGATACAGCCTGACGCGCGTCTCACATAATTTTAATTTCTACGCGTGTGCCGTTCCGTGCGTTTCACCCAACGCCGCGTGCGCTTGTATTGTGCAATTAGTGTCGCGGACAACGACTGACGCATGGCATAACTGTCTAAGGCAGCGCGCTGCGGAGCGAATGGTCGCAGTTTCGAATCCCCGGTCGTGTTCGGAATTTTTTCGTCTGAAATATTTTTGTAATTTAGGATTTTATTATATATATATATATATATATATATATATATATATATATATATATATATATATATATATGCGGGACATGGCGGCGACGGCAAAAATCACAGTTTCGCCGCTAGGGCGAAGCAACAAATGCGACAGCCAGAAATCGGAATGCCACACGGAGAACGACAAGCAGGTCGATACGTGCAGCGCGCCGCTGAACCACAAAGAAGGACGCCTGAAAAAAAACGCACATTTGTTACGTCTTTGTGCTTGAGCAACGCGCTGCAAGTGTCGACAAAGGAGATTCAGACGCTCTTGGATTTTGGTTTTTGTTGTAAATTGCGGCGCGTGGAGTGGCTCCTCGGCGTCTCTTGCCACACAGGGGCGTCTGGCGCAAGGTGTGCCCGGTGCTCTTTTTTTTAGGGGCGAAGCTCCTTAGGGTGTGGATCGTTCCCTCCTCTGCAGTAGTAGTAGTATGTTTGTAGCCAGCTCTAGTTTAATGAATTGCTCACTAGATGAGCAATTCAGTAGATATCATAATATACAAGACATCGTAGTGTTCTTTGATTTAATCACACTAAAAGACATACTTCGCGGGCGATATACTCTAGTGAGCTTTCAACTTTTCGTCTTAATGTACATGTTAAAGAAATTATTTCTACGAAAACCGCAAAGCACACCTAATGTTTGGTTTTGGGACGCTTTATGTGCAGTAAACGCCATGCATTGTTCGCGAAGCCGGAGCACTTTCACGATCGCGTTCCGTTGGATTTCGTTGGGCATGCTACCGACCTCGCGTCGTGGAACGCGAAGAGGAACGCTGCGCGCGTCATGTCTTCCCTCTAGCCTTGCCGTTAATTCTCACATGGCGAGCGGGGAACGCGGTCGCTCTTGGCGCGCTTTCTCTTTCGCTCGGAGTCACGCTCGCTCTTGGCGCGCTTTCTCTTTCGCTCGGGAGCGGACACTTTCCCTGCACTTCACCGATCACAAAGCTGTGATAATGAAGGGACCACGTAAACCAACATTACAATAAAAGTTTGATGTTTAATATATATATACGGTGTTTCACACTCTTTATATGATGCAATGGGCGAATTTCAAGGAAGAGTTTCACAGTTTACCGATGAAATCCCTCCGGAGCTTCGCCCCGCTCATCTTCATTCACCCCGTGGATATGCTGTGATTTTTTTTTTCGTTCCACATCAGGAGTGGGTACAGAAAGTAGCCACTTTTTCGAGCGCGTCTCAGAGCAGTCTTCAAATTGAAAGAAATTGCAGAAGCGTTCCTTAGTAGAAAACACGCTCAAGCTGTTCCGAGATCTGCGTAGCACCAGCGGTAAATGCTGCGTATAAATAGCTCGCCGTTATTACGGCGGCGCATGCGTGGCGCGTGGTTGAGTTTAACGCAGCGCGCTGGGGACCGAGGGGTCGCTGGTTCGAATCCGCGGTCAGGTGCTTGGGAATTTTTTTCGGCTTTATTTTACTTTGCGCCCTTCTTTATATATATACATACATATGCATATCAGGGACATGACGGGGATGGTGACTGCAAAGCTCCGCCGAGAGTGTCTGTAGAATTCCTATCACAATAAAATCCGCCGAGAGTGTCTATATAATTTCTAGCTGAATAATAGAATCGTACGTAATCGATCAAGGTATCTCGAGCTCGGCAGTGCGGCGACCACAATGAGTCCAAACGAAAACTTACATCACGACATGACTTCCAATACCACTCACGGCGCACGCCTTTATTAAAAGCTTTCGCGTCACCTCGTTAAAAATTTCCAATCTTCTTTGAAGTCTATCCTAGCCTTCATCTTTCTGCGGCAATTCTTTAGAGCAAAGTGCTTATACTGACCGAATACCGTATTGAGAGCTATTTTGTCTCAAGTTAGGCGAATCATATAGTTCAGGAGAGTCGTTTTAACATTGCTCACCTTTATGGCACTCTTTCTCGGCCTTTGCTGAGCGATCTACAAGGTTCATTGAAGCGATAACTGCGAGGTCCGCCCATTTCATTAGGGTATGGCCTCTGATATTTCTTTTTCCGGGAAAACGCCGCGCAAATTCCTTTGCGCCTGACGATATGTTCGGCTCCCAAAACTTCATAATGGAACTCAACAGCACATGCGCTGCAGACGCTTAGCTACCGAACAAGTGGCACAATTCAAAGTGAATTAGAGCGTCTGAGATCAAAGCGACCAATAAAAACAGGAAATCTGTCGGCGCGGGAACTTCTATGACACTACGTTTGATGGTTCAACGTGCGTTTGTACGAAAGAGCCGCTTCTCTTCTTATTAGAAGTTCGTAGGCTCAAGCAATGGCGTCATACTATGTAATAATGCTTTGATTTGTTCTGGGCCTTCTATGGGAGGTGTTGTTATCGCCGTTGATTTTGTTATTCATGTGAAGATGCACAAAAATGGAGAGTCCTTCCGCTACTGTCGAGATGAAAAGCCCGCGAAGCTTTTACTGTGGTCGGTCTGGTATAGTTACTGTTCCTATTGTGAATTTATATATTACCATTATTGGCTACGTTAAACGAAGATAGAAATATACACTCAAAATTACTGGTATTTTTCTTGCACATGACGCTATTACCTCATCAACGGCGGCTAAGGGCGGTCTCAGAGTATTACACTGTAGTACAAAAGAAACACGGTTGTTTCGAAACTACAAAAATGACATATTTTATAAGGGTTCTTGTCTTTGAAGCTAAATTGTTCACGGCGTCCTACCATGTCGGAGAAATCATACATCTTTATGTTTAATTTTACGACACGTCTATTTTTTCGACGCAAAAACGCTCAAGTAGTCCAGTTAATCGGTTGTTATTCTACGCTTCTTTTATCCGCGGGAGCGATCCGGCAGAGCCAAGCGATATGAAGCTTCGTTCTGAAAACACGCATGTAGAAAAAGACGCGGATCAACCATTGTCTCATTCAGTAGTCACCATTGCAGCCGCTTAGGGAGACGAGGAAAAAAAAAATAGGACGATAAGAGAAGATATTCCATAGGAATGTGGAAATACCGGAAAGCAAATCGGAGCAAAGATGAACGTTACACGTCACATGACACACGGAGTACGAGCATTTGAGGCGAGAGCACAGCGGTGAAATCTAATCGAGTAAGAGCCACTAATCAATTATGGATGTGCACTGCAACACTCATGGATCACCCGACGAAACACGTAACGTGATTTTTACATGGATCAGGACCGCCTCTCAATACACGCGTAAAGGTAAGCGATAATTTGCACGGGATCTGAGTCGAGCACCGGCACCTCCAATCTAGAAGCTACATTCCTAAGGTTATGTGTCAGTTTATGAGATATTTTTTCCCACATGCTCCATAGTTGAAATCGGAGGCTTGCCTCTTTTTAACAAAGCTTCAGTGGCATAAACATCTACCGCATGGGAAATACAGCTGAAATGAGGATCAAAATTTCCGAATAAACGCTGATTTTGATAGCGTGGAAAGAAGACTTCCTTTCAGTCAATGTCATGCACGCAAGCGCAGTCCTTCTTTTAACTGTCCTGAAACCGGCACGTTCAAATGGAACAAATTCTTATCGTGGGGGTGGGCGTTCAGCACACGTAGTTGTCAAAAACATTAGAACCCTTAGATGACCCCCACAATTGTGACGCGCATCGCGAACGCGACTGTTCACGCTGGGTATAAAAAAAAACTCGGAAAGAGCGTCACGTGACTATCCTAAAGCCCAGCCAAAAAATATCCAAGAGGAGTATGCTGGGAATTCTACCACGACATTCGAGCCCGACGAGGTAGCGGCTTCGGTGGAGGTTGGCCTGTGGATGCTAGGCGCTCTCTCTCCAAAGCTTTCTTTTAGGGGTGAACTACCTTAGGGTCTCGGCGTATTGGCGTGCATCGGCATCGTTGTCTGCTGTCGCGGCGTGAATCGTCGCCTGCTCTCGTTAAGGTCTATTTGCTTGAGAGCAAGAGAGGGCGCCACCGCCTCAGCGCTAGCCGTTTGGCGAGAGAGAGCGAACAGCGTGCGTTGACTATGGAAACGCTCTTTCCGCTGCGATGAACGCTGAAATAACAGCTTGCAAGGAACGAGAACGCGCCCTCGCCCGCGAGAGACAACGCCCACGCAGGCAGCGTCTGCTAGCGACTTTCTTGATTGAAAAGACCGACTGCTCGCTCTGCACAACCATTAACCGGCCACCCCGTATATATACATATATGTAGGTACTGGATCTTGACCTGCAATGTAGTGCCTGCGGGAGGTTTCTCTTGTCCGTAGTTCAACAATAAAGACTCGCAGCGTGCGCGTTAACTGAACGTGGGCTGCGGGTCTCTATGTCTAATCTTTCTTCTCTCTGTCATTGTCCATTAGCAGCGATTTTGCTGTGGAAAACGCCGGCGCACACTGCATGCCACGCCCGTCCACAGGTTTCCCGTTAGTGGAGCTGAAACAACCTTCCCTATATGCTTGGCCTCTCCCCAATTTTTTTTCCACCATGGTGCACGTTTAGTGGTTAGCTAGTGCGCAAATGTCTATTGTGACAGTCAACGGTCGTATTCGCAAGCGTCCTCATTTACCAGCGTGTGGCCTCACATTTCTCCTTTAATGATCGAGTACCATGTTTCATTGGCAACTGCAGGAAGAATGTGGCTTGCTTCTCGTACTTCTTCAGGTTACTGGAAGCGCGGGAACACAAAACAGACGAAGGAAGAACCACAGAACACGAGCGTTCATTATCAACTCGTTTATTCGCACATTAGAAGGACACATTTGTACACAAAGGTGCGCATGTCGAAAAAAGAAAAAGAGTACAGTACGGGCAGCGCGCGAAGCACTTTATCAAGGCCGTGCTGTACTCTTTTTATTTTGACATGCGCGCCGTCGTGTATAAATGTGCCCTTCTACTGTGTGAATAAACCAGTTGTTAGTGAACGCTCGTGTTCTGTGGTTCTTCCTTCGTCTGTTGTGTGTTCCCGCGCTCCCAGTAAGCTAAAGAAGTATGAATTACCAACTTGCCCACCTTTCGATACTTTTGCTGCTTCTTGTCTCTCACAAGTCTGCGTTAGAAGCAGCCGCAAGCCTTCGTTACTGCTTTCGACAAATTGTGACACATTGAAGTAAGGTAGAGCAGTGGGCGAGTTGCAATTGATGCATATTGTAAAAATCACAGCATATCCACGGAGTGAATGATGATGAGTGGGAGAAGCTGCGGAGGTTCATCGGTAAACCGTGAATCTTCCGTGAATTCTGCCCAGTACATCATCACCGACGTCAGATCGGGCGCGTTTATACTAAAGGTTCGATGAGTTATGACGACTTGCAGCGCACTTTAATTTTACATGTACGCTGTGAATTTTCATTGTTTAGAAAACCATTGCTTAGAAAACATCTGGCGTCTTTCGTTAAGCAGCTGGCATCTTTTCGTTTTGCTTTAGAAACATCTGGCGTTCTTTCGTTTTGCTTTTACAAAACATCTGGCGTCTTTTGTTGGTTTATTTCATCAATCAACGGCGTTTTGAACAAAATTTTTATTGTTTAATCACGCACAGGAGAAATCTCACCAGGCACTACCTTGGAGGTAAAGAATGGCTGCTAATGGGAATGAGAGTCAGAAGAAGTCGGCTTTTAGCTAACGCTGCGAATTTTTTATTGTTCAACAACGCACAGGAAAAATCTCCCACCGGCACCACCTTGCAGGTCAAAGCGTAAGACTGGTTACATACTACGCTACGAGGGACGAACGGGTGCCGCTATAAGGAGCTTCGCCCCTAAAAAGTCAGTGCGAACAAGACGCAACACAAGAGAGGAAGGGCACAGTAGAAGCGCTGTGTAACAATTGAAGTTTTAATGAAACAAAAAGAGAACACGGCGAAAATCAACACAAACCTGCGCAGAAAATTTAGGTGGCGAAAGAAATGGATGAGCTTGCGTACTAGATTGCGAGGTACGCAAGCTCATCCATTTTTTTGACGTCACTTGAACTCTCTGCGCAGGTTTGTGTTGGTTTTCGTCGTGTTCCCTTTTTGCTTCATTAAAATTTCAGTTGATAATAATAATATTAAAATAATAATATCTGGGGTTTAACGTCCCAAAACCATGATATGATTATGAGAGACACCGTAGTGGAGGGCTTCGGAAATTTCGACCACTTGTGGTTCTCTAACGTGCACCTAAGTCTAAGTACACGGGCCTCAAACATTTTCGCCTCCATCGAAAATGCAGCCGTCGCGGCCGGAATTCGATCCGGCGACCTTCTGGTCAGCAGTCGAGCGCCATAACCATTAGACCACCGTGACGGGCAAAAAAAAAAGTCACAGTTTCGCCGAAACGGCGAAGCAATGAACGCGAGAGCAACAAATTGGAATGTAACGCGAACAACGGAAACCAGCTCGAAATTTCCAGCGCGTCGGTCAAGCGGAAAGGACGCACAAAAAGAACACACACAAGACGAGCGCGAACTATTATGCGTCACAGCTCGACACTTGAAGCGCAATGCTCACACATAAAGCAGGACGCACGAAACGAACGAACAGGTACACACAGGATGAGCGCGAACTTACCGTCACAGTTGTTACTTATTTCTGTTTGAACATCGCGCTCCTTTCGCAAACGCGGCCGCTGCAGGGAGCGACATGACCTTCGTACGCTCTGTGACATCAGCGCGGAGGACATCGCGGGGAAAGCACGAGACAGACAACCCCCCCACTCCACCCCTCCCTCCCGCCCGCCCCCTTCTTTCCTCGGATAAGCGCACGAATGCGGCCACGCCATGTAGGGCGAAGAGAAACGGCGTTCGCAGGATCGGGGCGAGCTATATCCGACGCCTTTAAGTGCGCCCGTTGCGCTCCGAGCACCATCTCGCTGGTAATTAAGAAACGCTTATAAGCGCCTGCCGTCTCTGAGTACTGCGGTAAAGGGTGTGTATATAACGCTAGCCGTTAGCCACCCGGACGATCTGCGCTTTGTGGCGTAGTGGTTAGAGCTACGCGCTGCGGATCGAGAAGGCGCTGGTTCGATTCCGCGCTTCGGAAGCTTTCTTCGGAATTATTTTTCTTTGGGACCTTTATATATACATATATATACATACCTATACATATAAGCAGCATGATGGCGGCGACGGCGACGGCAGAAACCAGCCGAGACTGTCCATATAATTGCTAACGCAAGAAAACCTTCAGTTAGACGGCGCTCGAACTGTGTCCTTCCTCTCTTGTGTTCCGTCTTGTTTGCGCTGACATTTCTTTTGTGTGTGTTAGGGACCGATGTGTGTTAGGGTCCGAATGGTCCTATTTAGCGCTTCATTGCAATGAGTGCGCATGAATGCCTTGTTTTAATAGCACCACCACTGAATACAGGTATCGCAATCAAACTTCGAGGGAGGTAGTGGAAGCCTTTTACATGGACAAGCAAAACGAAAAGTGTGTCAGCCACCCCTCTGTTGTCTTGCTTGAGAAAGAAATTTTGCTGTTGTCATCTGTACGTTAAGGCATGTGATCACGGGCTGTGTCGTGTGCGCTTTTGACGAGCTTTTTTATCTGTTCGCGCAGATTGGAGGGTTGTTAAGTGAAGCTTTTCTAAAAAATAAACCAGTTGTTAGATTGCGCTCGTGTTTGCGTATCTCTTCTTTGCCTCCGTGTGCTCGCGCGAATCCGTGAAGGTGAATGTGTTCCAACTAGGCCGAGTTGCAGTATTGCTTGAACTTTCAGCTTTTTGCGCCGAATCATGATGCTCTAACAACTATGCCACTAAACACAACTGTCTTGTCTTCTTTTGTACCTGATCAAGCGGCATCTCTCACGTTTAAGAATGCACTGCGTGCAAGCACGAGCGTTCAAAGGCGTTTTCCTCAAATCTGGCGGTTTCCCCAAGCCCTTCCAAAGTGAAAGCCAGCGCGTTGTCAGAACGTTCACGGATTGTCAGGGGGTCGCAGTTATGCTATTCTCATTCACAGTGATAACTACCACCAGTAAATTTCTGCTTTGCTAGAGCACAGCTGTTATGGTCGAGGTCTGCCGTGTGTCGTAGATAGAAAATTATCATCATCATGAACCGGCACGCTCTATCTTCGTCCTCTTCTTCATGACCTTCCTATTCTTTCTCTTCTGCTTCGCTCCCAGAACACGAGCGCCGATTTTTCGTGCATGGGATGCTGGGAAGGGCGAGAGAGGCAGTAGAGAGAGAGAAAGAAAGGAAGAGAGAGAAATAAAAATAAAGAAAGAGAGAAATTCTTGGCGATGGCGAGATTCAAACCCGCGTCTCCACGACCCGAAGGCGAGCGTCGTAACCACGCGGCTATCCAAGCGCGCTAGCACAGCATATCAGAGCATTCTCTAGTTTAGTATAGCAAGGGGGGTTGGAAAGGGAAGTGAAGGTGAGGACACATGCGAGTGTGAGGAGGAAGGGAGAACGAGTATAGAGAGGGATAAAGAAAGAAATATATAGAAAGAAGCAGAGAAATAGACTGAAAAAAAAGGGAAAGAGAAAAAAGTAGAAAGCGATAGAACGACTACACACAGAGAGAGAGATAATGAGAAACAGAACGAGAAAAACATAGAAAAAGAAAGGGAACAAAGAGAAAAGCAGATAGAAAGACGTAGAGAGAAACAAAGAGATGGGGAGACACAGACACACAAAGAAGATAAGAATAAAGGAGAGCAACTGTAGTTTAGTATAGTAAAGGGTGGGATAGAGAGAGGTGAGTGGGTAAAAGCATATCCAACCCAGGAGCAGCAAGTTGGCCACCAGCTCTGGCGTGACGCAGCCTTGCGCACATAGTACAAGACGCGCTAATTTTTATTATGTTTCTTTTTTTTTTCAAAGCCTTACACGAATGGGAGGATCGGTGAAATTAAAAAGAAATGCTACGGACCACATCTTACGTTAACAGTTTACTTTTAGGGCTTTAACAGTCGCAGTTAAATAGCTGCATACCGGAGCATATTCTCACCATCGAAATCAATCATGAACGAGCACTTCACTTATCGCTGATTCAGGACACACGGCGTCATCTAGCGGCTGGTCGACGAAGCGCGCACGGAGACCCCCGTTCGTCGTTTGACCTGAGAGATTTCATCGATGGGACACCGGCGGGCATGAAATATGTATTGCAGCCGGGTTTCTCTCGCGCGCCGCTCTCTGGACGCCCTCCGCCGTCTAGCGGCATCCGCGCGCAGCTTCCCATATTGATGCCACGCTTACACTCTCGCTGCGCGTAGGCGCTTGACTCTTGAGGCACGTCTCCACTGGTATGTGACGCCCACAGAGATAAAGTTTTCGAGCTCAGCTCAAAGTACCATCCGCGATGGCCTAGTTACCATGGTGCACGATTGCTGACACGAAGGTCGCGGGATCGAAACCCGACAGCGGCGCCCTCATTTGGATGGAGGCGATGTGCTTGAGGCCCGTGTATTTGGATTTAGGCACACGTTAATGAACCCCACGCGGTCGAAGTTTTAGGAACCCTCCACTACGGCATCCCTCATAATCATACCGTTGTTGTGGGACTTAATTACCTAACAACTCATATTATCAGCCCTAAGTATAGTTAAATTACATGAGAAGAAATCTTTTTTTTTATTATCTGTAAGGCATGGTCCAAATATTCTAAAAAAAGACAAATAAAAACAAAACTCAGAGGGACCCTCACGCATTTGCATAACACGGCGAAAAGACGAAAGCCATTCAATCTGTCCATTTTGTCGTGTGGTTTCTATCACGCAAAACATCGCTTCTTTTATTTTTTTTAGTCACGTAAAACGCCACAATGATGAAGTGAACGCGTAAATTGCGCGCCTCGATCCACGAGAAGCGCAGGTGGTCATCTGACTTTTTTTCACGACGCGCCGTTTTTTTGCCCAAGGTCATTGACGTTGGCTACGTTGGCTTATCGTTTTTTTTTTTTTTAAGTCTTCTTGCTGAAAACATTCCACTCGGAAATTATTCCTGCATATTCATGAGGGATATGCCGGTGGCAAATATAAAGAATAAGAACACTACGAATTTTGGCTTAGTGTAGCTTGCTACGCGGCTACTTCTAGCTTCAGAAAAATAAACAAAATATCATCCCATTAGCAGAAAGAACATTCAAAATAATTCATCTAGATAGAATCACACTAATCGCATATTGAACCGAAAGTTTTACATTTTTCCCGCGGTGTGGCATTTCGCGCCGGCTTGCTCCGACATAGGCCGCATTAAAATTATAATGGAATGTATATACACCGGCGAGGTACACGGCGAAACTTAAAAACTAATTCTGTATTATTTCGGCTGACGGCAACGATACGACTATGGGGCGAACTGTAACGCTGGAGGATTAAGGAATAATTTTGGCTGCTGGGGTTTTTCAACGTGTGCCTCAAAATGAGAGGTGTTTTTCTTTTTTTTGGTCCGTCTCGCCCAATCGAAATGAGGCCGCACTGGGCGGGAAGTGAATTCCACTTTGTCAAGATTAGCCACGTGATACCCTATAGCCTCCGAGCCACAATGGATGACTTCGAGAATCTTCGTAATATCGAATGGCATTTCAGAAAATAGGCACCAACATTTACGAACATTTACCTCTCCTCATTTAACTGGAATATAGATACAAACGAAACGAGTGAAGTTAAAGCTTCATGTCCCAATGACGTTTATATAAGGAATAATTGAATTGCGGGGTTTATTAACGCCCTGCCAGAACAACCCACGTGCCCCTGGGAACTGCATACTGAAGAGCTCCGGAAATAGCTGAAACACGCGGTGTCGGCAAGATGCACCAAAATGAGTAAACGAGTGTTTTCTTTTCATCGTTTTGCATTTCGCTGGAAACCGGATGTAGAAACCTTGTTGCAACACGGTGATCAGCATGCGATTCGGCATAGCTGTCGCCTAGCGGGTGAATGTTTTTTCGAAGTTTTCTTTTATTGAAGAAGATGCAGAAATCCTCCGATTGCTATATTCAGTGTGTCTCAGTTCACTTCTGAATGTGAATGTTTCTAGACGCACATAAAAAACAATATTTTTTTTTGTCTAAAAGCACTAAATTCAATAAATTTAGTTTGCTTTTAAATATAAGGACTCGTTCCCCTTTATTGAAACTACGATAACAGATCGCAACAAAAAGAAGTATCTGTCTCGACGAAATAGCCAGGAAACACTATTTCACTTCAGAAGGAAAGAAGGTGACTTTTAAGGGCTCGTTTTTCTTTGTTAGAGACAATATTAATGAGAACTAACACACAATAACGCCAAGGAAAGTATGTACTTTCCTTCGCATTATTGTCTGTTAGTTCTCATTAATATTTCACTTCAGCGAATACGGCTCGTTGAACTGCGCGTAAGTGAAGCCCGCACGTGAGGCGGCATCATAAGGACACAAACACTACTAAAGACCTTACTGGAGCGAATGAGAATAATATCGACAACCAGACAGACACGAATCCCGAGGAAGTGCTCGTTATGGTCTCGAGAAAGCGCCAATTAGCGTGGCCCTAATTGCCATGGTTCGGTTGAAACCGGCAGTCATTAGCCACCTCGAACACGTCGGCTAAAATGGTGCAACACGACTGTATCCATCGTCGGCGCTCTTATCCGTGAGCAGCAGCTAACGAGAGCCCAACGGCAGATTTCCACACAAGGATCCCGTCAATTGGAGCATGAAATGCTTAGGCCTCAAGTTCATCGAATCCCTCGTTCTGTTGCTGTCCTTCGGGGGGGGCATACTTCTTTTTTCCTGTATTTTTTTTATCTAGATAGGGAGCAAGAATTGCAGCATGCCACATTTCGTAATTACCCTTAGTTAAGCAAGTCTCATGCTGAGAGCACGCCTTGTTTTTTGCCAGTCTTCGATAGAATACTAAGCTTTTCCTGGGCTCAAAGCAGATACAAGAGTTATGGCACAGAAACGGCTGGGGCACTTTCGAATGAGCAAGCATAACTTGAAATTAAAACCCGATACATCAAAGCGGTATGCAGGAGATGTGCGCGTATGTTACGGCGGTTTTTACGCAGCGTTTTATACACCCACATAAAATTAGCAATAAACATAGTAATGAACTCCAGGATTCAGAGGCAAGAGGCTCATCCGCTACCAAGGACACAGTTCGCCATTTGGTGTCCGGTCGTATCCGGCAAGCAACGGAGAATGGCCCTGCTGAACTGTTGCATTCGTTCGAGCATGTAGACTAAGAATCCGGTAAACCACTAGTTTTCGAGCTAAAACCGATTCTTTGCCCCTGCACCTGGACCACGAGCGCAACGTGAAAGGCGCTATTGCATCATTCTACGTGCTTGGGGATGAAAATGTGTGCTACCGACAGGTATAGGTGAATCCTGTGTGCCCCCAACAAACCGATTTCACCGCCTTATGGGGTCCTTAAGAAAAAAAAAAAAGCTCGCTTGTGCAAACTGTCTTAGGCATGTGAACCAGCGAAATTATTATTGCGATAGCAAATACACGGAAACTCCATGCACATATATGCCGTGGCAATTTTTTGAGGTATGTGATATTAAAAAAAACGTGGTTCATCCCTCCATAATAGGAATCGGTATAATAACAAAGTAAAACGAGACTTCACAGGCGTAGTTGAATGTTTAGTGTACATTGATGTAAAAGAGCTTGCCGGATGTCTATTGGTGCTTGGCAGCTATATAGCACCGTTTAGCGTCGACGCACCCACGTTGACGCTTGGCGGCACATCTTCATTCCGACGACTAAGATCCATAATCAATGAATAACCCTTTGTGCGGCAGCGGGCACATACGTTCTACTTTTGCGTCTGCAGAAAAAATGTTTTCCTACATCACCCGTTGTAATTAGCACAAAGATAAGTCACTCATACCTTGCATAAGCCTTCGTATTCTCGAGGAAAAATTTTTTACCACTCTTTCGGAGGGCGGAAGTGGTGTTACAGCGACGTTGAATTTCGCTCAGTGTTATTATTTTAGCTTCTGAATTTTCTTCTTCAGAAAGAAAGAACCTGCCAAAAAAAATACCGTATAATTTCCTCTTTTCTGGTTTTTCAGAAAGGTAATTGAGCTCCCGGTCATCACGTGTTTTTTGTAAATTTGCGGAATAATTTGACCGCTAAAATGCATCGAAACAATCCCCTGCGATATGGCCCCGCTCATTCCTCAGTGTAATTGCGGATATTCCTGCGTCGAAATATTTTTCTTGATATCATATTCCTCTTGAGAAGAAGGCGCATATTCAGGGGCAACAGCTGTACTCGACAATTTCGATAGCCGAAGCAAGCATAGGCAAATGGAGAAAAAAGTGGTTGGTGCATGCGGTGACGTAAGCTTTACAAGAACAGACCACAGCGCTATGACGGCTCACAAGAGGCGCAGGTGCAGGTGGCGTTCTTCTGCTAGAAATGAGGCCTGCGCAACTTTCTTTAGCACACCTTGATAAGTGATACTGTGTGCCACTTGCTTCGTCCGTTTCATCCCAAATACTTGCTGATGCAATCTGCGGATAGTGCCTTCATGAGATAGCGGGACATTGTTTTCTCACTTTTTGAAAACATTATAATGAGTCAGTGGGCCATATATGTCCCACTTTTTTCAGTAAACTACTGGCTTGATTTCGATGTTTTATACAATTTCTTTGTAGTTTATATGAATATACCACAGTCGGTTTTTATATCATCGTGTCAAACATATTGAGAAACCTACACACGCTTAAGGTATGTCATCACCTTCAAAAACAATTTTTTTTTGAAAAAAAAAATTCTTATTTAATTCGCAAAGATTCTGAGGAGATCGAAATGCGCAACGCAGATACGCCGCAAGGCTTGGTATTACCACCAATGCTACTCAGTCTGACCCTAATCGGACTGCCGGCCAAGCTCCAAGAAATCGATGGGCTTAGTCATACAATATATGCAGATGACATCACCCAATGCGTGAGAAGCGGGAGTGAAGGGCAAATAGAGAAAACGCTTCAAAGAACCGTCGAAGCGCCATTTAGAGGGGACAGGGCTAGCTTTCTCGGCAGAAAAATTGTAGCTCTTCTTGTACAGACCAACTTGCAGAGGACGCAAACCAGGCAACTACAGAGGAAATGTCAGTCACAGAGAGGAAATACGGTTAAGAACGGCTGATGGCAATGCCATTCCCAAGGTCGACAGGATCAGGGTGCTGGGGCTAATCATCGAAGCTAAGGGAAACAATGGTGAAACCCTCAGAAGACTGGAGGCAGCTGTAGCTCAAATAATCAGGTTCATCACAATAATAGCAAATAAACACAAGGGTATGAGAGAGGGAAACACGATCAGGTTAAAGGGACCATGAAACTGTTTTGACGATTTTTACGAACACATTGGGCCGGTAGAGCAAGTCGTATGGATCATTTACAGACCGATTTAAGCGTAAAGTGTGTCATTTATTACAAGGCTTTAAAGCGGCGAATCGCCACCGATCACAGCGGCTCAGCTGTGATGCCCGCTGTGAAGCGCGACGTCACGCAGGTGGCTGATCTGATTGGATATGTCCAGTCCACGTCACTGAACCTCCTGTGGGCAACGAGCGTCGTCTGCCTGTGTTACAGCGGGCTCTGTGTTGACGTGAGCAGAGCGACAGTTTTCATCTCGAGGTTTCTTTTCTTGGACAACATGAATTGCCCTAGCTGTGTTGTGTACCACATATCTAGCAATTGGTGACTTGTAGCTGCAACATCGTGCAATGATTGTGAGGCATCTGGCGAGCGGAAGTCCTTCAGCTCATCGCTGCAATGAGCGTCGCGCTCTCGCTATCCGTTCAACGCCACGATCCACATGTCTGCGGCTGTAACTTCACCCCTGAAGACACAACCACATTGCCAGGGTTTACGCTTATTGGTGATCGTTCTCGAACTCTTTTTGTTTGTCCGCATGCTTTTGCAGGTTGTCGCCGTACAGGAGAATAAAATAAGATCGACTGGTACTGTGGCGGCCCCTGTCGGAGCAAATATTAACCACTCCGCGAGCGGTGTGCTGCCGCGCACACTGTGCCTCCGAAATTGCGCGCAACCTGTGAGGCCATGACTGGGCGAAGCTCAAACCGTCGAGTGTAAAGTCCCTAGATTTTTCCTTCAGGGAAAAATCTAGGGACTTTAGTGAGTGCGCTTATGACAGCGCTGCGATCGCCGGCGATGACAGCGTGTCTGTGAGTTGAGGGTGCAAGGCAGAGTGAGGAGGAGGGTATATATATATATATATAATTGCGCGTAGTGGCCTTGGCTACACGGTGCGTCGTTCAATTTCTCGTGCGAATGATTTAGAGAATGCTCTTCCTTAAACGCTGACAAAACTTCAAAAAACCATTTCAGGGTCCCTTTAATACAGGCCTTCGTCATAAGCAGAATAGTATACGTAGCACTGTACTTGAAATGGCGGGTCGCAGAGAAGATCAAACTAGAATGCCTCATATCTTAAAGCAAAAAGGCGCACTACGGGAACAAGGACATAAGAAGGGAGGAACCGACGACACAAAGCGCAAGTGCGCTTTGTGTCATCGGTTCTTCCCTTCTTATGTCCTTGTTACCGTAGTGCGCCTTTTTGCTTTAAGATATCAAGCATTACCAACTAGCCCAAATGGCTGTTTTGCTAGAATGCCTCATTCGGAAAATATTCAAGCTAGCCATAGGGCTGCCTATTAGCACCAGCACGGACAAGTTGCTACAATTAGGCCTGCACAATACGATATACGAGCTCATTGAAGCGCAATGTAGTGCACAATTTGAACGTCTCTCTAAGGCACGAGCAGGAAGACATATCCTAGAGAGCCTAGGCATAGGCTATCACACACAACACGGCGTCAAGGTCACACACAAAACGACGTCGAGGGAAAGAATAATGCCCCATATACCAAAGAAGATGCACCAAGAACACAATGCGGACCGACGAGAGAAAAGAGCAAGGGAAATACAGAAGAAGTTTGGCAATGACAAGGACGCAGTATTCGTAGACGCTGCTCGATACAAGCGCCGGCGGGGGTTTACGGCAGCCGTGCTCGATAGCGACAAACGCTGTAAGACGTGTGCGACGATACGCACCACAAGTAACGAGACAGTGGAAGAGGTAGCCATAGCGCTCGCGGTAGCTCACACAAACGCAACTGTGATAGTCAGCGACTCTCAGACGGCTGTAAGGAACTTAGCCAACGGCCGTATCTCCCCGGAGGCACTACGCATTCTACGTGTAAGAGGTCAAGCGTACAATAGAGATACATTCATTACATGGACCCGCCGCTCACGCCCTCGCGGAGGACAGTACCCACCGGGCGGTACACGACGCGGCTCGAGGGCTTACGGACCGAGCTGCGATCTCAAGTGCCGCCGCAGCACCCTCCGGACCTGACAGCGCGGTAGACGAATGGGAGTGGGAAGACCGAATGACCAGATACAACGATATCACAAAACATTATAGGTTACAAAGGGGCATATTTCCGCCACCTCAGCCACAATTGACAAAAACGCAGTCGGTCGAATGGCGGCGGTTACAAACTAGGACGTATCTGAATCCCGCGCTCTCGCACGTTATATATCCGGAAATATACGAAACGGACAAATGTAAACAAAGTGAGTCCAGAGCATACATTATGGGAATTCCAAGGGACTATACGCAATACTGAGAACGCGACCTCTAGTGACAGCCTTCGCGCACGCTGGGAAGCCGCGCTGCTCAGCTCCGCCCTCGAGGATCAGCTCTGGGCCGTCCAGCGGGCCGAGGAAGCCGCCAGGGTTCGACTCCTGGCCGTCTCCTAGGCGGGGCCATCGGCCCGCCCCACCAACTCGCAGGACTCGGAATAAAGTTATTTCCTTCATTCGACATCTTGAAGATCCGTGTCTATTCAAGAGTATTTAGCAAAAAGAATTATGTAGTTATCTTGAGCCGTTCGAAAGTTATGACAAAATTTCCAAACCCTCTAAGACGCATTCGAAACCGAAACTGAAGGTTTCCGACTTCACAATACCTACCATATCGTCATAAATGTTTTCCTTGTACATATTACGTAATGCTAAGTGTGTAAGTACATTCTAAAGCTTGTGGGCCATACTATTTTCGATTTATTTGAAAATTTCCGCTACACGGCTACGGCACTCTGTTGTTTAAGTTGCGCACGTTTTCGCTCGGCTGTCTGTTCTTTTTCATAGACCACTTCGAGCTATGGGACTTAGTTGTGTCCTTTCAAGGAGAAAGTTATAGTACTCCATGAAATATGGCAAAGTTTAGGACAGAAAAGAAGCACCAACGCAATTTATGGAATCAATATACCAACTGTGGACCCGCTGTGGCGCACATAGATGAGAGTCAGCTGGAGACGAAAAATGAGCTAGAAAAAATGCGGCAGATCCCACGCACTGTGGGAATCGATGTAATGCGAAGCAGCCAGCAAAGAGCTGTATACAACGCCTTGTTTGTCTTTCAGCCAAATGAAATCATTCATGCCATGACATCTAGTTCACCATATATCGCATGTTTGCCATGCACGCATGCATGCACAATCTCGTATACACCATGCCAATGAAACGCATATTCTGGTATATACAATGCATGACCTCTCGTTTATGTTCATCACGCACTCGTGTCATGCCATACCAATTTTAGTATATCATCCAGTTAAGAAAACGGCCGGAAGCGCACCATGACAGTGGAATGTAAATCATACCGTACATGACATGCATAACATGATTCGCATGTTAAGACCTCTCATTCATGTTCGTCACACAGTCATATCGTGCAACACCAAATTTGGTGCATATCAAACGAGTGAAATGGCCGCGAGTGCACCATGAGTATAGCATATAAATCATGTCATACATGCGTGACATGCACATCATGGTTTTTCATGCTACCACCTGTCACTAATGTTCTTCATACAGTCACATCGCGCAATACCAATTTTGGTGCATATCAATCTAGCGAAGCGGCCATGAGTGCGCCATGAGCATGGCATGTATATCATGTCGTACATGTCATGCATATCATGATTTTCATGTTACCACCTTTCATTTACGTTTGTCACAGAGTCG
Source organism: Rhipicephalus sanguineus (assembly GCF_013339695.2). NCBI lineage: Eukaryota > Metazoa > Arthropoda > Arachnida > Ixodida > Ixodidae > Rhipicephalus > Rhipicephalus sanguineus. The sequence continues at coordinate 87,939,071 of NC_051182.1, read as the reverse complement.
CGCCGCGCAATACCAATTTTGATATATATCAAGCTAGCGAAACGGCCGCGAATGCACCATGAACGCGGCATGTATATTATGACATACAGGACATCATGCCACGGTTTTCATGTTACCACCTGTTATTCATGTTCGTCATACAGTCGCGTCACGCAATACCAGTTTTGGTGTATATCAAGCAAGAAAAATGGTCACGAGTGTGCCATGAGCGTGGCATGTAAATCATGTCGTACATGACATGCATCTCATGATTTTCATGTTACCACGTGTCAGTTATGTTCGCCATACAAAAATGTCTCGTCATTCCAGTTTTCGTATATATCCCTTCATTTAAAAGGCCGCGAGCGCCCCGTGGCCATGTTTTTTTTTTTAATTTTATTTACGGGATTTCTGCTGGCTTCAAAATGAAGCCATAAGCAGGAGTGGGTAACATATAAATAAAGCACACTGAACATTTTCACAATATATTACGCACAGAAAATGCCGCGGACACACAGTTTCGAACGCGGTAAAAAAAAGAAAAATATACAGTGCATGGCATGCAATTGCACATAGCATAATACCTATATAAATGCGTACTAACATCACTTGTGTACTAACAACGCATGAAAGCAAGCAAAGAAGAAAAAAAATCGTGCCAACGTCACAAAACAAAGAGTACAAATATGGCAAGAAGACATGCTATAAGTTCTTTAGCTCCGATAAGAATGACGCCACTGTCGCCGTCTCCACAATCCCACCAGGGAGGCGATTCCACTCGCGTACAGTTCGTGGGAAAAAGGTGCCCATGTACGAGTTCGCTCTACAAGAAAATTCCTGTAATTTTTTTGAGTGATCTGCCCGCGTGGGTCGTCGCACGACTTTTTCTATATACGTGCTTGAATCAATGCCAAGCTTATCGTGATAGAGCAGGTACATATATTTTAATCTTTCGCGATATCGCCGCAAATGTAAAGCTTCCAAGTTCGCTGTCTGAAGCAAAGCACTGACTGACGTAAGGCGATTGTATGAGCGAAAGATAAATCGAGCAGATTTTCTTTGTAGGTTTTCCAGTTTATCAATATTTTTCTTTGTGTATGGGTCCCAGACCACGCAGGCATATTCCAAAAGGGGACGAATGTAGGTTTTATATGCTAATAGTTTTATTTCTTGCGTTGACTGTCGTAACGATCTCCTAAGATATCCAAGCTTTTTCATGGCTTTCTTTTCTATAAAAGTGATATGTTCATTCCACCGGAGGTCTGAAGTGATTATTAAGCCTAAGTGTTTATAACGATTTACAGCACTAAGACAGCGACCATTTATTGAATACTGGAAAGTAAGTGGTGCCTTCTTTCTTGAAATTGTCATTGAAACGGTTTTTGCAGTATTGATGCTCATCTGCCATCTTTCACACCAAATATGTAGTTTGTCCAGGGCACTACTTAATAATGCGTGGTCATCAGGTGTGTTTACTTCCTGATAAATGATGCAATCGTCCGCGAACAGTTTGATTTTGACAGGTATATCGTTTACGATATCATTTATAAAAACTAAAAAGAATAGTGGCCCGAGAACCAACCCTAGCTTGGGGAATGCCTGATCGCACGGGCGCCGGGCGTGAACACGAGCCGCCAACTGATACGCATTGACTCCTAGACAATAAGCATGACTATCCATGACAAAAGTGAGTTATTTTGTAATATGGGTTTTAATTTTAACAAAAGCTTATGGTGCGAGACGCGATCAAATGCCTTCTGGAAGTCTAGAAAAATTATTTCAATTTGACTCTGTTTATCTAAGGCTGAGGCAAACTCGTGTTGTCTCAAGCAGTTGGGTAACCGTCGACATTCCTTTACGGAAACCATGTTGTCTGCAATCAATTAATTTATTTTGTTGCAGAAAGTTTGACAAGTGCGTAAAAATAATATGTTCTAGCATTTTTGAGCAGGTACAAAGTAAAGATATTGGTCTGTATGACGTAATTAGTGAAGATTTTCCGCCTTAGGGATCGGAACAACTTTCGCGCGCTTCCAATCTCTCGGGAGTTCTGAAGTGGACAATGTTTTTTGAATATAATAGATAAATACTTTGAGCACCATTCTGCATACCTTACTAGAAATGCGTTCGGTATGCAATCAATTCCTGGTGATTTCTTTATATCGATTTTAAGCAGCAGTGATAAAACACCCTCTTCAGTTATCATTAAGTCAGAAATTTTAGGTACGTCCTGAGAAATCGCAAAATTTGGTTGTTTTCCATCGTCATTTCTGTAGACTGAACAGAAGAATTTGTTAAACGATGACGCAAGGAGTGAATCATCAGTTACCAATTCTCCATCAGTGAGGATTTTATATGCCTGTTGCTTTCTAGGTGACAAGTGTCGCCAGAACTTTGCAGGAGGAGAAAGCAAAAAGTTTTTCAAAGATATGTTGAAAAAGTAGTCTTTTGCCTTCTTTATGGTTTCATTTAACTGCAAACGCATATTAGAAAATCTTGATACATGAGGCGATGACGGGTTCTGGCGCAGTTTTTTGCGCATCTTCTTTAGTTTGCGTCCCGCTCGCACTCCTTCCCTCGTCATCCAAGGGCAAGCAGATTGCGTTCTGATAATCTTTGAGGGGACATGACTTGAGACGCATTTCATAACAAGATTCTTGAAGAAACCCCACAAATCTTCGACAGAGCAACTACTTGACTCATACATATCCCTGAAATCAGAAAACGATGTATCTAACAGGTCAAGAACGGCGACGTCATCAGCACGAGTGAAATTTGGCACTACGCGTTTTTGCTTCACTTCTTTCCTTACGCGCAGTGGAATGCTTAAAGATAACAATCGATGGTCGGATACACCGTCATAGACGCACAAAGCAGGATTTGGACGAAGGATTCTGTCACTCACAAGAAAAAGATCCAAAATAGATTGTGCGTTGCTTTGAACACGGGTGGGTTGTCTTACTGTGTTAGGTCATGGAAAAGAACAATGTCGACCAAGGGCTCAGCAGCACTAGAAAGCGGTTCCGGGAAGTCCGCTTCCCAATTAACTTGAGGAATATCAAAATCGCCAGCTAACAATATATTACAAGTGCTTGTGTTGCAAGAACGAAGAAAATCATTAACATCATCAAAAAACGCCTTCTCGGCATTCGGAGGGCGGTAAAATGCACCCACAACCAGGTTCATTTTCTCAAGGTGTATTTTAACAATGACACATTCAATACCGTCTCTATCGGGAAGCCTAGTCACATTGAGGTAGTTTTTAAACAGGACGGCCACACCACCACCACGAGAAGGTCTGTCTTTCCTATAAATGCCATATCCTGGGGGCGTTATTTCGTAGTCCTTAATATCTGAATGTAGCCAGGTTTCTGGTATTACAATCAGATGGGGTGCATGCGCTATTTTGATACTTTCCAGGTCATCAAGTTTATTAATGATGCTGCGGGCGTTAAACTGAATGCAGCGAAGTGAATTTCCTGATTGTGCTTCCGATTACTGCTGAGATTCCTTAACGACATTCCCTTGAAGTGGCACTCGTTCGTTACGGTCTACATCGCAAACGAACAGAACACCATTAACTCGGATTTTGTCATAGATTAATTTCACCTTTTCGCCTGCCCTTCAATTTTCCGCTGTGCTTTCCCAAAGTTTTCTTGTTTTATGTCGTGTAGCTTCCGAGAAGTCCTCAGAAATCGAGAAACATGTTTGAAGCAATTTTTAAGCACAGCAACCTTCTCACGGTAATCAATAAGCTTCAGAATTAAGGGGCGAGGCTTACGTAGTTGTTTGCACCCAATTCTGTGAATTCTTTCCGCAGACGATATTTGTATTTCCAGGATATCAGTAAACACACCTTTCAACACACTCTCGCTGAGTTCATCGAAACTTTCATTAGTTGTTTCCGGTATACCAAAGACTATCAAGTTGTTCCGCCTATTTCTATCTTCAAGATCAACTAGCTTGCTTTCCAAGCTTACGGCCCTTTTTTCCAACTTATACGTCATTGTTTTCACCTCATTTACAGCCGTAGCGACTTCTTCTACTTTTTTAACTTTAGCTCAATGCCATCCAGCCTCTTCCGAATGCTTTTCTGACCATCTAAAAGCTCAGCAAGCAACTTCTGAACGTCAGGGCCGGGATTCGGCTCGACGTCGCCACACAACAAAAGCAAAGAGAGAACCATCACGCGTACACCAGAACAGATTCTGCTTAAGCTGACGGTTCGGCATGCGGCGTGAAGCTCATAAACACCACCTTCGGCCTCGGCAACACCGTGGCCTAGGCGATCGTGCCCGCATTTGTCTACAAATGTAAATCTGCAGCTGCGTGACGCGTGTTGAATTCACCCTTCGTTTGCCCTCGAAAGATTAATTAATGTATTTGCGGTCAGCATCATATGAAGAGCAGGTGTCATGTTAAGGGGCGCATTTCGCATATGAGATCAAGTGAGCCTTCAGAATCTTTTACTACGAACCGCTTATTTGCAAATTCCGTAAACATTTGCGAGAAGACGGATGCTTTGATGTAATGGAATAAAATAACTCTATTTAGGTCTTTCGGGGCGTGCACTAGCAGGTGACGCGCAGCTCCCACGTCGGAAAATACAGGATTGAAAGAGAATGCAATGAAGTGGGCGACAGCTTGTGGCCGATGACTACGAAGCCGCTCTTTGACATATTCAAAATAAATAGACTGCAAGATATATACGTTATGGTGCGCCAAGAATTTTATCACAGTATTGGCACAATCTACGAATTTTACATATTTTTGCCTGAAAAAGCTGCTTTAGCTCGAGTATTGTATGGTGGGGCTAAATGATACGAAAGAATGTTTCCTCACAAGAGCGTTTCCTTTTAAATAGCGCTTCCCATGATTTGGTGACAAATCGCGCATCAAAATGTTTTTCACAAACAAAATTTGTTGTTTGCAACTCGCGATTTTTCCGTGGAATAGCAGTGGCCACATTTTCAAGCGGTATCCTTCGGAGCAGCGAAAAAGCAAATTTTCTCCGTGCACGATTTGTAGCCCGAGATGCATCGCGGCAAAGAGCACTTCTTGCCCATCTGGACAATATAAGTTGTGTAAATAAGGACACGATGAACAAGGATAAGCTATTTCAAATAGGCGGTGTATTTCAAATAGGCGGTGTAAGTTGTGTTTAGGCGGGAGGCGTTTCGACTGGCGAACGTATGTGCACGAATGGGGCCTCGTCTGGTTTGGCGTGTTAGTTTTTACGGGTCAGACAGCGAAGTCACGGAATATGGTGTCACTCTCAATTCCTGTCATTCCCGAAAGAAGAAACTGGAAAGCAAATGGTTAGGACGCTGAAAAGAAAACGGGCACGACCATTTCGCGTTTGTGCACCCAGAGCAGGGCACAAAGTTCTACTTCTGCTACTGCAACAAACAGCATGTCTGTGACGAATAACGAGAGGCAGAATCAGAATGGCACATGGTGAGTCATGATGGATTGGTCGGTAAACGGACGTTAATCTTCACTACCACGCGCCAGCCAGCACGTGTAAACGTTGCAAAGGCGGCTGAACATCTAACACCGTGGGCGGCTGCTTGAATCCATGCGATATGTGGTGCATGCACAACGACAACCCATCAAAGGTATTTCTAACCTACCATTGTCAGATGTGTTGCTTTCTTCTTACAAGCATCATATAGAGAGACGTCAACCCCCCACAACCCCGCTTTCTTTTTCAGGGAATACCTTTTTCTTTTTGACTAAAACAGTTCGGGTCCGCCACGGTGGACCAGTGGCTAAGGTGCTCGGCTGCTGATACGAATGCCGTGGGCACAGTGTTCCATTGTCGCGGGTTCGATTCAGGCCGCGGCGGTCGCATTTCGGTAGAGGCGAAATCATAGAGGCCCGTGCGATGTCAGTGCACGTTAAAGAACACCAGATGGTCGAAGTTTTCGGAGCCCTCACTGTAAGCAAAAAAAAGCCGAGATGGGAGTAAATGGACTTGTCCTCTAGCGCACGCCCCGATGGGGGTTTTATATACTCCGTCCAGGGGAGTAAAAAATTTACCCCCCTTAAGGACGGAGGTTTTGGATGGACTGAGGGGAGTATTTGTTTACATCCATAGGGGAGGTTTTCCAGGTAAGTATGGGAGTAAATTTTTATAACCATCGAAAAAAAAATGCTTTTCGCTGTCGCACCATGCACCAAAGAATCTTTAATTAGATTAGCGTCGAAACACGCAAACTTGACCACACGTACACAAACATGCACACAACATTCGCAAAGTAATACAACACTCACACTGACAACCGCTCGCCACCCGCGCTTCACAACCAAACTTAGGTCACCGAGTATATATAGGCACCACATCTTGACCACCAATGTAGCTCGGATGGGACACTCCTTTTCCGCGTAATTATGCACCAAACATTCATGGCGTACGTGTATATTTGTGGTGGTCTTATAGATACTGCTGAGGTACACCCGTCTTTTACTATAAACCAGCCTAACATTCAACGCCTTTTTAATTAGCGAATTTTAATTATCAGCTGGCACTCTGTCGCATGGGATGTATCCGCCTTAGCAGTACAGTGCGTGAGTCTGTAAAATGCACCTAATCGTACACGAACCACGAGCGGCCGTGCACGAACGCTTCAGCAGCACACATTCAGCAACAACGGCGAAGAACCGCGCCGCCCCGCCGGTATACCGCGTTGTTGCCGACGGCGTCGCTAGGCCTCTCGCAGGAGTACGGCACGGCTATACGACGAACGGCAGCTCCCGATCACAAAATGCTTGCTGCTGTGCAGTTTTCGTCGCCGTTATTTTACACAGACAATAAGAAAACAGGTGTCCGCTATCCACGTTAAGCTACGGAGCGATGCACTTACAACGAACGAGACGGCTCGTAGTCGCGGTTCCTGTTGTTCGCAGTGCAGCGGCGGCCGCATGTTGGTTCAATCTATCTCGTATCGGCGCTCGCCTTCTCGCTATACGTTTGACAACGGTGGTTGCATGGCACAAAGAGACAATTTAAACTTACTCATTCCAGCAGCTTTCATTTTCTGTGAAACATATCCTTTGCTTCACCTATGGCCGGTGCGAGCTCGTATATAGAACTCGCCATGACGACCGGTGTGGCTGTGCGAGTTCGCTACGCGCCGCCGGCTTGGTACCGGCGACGTAGCGAAGCCTTCTTACCGCTTAGAAGTTGCAGCCGGTGAAACATCGGTTCGGTGACACTCCGAGAAGCAAGCGTTGCCGGTGGTCGGGGCGAGCGCGTCGCCGGCGCAGCTCTCACACCGGCCGCCGGCCGGCTTGATGCCGACGACGTAGCGAAGCCTAATTCTTACTGCTTCGAAGTTTTAGCCGGTGAAACTCCAGAAACAACCCGCTGACGATCGCAACAGCTTACTTTTGTTACCGATGAAATTATTCTTCGCAGCTCTTCGTAACTCGGCACGTTGAAGCGAGGTATCCGTGGCGTGTCGGAGGCTTGCACTCGCGTGCATGGGCACTGCCGCTTGACGGGAGAATAAACACGGGACAGCCAGCTCGATGTGTTCGCGGTCGGACGCTGGCGCGAGTTGAACTGGTCTCTGACCAGAATGGTTCAGTGGAGAAAATAGTCCTACACGTCTACACAAACCAACCGGCCGTTGCAAATCCTCGCTGCAAACAGATGCCCGTACACACACGCACATTCACACACACACGCACATCACGACCAAAAATGGTTTCTAAAACTCCCATAGGGAGTTTCTAACCACGTGACACGCACGTCACGACCAAAAATACTTTTTAAACCTCCCATAGGGAGTTTCTAACCACGTGATCTAAAACTCCGTGGGGAGTTTAACAAGGTGATGTCGTTCATAAACTCCCTCATTAAGCAAGGGGCGTTTTACGACGACATGTGCCGACTTCACTCCGCTACCACGGAGTAAATGATTGGGGCATGGGGGTTTTAGGGGCTCATATGCTGGAAAAGCTCCCATCTCGGCTAATTTTCGTTTACAGTGACTACAGCGTCTCTCTAATCATATCGTGGTTTTGGGACGTAAAACACCAGATGTTGTATTAACCCAGTTTGTCGCGGCGGCCTCAACCAATTTGCCACGGTGGCCTTATTTGTGCACGAGCTAAAATATTTTTGAAATTCGTGTTCACCTGTAAACTCATTATCGCTGTTTGCAGAAGCTATATTTCCTATGTATTTCTATCTGTTGGCTGCCGCCACTGAATTTCTTGATGTTGTGCGGTTACCCTGATAAAAAAGGGACGGCCAGCAGTCGAAGAGTTGTCGCAAATGCAGCTTTGTAAGCGACACGGCCCCCGTTGAAGCGGCTGACCTGAAGCCTCGATACACCCAGCGCAGCCTGTCGGAAAAAATGCGAAGCGCGTCCCCATGTTCGGCGAGGAGGCTGCGCGGCGGAGGCGGAACGTCGGTACACCTAACCTATTCTAACACCGTGTCTCAAGCTCTGATCCCAGAGAATTTCAGAGAACTTGAATGTATCTTTATTATATGTACATTCGACTGAAATCTTTAAAGCCATTCTTCTAAAAACATAATTTTTTGCATCCTACACGTACGCGAACAGTGATAACTTTCTTTCTGATAAACATTTTTACATAAAATTTTTCGTGCTATTTTTTATAGGTTGAGTTGTGCATTCAAGCATATTTATTGAATATGAGCAGTAACCTTTTGTACTCTGGCCCATTGAAACCTGTCAATTATAAACTTTTTCATTCTTTTTACGATAACGCGCCTTAGATTAGAGATGGGGTGATCGTGGAGGTTAGATGCACAGGATAGTGTCCTCACTACGTACCTGCCAAGTCGCGTTTTAATATAACTAACCATTTCGTAGAGATCACTGTTGGCGCAACAGTCATATTTTGGCACGTTTTGATTTTTATAAATTTTGTGTTTTACATTTTAGCAGTTTCATCATTTTAAAGCTTAAATTTGCCTAAGCTCTACAAGCCAAAACCATAATTATAACTTTTGGACTGCAACTGTAAAATATTTTCTCGAAGGTGACCTACCTTAAACAAACTTTTGTGGTACCTGTAGTAGTTAACGGTGAGAGCTCAATAGGAGAAAGCGGTGTGACATCTAGAAGAGCGTCGCTCATTGGACGCAGAACTTCGGCTAAGGCAAAACCTCCTCAATGTATAGGTGGTGTACGCTAAGGCAGCACCCTCTAGAATGTCTTTATTTCTACGTGGCATTGGCTAAGGTTGACCACGGCGGGATTAGAGGGAAACGCAACGCGCGTCGTGTCTACCCTCTACCACAGCCGCGATTTTACTCGGGGGGAGCGTGAGCGGGGAAGGCGGTGTTACAGCCAGGCGAGGCAGGCCAATGCCACCTAGGGCGCTGGGCAGGCGCGCGTCGCAGAGCCATTTTTAATATTGATGGATGCTATGAGCGAGGCCAAAGCTTGGGCTAAGGTCGCCACCTCGCAGTTTGACAAAATTTCACTTCTCCTATTGGAAATACGCCGAATGGGACGGAGGCGTAGCAATGACGCGTTGCCAGAGCTAATCGCAGAAGCCACGGTTAGGATGCATTACTTCAATTTACCGCTCCAAGACGGCGGCACCACCCCGCCAACCAAGAGCACTGCGAGAGGAAAGTGTGAAATATAAGGAGCGCGTTTGTAACGCCTCCTGAAGGTGTGACCATGGCGCCGTGGAAAGCATGCCCGGCATCTGGTCGTTCGTTCGACTCCGTGGAACTTTTTTCAATGCGAAGCATTTTTTAGCAAATTTCTGCGGCTTTGAGCGTATATATCTATCTATATATCTATATAGCCGCCTACGACTTTGTGCTCTCCTGACCGTTTCGTTAATAGGACGTATACCAAAATTGGTATGTCACAACATGACTGCATGACGAACATAAATGATAGCTCATAGCATGAAAATCAGACATGCGTGTCATGAACAACATGATTTATATGCCGCGGCCTTGGTGCTCTTGCTGCCGCTTCGTTAACTTATGTATACCAAAACTGATATGACGGGACAAGATTATCTGACAAACATGTCACAGGTCCTATTGTGCAAATCATGACACGCATGTCATGTAAAGCATGATTTACATGACATGGTCTCGCGACCGTTTAATTATATGGATATGTACTAAAATTGGTACGACGAAGCATTTCTGTATGGCGAAGATAAATGACAGGTGGTAACATGAAATCATGACATACGTGCCATGTACGCTATGACATACATGCCACGCTCATGTGAGCTTGCGGCTGTTTCGCTATCTTGACGCGTACCAAATTTGGTATTGCATGACATGACTGTACGACCGACATAAATGATAGGCGGTAACATGACAGTCATGGTATGCATGTCGTGTAGGGCATGATTTACATGCCACGCTCATGAGCTTCTCGCGGCCGTTTCGCTAGCTTGACATACACCAACATTGGTAATGCGCGACGCGACTGTATGATGAACACAAATGACATGTGGTAACATGACAATCACGACATGCATTTCATGTACACTCTAAGCCGCAAAGGACGAAAAAGGGTCTGTGGTTCGTCCTTTTGGGGGGGTAACTGCACTGCCACAACCATTACTCCCTAAAGGATCAACGATTCGTCCTTTAGGGAGTAACTGCCAGGGGACGAACTGTTAGTCCTCAGTAGTTTTGAGGGACGAAATGTCGGGGTGTAAAAGTTACCCCTTTAGGGAGTAACTGATTTATTGCATGGTAGCTGCGTAGGGACGAACTGTTACCCCTGATGGGACTAACAGTTGCTCCTTCTGGATAAAAAAAAATCAATTTATTACAGTTTCTGGTTGAATTACCGAGAATTTCGAGGTTGATACAGGCATTTGACGACATACACAATTAATATACAGAAATAAATTCAGAAGTAAACTACAGAAAATTCACAACAAACACACAGGATTCGAACTCGTGATCATTGAATCAGCAGTCGCGTACGCTAACCACTATACCACATGCCAGTACGCAGCAGAGTGAATATTACCGGGGCTATATATGTACAGGCACCGTCTGGAAGCTGCGCGTTCTGCCATGTTAGTCAAAGTAGCAAGATTCCTTATATTATTAGACTTCAGCCTTCAGTGTTTCGCAAGCAACCATTCGGTGATCACGTTCATGAAATTGTAAAACGCGTTGGATTGGTTTTTCTGCGCGCGTGTTTCGAGCGAATTTGGGCGCTTGATGAATGTATGTATATATAAACAGTCTCATGTATGCTCCCGTCGACGTGCCAAGTTTGCTCGCTTCTCGCTGTACAGAACACGGTTGGTTATATCGTTCACTGAAAATGTCTGTTTAATAATAATAAAAAGAATAAAAAAATGAAATGCGCAAGTGAACCTGATAGAAATATTTACAACGAGTGTGTCAGGTAAGTGAAGCATGCCAGCGGTTATATACTGACGCCGGCAAAAATCTCTGTTTTTCCAATAAAGAGTCTCTCTCTCTCTGTTTAATGACAAAAAAACGAAAACGTCTCAAGAAACAACCAAGTTTATTCAACGACTCGTGTCAATTCTGCAGCATCGTGTGTACACATAAATTGAGCAACTTTGTTGAATGCAGAAGATAGGATGGCTTCTCTGCATTATAGAAGAGACAATGAAAAGTGCAATGTTTTATCCGAATGGATGCTGTCCAGCCGACGTCAGGAAGTGCAACAGCACCATCGACAGCTGCTGAGAGCGTGTTCATAGCAACAAGATGTTGACGACGTTTCTCAGGAGGCGCAACGCTCTCATTCATCGATTTCCTGAAAAAGTAATTGCAGAAGCATTAATATTTCCGGCAGAACTGTTCGTGCACTTGCAGTTACGTCACAAGGCGTCTGTTAGAAATGCTGCATGCGTAAAAATTAGACGAAAACTGCTCTTTCACAAAACCTGCCATGTAGTGCAATGGAACAGTTCAGAATGCGTTATGAAGTTCGAAAAACCCGTCCTCGAGGGGGGGGGGGGAGTTTAACGTTTCACGCTTTCACAGCGACACGCTAGTGGGCCCACTTATTTATCAATGAAGCTTGCTCTTCATTTGAGAGATATAAAAATAAACGATTCCTAGCATCGCTACAAACGAGCGAAATCGCCGATGCCGTCGCCGACTGCCCGTGTTAGCGGTGCTAAGCCTTTAGCTAGACATACTATTTTAACAGCCAATCTTCCCAAATGACTTGTTTACATTGCTATAGAAGATATTGTGCGGAGTTTACGTGAATGTTCTTTTAAAAAGTCGCGAATATTTCTGATAACGCTTATTTGGGCAGCACTGAAAACATAGCTATTTTTGAACAGCTGCACTTGCTACAGCTAATGTTGAGCCTTCACCGAGGTTACCATGTTTCGATGGCCCAACCATCATGCTTGTAATTCTATAGCAGGCGGGGCGCACTCGCGACGCTGTATCGCGCGAGCTCATCAATCATGCGTGTTTTGTTCGCGCAGAACGTGAATGTTAAACAAGCGGTGATCGTTACATATCAACTGCTCACAGGTAAAATCACGCGGAGTGATGGCAGCCTTGTTTACACTCACCTCTCAGGCGATGTCCCAGTCGGCGCGTAGCATTTCGATAGGGTAGCAGTTCATTCCAGTAGCAGATCACGTTTACCACAACGCGAAGATGATTCAGTGCACCACAAGTGACAGCAATCGCAACCACGAAACGAGGACACATCCACAACACACCTCAAAACCGCCGAGTCCTAGCTTGCCGTGCATACGACGAGAACACCACGCAGTGCATTGATACAGCTTGGGCGCGAGCACATTTTTTTTTGTGTGTGTGAAAGCTTTTTCACATTTGTTTATTATTATGCCATATGAACGATATTACTTTACTTCTGCTGCAGTTGCCGTAGTTGACAAGACCTTTTACACTTAAATAAACTGTTAACAGTTCATTTCTTTAGCGGACTCTTTGAATACGCGCATGCTGACCATTCGTTCGAGGTCGCCACTGCGCCGGAAAGTTCCATGGGAGTAAACGTTGCTCCCTGTGGTCTAACAGTTCCTCCCTCACTTTGCACACGGCACCCTCGTCTTGCAGTTAATCCCTGCGGGGACGAACTACCGGTTGCGGGGACGAAATGCAGCACTTACTCCCATTTCGCACCTTTGCGGCTTAGAGTGTACAGCATGATTCACATGCCATACTCATGGTGTGCTCACGGCAGCTTCCCTAGGCTTGATATACACCAATAATGGTATTACGCGACGCGACTGTATGATTAACACTAATGACAGGTGGTGACATGACAATCCTGACATGCATTTCCTGTACAGCATGATTTACTTGCCTCGTTCATGGTGCGCTTCCGGCCGTTTCCCTAGCATGATATGCACCAAAACTTGTGCTGCATAACGTGACTGTATGACGAACATAAATGACAGGTCCTAACACGCAAATCGTAAATGCATGTCATGTACAGCCCGATTTACATGACACCGTCTTGGTGCGCTTCCGGTAGTTTCGTTAACTGGATATACGCCAGAATTGTTATGACATGACATGAGTGAGTGACGAACATAAACGACAGGGCGTGCACTGCATATACCAGAATATATGTTTCACTATATTAAAGAGTGTACATGCATGAATGCATGAATGCGTAACAAACATGCCATATACAGTGAACTAGACGTCATGACACGAATGGCTTCATTTGCCTCAAAGGCAAACAAGGCGTTGAATGCAGCTCTTTGCTGGCTACTTCGCATTACATCGATTGCCACAGAGCGTGGGATCTGCCGGATTTTTCTTCCAAGCTTTTATTTGCCATTTGATTGTCTGCATTTTTTCGACGTGAAGTCCGTGACGGAAATACGTCACTGAAGTGACGTATTTTAACACTTTCGTGTTAAAAAGTTGAAAAGGTGTACAGTGGAGCCATCTGCCCGAAACCAACTGAGACCGTAGACGCAGTGTAAATATGAAGGTTTGCTTATATCGTACAGTCATCAGTTACCCATTTTAAACACTGCGATAAAGTGCGATAATAAAGGAGGAACGGTTATATAAGTAGGGTTGTACTGGTGGATATCATGCACGAAATCGGCTACCTTACGACCCCCTCTGGCGTCGAAATTTCCAGGCTGGCTCCGTGGCTGTCCTGGCCACGCCGACGGCAGAAATGACTGAAAAGCGTCCATATAATTACTATTGAAGTAAAATATTTGAAGTGCCTCCATCTACAAATTGTTGTACATATTTAATAGGGGTAAATGTGGCGCCAGTTTCTGTTGTGTTAAACAACGAATCTATTCAAAATTTTCTTTTCTTTTCTTTACAGCGAAGCTGTGACCCCGTGCCATCGGCATTCTTCGCGCGGTCATGCTGAAATAGGTCACGTGACCAGGGTGGATAAGAGGGGGTCTTATTAGAGGAGAATATGGAAAAGGGGGTCACGTGATGAAGCTTACTTAAGTCGGGTGATTGAAACAGTGGATTCAGAGGGAGGCCACGTGATGGAGCTTTCGTGAGCCGGACGATTCAAAGAGTGGGCTGAAAAGGGTTCACGCGATGAAGCTTGTATAAGACGGCCGATTCGAAGAATGGTCTGAAAGGAAGTATGGGGTAGGGGGTACCACATGATGAACCGTACGTAAGGCGGGCGATTCAGGCAGAGCTCGTTATTACGAATCTTGCTACGCAGTACCAAATAAAGTCTCGCCAGTGCGCCGCCGTGTAAGCTGTCCGACACTGAAGCTGCCGCGTCCCAAGTAGAAGGAGGCATGGGCATGACCGGTAAAGACTGAGCGGAAATAGAGAAGTCTAGGGTAGCCCACGCCGGCCTGAACCGTCGGCTGGAGCTAAATGCCTGACCAAGCTTAAACAAACAAACAAAAATGACTTGGAAGTAAGTTTGCAAAAGGAAACAAGAAACTTGAAGGGACCGAATGTAAGGGCAATAGCGTCGATGTACGACGTGTTTAACGGCAGGGAACTGGATAGATGTTTTACAAATGCGACGGATGCCCGGGGTTGCCTATGTCACCGACGCTTTTTCTACGGCCCCTCTTTTCTGTTGTTTTACAAAACTTGTGCACAAGACGTAACGCGACAAATGGCATCCAGAATCACTGTGTCTGCATGATCACCACTTTCGCCTCTGTTGTCATGTTATCATGGCTGAATAATAATAGCAATAAAAAAGCGTGATACGCGAGAACACTAAGTCACTTTATACGGAACAGCACATGCATCGGCGCTCCCTCAAGTTCCTTCATTGCGATAGCAAATATATGGACAGTCTCGGCTGGTTTTTGTCCGTCCTCGTCGCCACCGTCATGCACTGTATATGTATATGTATATACATATAAAAGACCCCCCCCCCCTAAATACACCATCTTCCCGAGGGGAACCACGGGGTGATGCGGAGCATCGCGGATCGTTATTAACGTTTTTATTAACGTCGTATTAACGGTGTTATTAACGTTGTTAACTTCCGTGTTATTACGTTGTTAACTGGCGTTGGTTACCACACATCGCGTGAACGTTGTTGAGGTTGTTGTCGAACCAAAGTCTGCCACACACCTTGCAAGTGTGTCCGAAGCTCCGGTACAGGAAGTCACGTTTGAAGCGAGCGTCGGGCTTCGCGTGCTCTTGGCTGGCGCCGCCGCTTTTGCTGCGCGCTCGCGGTCGCGTGCCGCATCGGGAGCAGCCTCTCGTTGTTGACGTTTACACGCAGCTTCCCGTTCTCGAAGGTCGGGTTCCGCCGTTCGCTTCTTACGTTTACGCTTAACGTCATGGTCCCGAACCTCAGGTTCTGCTGCTCGACGTTCACGTTCCAACGCTGCTTCACACACGTGCTCGAAGCTCAGGATCCGCTGCTCGACGTTGACACTTCGAAGCTGCTTCGCGCTGATGAAGTTCAGGGTCCACCGCTCGGTTCAAGCGTTTGCGTTCAGCATCGCGTGCCCTTCGCTTCGCAGCTTTGACTTGAGGGCTTTGACTTCGCAGCTTTGACTTGACGCGTGCTTGCGTCAGCCCACTCACTGACGGGACTGTTGCTTCCATCACAGTTCATCGGAAGCATCAATGGCGTCAAGGGGAATCAAGCAAGCGCCGCACTGAACGCGCGCAGCGCTCTACCCGCTTAGAGGAGGAGAGTAGCGCATGCGCCGCGACAGCAGAAGCGAGAACGCAGAAGCGCAAGCAGGTGGTAGTAGAGAAGTTGAGAGAGTAAAGCGCAGCTGTTGGAGAGAGGGAAGGAGGAGAGTTGCGCATGCGTAGTGTGAGTGCGGACGCCAAGGCCAATGCCGCGGAACATACGCCCGAGCAAGAGATGCGCCGCATCTAAAATACTTCAGAAAAATGCTCCCGATGCGCGGAATCGAACCAGGGACCTCTCGCTCCGCAGCGCGTGGCGCTAACCATTGCGCTACAAAACGCTGATCCTCTAAGTAGGTAACGGCGAGCGTTATATACACACCTTTTACTCCTGGTCGTACTGACAGACGGCAGGCGCTTATAAGCGTTTCTTCATTACCAGCGAGAGGGCGCGAGGAGCGTGCGCTTATCTCAAGGAAAGAAGGGGGGCGAGCGGGGGGTTGTATGTCTTATGCTTTCCCCGCGATGTCCGCGCTGAAGTCACAGAGTGTACGAAGGTCACTTCGCTCACTGCAGCGGCCGCGTTTGTGAAAGGAGCGCGCTGTTCAACGGAAATAAGTAACAACTGCGACATATATTTCGCACTCGTCCAGTGTATACCTGTTCGTTCGTTTGGTGCGTCCTGCTTTATGTTTCAGCAGTGCGCTTCAAGTATCGAGCTGTGACGCATGATAATTCGCGCTCGTCCTGTGTGCGTTCTCTTCGTGCGCCCTTGGGGCTCGAGCTACGCGCTGGCAATTTCGAGCTGCTTTCCGTTCTTCGCGTTACATTCCAATTTGTTGCTATCGCATTCATTGCTTCGCCGTTGCGCCGAAACTGTTACTTTTTTGCCACGTACCGGAATATTCGTCCTTGATAAAGTTTTGGGACAAATACAAGTATTTTCGGCGTTCTTAAAGTAAAACTCGACGAAAAAAAAGCCGGCAGATCCCACGCATTGTGGGAATCGATGTAATGCGAAGCAGCCAGCAAAGAGCTGCATACATCGTCCTGTATGTCATTGAGGAAAATGCGTGTCATGGTTTTCATGTTAACTCCTATTATTTATGTTCGTCACACAGTAACGTCGCGCAATACCAACTTGGGGGTCGATCAACCTAGAGAAAAGGCCGCCAGGGCACCATGAGCGTGGCACGTAAGTCATGCTGTACATGACATGTGTGTCATGATTTTCATGTTAACTCGTGTTTTTTATGTTCGTCACACAGTCACGTCGCAAGATACCAATTTTGGTGTATATCAAGCTAGCGAAACGGCCGCCAGCGCACCATGAGCGTGGCACGTAAGTCATGCTGTACATGACATGCGTGCCATGATTTTCATGATAACACGTGTTATTTATGTTCGTCACACGGTCACGTCGCAAGATACCAATTTTGGTGTATATCAAGCTAGCGAAACGGCCGCCAGCGCCCCATGAGCGTGGCACGTAAGTTATCCTGTACATGACATGCGTGTCATGATTTTCATGATAACTCGTGTTATTTATGTTCGCCACACGGTCACGTCGCAAGATACCAATTTTGGTGTATATAAAGCTAGCGAAACGGCCGCCAGCGCACCATGAGCGTGGCACGTAAGTCATGCTGTACATGACATGCGTGTCATGATTTTCATGTTAGCTCGTGTTATTTATGTTCGTCACACAGTCACGTCACAAGATACCAATTTTGGTGTATATCAAGCTAGCGAAACGGCCGCCAGCGCACCATGAGCGTAGCATGTAAATCATGCTGTACATGACATTCGTGTCATGATTTTCATGTTATGACTTGTCATTTATGTTCGTCATACAGTCATGTTACGCCATACCAATTTTGGTGCACATTCGATTAACCAAGCGACCAGGAGAGCACAAAGTCGTAGGCGGCTAGATAGATAGATAGATAGATAGATAGATAGATAGATAGATAGATAGATAGATAGATAGATAGATAGATAGATAGATAGATAGATAGATAGATAGATAGATAGATAGATAGATAGATAGATAGATAGATAGATAGATACGGTCAAAGTCGCAGAAGTTCGCTAAGAAATGCTTCGCATTTAAAACAGACGCCAATAATTATTACTCTTCTCGTATCACCGGAGCTTCTGAGACAATTAATCTTATGAGAAATGATTCCATGCATGCCGCCCCGGAATCGCAATACAGATGTCATGCGAGGTCTCAGCGTAAACTTTCTGGTTTCATAAAAGTTCCCGTGTGACTGCGTAGTATGCTTCCTTTATCATCTACTGAGTCTTTGTGAATGTGGCCTTTACTTCGAAAGCAATGTTCAGCTCCATAAGGTCTCAAGACCTTTACAAAATAAACTTGCGTTTCGGAGCACTCTCCAGATCCTTATCCACAATAAACGAAATAAGGGGAATTTAAGGGTTCGTATTTCTTTGTGAGACGCAACCTTAATGAAAAGCAACGGACAATTCACAATAAAGGTAACAGAGTTAAAACTCGATCCAACGAAACCTGATTTTACGAAGTTTGATGTAACGAAGAAGTTTCCATTCACCGGTAAATACCCACATGGTTAAATATTGTCATTAACCCGAATTCACGAACGAACTTTTTTTTTAGATAACTGAGTAGAAAGGCACTGATATATTTCGAAATTTGACAGAGGCGGACCTTTCTTCGAGCGCGTGCTCTAACGCTATCGCGTTAAAACATCTCGGCGCCCTAGTTAGGGGCCTAATTTTACTTTGACCAGTCTTTGCGCTGGACCCATGCACAGAACAACGGACTAGACTGTCGGTAGAGCTCTTACGTACCGGATGGTGCTAGAGGCGGTGACGGTTGCTTTGGTTATTTCATGGCCTAAGCGACAGCTAGCACTGGTCAGCTCCTCGCAAAGTACCCGCTCGGCATGTTCGCACAATCAATCCATTCGTTCCGCGAGTCATCCCATATCGGTAGCTTCATAGCCTCACGTGACCGTCCACCTGGCCTGCATTGCCCAAACATGGTGTCCTATACATAGCTTGTACCGACGTCACCGTGACCGCCATCTTTGCGAACTATAGTCTTTAGATTTTTCCCTGTTCTTTCTTAAGTACCGACAACCACTGAAGCGCCGCCGCCGAATCTCATTGGCTAACGCTCGTTTTCTGTAGCCATGTTCTTCCTAACGCTTTTCAAGCACCTGGTGAAATGCGTCCTCCGCTCACTAATGACGGAGGGTTGGCGGGAGGAGAAACGCGCGTCACGCTAGCATATTGTCCGCTGAAAGATGCGTGGCTGATGTACTTAGACGTACGTGGCTTCGTAAATCTTCAAAGTTAGGAAAAAAATGGCGGCAGACGCCAGCTGCGTGGGAGAGAGGGTCGGGAGAGGAGGCCGTTGTTATAGTGTTCTAGAATATTGGGTAGTGAGCCCACTCTCCAGGGAGAGGGTACGTTGCCGCGGCGCAAAAAATGTAAACGAGTTTTCGTTTTCCTGAGTGCCCGCGTGGCGGCGCTACCATCGTCAGCAATGGGAGCCTTCGCGCCTTCGCCCCGCTGCTGTAGGGCTGCTGCTGTGTTTCGTCGTCGCTGCAGGTTTTCGGCCGAGCATTGCCTCGTCAATACGTTTCATTTTTCAGTTCCTGTAGTTGTGAATAATGTAGATTGGTAGCAAGGCTTGTTCACGGGCTGCTTTTCATGTGAAGAACTCCATGCAGACAGCATTTTAGATGTGCTGACCATTGTGAAAGCAAGGCTTTGGCAAGAGGTTGGGTGCCGAAGCCATGCCTCAATGCTCTCTCAAAAAATAATCCAATTCTATGTTGTCACGCGACTTCATTTTTACATTAAGGGGCTAAACACAGACAGAGCAGGCAAACGCCAAAAAGCAAAGCACTTCAAGATAAGCCGCTGCACTTAATTTTTTTTCCTTGCTATAGAAGATTTTTTAAATTTTATTATTGTCCCTGCGTTTAGATTTTACAAGTGTAGGTTAAACTTGAAGTATGAATCTTCTCTGAATATTCTTTTTCTGTTTCACTGACCCAAATACAAGAAAATGCCAGATTTGAAAAACAAGCAAGATAGTATGTTAATTGCCACTCGCCATGCATACTATAGCAATAAACCCTTAATTCAATTGTGAATGGTGGCTTTGGTCCTTGGCGTACCATCAACAATGCGATTAATATGATCTACCAGAACGTCAGTAGATCTGTATAAAAATGCATGTGTTTGAATGGAAATGTGTCTATTAGTTGTCATTTTTAGTATTTCTTCTGATTCAGTGTCTTCACTTATTGTGTGAACAATATGTGTTGAATATTCATGTGCTTTTGTGAACTTTTTAAATTTATGCTATGCTAAGTATGCTATTGAAAATATTTAGCGTCTCTTTGTGAGTATTTTTCTAGCATCTATTGGGCTGTTTTAGGAGACATGCTTTTTGCCGCACACGCTGATAAGTACAAAATGGGGCAAGGCCCTCTTCAAGCTATTTCAGCTTTTTTCCATCTGTTTTAACTTTGAAAAAAAAATGGAAGTGATTGATACGCATGGCTTTTGTGGAGTATATAAGGTCATTGTGCTGCCCCACCAAATAAACTTTTCACTTATTTCCGCGAACGATTGTTGTCTACATTTTTCGACACCTTCATTACAAATTCATTTTTCTAAATACAGGAGTTCGGACAAATAGTTCTGTAGAAAAGAGTGCATATGAAAAGAGTGCATAGGTTCGCTAGAAAAGAGTGCATATGAACCTTTTAGGCATAATATAGTGTCAGCAGAATTGCTAACTGAATTTTGCACTCAACTGATAGCGGTGTTTGCATGCAATTTCTTACACAAATATAATTTCCAGCATGTGAGGGGTCTTCAAGAAGCAAAATCTGATTGCATGGTCTACCCTTACTTTCGGTCTTTTATTTGTTGGGCATGATTAGGATAGGTCTTTCCTGCTGTGCACTCCCACACATTTTCTTGCACTTTTCAGGAGAATATATCAACTGAGAGCGCGTAAGGTGCTTAAGTTTGTAGTAATATTGTTTTATTTAGTGAGAGTATGACCTCACTAAAGAGACTACCGAGTACAAACGCTAGCATGAAATATTAGTCTCTTTTATCTAAAGGCAATCGATGTCAGTGCACGTTAAAGAACCCCAGGTGGTCGAAATTTCCGCAGTCCTCCACTACGGCGTGCTTCATAATCAGAAAGTGGTTCTGGCACGTAAAACCCCATAAATTAATTAATTATCTAAACGCAATAAAACTGCGAGATCTCTTTTTTAAGCGAGAGCTCGCTACTGCAATACAAAACTGGCGGTTTACAGCATATATTGCATCCGGCGCCCGCTGATGACGCGCTCATGTTTAGCGATACTTCATGCGCCTGAACAACGGCTAAAGGAAGAATATGCTCACGCAAAAGAAAAAAAAGCAACGAAAATGGCTATGTACAGGGGTTGCACAAGAGTAGTTTGTGCTTGAAGCGCTGGAAAACTAACCTTCGCGCTGAGGGCAGCAACGCGTCGCTTACATTGCAGGTGGTGGTGGCGCCATCTACCAGGTGAGACATAGAGTGCGTCAGTGCACGGCCTCCAGTCAGCCCACTACCCCTTTCTAGAACACTTTACCGTTGTCGGTACCTCCTTGGTCGGTACTTAGGTAAAAGGAGAAAATCTAGGGACTTTATTGCGAACCAATTGGTTGAGACGCAGGGTGAACTCTTGCTCGAACGCGCGGAGCAAGAAACGGTGACATCAAATTAGTTCCGGTGCCCCCTCAAATCCTTTGTGTTCCCCCTTGGCGCACCTGGCGAATAGAAGAAAGCGGGGAGAGCACAAAAGAACGCGCGGAGAGGGAACCAGTGGGTGTCCTCCGCTGAAATGACACGCTAATGAGATAAAAACGTCACGGTGGCGGCCATGTTTGTGAACCAGCGCAGAGAACCTGTCTCTGACGTCGCGTGAAAGCTATGTATAGACCGTTGCATCGGGCGAGGAGGACCGGACTGGCAACCAGCGCTTTCCTCCTTTCTGGCTCGTGCGCGACGGCGCGGAGTGTGCGGGCTGGTGCTTGGATGAGTGCCGTTTTCGAACAATTTTTGCGTGTTTTAGGTCGACCTGCGGATTTTGTTCACTTTTATTGCGATGTCAGCCAGCGAAAGGTCAACGGAAAACCACTCTGCCGTTTTTGGTTGTTCTAACAACTATAAAAGTAAACTGCTGCCAGAATAAGTATGCGACGTGCATCACCAAGCGCGGTGTGTTTGCGGTTGTGTGCACTCTTCAAGGTACTACATCGTTTGTGTTACGTTACAGTTTATAAATTGGCAAGTGCCGCAATATATCCGGAATTCCCAATGTTCCACGCAGTCAAATGTCAATAGGATATGGCCAGATTTGCGAACAAACATAAGCGGTCAAGTACGGCCCTGTCTGGTAAAGTGCAGAACATCCAAGTACCACTCGACTACCCACCTGAGTTGCTTTTGCTTCGTTGTATTATCATATTTTAGTATGATGTGTTTGGTCTAACAATTAGCTTCGTAGCTCGGCTCAACACGGTGATCGCTGCAGTTGATGTATACCGATATTAGCACGGACGAGAAATCCCCAACTTCGCAGCGGGGTAACCGGCATCATAGATTTCATTTGTGCTCCGTACCGGCCTTGCAATACCCGAACATTCACTGAACGCTACACGAAAAGGATGTGGCGAGATCTCTGTCGTGAGTTCACAACTTCCGTAAGACAGCGGGGTGTATCGTATACAATGAGCCATATGAAAGGATATATATATATATATATATATATACATAGCAAAAAAAAGAGTTCTGTCACTTCGTGTGGAACAACTACCTCAGGAAGACAAATTTTTACGTGGTCAAGAATAGTGTCCGACCAGTCGCGCAATGATATACAACATAGTTAATCCTCTTCTACACACCATACAAAACGACGTTGTTACACTTGTCTAGTGTTTCTTCAACTGCCAGTTTTGCTGCTTAGCTTTGCGAACGACAGCAAGAATTTTGCAAAAACAGTACATCTGGTAGATTAGGTTAAAAAAAAAAACGCGAATCACCTCCAATGCTGATCAAAGGCTCGAGCCCGGGAGCACTTCGTGCCTCATCGGCAGAAACTCTCTAACCATCTTCACCTTACCGCCGCCGAAATCCACTCAAGTATCACGACTCTTAGAAGAAAAAGAAGCGTGCCGGCATGTCAACATCAGCATGGTTTTTATGTGTACCAGCACATCCCTGTAAACAAGTAGCTTCGCCCACAATGGTGGGCAATAAACGAGCGAGTAATAAGCGGTTACCTTAAAGTTGAGGAACAAGATAGGTAACTGTTCGCGAGCAAGAAACAGATGCCACCCGCGCCACGAAATCGAGACTGCGTGCTCACGCACAACCGCATGTACGAGCGTACTGCGGTACTCGGTGCGACAGCATAAGCACACCGTGAATGAAAAAAACAAACTAAAAGATTACAGTACAAGAAAAACAATCATTGTATCTGCTAAGAGTGGCGGCACTTGCTTGCCCTGCTAGAACAGGTCGAAATATTTACGTGGTTTTCCAACAGACAGTGCGGAAAATATATGATATCGACCACTTTCGACACGTTCGCTTCCTCGTATATTAACATCATTGACCCTGAACGGATCAAACCGTTCCAGGACGTCTCACAGATTCATTTCCTACGTAGACTGCATCACTTGAAAGGAATTTTTGTGCGCCAGAACGAAATGAACCGGCTGCAACTCCAGCCGCACGTATATCTTCCGTAGAAACGCACAGCTTCGCACACGCCAGTGGGTTGCCAGACCAAGGACGGCGCCGCCCGCTAGGCAATATGGTGGCGCCCACGAAAAAAAACAGCCACCATTCCCGCTCCCCCACCTACCGCCGCATCACATGAAAAAAAAAAAAGCGCTGTCTCGCGCTTAATGTCTTTGACCATGCGTTGGCACACAGTGTGCCAGGTCATTCATCGCTTTGCAATGACCTTGCAAGGCGCGTGCTGGGGGCCGTGGCAAAAGCACAGCCGCATGCCTCTAGCCAGATAAATATGCAAGAACACTTTCAGCCAGATAAATATACAAGAACAGCGAGCGCTCTCCTCAGAGATATCGGGAATGAATTTTTAGGAAATGTCCCCTTCGAAGGAGTTTTCAAACTTCAACCCTCCGCAAAAGTTTAGGCGATTACCGGCTATACCGGGTGTCGTCTACAGCCGACCCCCTCTTCTAAGAGGGCGGTGGCTACACAACGACAATCTAGGACAAGGAATCGAGGACAAGTTAATGCCAACCTTTTATTTTGGACTATTTACACGGGTGGTGGTTGTCTCGTCGTGCTATTTAAAATATTTACATATGACGTGTATATCGTCAAGGTGGCGAAAGTGCCTCACGTCGACTGTACGAAGGCCACCAGAGCGCGGAGGTCCACCTTGCAGGAGGAGTACGTCTGGATGCAGGCCGGAAGGCCACTGGACCTGCCCCTGTGGTAAGCCTTCTCGAAGTCCACGAAGGCGGAGTCCTTGCCGACGGGTCCAAGACTGCGCATAAAGGACGCCACACGGCGGCCGTACGAGCCGTAGGCCGAAGCGTCAGCGCTGACCTCACAGGAAAGGCGCAGGATGCAGCGGTTCGTGTCGAGTTCTCGCACGAGGTTGACAGCGTCCTTGATCACCTTGGGGTCGGCTTCGATGCTGCGTCGACCCTGCGAAAACGCAAAAGCATATGAATTAAGAACGTGGAACGAAATATTCGCAAACGCGGCTTGAAAGACATGGGCTGACTGCGGCGAAAAATATCCTAGGTTGCGTATGTGTCTACCGGCCGAAAAATACGCGAAGCAGTTCTACACTCACTGAATGTAAAAAAAAAGTGCAGAGACGAATCTAAATGTCGTTGGTCAGGGGCAAAATAAAAAGCGCCCAGCATGAATTGACTGTAGAGCTAAGCAACGAAAAAAAAAAAGGATAGTCTAAACTGAGCACAAACGACAGCAGTTGTCGAGCAGCAGGAATGAACATTACAACGTCATTCCACTAGACCACACACACCGTAGTGCGGAAATTAATATTGCAATGGAAAATTGTTACTTACTCGAATAGTTGCCGCGTGTTTTCCTTCCAGGTTGACAAATGGGCTCTTGAGAGCCGAAGATGCTTGGAGCATGGACCCCTTGTTGCCATTGACGCTAGCAGAGCCGCTGGACGAAAACTTCACCTTGGGTGAATCGAAGTCGGTCGTGGCGTTGGCGAGCATCTTGAAGTCCTTGATGGGCAGCCGGACGGAGAGGGGCTTCTGCAGGCCACCCCCGACGAAGTACGGCAACGCAGCAATCGGTACGGAGATTGTGGGGCCGGAGAAGATGCCCTGTGGCTTGGGGCGCGGGACGACTCGGTCGGGCAGCTTGCTGCTTTCTATGCCGGCCCGCAGACCTATTCCGTAGCGACTCACTTTGAACCAGCCGAGCATGTCGAGGATCTTCATGGCCATAGCGAGCTTGAGGCCGGCGATGCCCCCGATGCTCGTGATCGCCGATATGGGCAGCAGGGCCAGGCTGGTCAGGAAGCCATCGGTAGTCTGGGCGACGAGCAGGGCCAGGAAGGCAGCGGCGACGAGCGTAGACAGCCTCATATTGACGGGTGCAGCTCCGGTGATCTGTGCTCGGCAGCCGAAGAAACGCGCGTTTTTAAGGGATCCCCTCTCTTTGTTAGTAAGCGAAGACGGCACGCGATTGGCTCAGCCATCTCGGTGACTCCTACGGCTTTTCTTTGCGCTCTGTGCACCCTTCTCTCTTATTCAACCTTCTTTCCCTTGCCCCTCCCTCCTTTCTCACTTTCCACAGAAAAAACTTTTTCCCGACCAGAAAAAGAGGGCGAGAAGGAAAAGCTACGCACGTGAAAGTTTAGTCACCCTCATTCCCTCTCGCGCTCAAATTTCGCAGCCCTGCTGAACGAACGAAAAGGAAGAAAAGCGGAGACAGATTATCGCATGACCACGAGAACCTGTGTAATGAATCATCAGATGTTCGGGGAGGGGGGGGGGGAGAGTTTTTCTTTACCATGGGTGCTAGCACAAAAACGAAGCAAGCCTGTCTGTTTGGGGTTCTTCAGCCTTCATACATATTTCCAGGTGTCACGTGACGCACTCGTGTCATTAAGTATCAGAGAAAACTCATAGTCGACAGGTTTCCTGGCAAAGATTCTTTTCCCCGCTTCGGCTAGCGCTTTTTCCTGTTCTGGAATTAACTATATGCGAAAGACACTAGAAGATTTCACATTGAAGATATTTAAAAATAACCCGAAATCATTTATGAAAAACGAAATTTGCGCAGGACTAGCACACAACCTATGTTGTGGCTTGAAGGCTATATTCAAACGGCTTTGTCATAAATACTGTTGTTACGCTCTGGTGTACTTAAAAGCGATAAAATATTGGCGTCGGTTCCCGCTAAGGCTTGTGACGTAAAGACGTTAAGAATGCTGGCAGAGTCCATTCAAAGTGTCATAACGTTCCAATATTACTATTTGCAGGAACCGCTCGTAAAGAATTCTCGATACTTGTGTTATGCTGTATAGGGCGGCGTACTGCTCTCACACACAACCTGTTTTTTTTAATAATGTAATTGAACAATAGCCTGCTTTGGCCGAAGGTGAGTTAACAGAGGCGCAAGTGTCCATGTAGAAAGTTTTGGCTGGAGTTTGTGTTGTTACGTCCGGTAGACAATTTCTATGATGCGTACGAAATTATAGGCCCTCCACAGAGAACACATCCTTTGGCCGCAGTTAGACAACTCTATATTTCTTAGCAAGAAAGTCAAGATACATCAGATACATCACAGATCAACGGCGCCTGTCACGAAGTACGATTCTCATATGAGTTGGTGTGCCTTTCAGATTAACGTATGTCGAGCTCTGTCTGTATTGCAACGTACACACAACATTCGCGCGCGAGCCAGGTTCTGCTTTGACTGGGGTACCACGTGCTCTACTTCATGTTGTGGAAACACAAATTAATACCATTGATCAATCAACAATGAGTTTATTATAATGTAACGTGGTTGTGACGGTAAAGAACACAGAACTCAAGCCAGCGAAGTTGGAAGTCTTTTCAGGGCAAACTTGTGCGCCGTAAAAAAAAATGTTACGCTCACGGTGCAAGAACGGGCCGCCTGTCGACCCGACGAACACGGGTCCAATACTGGCCAATGCAATCATATTTCCATGAAGACGAATTGCCAGAGGCCCGTGGTGTGCGAGATCGGAGTAGACAATAACTAATCAGGGGTTGTCGAAATTACCCGCAGCTCTTCACTAAGGCGTGAAGCTCTTAGCTACATCGTGGTTTTACCATGTGGAATCCCAGAAATTTTATTAACACAGAGTTCGACCAAAGCGGCGGCCAGTGAAAAACGTCGGTTTTTGCGGATGCGTGATCGTACGTTCCTGCGCTTATCCCTGGTGCTCGCAGTAGTTCTAGCATGTGCGCCGCTTATCATGCTTCGCAGGTAACAGACGATAATAACCGACAACATTTAAGAACACACCACACAATTTAGGCGCGGTTTGCGCTACAGATATCATATATAAAGGCTGTGACCGGTGAAGCCATGCTGAGATGTTACGTAAGATATATATACATGTGTGTGTGGGGGGGGGGGGTGGCCGAGGGGGGGGGGGGGGGTTGTATAGAAAGCCCTTGGTAACGGCAACAACAGAAGAAAGGTTAACTCGAGATTATTTCGACCGGACTCTCGCCTTCATCAGGAATGCCGGGGGCTAATTATAATAATAATAATAATAATATCTGGGGTTTAACGTCCCAAAACCAAGAGATGATTATGAGAGACGCCGTAGTGGAGGACTCTGGAAATTTCGACCACCTGGGGTTCTTTAACGTGCACCTAAATCTAAGTACACGGGCCTCAGACATTTTCGCCTCCACCGAAAATGCATGCCGGGGTCAGCAGGAAGAGCACGAGGGAGAAGGAAAGAATGGAAGAGGAAATATTCATAATTAAACGTACGTTACTAGTTCGTAAATTTCGTTTTAAGGGACAGAAGTGAGCAATAAAGTAAGAATAAGTACAAGTTAATGCATATAAAGTCACAACAGCTATATTTCGGTGGTCTGGTTACAGCTGTACATACAGAGCCACAGTTTCCAAGTCAAAATGGTTAAATGTTGACAAAGGTTTCATCGCTGCATGCATTCCCGGGGTCTCATTTATAGATTTTCGATTTCGTTGCACCGGTAGACGACATGAGCTTTCCATATCAATTTAAAGACTGCTTCTAAGAGCGTGGCCATTAGTTTACAAATGAATGGTTTGGCATTGTGTCCTGTTTTGAGAGAGGTATTTATCGGAGGGATTTAGTAGGGGCCTCATAGATATAGAAGCGGAGCCATACATATAATTACCAATCGCAGACGATATCTTTCGGCGACAAGAAGGAGTGAAGCATAATACAGTTGTTTTTTTTTTTTTTGTCTACACAGAATGCAACAACACCTCAAGTGTGCAGTGCGTCATTCCATATAAGTATGCCATGTGGCTGGAAAATACTTTACAACTTTGGTCGACGTTGACTCTCCGTTTCGCAAAGTATACATTGTTTTAAGAGTTTAAACAGCAACGAGGGCACGGGAAGAAATAATTACGAGTTACGTTGTAAAAAAAAAAAGAGTCGGTTAGAGTACGGGCGCGCGCTGAATCTTGCATTTGTTTTCATTTACAGGTATTACAAATCTGATAAAAATGTCGTCCTTCTCATAGGACCCCTAGCACGTGTGCATTTCCGGCATGCTGTCGTTTAGATTAGGTTATAAAAATAATGCAACACGCGGATTCCGCAACCGCTGTTTCTGCATGACCAACGCTTTCACCTCTGTTGCGATGGCTTCGGCAAAGCAGGCTGGGAGGGACTAAACTTTAATCAAACAAAGGCGTAGGTGCGTTTAACTCAAAATACATGGCTCTCATGAACACTATCATGCATTATCCTGATGCACATATGCACGCTGTAGTGATAGACTAGCATGTCCCCTCACAGATATTTTCGGGGTCAAAGAAATCTAAGGATATTCGCTATGTCTTCAGGCTACAGCGATTGCGCAGAACAAACGCCAAAAATTACCAGTAGGATGTCTTAACAGATTGTCACTGGCATCTCTTGCCGGGACTGCGTTAATACGACCTGTAATTTGAAAAGAAAAAAAGAAACGGAAGACGGCGCAACAAGAATCCCGATAAAAGAGTTCGGACATTTTGGAGCGATCAGGGGGACATTCCTCACACTCAAGGAAATATGGAAAACTGTATTTCTTCTACTTTTTTTTTACAGGGACCACGTGCTTTAGAGCAAAACATACGTGCTGTAAAGTTGGGCTAGCCATTAGGCGAAATGCTGGCCTTCAATATTCATTTAAAATCCACACAAACATTAGCCTCATCAATACATAGCTTGCACTGACGTCACCGTGGCCGCCATCTTGGGGGACCAGCGGATTGAGACGCTCCGTGAGGTTTTGTTCGAGCGCGCCGAGCAAGAAACGGTGACGGCTCGCCATCATATTAGTACCGGTGGCCCCAAGCATCTTTCACACCAAAACCCCCGCATTCCTTTGTGTTCCCCCTTGGCGCGGCTGGCGAACAAAAGAAAGGGGGGAGAGCACAAAAGAACGCGGGCACCGAACACCTGGGTGTCCTCCTCTGCACTGACAGTCTTTAATGAGATAAAAAAGTCAGGGTCGCCGCCATGTCGGGGCTCCAGCGCATAGCACCTGTCTCTGACGTCACGTGCAAGGTATGTATTCTTTATTCATTAAAAATTTTATTTTTGCCTCAAGTATGGGATTTCTGGGATGTAAATGTCCAAGGTATACCTTGTGAGGTCTCAAAATTTTCTTGTAGGCTCGGCAATAAAACCGTCCCCCCCCCCCCCCCCGCAAAAAAAAAGCCGTGCTGTACCTTTCTATCTATGCTATGTGTGCCTCATGCTGGAGATAAGAAAACCCTGAAGGGCTGGTGACTCATGCTATCCTGGAAGCTGGAGAATGCGTTTCTCACAATAAAGCGTCCCCCCCCCCATTTTTTTTTGGGGGGGGGGGTTCCAGGTTACTGAGCTGCCTAAAGTCCCTAGACTTTTCGTTTTTATTATGACGACTAAAACTGCGCTAAAAACACAAAGACAAAGACGAGGAAAACAGGACTCGCGCAGAGTCCTGTTTTTTCCACGTTACTGAGCTGCCTAAAGTCTCTAGATTTTCGTTTTTGTTATGACGACTAAAACTGCGCTAAAAACACAAAGACAAAGACGAGGAAAACAGGACTGGCGCAGAGTTCGTTTTTACTTAAGTACCGACAACTGCCTCTCTTCACGATCCTCTCTTACGCGCAGCTGGCGTCCGACGCCATTTTCTTCCTAACTTGGAAGATTTACAAAGCCATGTGCGTCTAAGTACATTAGCCACGCATCTTTCAGCGGACAATATGCTACCGCGACGAGCCTTTCTCCTCCCGTCAACCACCTGTCATTAGTGAATGGGGGACGCGTTTCACCAGGTGTTGGAAAAGAGTTAGGAAGAACATGGCTACCGAAAACGAGCGTTAGCCAATGAGATTCGTCGCCGGCGCTTCAATGGTTGTCGGTACTTAAGAAAGAACAGGGAAAAATCTAGGGACTTTAGAGCTCCCAGACTGTCCGGTTGAAGCGCCTTTGTAAAGATCAGTTTACAAGAATTTTGTTGCCATTGACGGGTTAGCAGAGGGAGGGATGGCATCCCACTTCTAAAAAGGTAGCCTACAAGATTAGTAACTACCAAGAGTTTTCGTTCCGCTCTCTGCACAAATCCCTCTCATACAGCCGTCTCTCGCTTGCCCCTCAAACTTTTCGCACACACCAGAGCAAAAAAGTTTAGCTCGAACAAAAAAAAAAAAGAGGAGGAGAACGGAAAGCTACGAACATCAACGCCTTGTCACCCTCGTACCTCTCGCCCTGTGTCCGGGAACTGCCTAAAATTTCGGAGCCTTGCAGAAAAAAAAGAAGAAAAGTGGAGAGGGATTAAGATGACCACGAGAACCTGTGCAACGAACCATCAGCAATCCAGGGAGCCTGGGCGGGGGGGGGGGGGTGAGGTGGAGTGGCACTCGTTATCTCTACCGTAAGTCACAGCACAGAAAAAATAAGAAAGACGCATGCTTCCTCGTTTCGTGTCCTTTGGCCTTCACACATATTTCCAGGTTTCACATGATGTACTTGTGTCATTGAGTATACCAGCAAAAATTGAATAACTATTGTAGCACAAGGTAACGGGACACAAGAAGAACACGAAGACACACACACACAGCGCTACACTTCCAACAAATGGTTTACTTTGGGGCACCACGTGGTTCTTATACACTTTTTTTTTGCACAAAGCTTTTCCACAACTTAACGGAATCCGGTATACAAGGCCTGTACAACAATCCACGAATCTGTTAGTGTGCTGTTTTGCATATTTAGGCTTAGTCCCTCCATTTGGATAAGTTTTCCGGCACAGGCTACCTAGTTTGCTCGGCTCCAAAAAAAAATCATTAAAGTCAGCTAGCTCTGCTATTTTGTTTGGGTTGTGAGAGAAGCAATGTATACGACAGCGATTTTCCTGCGATTAACTTAATGTCTCGTCGAAGACACGTCTTCACCCAGACGTACTTGCTTGAGCATGCTTTCTGCTACTGATAAAAGGACATGACTTGGGTAGTCAGCCTCCTCAAGCCGTTTTGCTTGCAACCTGAAACTGGCATCCATTAGATGCGGGCATGACATCTGCAAAGCGTTCTTCAAACAAAGCTTTACTACTCCCCTTTTTACTAGTTTGGAATCATTTGAATGAAAAGCCAGACGTGGCTTGATAGCTCTGGGAAGATAAGACCAGCACGTGTGGTTGAAGTGCCTATTGAGGAACCTTGTGGTTCCGTCAATAGGCACTTCACATGTTAGTTCAAGTTGAATAAGATAGTCGCGTACAAGGTTAAAAGCACCAGCACACGCCTGCACCAGCACAGGCGTAAAAGCATCACCAACGCTTTATTCAAACAAAGGAGTGGAGGGATTTAACTAAAAATGCATGGCTCTCGTGAACACTAACGTGCGTTATAGTGAATGGGTTAGGGAAAAAACGTCCCCGGATGATACGTCCCCGGAATGAACGACCCCGGAACAAATGTCCCTGGAAGAAATGTCCTCATTTGCGTTGTCGGAAAAAACGTCCCCATACGGGGGCCCTCAAACGTTGCCCCTTCAAGTCCCCAATTCTTTATTTCCCACTGCAAAAAAAAAAAAAAGATCAGCGCGAAGATTGTAGTTTACTGAAATTCAAGTTTACTCCTATGTGGAACGCCTACTCAGCCACTGTTCATGGAGGACACAGGACGAACAATCATGCGGAGGCATGAAACAGAAGAGGCTGGGAAGCATCGCGAGCCACAGCCGCCCAACAGTGGGGAGGGCCGCTGATGCCTTGCGCTCGGAAGAAGCCACCGTGACATTGGAGATGGCCCAGTCTCGAGTCGGTGCACCCCGAAAGAAGAGGCGCAAATCAGCGGTCATGGCAATGCAGCAGGGTGTTCACAACCTGTGTGAGGACTATACTGCCGGGACGACGAAAACTGAACATT
This sequence comes from Rhipicephalus sanguineus, assembly GCF_013339695.2. Lineage (NCBI taxonomy): Eukaryota > Metazoa > Arthropoda > Arachnida > Ixodida > Ixodidae > Rhipicephalus > Rhipicephalus sanguineus. Next base: position 87,906,336 of record NC_051182.1, on the reverse strand, counting down.
TCCTGATCGAGGGTTATTGGACATACGATCCGGCTTTACCTTCATTCTTTTTTTCAACCCAATGTGGCCGAAAATTTGCGAAGTGTCGAATACAGAATGCAGTGTTTTGTCAAGTGAGTTCGCATTGGATTTGTGTTTCGGTAAATTTTTCACTTGGGGACTTTTTTTCCTAAAGAGCCATGCCAACGGGGACGTTTCTTCCGGGGACCTTTTTTCCTACACCCATAGTGAATACGATATGCGTTCCTGCAGTGTCAGTTTAGCATTTCTGCTCACAGATATTTTCGAGGTTGATGAAATTTTAATAAAAAGAAAACAAAACCTAACAGTATTCGCTACGCTACGCTACAGCTATTCTGCAGAATAGATGCCAAAATTGTCGGTGCGATGTCTTATTCAATTGCCATTTGGATCCCCTGCTAGGATTGTGTGAATAGGAGCTTTAATTTGAAAAGAAAAAGCAAACCGAAGTCGAAGCGATCACAACACCGATCACAGTACAAAGATTACGGCGCTATCAGGGAAACCTTGCTCACATCGAAAGACATATGGACGAACTATATTGTTACTACGTTTTTTATAAGGACTACATGCTTAAGAACAAAACATACGTGTTGTAAACTTGGGCTAGCCATTGGACGAAATGCGGGCCTCGTATATTAATTTAAGTTCCTTACAAACATGAGCCGCATGAATTCGTCAATAATGGAATCATTTCAATGTGAATAACTTATGCTGTTGATGTTACCATAATTTTGTTTTTGCATCAAATGCGGGATTTCCGTATGTAAATGCCCAAAGTATACCTTGTGACGTCTCAAAATTCTCTTCTAGGCCTAGCAGTAGAAAAACAAAAAAGAAGGCGTGATGTACCTTTCTATCTTTGCTGTGAATCTTGGTAGAGATAAGAACACAGTGAATGACTGGTGACTCATGGTATCCTGGGAGCTTAAAAATGTGTTTCACACACTAAGGTTTCTTTTTGCCTCTTTCTTACGAGGCTTTCTGTATTATTGAGCTGGCAGACAGTCCAGTTGAAAACCTTTTGTAAAGCGAAGTCTACAAGTATGTTATCGACATTGACGGGTTAGAGAGACAGATGGCATCCAACTTCTAAGAAAGACAGCGTAGAAGAGCAGAAACTTCCGAGAGTTCTGTTCGGTTCACGGTGGTGTATAACGCAGGCCGCGAGCGCAGCAAAAAGAAAAAAAAAGAGGCAGAGTAGAAAATGCACTGAGTACCAACAGTTAGCAGTGAGCGCTATTTGTCTGCTCTGTACTTTTTTTTTGCTACGTTTGTGCGCTGTTACACGCCGTTCTAAGAAAGGATCGAGGCAAATTCCCCCTACTCGTGTGGCTTAGTAAGTTTCCCCCACCTTCCTTCGTTTTCTTATGGTTGCGGGGGAGCGTGCCATGCTTTCTATTATCCTCTCCCCTACTGCCGTTCGCACAGATTGTGCTCCTTGAATTTCTCCGGATAACCGTAGCTAATTTGGCTTAGTGATAGGGATGCATAGTGGTGTTCAAGTGGACACAGCTAAAGTCCCTAGATTTCTCCCTGTTCTTTCTTAAGTACCGACAACCGTTGAAGCGCCGGCGACGAATCTCATTGGCTAACGCTCGTTTTCGGTAGCCATGTTCTTCCTAACTCGTTTCCAACACCTGGTGAAACGCGTGCCCCATTCACTAATGACTGGTGGTTGACGGGAGGAGAAAGGCTCGTCGCGGTAGCATATTGTCCGCTGAAAGATGCGTGGCTAATGTACTTAGACGCACATGGCTTTGTAAATCTTCCAAGTTAGGAAGAAAATGGCGTCGGACGCCAGCTGCGCGTAAGAGAGGATCGTGAAGGGAGGCTGTTGTCGGTACTTAAGTAAAAACGAAAAGTCTAGGGACTTTAGACACAGCGCCTGTCAACAATGCGGAAAGTGCACTTTTTTTTTCTAGCGCGTACAAAGGTACGCCGACGTAGTGTTCATTGTTCGGGCACTCATTCCTCGACAATGTGGCACCTCGGTTCCTCTTTTAACGTGAGAGCGTTAAATTGCTTGTTTCGCACAAATTCCTGTGTCGGCGGCGGCGTTGCAAACATGGCGGCGGCTTTGGACCCCCGCTTCAGACTGAGTTGGTGGAGAGATATTAGGCCCCATTAACGTTAAGTCCCCTTGACTTTAATCACTGCTGATAATAATCTAAATATTTAACACAATAATGTAATCATTCATGAATAACCCCAAAGCACATAAAGGGACACTAAAGAGCAAAACGATTTTTCTCGCATTAGTAAAGTAGTCTTCCACGATACCAAAAACACCACGCTTGCTGCGAGAAGACGCTTAATGAGCGAGAAAATGCGCAAAAAGAAAATACAGGTGGCGACGCCACCTTGGAATACCCGCACCATTTGCCGTGACGTCACATATTTTTGACGGCGCCTGCTTGGGCCTACGTAGTTCGTAACCGGTTAAGTCGTAGTACATTGTCCTCTGAGGGGGCCAGAGACATGACATAACGAGTTTGTGGAAATTTTGTCAAGCCAGTGGCGCCAAAATACGTTAAATGCTCTTTGAAACATTTTACGTCATGAATTACAAAGTTCGGCGCGAAATTTAAAAATGAAGCTATGAACTTGGTTTTCTCCTCTAATAATAAGCCTATGGTGGTGAAATAAACTGCACAAGAGTTCTCCGAGCACACTTATCAATCTAAACCAATTCATTGTTTCTCTTTGGTGTCCCTTTAAACGTTCTCTGTCACCTAATGCGATTACCTTTATGCTCAATAATCACCGCCGTTCGCGCCCCTCGCCGATATAAAATCATTTTTAAAAACTTCTGCTCGCTTGTTAGAAGAAACGCGGTGGCGTTTTTGGTTGTGGGCGAAAATTTGTGGTAGATGCAAATTTTTACATGAATCAATCTGATTTGTATTGACAAATCAAAGAAAAGGTTACAAGATATCTGGACCGTTAGCCTACATCGGCTAGTGATCGGTCCATATCGGAGTACATAAAAGCAGATTAGCAGAGCATATATAACAATAAACACACACACACATATATATATATATATATATATATATATATATATATATATATATATATATATATACACCTATTCATGCATATACCTATTTGCATATGTACATTCATACATATATACATAAGCGAATGGACATAATAGCATTTTGATAACATATATAACAAATAAATGGGTACAATGCACTGATTAGCGCTGGAGAAAGCCTATTTACACGTTTTGATGCTGCAAGCAAAATAATTTCACACTGTGCTTAAAGTTTCGTGCCACTTTAACTTCTAAGGGTAGCAGGTTCCAAACTTTAGTCCCTCCAATGAGCGTTTTTGGTATAAATTATTGTTTGTAGGTAAATTAAAATTGCCATTCGTTGCGCGTCTAGTGTTTCGCGATGGTATTCGCAAGTTCCGTAGAATGTCACGCCGGCCCGCGGCCACCGGCGTAGTTTTTTCAAAGAGTATCGTAGTAACACCAGGAAGCGGGGTCACTGGCGAGGCGGCGCTCCTGGGGTGCGTTTTTTTTTTCTTCGGGTTGTTGTTATCGCGGCCAGAAATGACCAAATTCAAGGGATACAAACACAATCGCACGTGCTGCGTGCCGCAGCGTACTAATAGAGCATCGAGAAGAGCCAGCCTCCACTCCTTCCCAAGAGATGCAGCGAAGAAAAAGGAATGGATCGGCAAGTCGGTCACGCCGCCGATGAAAGTGTCAGCACTGACTTCTTCTGGAGCAACGTAGGCAAGAAAATGAGAATTCCTGACTTATGTACATGCCTTCGTTTATTTTTCTGAAGAGAATTAAGGCGTTGATTTAAAAAAAAAAAACAGAGCTTGCGACAGCGTGTTGCAGTAGCGCTAACAGTGGCGTGGCTTTTGTGTAAGATTTGTTCAGGTTTTACTTGCGTCAGGCCGCAGTTTGCGGTCGCCGCTACATCTCGCCTCGTCAGAAACGCATGTGCTTACATCTTGGGCTGTACTCCGTATGTCATCACTTGTATGTCATTCTGCCCCTTCAACCCCACGCACCGTAGTAGCAAACACGACAGTTTGGAAATTGGAAGAAAAGCAGAGCGCAACAGTTTGATGTTTTAAACATCGTACATCCCGCAAAACAACAGCATTACTAAATATAGAGCTGTGAATCTAGCGCGTTTTAGCGACATCATCCCACGAAGTGTTGACAACATTGCTACCGTTGTGATACTGCAGAAAATGTTCCAATACTTGTAAAGGTTTATTGGTGGTAAACAAATGCAAGACGCTAACATATGCACTTCGGTGTTGACAGACTTGTGTCATTGCGTGGCGGTCATTGACTAGTTACGAGACCAGCTGTACCTGTGCTTAAGATGTCCTTTTATTGTAGCCACTACAAAGAGATGCTTCTCTTAGAAAGTGAAGTCTGGTGCTGCGACGCTTCAAATGTCCGCTCGAATAAGAGAAAAGAAAAAGCAGTGATCATGAAAATCTGTAATCTAACACAAATCATGAAACTGATCAGCCGCTAGGTAATATATGTAGAGACGAAATGAACATTTTGCGGGAGTGCAAAGACGAGACGCACCCTATGTTTTTTTTTGGGGCCACAGCTTGGCGAGAAGACCTAACCGAGCGACGCCTCTCGCGGGATGCTTGCAAATTTTCCGGAAAGAAGCGGGATTCCAGGCCCCCGAGAGCATCTACCGGCACACGTTGGACAACGTAGGAGGCCGAAGACGCCCAGTTTCGAATTCACCGATCACCGTTGGAGGTGCTGTTCGGCAAAATACGCGTGTATTTATTAGGTGCCTCAATGGCTAATTTCAGCGTTTTATTTGTCTTAAAACCGAAACAGCGCTACAGGCTGGTGCGTCGCCGTTGTTTAGGACAATAGCTGCTCACGTCTAATCGAGCATAGTCTGTGAAGCTAAACAGCAGTGTTGCCGGTAACGCGTTACATTTAACGGCGTTACCGGTAACGCGTTACTTTTTTCGGTAACTTAGTAACGTACTCGTTACAATTTCGAAACTGTAACGAGTAACGTACATACGTTAACATTTTTCGGTAGCGTGGGGTGTCACTTTCAGGGTGAGACAGACGGTCCGATTTTCCAAGCGATTCGACGGCCGACGCGGCGGTAGGGGGGGGGGAATGGTGGCTGTACGATGCTATGAAAGCTCACCATTCCGGTTTCCCCTCCGCCGTGTCGGACGTCGAATCGCATGAAAAATCGTACCGTCTGTCTCGCCCGTTACTCTTTACTTTTTCATCCTGTAGGTGCCATTTTCCCAGAGCTCGCCCCGACGAATTCTTTTCTCGCAGCGTCGGACTGCGGTTCCGCCTGCCAGGCATTGACAAAGAAAGCGCGGGCGGAATCGTTTGTTGCCACGCAAAGCTTCAATAAAGCAGCGAAATGCGCCGTGAGAAACTGTACGGACGTGCTTTTCGTGGAAGTGGTTTGTAGCAGGTGCATTCCTTGCTAGCACCTGCCCTTTTCGTGCCCAAAAACCGGCCGCCCCAAGAGAAAGCCCAAGGGCTGGTTTACTCAATACTATGTGCTGATTGTGACCTTCGTGCGTGGGAGAAACAAAGACCTTCCCGGAGAGGCTGCCACAACACAAAAACGACGTCCGCAAGTTCGAGTGGCAAAGGAGCACACTCGCCGAGCACAGCGTGGCGAAAGATCGCCGCGTCGAATTTGACAACTCCCGCGTCGTCGACAGCGGGTAACGTCAACCGGTCCATAGGTGCGCTGCCGATCGAGAGTCTGCCTCAACGGAATTCTGTGCATCATAAAGAATAGGGGTGACCCCACGGCAGGACGAAAACCCTGAAAAAGAATGCGAGTGGGATGCGAAACGTCGGATTTCTTTCTTGTTACGCAAAAAAATTTTTTTTTACTCATTACCTTGGTTGGCGTCCGTCTGTTTCAACCAAAGCCCATTAATACCGCTGTCACACGAACAGCCTTAACCGCGGTGAAGGTGACTACTGTTACGGCCTAACCACGCTTACAGGTAGCTACACGGCAGACATAACCGCAGTTAGACTCCTGACCGTGGTTATCGCAAACGAGTGATTCCACGAGAGATCGACACGGATCTGCAAATGGATATTTTAGATTTGATTGGGTATTTTACATCTTGTGCACATACCACCCAACAGCCAGGAAAGGAACTTTTTTCTCATTAACTGCATAATTTACGAGGGAGAAAATATCGAACATATTCAATACGGAGTGACCAATTTCATTACCTATCGTTCTCGAAAGTTCACGGCGATGTAAAACACAAATATTGCCGTTAAAAACAAGAAATGTTGTGTATGATGTGCGCGCGCAACAAATAGTAAAGTAACACTGGAACTTGTAGAGCGAAGGAAACTAGTTTTTTTTAAAATGCCTAGATAGGCGAAATTTTATTATAGTTGCTACAAAGTTGATAGGGCTTATTAACTTTGTTTTGTAAATAAGTTTTGCTTTTATCTATCCGTAACTGCAGCTAAATTTCGCGAGCGAGGCTGATCTTGAACACCCTCACATAAACGCTCGCAATCCTTGCGCTTATTATACGGGTTAAAGTGAACAAAAGATTTTTATGCACAGATATTTTTCTCCGTAACTAGGCCATTAAAGCATTTCTTTACAACTACAAAATTTGCCCATCTATTTTGCTACTAGAAGCAGGCTGTTAGAATTACTGCAAATTTCTTGAGAGTTCAGTGATGCTTTCATTGCGGATAGTGATGAAGATTACATCTCATATTGTGTACAACCTCACATTGAGAAAAATGGATTCACCATGTGCCAGAATCAGAAGCCATGACACGATACTCTACAGGCCACTTTGTTGTTTGGGTTAGAAGTATTTTGCGAAACGTGAATTTGAGGTTTAAAAATTGTTATTTTGAGTTCCTTCAGCAAAGAGACATTGATTAAAATTTATGATTGCGGAGTAACGACAGAGGTAACGTCCGTTACTTTTTTTCGGTAACTGTAACGCGTTCCTTTTTTAATAGTGTAACGAGTAACGTATTTAGTTACTTTTTTCAGTAACGCCTACAACACTGCTAAACAGTAGTACAATATCACGAGATTTGATCTTGTACCTCGAGCTTAAGCGGAGGTTTCTTCTTCACCATTTTCCACGCTCCTTTCACTGCCGACCCTCTCTCACTGTTTATTTACACTTTCAGTGAACAAAAGCTACCAGAATTTTTGTCTTCACCAACGGCGAGTCAGTATTAGTGACCTGAGGCCAGGAAGGAAGCTTCCTTCTGCAACCCATAAGTAAGCTCCGGCTGGCTTTTTGGCATGAAGGTGAAAGGCGTTAAACAATATATATATATATATATGGAGCACCCTTAAGCTTCGCCTTTAAGAAAGAGAGAGAAAGCGCTGTGAAGAAAAACGCAGAATTCTGCCATTGAACAAGATATCGATATCCGCGCGCGCGCTCGCACACACACACGCTAGACAGTTATAGCTTAGCGTTAGCGTGATAGCGGCGGTCAAGGAAATGGCGTTACCGTGCCGCAAACGTCCGTTGCGGACAGCACGTTTTAGTGCAGCGCGACAGCAGCGTGATCTAGCGGAGGGTGAATGCATTAAAAAAAGTGAAAAGCAAAAAAAAAAACCTGAGAATGCTCGCCTGTATTCCTGCACGCAGCAATATAAGAACATTTTTAGTAAAAATTAAAGTAAACAAATATGAGCCATGAACAAAAAGCGAAAGTTTTCCTGTTTCAAACTTATTTGCACCGATCTTCTAGTTAGGCCTCGGGACGTTAGAAATCCGTCGTTGAAGCCACGTGAAGGCAAGCGAAGCCGTTTTACACAGTCATTTCCTACAGAAGGAGTGGATCCGTCCACATCAACGCGAAATTCAGTTCGAAGCGGGCGTCCAAAACCGCCGCCATGTTTTACGTAGACTACGTTATAACCACGTAAACACGGTAACACTAAATCTGAAAAATAGCGCACATACAGTACGCCATTTTAGGTACTACGGGTCGGTTAGCGTACTGCGCATGCACATTTCGATCCAACTATTCCGCTAAGCTTGCTAAACTATAACTGTCTGCTATCGCCTTGCCAGTCTATAGCCTGCCTTCGCTTCTCGGTGGAGGCCCAAACAGTGCCGCGATATTTGTTCAGATTAAGCGTGGAATCACAGTGGGTGTCGTCTACCGCCCACCTTCTTCAGTGGTCAATGAATCTATTTTATGAAAGAGCTGTCCAACAACTGAATGTTCATTTTTAAAAAACGAGGATAAATATGGGGAAGAAAGATTAAAGAGAAAACCTTGACCCCCCAACCCCCCCCCCCAAACACACACACATGGTAACCATAGGCGAGCGCGGGGTTCCCTATCAGGGGGGGGGAGGTTCATTGCAGCGCCCCCCCCCCCACCCTACTAATTCAATGTATTGAGCAGATTTTGCGCTCCTCCCCTCCCTCTGAGGTGACCAGACCCATGTGCGCACGCCTTTGCAGGTAACCAACAACCACAGCACTAACTTATGCGCAGAATATGAGAACGCCGCACGTTCTAGGAAAGCCATTTCGTCATCAGTTAGAGGAATACAAGGGCTGCTCAGGCACATGTGTTTCTTTTTGATCATTTCGAACGCCTCCTTGATTTCCCGGGGACGCTGGCTCTTGTGCCTGGTCACTACGTCTGTCTTACTCCCTAAGATGCGGCTGCGCACCTGAGTTCAGTAAGACATCGTATTATTTAATGTTCAGTCATATCCCGCAGAACACCGTCCTCTGGCATTTCTTCTCCATTGAAATACGATCGCCGTGGCGGGTATAGAACCCGCGTCTTCCTGCTTGGCTAGCGAGCATTGTAACCGCTACGGCAGCAATGCGGATCGTCATTCCCTTCTGGGTGTTACTTTTTGTTGCAGTGCACAAGTTCGCAACAAAATTGCTCTATCTTCCGCGTCATAACTGCGCTACATTGTAAGAAACCGCCTGTCATTGATCAACGGTTTTGTTTTCACTTTCCACAAAAAGAAGTCGAGCATATGGGACACCAAGTAAGGCAGAACCTGGCTCAAGCGTAAACGGGCTCAGTGTTGCTAAGCAGAAAACGTTCGACATGCGTAATACAGAAGGCACGCCGACATATTTGCGAATCATATGCTGTGAGTCGGTGATTCTATGTGATGGTGGTAAGTTTACTTGTTGATAATATTTATTCCTTTTTTTTGCTGTCAAACGTAGCAATTGTGTTAGAGTGCCGATGGACTTTTTCAAGGGCCTAGAAATTCGTAAGCGTTAAAAAAAAAAAGATTGTTTACAAGATTTACCACAACAAACGAGAAAGGTTTCCACTTAAACAACACTTGCGCCACCGTTATGTTTCCTTCGGGCAAAGCAAGTTGACGTTTATTTAAAAAAGAGGAAAAAAGTACAAGTGCGTGGTGTGTGAAAGCAGTACTCCGCCTTATACAGAATAACAGGCGTATCCGCGCAGTATGACGTTGGCTTATCATTCACGGAACTATTGTGCTTTTATAAATATTTTGATGAACTCAACCGGAACACTCTACTTTTCGCTACAACTGTTACCGCAGTGAGAACTGACGCCGATATATCCTGGCCTTTACCGTACCACGGGAGAATAAAACAAACACCGTATGAAAAACGCGCACGCACGTTGCTTTCAAATCGAGAAATAGACTTCATGCGAAGTCTGCACATAAATATTTTTACACGTTCTTCTTGCATTGAATTACATCGAATTACAACAAACAGTGTGGTAGCGGACAACGGACGAAGTAAGCCACAAGGAGAGTCTCTGTCTTTGTGTGACTTGTTCCGTTGTCAGCGCCTGCCCTGTGTGTTCAAGACTGCTTACAACTATAGCCCAGTCTCAATCAGTACTTCTATGTGGTGTCTTCTAGTGAGCCTCTGGCATGTACGCTTTAGCTTGAGCACCAGAATAATACCATTTAATGTCATTAAACGTGCGAACTACTGTCATAGCGTCAGCATCGTTACATTGGCGTTGGACAGGGGAAGGACCTCGATAGAGCTATGATTAAAAACCTGAACGAATCCTAGTAAAGGAGAGTATAAATTGCGGATATTGTTGCGAGGGCAACACGGAGAGGGATCGAGAGTAGAGAACTCAGCCAAAGCAGAAGTTGGGTGGCCCTGAAAAGGGCCTTTGGAGAGGAACTGCTGTGAAATGACTTCACTTGCAGACGCTTCCGATAACGGCGCAAACCTTCACGAAAGCGTCGAAGGAAACCCAGCCGCTGGGTGAATAGATCGCGCGCAGGCACGTCAAAAAGTCACCCCGCACCGGGTAGCCGCAGGCCAGCAGAGCTCCCTGAAGGTCGTCGCTGGGAAAGTAGCCACGAGCATGTCTGTCGAATTGCCGGAATACGGTCGCCCAGTATTCGGCAGCTTCGCAGCCCATGTACAGCAGCTGGTCGCAGTCGCAGGCTCCTCTGATGGTGCAGTACTCGAGCACCAGCGCCGCCGTCTGTGGCGTCAGGAGTGGGTGCCCTAGACGGAGAAGGAGTTCGTGCACGAGCCGAGAATCCATAACAATCTGCTTGAGAAACAGCGAGTCGAGTGACAGTCGGGCAAGGCGTCAGCTTTTTATACAGCTGTGTTGGCTGTCCGTGAGTGTCACACAATGACTTTTCTACTGTCAGCTTCGATTCCACCCAACCCCCTTCTCTCTCTTACACTGTTGTTCACCTTCCGCGCTTCTGGCATGTGCTTCTCGTGCCTTTCTTTCTTTCCTGGAAAACCAGTTCGTCCCAACCGAGGATTAGTTTAACTCTTTTCCGGGTCACTTGCCCCCTACTCAAATAATACAATACTATTCCGCGAAAGCCACTTACCTACTAAAAAAACTGATTCTGTATTCCCGAATCACCCGTATTCAGGCAAGACATTCTAAGCACGACTTCGCAGCTGTACCCTTTCAGCTAATTAGCTACGGTTCTTTGAGGCCGGTGGTGACCTAGGGGAGTGAAATAATGGAAAGCAGCATTGCATTCCACAATGTATTTACAAAGAGATACGAAAGGAATGGGGCGGAGGGAACCGTGCAAATGTGCTGAGCGTGACGGTTCAGCGGCATTTCCTGTAGTCCTTGCTTCGAAGTTCTATGGCTATTTTTCACCGCTGCGTGCTCAAAATGGTCGATTGAGCGATTTTGAACTTTAAATTGTTATCGAGGGGTCCTGTTTGAACCTATAATTCCTAATGATTTTGTCGAATCTCAGAAGGAAAAACGAAAAATTGACTGCATGGACGAGATTGATGTATTCTAGAGCCAAACACAACAATATTACTGACCATACAGTCAGCAGTTCCTTACCTCCGTCATGAGTCACAACAGTCATATAGAAAAAAAAAATGATTTTTTTTTCTTCTTGCTTATGGCGCATGGCGTTTATGAGAAATTCCCGGTGTAACGCTATGTAACTGATACCTCAAAGCGAGTGAATGCGAGCTAGTTGGTACATATTCATAGTTAAAAACAGCCCGATGTAGACACGGACAGGAAAGTAACAGTGCTAGTCCTGTGTACCGTCTTGTTCGTTTGTACTTCGCGTACTTTTTAACTATAATTGATACACTTCGGAGCAAAAATCCGTTATTGCAAGGCGAAAAATGAAATTTTATTAACATCAGCGATAGATCGGTATTGACTGAAGCTCGCATTCTGATATTTGAATGTGAAGACTCCAGAAGCTTAGCGTTTATGTAGGATGCAAATAAAAACTTCCTGCAAGGATTTTGCCGAACTGCTAGCTTGAGTTTGCAACTCATCTGTTTGATGCCAAATTATGTATATCTTATAAACACACTCTCAATTCCTTAACACATTCTGACTGGCGCAGCACAGCCGCAGCTGCTTTTGCGACATAAAAACCATGTTAACTAACTATCGGCAAAAACTGGCAGAATTCAAGTGCGTCGATAACTATGTCACTGTGAACCCGACTTCAATGATTGGAATGAAAAGTCAATTGATGCCGTAGTTTTTCTTTTTTTTTTGGGGGGGGGGGGGGGAGCGATTTAGTCGCTTCCTCTTCTCCTAAATTTACTTTGGCCCCGCCACGGTGGTCTAGTTGTTATGGCGCTCGACTGCTGACTCGAAGGTCGCGGGATCGAATCCCGGCCGCGGCGGCTGCATTTTTGATGGAGGCGAAAATGTTTGAGGCCCGTGTACTTAGATTTAGGTGCCCGTTAAAGAACCCCAGGTGGTCGAAATTTCCGGAGCCCTCCACTACGGCGGCTCTCATAATCATATCGTGGTTTTGGGACGTTAAACCCCAGATATTATTATATTAATTTACTTTGAAACAATTTTCGTATAAAGTGGTAACTCGATTTACAAATAGAAAGGGGGGCGGGGTGCTTGAATTATTTCATTAAATCTGGAAGTTCGTAAGCTCCAGCAAGAGATTTTTCGTTTCTTTTAAATTTAGGTTGCGGGATTTCATTTTCGCACGCCCAGGCGTGTATTAGTGGCACTAAAGCCCCTCCATCGCGTCTGCTGCCGCTTTTTTAAGTACCGCCATCTATTCTTTCGACGACGACACTCACTTCCGGTTCCGGAGCTTCCGGATGGAAGTTCTTGAGCCACTTCCTTCCACTTTTTCCTTCCATCTTGTTTCTGCGCACGCATGTGCACACGCGAGAAATCAAATATCTCATTCTCCGATTCGCAAGTGTTGTTGTTTTGAGGTTTGTCGTAAACTGCCTGCTGCCGAGCGAGTTCTCGCTCGGTGTTTCTGCGTTGCGAGGGCATGGGCGGGCATCAGGCGGGCATGGGGCAGGTGCATCAACCGGAAAAGCAGCAGAAACGTCATGGTGGCACTTCGGCTTCCGCTATGCGGGGAACCGGTGTAAAGGGAGAGGGGAGGGACGAGTTGGCGCTACTTAACCGAGCCAGCGGAAAACGCATGGAGGGGCTTTAAGTGGCATGCACAGTCTGCATGCGAGGGCAGCACGAGCTTGAAATTTCTCCCCTGTCCGGGCCATAAGGCGAGGTAGATGGTCACGCAAAGCTACGACAAGCTGCCGATATTCAAAGACAGGGAAAACGAATGCACCTAATGTGCGAGCAGGCAGAGGAATACAGTTCCAAGAAGACGATCAGTGCGATCCAACGCATAAACCATTAAACAAACAAAGAAACCTCCGTGATCTTGTGGGAGTATAAAGGGACAATAAAAACAGCCCCGCTAAGTGTAATTTCTTATGTAAAAGCTCTACCGACTGCGGCGTGTTCCTCGTCATGATAAAGCTACTTTCGTGACTAAGGTGGTTAGGCGTTTTAATGTGACAGCGTTGCAGCGCACATCCGATGAAATTCCGTTTGTGTAAATATTTGAAAGAAATCACCGCATTTCCCACTTAGTTAGAAAAAAAAACATGGCTAAATCGAGTTCAGTGCCATGAAATCTACATTCATTCTAGTTGATGACAACATTGAACATCACAGACACCTGCCGGGTAATGCAAATTTCTTCGGTGAATAGAGAAATTCGTATAATCGGGTTTCGTTACACCATGTAATAAGTGTTTTTGAAGAAACAGCCGACCAGGAGATCCGGGTAATGATGAAGTAGAACATATAACCGTCGCTTCACGTTTCTTCCTCAAATAATTGAAGGCCTAACGTACAGAATACTGGTAGATTTTATGTTTTCAAAACGTTGTTGCGCCTGAAGAATATTTTGTTGCAGTAACTCTAACACACCACTGCATTTTGCAGATTTATACACATGTAGAAGGAGGCTTTATGTTCTTGCACACTAGGTTTTTTTTTTTTCTTTAAGACGTCTCTTTGATTTTCCCGAGGGTGTCACAACATTGGCTCCGAGGTTGTCCATGCAGAAGCCGTGTTGGTGGAAGCCACGCGCTGCTGAACGTCTCCCATGTTGTTTGGATTCGAATGCCTTAATTGTCTATGTTTCAAGGTCGTGGTAGAGAAGGAGGTGGATGTTGAAGCTTTAATATATGAATACAGCGGCCTTGGTGATGCGGGTCCCACGCCTAGACATCAGCCAGGAGCCTTTAAGCCCTCCGTCATCGGATCGTTCGAATGCGCAGAGCTGTTCCTCTGGAACAGCGCTGAGCCGTACGGTCTCTCACTGCTCAACAATTGTAATTTTGTGACCCTGTCGGTCCACCATAGACTGAGCCCACAGGAGGGAATGATGATGATATGTGGTGTTTATTGGCGCAAGGGCCAATTGATGGCCAAAGAGCGCCAGTTCATGGGACAAAGTATGTGAACAATGGTTGCGGTAAGTAGCTGTATAGAGCCCTTAAAATTCCTCGCGCTAAAGGCGGGAAACACACACACACACATATATATACACACATACACTTGCCTCGCGGCCCTTGAGTCCAAGGGCCGCGAGGCAAGTGCTGTCTTTAACGTATTCACCGCAGCGGCGACCTCTGCTTATAATAGAGGCCTCAATGTGATCGAGAGGTTTCCCAAATTTCAGGAGCCCTTCAGCTTTAATTTTTAACAGCGAAGGTGTTTAGCAAATATTTCCTTGTTCACGCCCTACCAAAAAACAGTCATTATCATAAAGGATATTTATCACAAAAATTGGGTAAATCCCACAATACACAACTTCCACTGAAAAGGAAGAAGGCAACAGAACAACAAATGGCTGCTAAGGGACGGCTGTGAGCCGAAGACCCCGAGCACGTACAACGAGAAATATTAGGGAACCGGAAAGTCAACGGCGGCGGCGAGTAAACCGCAAAGCGATGGAACGTCTACGCGAGCAACTATGTGTCTGTGATTGTCTGTGGTTTAACTCGAACCTCTCTGGCTGAGAACAACGTAGAAACAACCTATCATCATCTAGCTGAAGCCTAGCAACGATGCGAGCAACCTCGAAACCACCTACATCCCCTAACTAAGGCCTAGAAACAACCTAGAAGAAACCAGATTAATCTTCAGAATCGTCCAGTTTAGCTGTTTCAAGCTTGCGGGCTTAGTGGAAGTTTCGCAAAAAAAACCTTCTTTCTTTTTTTTGGGGGGGGGGGGGTGTAATTTGCGAACATATGCCCTTAGGGCATTAGAAGGGCGTATTCATGATCTAACAAAATTTAGAAAAAAAAACAAAAATAGTGGTATGTGAAATGTGTGTGCCATCGTACAGTACACGTGCCTTTAGTATTTCGTTTCCCTACATAAGCCGACATCGTACCCACGTCTTTCTAGTGAACAGCTAGCTGCATCCGTCCACGAAACCGCTGCCAATACATCCACAGCTATCCGTGCGCTTGTCCTAAACCTTTCCTAAAGGAAAGTTCAGGACTTATTGGCAGAACACATGAGATAGGCACGCACAAAATAAACTGCACGTTATGAAGCCTCCACTTTGTAATTGGCCGTCAGTATCACTCACAGTGCACAGAAGTAACAATTACCAGGACACACACACCGCACACACTCACACCTTTTGTCCGGTGGCGATCCACCTTTGTGCGAGAGATGTGGGTAGCACTAACCGTGCACACATTTTAATCCACTGTAAAAGTTTTACACGCTTAGAAAACAACAGTTTTCATTACCCTACCGACAAGAAATACTATTTTACCCATCAATGTTAATTGATATTGAACCATTTTCAAACACGACTCATGGTTCGCAATTTTAGAAGGCTTGCGCAGTTAACGTGTGATATACCCAGTGTTGGCGGTAACGCGTTACAAGTAACGGCATTACCGGTAACGCGTTACTTTTTTCGGTAACTTAGTAACGTACTCGTTACAATTTCGAAACTGTAACGAGTAACGTACTTACGGTAACATTTTTCGGTAACGTGCGGTGTCACGTTACTCGTTACTTTTTCATCCTGTGCCGTTGTCAGATGGGAGGAGACGCGGCGCCCGGAGGCACTTTTGTCCCAGAGTTCTACGATACTCATCAACCCATCATCATCCATACGTCTATCCCGGCACTTCCTCCCCCCTGGGTTGAGGAGGGGAAGGTTTGTTTCGGAAAGACGGTCCCTGCCCGGACAAGGGGGCTACCGCTCGGCGCGAAGCGCCAAACAGACGTAGCCAGTCTCACGGCCCCACGCCAGAGAGACTCGGCCATGGGGCTACAGTTTGGTGCGGCAACTTCAGTCGCCACACACAAAACAGACGTACCCGAGAAATACCGCACGACTGGAAGCCGGCGGGGTCCTACCCGGACGGGGGGGCCACAGTTCGGCTCGACGAGTCCAATCGTCGCGCACTGAGCTGCAACCGCATTGGGGCTATCGTTTGGCGCGGCAACCTTGGTCACCGCACCCAAACTAGACGTACCCAGGGAGTACCGCGTGGCCAAAGGCCAGCGGTGTCCTACCCGGACAAGGGGGCCGCCGTTCGTCGCGGCGAACAGAGTCACCGAGCACAGAACGGAAACGACCGACGTGGACCTCGTGGGTGGAGCCCAACAAGGCGGCTGGATTACCCGGGCGCATGCAAAGCACGGGTAAGCAACAGCGGAGACCTCGACCGTCATCACCGCGGTGTAGCAACCGAAGTCGCATGCACCCAGACCGGCTCGGGCTGTTGGTTCCGCAAACACAAGTGACTGGCACGCTAGGCCAGTTCGGTGTACCTTAAAGGGAGCCATCATTAAAAGGTGATGGTGATCTGCCCTCCTGACTCACTAAAGATGACTGCTGGACGGTGCCAGGTTTCGAGAAACTTCTTAACGCCCAGGCGCTGCCGTTCCCGGTGGAGGACAAACCAGATCTCCTTCCGCACTTTTGCAAGTAATTCGTGAAGACCCGGCCGCCTCCCATCGAAAACGGCAGCGCACCGTGCCACCCAAACTTGGTAAGAGCACTCGACGAGAAGAAGCACGTACTGGTTAACCGCCTGCGCAGGCAGGGGATTCAAGAACCGAACGGTTTCGAATGGAACTCCGGGGTGGCCATACAAGCTAGCTATCCTTTGAAGGAGGGCTGCTGGGAGTGCACACTGAGAGAAGATGTGAACCAAATCCTCCCTACTGCCACAAAACGGACACTTTCCTCTGGTAGGGATTTTTGTGAAGGGCCTGAATGTTATGGGCAGGCACCCTCTTGCCATGCGGTACATGAATGTAGCGCGCTTGGCGTCCAGAAAACTGGCAGTGATTAGCTTCCAGTTAGGACTGTGGCGGGACAGGTCATATCTCACACAGTGGGCCGGGAGGTCCGGCGTGAGTAAGTCGACTAGATCATGGAGCTCGAGAGAATCTAGCTCTATCCCTGGGTTGGCGTCACGGAGACGAGCCAGGGTGGAGGCGGCCCCCGCATAGAAGGGTGAAGGAGTTCCCGCCCGAGGCACTGAGTTAGAAAATGCCTCAGGTGAGAACAGCCGCAGTCGTGTGCTTAGGAAAAACGACGCAAAGCTTCGAGTTAGGAGCATATCCGATTCGAGAGCTACCCGTGTCCATCTAAGATGCAGCGCAGAGGCCACGATGCCCAGGTCGGGAATTCCGAGTCCTCCCTTATTCCTGGGCAACTTGATCACAGGACGCGCCACATACATAGAGGAGCCACTCCATAGGAAACGAAAGAGGAGCCCCTCCAAGACTAGCTTGGTTCGGGTTGCAACCGGCATAACGGAAGCTACATAGTTCAGAAAGAAAAGAGCAGCGATCGAATGATCGTTACTCTGGCCGTCAATGGGCATCCCAAGGCACTGATTTCCTGATCCTGTCGGTCAGCTTTTGCTTAGCCAGCCTCCAGTTTTCAGTAGTCAGGCCATCCGGTTCGAAATGGAAACCCAGAATACGTAGGCGTTGTTGCACGGGTAGGCCGTGAACAGGACGCGGACTGGAAGGAGCGGAGTTCAGATACATGACTACACTCTTGGACCTGTTTATCCTGGCTCCGCTCGCCGAGCAGTACCCCTCCATGACGTCCAAGACGGTGCAAACTGTGGCCTCATCAGGGACAACAATGGAGAGGTCATCTGCGTAGGCAAACAGTGCGACAGGGGGGGAACCTGGTGGAAGGGGAAATCGACCGATGCTGTTGTCACTGGAAAGCCTCTGCAAAAGCGTCATCGGCTCGTTCGAATGCGCAGAGCTGTTCCTCTGGAGCAGCGCTGAGCTGCACGGTCTCTCACTGCTCAACATTTGTAATTTTGCGACCCTGTCGGTCCACCATCGGCTGGGCCCACAGGAGGGAAGGCAGACGCGCCTCGTGCCTTACATATAGTACACCTGTTGAAATACTGACCCAAGTAGTAGTGGCTATAGCCAACTGGGGTCCTGAACGTGTCCGCTTGAAAGAGGCACCCTGTCAGTGATTCTTGTACGTGAGACGCGTGTTTCACAGTGGCCATACAGTGACGGCCCTGCAATCATGGCACGGTCTCAGAGCCTGCCATTTAACATCGCTATGGGTCCAACTAAACTTTCGTCATTATATCTTTGGAAAGTTAGCATCCCCCGTAATTATTTATAACTCAATGTGAGCGAGAGGTTTCAGAAATTTCAGGAGCCCTTGAGCTTTAATTTTTAACAGTGCAGCTGTTTAGAAAATATTTCCTTATTCACGCGCTACCAAAAAACAGTCATCATCATGTACGAGCATTTATCACAAAAATTGCATAAATCCCACAATACACAACTTCCAGTGAAAAGGAAGAAGGCAACAGAACAACAAATGGCTCCTAAGGGACGGCTGTGAGCCGAAGACCCCGAGTACGTACAACGAGAAATATTAGGGAACGGGAAAGGCAACGGCGGCGGCGAGTGGATCGCGAAGCGATGGAACGTCTACGCCAGCAATTATGTGCCGGTGATTGTCTGTGGTTTAACTCGAACCTCTCTGGCTGAGAACAACGTTGAAACAACGTATCATCTAGCTGAAGCATAGCAACGATGCGAGCAACCTCGACACAACCTGCATCCCTAACTAAGGCCTAGAAACAACCTAGAAGAAACGAGATCAATCTTCAGAATCGTCCAGTTTTGCTGCTTCAAGCCTTGCGGGCTTAGTGGAAGTTTCGAATTTGTTTTTCTTTTTTTTTGGGGGGGGGGGTGTAATTTGCGAACATATGCCCTTAGGGCATTAGAAGGGTGTATTCAGGATCTAACAAAATTTATAAAAAAAAGCCAAAAATAGTGGTATGTGAAATGTGTGTGCCATCGTACAGTACACGTGCCTTTAGTATTTCGTTTCCCTACATAAGCCGACATCGAACCCGCGTCTTTCTAGTGAACAGCTAGCGGCATCCGTCCACGAAACCGCTGCCAATACATCCAAAGCTATCCGTGCGCTTGTCCTAAACCTTTCCTAAAGGAAAGTTCAGGACTTATTGGCAGAGCACATGAGATAATCACGCACAAAATAAACTGCACGTTATGAAGCCTCCACTTTGTAATTGGCCGTCAGTATCACTCACAGTGCACAGAAGTAACAATTACCAGGACACACACACCGCACACACTCACACCTTTTGTCCGGTGGCGATCCACCTTTGTGCGAGAGATGTGGGTAGCACTAACCCTGCTTCACATTTTAATCCACTGTAAAAGTTTTACACGCTTAGAAAACAACACTTTTCATTACCCTACCGACAACAAATACCATTTCACCCATCAATCTTAATCGATAAGGAACCACTTTCAAACATGACTCATGGTTCGCAATTTTAGAAGGCTTGCGCAGTTAACGTGTGATATACCCAGTGTTGGCGGTAACGCGTTACAAGTAACGGCGTTACCGGTAACGCGTTACTTTTTTCGGTAACTTAGTAACGTACTCGTTACAATTTCGAAAGTGTAACGAGTAACGTACTCTTAAAAAAAAGGGTGTCTGTACTGACTACCTTTGGGTGGTAATCGCCTCGCTACACATATGATGACCTTTTGGGGTGTCAAACGACTCCCTTCGTTCTTCAGACGAACGACTCCCTTCTTCACAATTTGGGGTGTCAAACGACTCCCTTCGTTCTTCAGACCAACGACTCCCTTCTTCACAAGCAGAGAGTCTACGTTACTCCCAACGCAGGAGTCTACGTGACTACCTTTTATTTCCCGCTAGTACCTCTAGGTAGTCAGGGTGACCCCTTTGCCATGGTAACGCTGACCCCCACTGGAGCGTTCCTTTGACTCCGTTGTCCTTAAGGACAGTGTTGTACATGACTCCCCTGGCAAGAGTCAGTGTGACCACTTCGTGGTACTCAGTGAGACACTCTGCAACAATAATGCGTTTATTTTCTTCTTGGTCGATATTGATGAAACTTGCTGAGTTTAGGTTTACTTATGTGGCGATTTCAAATATGCAATTATCTGGAAGAAAACGCAGTTTTTACACATAAAAATTTCATGTGTCTTGATGAGCAAGCCTTTCCAAACTTGGAGTTACAAAGTAAATCGACATATCGATATAGTTAGGGGATATAAACTGTATGCAATAGTTTTAAAGGAGTTTTACTGCGCTGTTCTGGCATAATGTTCATGAACCCACAAGCCCACATACGAACTCGCGTTTTAAACCCATTTGAGTTAAAAGTTACATAATATTGAACTCTCGTGAGCGAATCACCAGCTAGACATACACTTACTGGTCAATGTTCAGCATACTATGACTACTGTTAAGTGGTTTAGGACATGCATTCTGGTTATGTTGCATACAGTTCCCATTTCATATTATTGTGATATGCTTACTTTGTAACTCGTGCAGGCCTAACATGGCACATGAAATGTTTGATATACTTAACACGACATACAATAGTAGAAAATATTTGCATTTTCAAAATCAGCGTACAAATACACATAAACTAAACAAGTTTTATAGAGATTGATCAAGAATTTCAAAAGAACTTCAAATCAGAGCGAACACCATTAGGGTTTTTATCTGACAATCGACGAAAGTTGGTGCCGCTACCTCTTGTTACTCAACAAGGCACTTCCACCGGGTTTACTCAAACAGGAACACTGTGGTGGATGCATGACAGCCGCAACAAGTTTTTGTAGCAACTTTACAGTGCTGCACTCGATTCCTCTGGGGGAAATAAAATACTACTCGAAGTTTATATAGATGAGTCTCAGAACAATTTCCGCTCGCGTAAAACAACAAAAAATGTTGATTCTAGAAGAAAGTAAGCCACGCAACACGGAAACAGAAGAGATGCGGACAGCTCAAACGCTAGCGTTTGGTTTGTGTGTGTCTTCTCTTTCACGTCTGCATGCCTTCATCCTATAAACAAACTGGAATTTCTGCGATTCGTAAAATTATTCTTTGAATCGGTTTTAAACACTTCATGCCATTTCATACATGATCACATTGTAATGACAACCTACTCTTTTATCAGTAAGCACCTAAACTATAGGCACAACATCCTGCGAATAATGCGTAGTCCTTAGCCACGTCACCACAATTGTTAAGCATTATATATATATATATATATATATATATATATATATATATATATATATATATATATCTGTGTGTGTGTGTGTTTGACATTTTTGAGCGCGCAAAAGAACAGGGACGAAAAACGACGCGGACACAGCGCTGACTTCCAACATATGCTTTATTTTCTACAGTGGTACATATATATATAGACAACAAAAAGCAACGCACGCAGGCGCATTGTACAGGAAGGCTTCATGCAAAACCACAAATAAGTATGCATGATAAGCAATCAAACAACCTGATACCGGATTTTTTTCTTCTTTAAGAGATCAAGCGGTCATTCCTGACTACCACTATCGTCTAGTCACCCTGTGGGCCTTGCTTAGAAGTCTAGTTCTTTTGGATAGGTCAATTGAAGGTGCACTAATGCACATGCATAGGTCGGCAAAAAATGTGGAGCTCACTCAGACTCACTCACGAAACATATCTTACCCTTAGAGCTCACTCGGACTCAGACTCGCCAAACTTTTCCTCATCCGGACTCACTCGGACTCAGACTCACTATAATTTTTCTCAACCGGACTCACTCGGACTCAGACTCACCAAAATATAATTCACTCGAACTCACTCAGACTCAGACTCACGGCTCGATCTGAGTCTGAGTGAGTCTGAGTGAGTCGACTCATGAGTCCGCTAACCTATAATTAGCCTTTTTCTACCATAATGTCAATGCTCTTTAACGCCAATATTTCACATAATCGGTGCGCTACTTAGCACCTTTTGACCTCGTACCTTCAAATACGAGTTATCTGACTTTGTAGTTCAATAAGGACCGTTTTATTGAAAGAGATGACTCACACGAGATATTTTTATCAGTAACTTCCCATGAAGAAGTTTGCGGGGGGAGGCCAAGGCACCTCCTCCCCCTCTCCCTCCTCATCTCACGCCTCTGATCAATAAATAATGAGCTGACGTATGAACGGTAGTGCGTTGACGTATGCGGGACTACACGGGAGTATAAATGTGAGCCGACATAAGGCTGATAGTAATGCTGAAGTTGAGTAGACAGGACCATAGGTCGGAAAGAAATGTGGAGCTCACTCAGGCTCACTCATGCAATATATTTTGCCTTAGGGCTCACTCGGACTCAGACTCACCAAAATTTTCCTCAACCGGACTCACTCTGACTCAGACTCACCAAAATTTTTCCCAACCGAACTCACTCGGACTCAGACTCACAAAAACTTTACTCACCCGGACTCACTCAGACTCAGACTCACGTCTCGATATGAGTCTGAGTGAGTCGACTCATGAGTGAGTTTGCCGACCTATGTGCACATGTCTCCCAAACTTGCAATCTTCGCCGCTTCAATTATCTCGCGTGTTGTTTGTGCCTGGCTCCTTCCTGTCGCAGTGCACTGCGAATACATGTGATCGCACCCACACTTCCTGCAGTGGAAAGCCACATGTCCCACACCTCCAGTTTCGCACGTTATTTGCGTGCTCACGCAGCCTGTCATTGGCACACCGTCCCGTCTGCCCTATGTATTTCTTGCCACAGGACAGCAGTAACTCGTAAACGATGTTGTTCTCACATTTAACAAAGCTTTCTTTGTGCTTTTTTTGGCACCTGGGTTTTTCAGAACCACTGTAGGAGGCCTTGCACAGATTATAAAGCTTGTTTGGTGCTGAAAGGACGACTCTTACGTTGGCGTTGTTTCCTATCTTTTTCAGCCTATGTGAGACATCGTGAAGGTACGGTATGACGGCGCATTTCTGCTTGACAGGCTCCGTTTCTGGTGAAGCCTGCTCCTTACCCTCGCGAGCATGTTTGACAGTCTTGAGAAGACCCTCCGCCACAGATGTGACGACATACTGAGGAAACCCCGCCTTTTTCAGGCAGTCAGCTTGCGCTGGAAACTACACGAACACTTGTGAGGACATTTGTGCCTGTTAGCTCTGTTTCTAGTTTCTAGTAACAGGCACAAATGTAAAGAAGGTGTTTAGATATGTAGACGACTACGTTGTCTTTCTAGAATCAAGTCCAGGCGAATTTGGCAATGATTCTTCAACGTACTTGATCTGTTCACGCGTTTCCTGCAAACCGCTCGCAGTCACGCATGAAATGCCGCAAAACAACGCCTTGCGTTTTCTTGACTTACGAATGTTCTTCGAGCGAGACCAGGTCTGCTGGTCGTACGAGCCTAGGGCCAATAAGCCGCTTCTGCCGTTTTCTCGGGCCACTCCAAGCTAGTTAAAAGGGGTATTGCAAAATTAACCCTAATGAATGCGCTTCGCCGCTCATGTCCTCACAAGTGTTCGTGTAGTTTCCAGGCGCAAGCTGACTGCCTGAAAAAGGCGGGGTTTCCTCAGTATGTCGTCACATCTGTGGCGGAGGGCCTTCTCAAGACTGTCAAACATGCTCGCGAGGGTGAGGAGCAGGCTTCACCCGAAACGGAGCCTGTCAAGCAGAAATGCGCCGTCATACCGTACCTTCACGATGTCTCACATAGGCTGAAAAAGATAGGAAACAACGCCAACGTAAGAGTCGTCCTTTCAGCACCAAACAAGCTTTATAATCTGTGCAAGGCCTCCTACAGTGGTTCTGAAAAACCCAGGTGCCAAAAAAAGCACAAAGAAGCTTTGTTTAAATGTGAGAACAACATCGTTTATGAGTTACTGCTGTCCTGTGGCAAGAAATACATAGGGCAGACGGGACGGTGTGCCAATGACAGGCTGCGTGAGCACACAAATAACGTGCGAACTGGAGGTGTGGGACATTTGGCTTTCCACTGCAGGAAGTGTGGGTGCGATCCCATGTATTCGCAGTGCACTGCGACAGGAAGGAGCCAGGCGCAAACAACACGTGAGATAATTGAAGCGGCGAAGATTGCAAGTTTGGGAGACATGTGCATTAGTGCACCTTCAATTGACCTATCCAAAAAGAACTAGACTTTCTAAGCAAGGCCCACAGGGTGACTAGACGATAGTGGTAGTCAGGAATGACCGCTTGATCTCTTAAAGAAGAAAAAAATCCGGTATCAGGTTGTTTGATTGCTTATCATGCATACTTATTTGTGGTTTACATGAAGCCTTCCTGTACAATGCGCCTGCGTGCGTTGCTTTTTGTTGTCTATATATATATGTACCACTGTAGAAAATAAAGCATATGTTGGAAGTCAGCGCTGTGTCTGCGTCGTTTTTCGTCCCTGTTCTTTTGCGCGCTCAAAAAGTCAACATGAATTACCAACTTGCCGATGCCTACGCTCTCTCAATATATGTGTGTGTGTGTGTGTGTGTGTGTGTGTGTGTGTGTGTGGTGTTTGTGTGTGTGTGTGTGTGTGTGTGTGTGTGTGTGTGTGTGTGTGTGTGTGTGTGTGTGTCATTCCATGCCAATTGTCCCAGACGTGGCGCTCGCACATCACAGATTTTGCTGATAAAATTTGTGCCTTTTCCTGTGCCACATGGAGTATTGTGGCAAAACACTTTTGGTCGAAAAAAATTTTGACAATCATGGCACCCCCTCGAAATTCGCTTCTATTTATTAAACTGTACCTAATAGAAAAATGTGTATAAAATCAATTTTTGTGTGTTGAGCTACGAAACCGCGCTTGCGCTATCACAGAGGTTCTGTTTAGTTGTCCCATTCATTATTTCCGATTTTTTGTGTTTCACTACCAGCTACGTAGCTTCAAAAACTACAAAAATCTTCAATGTTCGTGAATTTTCTTGAGCTATTTGCAACTCACCCTAACCAATATTAATCATAGCCTGATTTCCAGGAAAGTGTATTTTAGTACAGAAATGTTTAGGGGTAAAATAGACTTCAAATCTTTCCGAAAAAATTGTGATATTTGAGAAAATGTACGATTTGTCACATGTTTGACCGTATTTTTCATACTGATGCGGTCAAAGTAAAAATCCTCGTCATGTGGCGTTTGATAGAAGACTTCATCGTTAAGTAACGAAGAAAGTCTAATCAAATCCTTTTTTTTGTTTTAAGGAAGAAAATAATTTTTGAATTTGGCCCTCCGATCGCGCAGTGCATTTCATTTTGCTGCCACTTCGCCGCAAAGCACGTGGTCGCCCTTACAGCTGACACTCGTCACAGGCAGCGGCCAGATGCGAGATGTATGTCAGCGGCTTGCGAGTGGTCGAAAGTCTTGTCGCGCTGTCAGGGCGACGAGTAATGAATTTGCGTTACGCTTCGCAGCGTAACGCTTCCAAGTCCATTTTAAAGGATTTTTGTCCACTGCCCACAACATCACTGTAGACTGTATCTTTGTGTTGAAAATAATAGCGAACTGAACCACGGCTGGTATAACAAAGGCATCCAATATCCACGAAACACAGCGTTTGAGCAGTATGTTTACTGCCATTATTACTAGCCGGTGTTGTGTTTACTATTAGGTACTAGCACCACACCACATTAGACAAAGCAAGTATCACAGGAGGATGAGGTTATGCTTGTATGCAGTTTGTGGACAAAAAAAAAAAAAAACTACAACTTTGAAGTGAACTCACATTTACCTTTGTTGCATGATAATTTTTAGCATCATAAGATCAAGTCACCACTGTTTCAATTAAATGAAACCGTGCTACAAAAGCTATTGCATCAAAGTTTTATAGCAGTTACGCACGCACGCACGGACGCGCGCACACACACACACACACACACACACACACACACACACACACACACACACACACACACACACACACACACACACACACACACACACACACACACAAACAAGCAAACACGGCGAGAAGTTCGAATATGCAGCGAATAAATACGTAATAAACGTGTTTCAACGTCTGGGTAGCAAAGGAAAGAAACACTAAATTCTAGAGTTTCACGAGCCAAAATCATGATCTGGATATCAGGCATGTTCGGGCCGGGTGCATTAGATTGATTTTGATCAGCTGATCTTACTTACCCTTCAAATATATATCGGTGCAACATTGCTCTACGTATCGCCACACTCGACTTGCAACCGAGATTGCAACTCGCAATTTCATGTTTTTCTGGCATGTATGGAATAAGGAAACACGATATTGGCGCGCACCACTCCGTTTTACCCGCTACTGGATAGTCCAGTGCGGTTTTCGTCGTTGCCAAGCCATTGAAACACGATAGCAAAATCCGTGCCACTGGAACATCAGAAAGACAAGTGGCAAAGCTACGTGTGAAGCGAATAAAAGAGTTGTAGGCAGAAGCCGGCAGAACTCACCTGAAATCTATAACGACCGTAGGAGCGTCGTCCACAGGCTTCGTCTGTCGGTGCCACTGGGATCCGTCATGCGCTGCCATCTTGCTCAGGCAAGTTCACGACGAAACGAAGCTTACTGCAGGGACTTCTCCGTCCGGAGGCTGCTTTTCCCAAACACTGAGTGACACTGCTTCAGCCAGTCACGGCAAGCGTGAGCCGACGACACGATACTACGCCACGAATGCATAGCACGGAAGGAAAGTCACGCAAAACGATCAGCCAGACACGGCAAGAGCGAGCCGACGATACGATACTACGCCACGAATGCATAGCACGAAGAAAGTCACGCAAAACAATCACTTGCAATCACGCCTGACGACACAGATTATTCTGGCGGACTAAAAACGACCACAACGAGACGGATCAGGAACAATGCCGTCTAACCGGTCTAACGACGCCAGGCCAAAATGGCTGTCTAGTATTGATGGCTTCGGCTTTGGATTAAAGTAGCCTCCACGAACGCCTAAATGGTTTCGGTTTTGTTTTGGTGCTATAGAACACACATCCATGCATAGTTAAAGCTCTATTGAATAATATCAGGGTGGAGGAGGCGAAGCGTGCCCTGTGTGTGTCTGTAAGGGCTGTACGGTGGGAGGGGGCGCAGGTGAACGTGCATCCCCTGCTCTAGGGGCTAGGGAGATTGCGGTGAGGCCGTGTGTGCGTGCCTAGCTGTGCTCAACGTTTGCTGAGCGATTTGGTGGCCCGCGCGGATTATCGTGAAGATATAG
The DNA here is from genome assembly GCF_013339695.2 of Rhipicephalus sanguineus. Lineage (NCBI taxonomy): Eukaryota > Metazoa > Arthropoda > Arachnida > Ixodida > Ixodidae > Rhipicephalus > Rhipicephalus sanguineus. The sequence goes on along the minus strand of NC_051182.1, from coordinate 87,878,955 downwards.
TTTAGCTGTGGCGGGCAGAAATGATGACCACGCGAGCTATAATTCTGGTAGTATTGTCGCTCTTTAGGAGACGCGGTAAAGCGTCGCCTTGATAACCGGTCTGCGCTGTTATCATGCCAGCTTTGCGGCACATGTTTTTACGGCCGTCGAGTTAGATGTGTTCCCGATTGCCAGTGCGTTCAACACCATGCACGTCCATTTCACTAATAAATGTATGTTTTCTGCCATACATGCTGTCGTAGGAATCTACAAACCTCGCTTGCAAACGTGCGAAGATTCGCAAATTTGTCAGCGCTGCCATTGTTAAACGTTGTCATAACTCTGAATGTTTCGCTTGGGGGCAAGATTTGTTAAGAACCCTGTTTACTTGTAGACGTTTTCGAAGCGCCGTTTCAGCAATATCGTAACTGAAGCCATAACACAATACGTGCGTAATTCCACATTTTACGAATCCATGTTATATATTCTCAACCAAAATTTTTCGGTATACCACAAGCCAAAGCAGCGAACTGTATCTTGGTCGCAGCCAGTGAAGCTTTCTTTTTAAAAAAAACCCACCCTGTATATGCAGAACCATCACTGACTCCCTTGGAGCAAGGGAGTCATCTATTTCATTCAGGAGCGTCGACCAGAGCATTGTGACTCCCCTTAGAAAAAAGGTGGTCATCGGCTGCCACAAAGAGAGTCAAGCAGACGTGACTCCCTTTTGACTCTCTTTTTTTTAAGAGTGTACTTAACGTTAACATTTTTCGGTAACGTGTGCTGTCACGTTACTCGTTCCTTTTTCATCCTGTAGGCGCCATTTCCCGAGCTCGCCCCAACGAATTCTTTTGTGCAGCGTCGGACTGCTGTCGGTCTGCCAGGCATTGTCAAAAAAGCCCTGGCGGGATCGCTTGCCGCCACACAAAACTTGAAGAAAGCCGCGGAATCCTCCATGAGAAACTGTACGGACATGCTTTTCGTGGAAGTGGATTGTAGCAGGTGGATTGCTGACACCTGCGCCTTGTCGTGCCCGAAAGACAGGCCGCCTGAACAGAAAGGACAAGGGTTGGTTTGCTCCACAAAATGTGCTGATCTTGACACTTCGTACGTGGGGGAAACAAAGATCTACCCCGAGAGGCTGCGACAACATAATAACGACGTCCGGTAGTTCGAGTCACAGTGGAGTACACTCACCGAGCACAGCGTGGTGAACGAATACCGCATCGAATTTGACAACTACCGCTTCGTCGGCTTAGAGGCCAATTACTATTAGCGGCTTTTTGTGGAATCCTGGCCCATCCAGGAGAGAGCCGGTAAAGTCAGCTGGTCTACAGGTGCGCTGCCGATCGAGAGTCTGCCTCAATGGAATTCTGCACATCATTGAGCATAGGCGTGACCCCATGGCAAGAAGAAAACCCTGAAAAAGAATGCGAGTGGGACGCGAAACGTCGGATTTTTTCTTGTTACGCACAAAAAAAAAAACTAATCTTTTTACTCATTACCTTGGTTGGCGTCCCTCTGTTTCAACCAAAGCCCATTAATACCGCTGTCACACGAACAGCCTTAACCTTGGTTAAGCTAACTACGGTTATGGGCTCACCATGGTTACAGGTAGCTATACACGGCAGACATAACGTCGCAGTTAGACTTCTAACCGTGGTTATCGCAAACGAGTGATTTCACGAGAGATTGACACGGATCCGAAACTGGATATTTTAGGTCTGATTGGGAATTTAACATTTTGTGCACATAGCACCCAACAGCCCAGAAAGGAACTTGGTTTTTTTATAACTGTATAACTTACGAGGGAGAAAATATCGAACATATTGGGACAAATTTGATTAGCTATCGTTCTCGAAAGTTCACGGCGATGCAAAACACAAACATTGCCGTTATGAAGAAGACAGTTTGTGTATGAAATGTGTGCGCAACAAATAGTAAAGTAACATTGCTTGAATGTTGTAGAGCGAAAAAAAAAACTATTTTTGAAAAATGTGCAGATATGCTAAATTTTATTAAAGTTGCTACTACGTTGATAAGGCTTAAGGCTACGTTGATAAGTGCAGCTAAGTTTCGCGAGCGAGGCTGATCTTGAACACCCTCACATAAGGGCTCACAATTCTTGCGGTAATTATACAGGTTAAAGTGAACAAAAAATGTTTATGCACAGATATTTTTTTGCGTGACTAGGCCATTCAAGCATTTTTTCCTACTAAAAAATTTGCGTATCTATTTTGCTACTAGAAGCACGTCGTTAGAATTACTGTAAATTTCTTAACAGTTAAGTGATGATTTCTTTGCGGATAGCGATAAAGATTAAATCTCATATTGTGTATAATCTCACATTGAGAAAAATGAATTCACCATGTGCCAGAATTAGAGGCTATCACACGAAACTCTACAGACAACTTTAAGTCACTATATAATTGCTAAGTTCTGGTACATTTGTGGAAATAATCCAACCCATACTACACGCCTGAGCTTTGGGAGTGAGCCTTAGCCAGCCTTACCCTCGAAGACCAGCGCCAGCTGATAGCGAGGGCTGTCGACGCGGCGAAAGCCTATGGTTTAATAGAAGGGAGAGACCAGCCCGAAGACGACGCTTAAATATTACTGAAAAAATGTTTATTCTCTCTCTCTCTCTCGTTAAATCACCATTTTGGGTATAATCGTTGTTTGGGTTAGAAGTTTTATGTGAAACATAAATTTGGGGTTTAAAAAATTCTTATTGTGGCTTCCTGCAGCAAGGACACGTTGATTAAAATTTATGATTGCGGAGTAACGGCAGAGGTAACGCCCGTTACTTTTTTTCGGTAACGGTAAGGCGTTACTTTTTTTGTATGTAACGTAGGGCGGTAACGCGTTCCTTTTTTTATAGTGTAACGAGTAACGTATTTAGTTACGTTTTTTCAGTAACGCCTACAACACTGGATATACCCTGCCAATCCGTAGGAAGACTTCTGAACACAGGTCGTTAGTGCGGTGGCTCGAATGGAGAGAGCGCCTGCCTCGCGTCGCTCGGACTCAAATGCCTAGACGAGGCGCTTGGGCTAATGCCATATATCTCCACCATATTTTGATTATCAGGAGCACTCGGCATTCATTCTCACAACTGATGTCGTCACTCCTAAGATTTTAATACTTATGTTTTACCCGCCTTTAGCGCGAGGAACTGTAAGGCCCCTATACAGCCACTTACCACAATCATTCTTCAGATCCTTTGATGTCGTTTAAAGCTTATTTCAAAAGTCACATTCTCTTAAAATGTTCAGCCTACCAGACAACGGTAACAGAGGATCATCTCCAAGAAGAAGAGCAGGGTGGAGATGCGTGTTTTTTGTATAGGTGGCCGAAAATATTCTCTCTGCGTAGTGGTATGGGGGTATGTGATTAGGATGTGTATAACAGTTAAGGGTGCTTGACATTTCTCACAGCATGGTTGTACTCCGATAGTATGGTAATCGATAAGTAGTCGAAAAAGAAGTTGACGACACCTCTCAGTGCGCAAAGCGGTTACAGTGTAAAAGTGTATGCTAAGGGAATGTTCGCCTTCAACATTTAGATATTCTTCGTAGCGCACTTCAACTTCGACGCGGTTCGCAATACTGATGCCCAAAAGTTCACGAAGCCTGACTTCGTGAATCGGAGAAAATAGTTTTCGATGAATTTTTATTTTTACACGAGAGCAATGAACACGTTATTTTGAAAACTTTAGCTCAGCTTATAACCGGTTAGTAAAAACTCGGTTTGCGGGAAGGATAGAAAGGCACGTGAATCAAGGGGGAGAGGGTGAACGGTGAGCAAGTTGAAGTTGAAAGGAGGGGAGGTGGAAGTTTAGAATACAAAAGCCATTGTGAGATGTTCTCGAACACCGAGGGTGGGGGTATAAAAAGACGACGGCTCGCCGTATAGTCACTCGACTTCTCAAGCAGTGCAGCATGTGTTCTCGCCTCGTGAACGAACTGCTTCGCCGGCTTCGCCAACGGCAGCTGCAGCCAATGATCATGCCACTGACAGCGGCATTCGTGCTGGAGGCCTGCATGAGCCGTGGTTTCATGGAGTGCGGCGAGCTTCTGGACATGGCCTGCGAGGCCGTCGAGTACGGGGCGTCCGTGTTCACGGAATACGACGAGGATGGAGACGGGTGGATCAGGGACAGCGACTTGCAGGCAGCACTGGAAACCTGCGGATTCACAGTCCGAGGGGAATACCTGACACGTCTGCGCGTGACATATTCCCATTACGGCTGTATTTCGTACGACGGTTTCCTGAAAGCCTGTGCGCGCGTCGCCAAACGTCACTGGTGAAGTCTGCTGTCCGCTGCACCTCAGCGCTTCTCAAAAGGCCCTTCTCAGGGCCACCCAATTTTTGCATTGGCTGAGTGCGCCACTGGTGAATCACGCTCCGTGTTGCCCTCATAACATTCTCCTTAGAATATACTTAGCTCCATTACAGTAGGTTGACCGGTTGCTTCATGCGGATTTCAAAGTTTGCTGAGGCTAAAAAAAAAAAAAACTAATGTTTGCATGATGCCCCGGTCACTCGCCGCAGTTCCGTACGCTGCAGGGTAAAACATCTATGCAAAATTCGAAATATTCTTACAGAAATGTTGGATGGTCGTATAAATATTATCTCTTAATGAGAGTAGCAGAAATGATGTTGTGAAAAAAGATATAATTCGCGCTGTTATATTCAGTGGTTGGTGCAGATGACCGGTCACGTGTATCTTTTATGCCAAGAACGCCTTTGAGAGCATGCGTTCATAATAAATAAAGTGTTCAGATTTATGAAAGCAAGATAACAATAATGAGAGTTTTAGATTCTAGAAAACGGCAGTTTTAAACATGCTGCCGTCTTTGCTTTGGCGCGCTGCAATCTTCTCTTTTAACGGGCGATGTTCGTTAGCTCCTCCCAGCAAAATCGCTTTTTCGTGACATGTCTGCAATCATGTGAGTGACAGTTGGCTAACTACATTTTGTGGTTGCTCTGTGTTTAATCACTGTTGTTTGTATACATATTTTCAAGCAACGCTCCCACGTGGCACCATGCTCTTACAAAAATGGATATTGACGGTCTTTAAACGTTTAACCAATGATCTACCATCTTTAATGACGGGCTATGGACTTTGACGTTCTATTAACACCGTTAAAAGAAAGTTGATTTACTTTAGTCTAAAGACAATATCTCTAAAAAAGTTCCTTTACTTTAGTCTATAGACAATTTCTCTAAAGAATGTGAAAATAATGTTTGTTAAAAAGATCTCAGTGGCGTAGCCATGGGAGGTGTGCTGGGGGTTTCAACACCCCCCGCCCCCAAGCATTGCAACTTTTACATTTTCCATGTGTGTACGCACCTCCCCATGTGTGTGCGCACCTCCCCATGGAAGGTACCCATGTGGTAACTTCCATGTGTGTACACACCGCCCCCACCGGGGAGGTGCGTGAGGCGCCACTGGCGCCTCACGCCAGTGGCGTAGCCAGGGGGTGGCACATCGGGCCCGTGCCCCCTGGCTACGGGCCCAATGGGTGTACGGGGAGGTGCGTGAGCCCGATGTGTGTACAGGGAGGTGCGTAACCACATGGAAGGTCCCACATGAGTACCTTCCATGGGGAGGTGGCGAACATGAATGAATGGGACCGTGACCCCCCCCCCCCCCCTCGAAATATTACTCTCCGATGGGATAGAGCTCACAAAATGACACTCGACCACACCTACCTGCCCGGACTAAATGTCGGATCAAGGGCGTACACCCCCACCCCCAAAAAAAAACACGCACCGCAACTTTTGCATTTTGTACGCGCTCATATACAAACAGACGTAAAGGTCGTCGTCCCCTCCCCCCCCCCCCCCCGTATCTGGAAAAAAAAGAAACTGTGGTATACGCTGTGGTGACGGTCATGTTCTTACTTCATTGTCATCAATTGTACATTCTGTTGTGATTGTGTATTTATTTATATAAACCTTTATATATATATATATATATATACATGTATATATGCCCGGGGATCTATATAATAATGTGTAATCTACGCGCATTCAGTGCATGAGAATATTACAATGTACCTTCCGCTCCTGTACGCAATAGCCCTACAACAGGGCTGACAGTATTAATAAATGAAAATGAATGAGATGATCCATACGGCAGCCGCGACCGGAATTCGATCCCGTGACCTTCGGGTCAACAGTCGAGCACCATAACCACTGGACCGTGGCGGATATATATATCGACTCATAATATATGCACAGACACACGCACACACACACACGCACACACACACACACACGCACTACGTGTAAAATTTTCATGCACCCTGCTCAGACCTACGAGTATTTCTTTTCTGCTACCACAAGGACTATGAATCATTAAATTAAAATCTCGCGTCTATACGCGTGCAACAATTGAATAACTTTAATTCACAAGATATATACATTTTGTAGCAATTATTAGCGTTCTTGCTGACTTGTTCAAAATAACGGTCCCTGTAGCTACACCAGACATTTCAAATTTCGCGCGCTTACATTCCAATTTTTCTTTTTTTGCAAAAGTCGAGACATTGTAGGCATCAAATATATTTTTTATTTACATAAATGTTTTTTTACGTATTTACAAGCAGAAAAGAATATTTTTAGTTAGGATTAAAAAATAATGGTGCACGAATGCGGACTGAAGATTCCTTTGCTTGTTTGTTGCTCGTCGCGTCCATGCCGCTTCCCAAAGGGCCGAGTTTGAAGTTGAATTTTCTCTTGTGTGAATGGTGCTTGCGCTCTGTGCTCGTGTTGTGGGTTCTGCCAGTGCTGCTTACTACGAAGACTCAAGCGAAGACCTGCTGCTTCATATCGTTGAGCCGTCGCCGAACGAAAACAGGTACGTGAATGTTGCTGCTGTCAGCGCTGTGTTAACACCGTGAGCGGGATAATAACGCTGTTAACTATGTTTTCTTGACTAGTAGACGATAACTGAGCTTTTGTTAACGTAGCGAGCATGTTGGTGTGTATCATTTCATCAGGATCAAGGCAAAGTTGTGTGGTGTTAAGTGCAGGCGAGCTTTTTTTTTGTTTGGAGTGTAAAGCAAGTGTGCGCGTGCGCGGCTGTGTTTCGGCGGAGGATTTGAACAGAGTTGTGGCGGCGCTCTCCTCTATCGGCAGTGGTGTTGGAAGGGGGGGCCCTGCTCGCGATAAATCACTATTTTGGTTTAATGATTGTAGGGCGGGGACGGCGCCTGCGTGTAAGCGTCGACCGTGTCTGAAGCGCGTACGCTTGAGCATGTTGGTAATTCATGGTGAATTTTCTAGCGCACAAAACGAACAAGGTCGGTAAAGAGTGACGTGGTGTCCGCGTTGTTTTTTCCCCGTCTTTGTTCGTTTTCAGCGCTAAAAAAGTAAACGTGTCTAAGAAAGTTCCATATATATATATGCTGCGCGTCCTCTTTTGAACAGCTACAAGATCGTTGTGTGACTATCAGAGACGTGGTTTCCTTGCGTGTGACCAAACGTGTGTATGTGTATGCATCCGCAAAGGCACGCATTTACCGTGATATTCGTGTTAATGCGTGTGCTTGCACTTACGCTTAGGTATTAATACAGCCAGTTTAGTTAAATTCGGACCGACGTTTTAATTCACCCGCAACATAGGTACCGATAGGTTGCCTGATGCGGCCGGCACCCGTGCCTGTTGAGCCGTTAGTTAAACTTGAACTGTACACTCTAAGCCAAAAGAGAGCAACGGGGGTATAGGGGTTCCTCCTTTGAAGGAGCAAGTGCATTGCCACTCCCATTACTCTCCTAAAGGAGCAACGGCAAGGGGCCGAACCGTTGCTCTCCTTTCTGTTGCTCCTTCAGGGAATGAACGGTTAGTCGCCCAGTTGCTCCTTAAGGACCAACTGTTACTCCTTCCTGATGCTCGTCAAGGGAGCAACGTATGCTCCTTCCCGTTACTCCTTAGTTTCTTCTTGGGCCAAAAAAAAATTCGTTTTTGATTGACTTCTAGAGCACATTGAGGTTTATACACATATTTGTTTGGATGTACAAATTATACACAGACATCTCGTTCAGAAAGAACTTTCAGAAAATTTGCAACAAACACACAGGATTCGAACTCGCGACCACTTAATCACCAAGCGCGCACGCTAACCACTGCGCCACCACACGCTACGGCCCCGTCTGAAAGGAAACGGGGACATGTAAGTGCCGACGGGTCGTTGCGCGTTCTGACACGTTAATGAAATGATCATATGCGTGCAGAACCAGTGGTGATGTTCGAAAAAGAATCGAATGTAACAGTGTAAACATCTGAAAACGTCAGGGTAATGAGTCTCTCGCGAAAACATGCCAGAGCTCCCTTTTCCGCTAGCTAAAAGGCCAGCAATTTCTTTTTTTCTTTTTTGCCTGGAGGTGTGTTTTCTTCTTTATTATCATTATTATTGTTAATATCAATATTAATAATATTTTTCTTTGCGGAAGAGTCACCTCCCCTTTGAAAAGACAACACAGCCCGAGCTGATAACGTCCATTTGCTCTGAGATTAAACACAAAGTCAAAATACCAGACCCGATTGCGATAGCTGCCCTCCCGCCAAATGAGCCAGTGAGAGATGAGGGGGGGGGGGCAGCGGCGTTAGCTCGCTGTCAGTCTTTCAGAACATCGCGATAAAAGTGTTCGTTGCGTGATCTCTGCTACAACCCTGCAGTCGGGGCTTTTGCTGATTTGTACTGGAGACTGCCGTTCAGCAAAAAACCGCAAATGTAAAGTCTATCAACTGTGTATTTCTCTCAACCGCTTCTTTGTCGTGAAGTATATACGGAGTCTCGCGAAGCTTCGCATTTTATTGCCACATTCTCAGGATATATTTATGCCAAGTGTTATACGCAAACACACCATTTAACTTGCCAAGACAGCAGCTTCAGGTGCTGGCGTTCTAGTGCAACCATGCCTTTTATTAGGAACGTTTAGCTTGTATTAGGGGCTTTTAGCTTTACGTTACCGTGTTACCAGTTGCCGGAAGGAATCTGTGCATGCGCGGCCTTTACGGAACGTGAACTACTCGCCCTATCTCGGCCCTATCTCGCAAAACCACCTTCGTTCGCGGCTACTCGCGATACCCGCTTTACCGAAGCTCCAGCCGCCGAGTAAAAATAAGCCGAAGTGCGAGCGCCAATTGCGATCACCTTGTTCCAGCGGCTAAATTCACTAGAGTGAGCTAGAAATACAATACCGAAGCCGTAAAAACGGGAGAAGCCTTGACATAAATACACCGACAGGCTGAATAGGTGACCCCATCTAGCGGGAACAAGATGAACCAGGCAAGCAAAATATTGTTATTGCAGAAACATCGTGCGTTCTGCTTCTGGTGTAAATGCCTTGCCGCGGCATAATTACGAATGAGTTATCTTTTCAATCATTTTTTCCCTCAAAAACACTAGGTGAAAACAAACGTGCCCATACTATGGTTGCACGAAGCGTCACAAGATGGCGACACCATCGTCGGATAACTTGGTATTCTACACCCCTTTGCGTATACCGGGATACGGTACACGCTAAAAACCCCTCGTGATTTTGCAGCAGCGGTGATACAATCTTATCTAAATTAAATATAATTGAAATGCAGTTATCATCACCATTTCATGGTTTAATAAAACGTAAAGATATCCGTTTACGTACTTACGTAAACGTTTACGTACGGGGAGCTAAAACTTTCCTAAAACATGTGTTCCGGTAACACGGTAGCGTTAAAAAGTATACGTTCAAGCTAAATGTCCCTATTAGCGTGCGTATCTCTCTGTTCAATTTACAAAAAAGTAGTTTCCTTACGCCAGCCCGCAAGAAAATGTGGCCCATGCATCGACCGATACAGGGTGCGTCCTGCAGGAGAGCAACGGTTGCGCGCCGAGAGCAAATGTTGCCGTTCATCCTTCTGTTGCTCCCTTCGAACCTAACCCTAAACGGTTACTCCACCAACTTGAGACATGTCAGCCATCTTGTTCCAGTTGGTCTTTTTGAGGAGTAACAGTTGCTCTTTAGGACTAAAACCCGCAGTTACTTTCATTTTTCCCATTTTTGGCTTAGAGTGTAGTCGAACGGATCCTTGTCGAATGTGTGGCCGAATAGCCGTATCTTAACTGTGCAAGCGCTAGGTTGAGCATTGGGGCATGCGTTCGAGCACAATTTATATGATTCTGCTTGTTTCCACCATATTTGCTTTAATAATTTTGTTCTGGTTATTAAGAATTGTATGCGCGTCGCCCCGCTTTGGCGTCAAAACTTCGCTAAATACCTTTACGTGTACGAACATTATAAAACACAGTTTGTAGCACCACCTCCCATGACATTTTCTGATGATGACAAGGCTAACGCTCTATCGGTTATAGTAAATTCTCTAGGCATACTCTAGAGATGTTAAGGGGAACTGTGGTATGTGCAGCATATGAATATTTTATTTATTGGTGAAAACTCAATAGAGGTATGCATACTTCACGGTACGCATGCGTAAGTCATACATGTGTTGCTGCTCAAATGTAAAATTAGACAATGTATTTGTGAGCACACAACAGATCTAGACGGCCTTTTTTCAAATTGTTGGCATTGGAACAATTATACAACGTTAAACATTAGTTTCTCCGAATGCTTATTGTGTACAGTCGAAACCCGCGATAACGAAATCCCGAGAGAACGAAATTCTCGCCGCAACGAAATATTTTCGGAGCACCGGCGAACGCCCATAGGAGTCAATGCATTTCGTAACTCGCGACTACGAAAGATATTCATGCCGCAGTCCCTCATTAACGAAATTTTTGAAACGCGAGTGCGCAAATAATCTATTCTCGCAACATTAACTACATTCGAAAACTGCTGAAATGCATTCATGCTACACTTAAATTGTACAAAACTATCGTTACAGCGCACTTGAGAAGCAGCCGCCGTCACTGTTTTACAAAAAAACATAAAGCTGGTGACAATGATGATGATGATGGCTTGCCGAAACACCTGCTCGTTATCGCGGACTATGTAGCCAAATCCACATTCCTCATGGAGTTTCGTTCGTTGACTTGGCTCTGTGCTTGGCTTTGTCGGCTTTGCGCGCACATGGTCACGTCTGCAGAGCCATTTGAGGAGCGTTTGCTTGGTCGCTTGGTGCAACGTGAACTGTGTGTTGCGATTGCTTCGTCCGATTTCGCTGCCTGCAAAGATGCCTCCTCCAACGAAAAAGCGGAAGTTCATCACGCTGCAAGATAAGGCTGCAATCATCAGCGAGGTGGAAAAAGGGCAGGAAAAAATGAACATCGCCGAAGAATTCGCCGTAGCGTACAGCTCGCTGTCCACGATTCTGCGCTGATCCGCGCTGATCCAGCTGAGCCGGAAGAAGGTTCGCCTGTAGGTGCACTTGATACCGGTACTGGTAACAGCGCAGTGCCGCCGTCACTGATCAGTGCTTGGAGCGAAGTTTGTGCCGTGGCAAACGAGAATCCCGATCGAGAGGCATGAAATTACTGCATGCACTCTAAGAAAAAAGGACTAAAAGGGGTAGGGAGGTTAGTCCTTTTGGGGATCAACTGATTTGCCACAACCAATAGTCCTTTTGGGGATGAACTGCAAGGGGATAAACAGTTAGTCTTTGAAGGATTAACTGCAAAGGACTAACGGTTGCTCCTGTAAGGAGTAACAGTTGATTTTCGGAAATGGTCCCTGAAGGAGCAAATGTTACTCCTGTAAGGACTAACAGTTGGTTTTTGGAAATGGTCTCTGAAGGAGCAAATGTTACTCCTTTAAGGAGTATTGGTGGATCCTCAGAAATGATCCTTGGGAGAGGAAATCGCGCTTCGCAATTTTAACAATGGTGGCGAAGTTCCTGCGCTCCTAGGAACGGACATTTCACGGAAACATGCCACTTAAATAGTGCTTCAGAAGTGGTACCCAACTTACATGTATTAACTGCTATTAATGCATTCAGTGAGCGCTTGCAAGCAATAATGCTGATCATTCGAATTTACTTTGCCGAACTTGAGAGAAATTGTGTATACCGGCTTCAAGACTTGCCCTAGCGAGAATATTTAGTTGCGTGCCCTGATCTTTCAATCCTTTAAAACACTTTGAATCCTATGGACAAGGTAAAAACTTGGCGAAAAGTGCCAAACCACGACACGGGAACACAGGTTACATGAATGGCACCAAACACACACACACACGCACAGTGATTCAGGTTACCAACGGTTTTGATTTCTTGATTGTGTAAGTTGCAGATAAACGGTGCTCTATAAAGTATTCGAGGAAGAAAGAGAAACACGATTCTATTAACATCAATCTTTATTTTTACGAAAACACCAAAAAGGAACGAATGCCATCATTTAGTTGGTGTAGGGCCTGTTCCCGAATTACTATATAGTCCTACCTGGAAGAAATACAAAAAAGAAAATTTTGTTACAAAATAAAGTAGCTAGAAGAGAACGACTTAATCACGTAAGCCCCAATAATTGCGCAGTCGCATGCTCAAAAACATGCGACGCACAGTGCTTTTTTAGTCTTCATGTTATTTATAATACAATGTACCAAGGCCATGAAAATAATAAACTTACCTTCAAAATTAGCAGAGGGATGTTGTTTGCAGAGCAAGTAAATCCAGAAATTGTTGATCACACCTCGATGTGACGGCGTCCATCTCTGAAGCTTTGCAGAAAGGAAGCTGCGATGGAGTCTTGCATGTAAGCTGAGGTGTCCATTTTTCCGCAGGAAAGTTACGATGCTGGGTCCAATAAACAGCCGGTACACAGAAACAAACGCGCATGCACGTCCACAATTGCAGCACATGCAGCGAGGTATATTCTTCACAGCTGCGTTCATAGTCTGCGTAAATAGCGGCACTCGCTGACCCCGAAACAAGAGCAAGATAGATCACAAGTGACGAACACGACCCGCACTCGACACTCCGGCGAGCGATACTGAAGAAGAAAGAGTGCGGCGCGGAAGGATACCCAACATAAGCGCTGAAACGTCCGTCAGATTTACACGATCGTCACCGCCAGTGAATATTGGGAAGCTTATTGGTGAACTAAGTTTCAAGTCCTCATAATTTATGACACAATATTAACACACTACAAATTAAATTAATCTTTTCTCGCGTTATTTTCTTGATCGCAGCAGTAAGCGGGCCGACGCGCCGATGCCTTCTTGTCATCTGTGCAGTGGACATTTGGAACATGCGTTCGCCGAATTCCTTACCCCTCAGGTCGTCGCCGCCTGTAACCCGCACCGCGACAGAGTAGAAAGGAGGGCTTCGGAACAATAGGGCGCACCTGGCCGAGAGCTAAGCTCATGACCTTTGAAAGAGGCATTCGTGGGTCTACGATCACTGCTGCGCGTTCGTCCGATGCTGAGCCTTGCTGCATACAAAGACCACAGAAAAAACGTCTTCCCTTCAACCTCTACCCGCGGGAGTAAATGCAACCGTTCGTCCCCCCATTAGTATTTTCCAAGATATGTCTAGTCCTCCGAATTTGCACACGACACGCACTTCGCGACAGTTGGTCCTCTCGCGGACTAACGACGCGATTTGAGGACTAAAGCTGACTTTACTCCCCCTTCAGCCGGTTTTTTTCTTAGAGTGTGGTAAGGCCCGCCAAAGCAAACTCACAGACTTTCGAAAATAGAATGTTTTTTTTGTAAATTTCATGTCTTTTCTGCCGCATTCTCGCGTCAACGAAATTCACGCAAGAGCGAAATTTTGTGCTTTCCCCGCCGATTTCGTTATTACGGGTTTCAACTGTATTGCTAAATTGCAGTCCGTAGCTTCCAGGATTCTGGGTGCCGGGGGTTGCTAAAGCTTGCGTGCCTTGTGATGGCATGTGGTTCAAGATTGATACCTTGTAAGTCTTAGCATTTCTACCTTTTTTCTCATACGGCCTGTGCTGCTTTGGTGAGGAGTATTGCCTTTTTTAGCCAACCAGAATCATTGAAACTAATGACCACAATTTGGCAGTACACAACAGTCATTTAGCGAACTGAATTTCTGACATTATATAATCATTCCATTGTGAGCAGCCTGAAGAAATCTACATTAGTTATATTCACAAGTTAACATGTAATTTAATTTTAGATATTACCTGCAATGGATGCATGATGAATGTGCGTACCGTCATGTATGTGCAGTAGTATTGTGCAATAAATAAAATTTCATATGATGCATATTGCATTGCCTTTGGGAAACACATCATATCAGTATCATAGTATATCTACAGAAATACAAATGTACAGGGGTGGTCGAAAGTTCCCAAACCGCAACGCCCGGCCGCGGAGCAGCGGCTCGCTACTGTCCGGGCGCTGCCATCGCAATCATGCTTCGGCGCACGCTGGCGTCCAGCGTGTGCGTGGAAGTGGATGGGGGTGTATCCCTCTTTCTCTTTGTTGCTCTCCTTCATAAGGAAGCTAGGTATAAACTACTACTGTGCAGTGCTGCTTATTCCACTAAGATGTTCCAACTAGCCAACACAAGCTCCTCTTAATACATTTCGGGCTCCGACCAAGCTCGTATACAGCGAAATGGCCTGCGAAGACGGCTGATAGAAACACTGCAGTGCCAATGGAAAGTTAAACGCACGATATTGCTATCCAGGGAGCCGAAAATCACGGTAGTGTATATGGTGCCTAGCTAAATGTAGCCGCTATCATGATGCGTCAGTTTTCCGGAAGACTGCCGCCTCGCTACACGCTACGCAGTAGTAAAACATCGACGAGAGGACGGCGAGGGAACAATACGCACCAAGTTTATACGTCGCTTTCTTATCGAGGAGAGTAAGAAAGGGAGAGGGGTGCCCTTCCCCCTTCACGCGCACGCTCGACGCCAGCATGCGCCAAGGCGTGATTGCGATCAGAGCACCCCGATATCAGCGAGCTTTTGCTCCTCAGCCAGGCGTTGCGGCCTGGGAACTTTTGACCGTCCCTGTACCTGTGTGGATGCACTCATGCACACGTTTCGCCACAAGAACAGAATTTATCGATAGCAACCAATAACATTACTCACACACAGAATTTAACTTTCAATTACACGCGGTTAACACATACAGCTCGCAGGGGGCATCTTTGCCTAGGAGCTGTAGCTTTGCGTTGGTGCATGAGTGAGCTAAAAAGGGTAAAATTCAGATATTTGATATCAAATGTATAAAAAGTTCTGCCACAATGCGCTTTTTGTAGTATTTATTCTTCAGCATGCCCTTCTTGCATTTATCATTGTGTGGAGTCAGATTTTACTGAATATGTTGGCCGTACACTCCATTTATACCCCTCCCCCCGCCCACACACACAGAACTAAGAAAATTCCAGCATGACGGGAGCATACTGTATGTTACACCCTTTCATGGGAAACTTTTGGTCATTACTCCTGTTTTTGTTTTAGGCTTCCGGGTATGAATCTACTGTAGAGAAGGAACACCAAGCCCCACTTCTGTCGAAGGAACCACACTCTAAGCCAAAAATGGGAAAAATGAGAGTAACTGCGGGTTTTAGTCCTAAAGACCAACTGTTACTCCCCAAAAAGACCAACTGGAACAAGATGGCTGACATGTCTCAAGTTTGGGGAGTAACCGTTTAGGGTTAGGTTGGAAGAGAGCAACGGAAGGACGAACGGCAACATTTGCTCTCGGCGCGCAACCGTTGCTCTCCTGGAGGACGCACCCTGTATCGGTCGATGAATGGGCCACATTTTCTTGCCGGCTGGCGTAAGGAACATCTTTTTGTAAACTGAACAGAGACAGACGCACGCTAATAGAGACATTTAGCTGGTACGTATACTTTTTAACGTTACCGTGTTACCGGAACACATGTTTTAAAAATGTTTTGGCTCCCTGTACGTAAATGTTTACGTAAGTACGTAAACTGATACCTTTACGTTTGAATAAACCATGAAATGGTGATGATAACTGCACTTCAATTATATTTTATTTAGATAATATTGTAATACCGCTGTGGCAAAATCACGAGGGGTTTTTAGCGTGTGCAGTATACCGGTATACGCAAAGGGGTGTAGAATACAGTGTTATCCGACGATGGTGTCGCCATCTTGTGAGGCTTCGTGCAACCATAGTATGGGCACGTTTGTTTTCGCCTAGTGCTTTTGAGGAAAAAAATGATTGAAAAGATAACTCATTCGTAATATTGCCGCGGCAAGGCATTTACACCAGAAGTAGAACGCACGATGTTTCCGCAATAACAATTTTTTGCCACGGCCGGGCTAGACCGCACGCGTGCGCTCGCTTCTACGGCCTTCGCATCGGGTGTAGTACATACCTCTCGCCGCTGCTTTGAGGGGGGCGCTGCGACCCTGACCCTCCTCCGCCGCTCCGTGCAGCGCGCGCAACGTCGGCACATGAGTTCGGGCGCGCTTCTTCACTCACCGCGCGTTGAAAAACAAGTTGCCTAATCGTTGAAGACGCACAAATGGTTTATTCTGACTTCTTATATGCGCAATGTGCATCGAGCTTAAGCTTATCGAAAAACGTATAAATGCAAGAGCCGGGAGTACAGCGCTCCGCCATCAAACGTGTATATAGACATTCTGAGGTCTGGAAATAAATATGTATTGCTCGTAAGCACTCGCAAATAGTTGAACGCTTTCAAGTGAAAACTTTGTCGGACTTCACAAATGTCTCGTTCACAACCTAAAATGCTTCCTAGTCCGCTTGTGTGCGTAGGTGGAAGGCTTGTCGTTCGCGTCAGTCAGTTGGTTTGTGTGATTGACGAGGAGAATTCTTAGGAATTTTTCGGCTCTGAGATCTGCGGATCGTCGGGATTGGCTGTCGTCAACGCCTTCAGGGCAACTTAAGATGGGAGCGCGTTGCAAGTAGGGCTGGACAGCTGTTTCCAAAACTCCTAGCACATTCCTGCGTCGCAGCTGTTCAGAGGCCTTATTGAAAAAGACCACTATCTTGTCCAAAAGAGCTAGAAACTCAGGCCTCGGGTTGTGTAGTTCGTTCCTGTCTTGTGCTCGCAGTAGCTTGTACAGCTGATGCAGCCTGTTGTTGGCCGTCAGTAGCGCAGTGCAAGAGTGAAATCCGAGGTAATAATAATAAGCGACGAGGAGAGTCTGAAAAGTGCGAGCGATTTGAGCGGTTGTGCGTTTTAGCGGTGTGATTAGAGCGGTTGTGCGTTGTTAGCAGTGCGATTTGAGCGAATATGCGTACGCGACTTTGTGTTATGAGTTTTGCGTTGTAACCAAGTTGTTGATAATTAAATGTAAACTTCTTTTTCCCTTTTAACTGTGTGTCGTGCGTTGCGTTTTCTATTGTGTCTTATTTTACGGCCCAGCCATCCTGACGCTAACAAAAGGAACGCAAAAGAGCTCGGAGTCCCTGGAATTAATGTTTCCAGGTGGTGTTAACACCAGGTACCACTCTCGGGGCGTGCCGTCCGAAGGGGTTATTCAGCAGCAAGAGTCCTCTCTTGTTTTTTTTGCTTTCTTCCTCCCTATACGCAGTTATTTTCAACCATTAGATATACAACTCACGTACATGTTTCAAAGAGCTGTCATGCTGCAGATCGCAGCATTTTGCCCTGAAAACCACTCCAAATGTATTTGGAAAAATAAAGAACTAGAAAATAGCTAGCAAAGGGAAGGCGAGCTCTCTTAATTGCGGCCTCATTGTCCAACAAGACCAAGGGCCAAAGGTATTTGGTGCTCTCTGCTTGCAGAACAGGTGCAGCGTTGTTTATCTCTTTCTCTGATCGTTGCCAGTGCTTCATGCCTCCAGCATTATGCCTCATGATGGTTAGCGCAACCGCAACACGGACGAAAAGAACAAAAAACGACGACACAATTGAGCGCTACCTATAACACCTGAATGTTTATTGGAAAAATCACAAATATATATGTCTAAGAAAGAGAACTGCGTGAGCTGCCCTTCTATCGCTTTGATTGATGAGGAAGTGTCTTTCCTGGAAAGGGCGTAGTTTTGTTAGCATACACGTTCTTATCTGTCAATTATCTTTGGCGCATGTGCGGGTTTGTTGTTTTTTCTCTTTCTTATACATATATATTTGTGATTTTTCCAATAAACATTCAGTTGTTAGATAGCGCTTGTGTCGTCATTTTTTATTCTTTTCGTCCGTGTTGCGTTTGCGCTAACCATCGTGAGCAATTTCCAACTCGCCCACTTCGCTACCCTCCTGCATTATGCCTCGTTAGCCGATTCTTCCGTAGTTTTACTGAGTTTAAGCTTGTATTATCCACGAGCACATGCATACCGACATTATGCGGAGAGCCGTCTGATAACATTAGTTTTTTTTAAAGGAGACGATCCTCCCTCTACCCCTGACTTCTTGAATAATCCCCCGCCCCTTTCTCCGTCGAGAACCCCCCTTCCGCGGTTTCACATCGAGCAACGCTCTTGTGCCGAGTGCGCGGCGCAGGAGATGCATGGTCAGGGTCGCAGCGCCCCTACCGCCGACGGGCGGCGAAACATACTGAGAAACTCTCCCATTGCTTTCGCGACGGGTGAGAAGGCCGTAAGGAAAGAAGCGCGCGTGCGGTCTAGCCCGGCCGTGTTTTTGCTTGCCTGGTTCATCTTGTTTCCGCTAGATGGCGTCACCTATTAAGCCTGTCGGGGTATTTTTGTCAAGGCTTCTCACGTTTTTACGGCTTCGTTATTCTATTTCTACCTCACTCTAGTGACTTTAGCCGCTGAAACAAGGTGATCGTAATTGGCGCTCGCACTTCGGCTTATTTTTTACTCGGCGGCTGGAGCCTCGGTAAAGCGACTATCGCGAGTAGCCGCGAACGAAGGTAGATCTGCGAGATAGGGCCGTAAATGTAAAGCCAATCCGGCGAGTAGTTCACGTTCCGTAAAGGCCCGCGCATGCACAGACTCCTTCCGGCAACTCGTAACACGGTAACGTAAAGCTAAAAGCCCCTAATGCAAGCCAAACGTTCCTAATAAAAGGCATGGTTGCACTAGGTTGACAGACTTTACATTTGTGGTTTTTTGCTGAACGGCAGTCCCCAGTACAAATCAGCAAAAGCTCCGACTGCCGTGTTGCAGCAGAGATCACGCAACGAACACTTTTATCGCGATGCGCAGAACACACAGCGAGCTAACCCTGCTGCTCCCCCACCCCTCATCTCTACCTTGTCACTGGCTGATTTTGTCGGGAGGGCAGCTACCGCAATCGGGTCCGGTAGTTTGACTTTGCGTTTAAACTCAGAGCAAATGGACGTTATCAGCTCGAGCTGCGTGGTCTTTTCAAAGGGGAGCTGATTTTACCGCAAAAAATTATTATTAATTTTGATATTAATAATAATAATGATAATAAAGAAGAAAACAGACCTACGGCAAAAAAAGAGAAATTACTGGCCTTTTAGCTAGCGCGAAAGGGAGCTCTGGCAAAGCCTGTGTTTTCGCGAGAGACGCATAACCCTGACGTTTTCAGATGTTTACACTGTTACTTTCCATTCTCTTTCGAACATCACCACTGGTTCTGCACGCCTATGCTCATTTCATTAACGTGTCGGAACGCGCAACGACCCGTCGGTACAAGCATAACCCCCATTTCCTTTCAGACGGTGCGGTAGCGTGTGGTGGCTTAGTGGCAGGGCTGGGCAGTATCGCGATACAAGAGTATCGCGATAGTATTTCAGATACTTTTGAGTATCTGTATTTCTGTATCGAGATACATTTGACAAATGTATTTGTATCTCAGTAGTGAAATACATTTACGACGTATCGCCTGTATCGCGATACTATGCTGGACACGGGTATTCGTTACATTGTTTTTTTGTGTCGGAAATGAGTTGAGGCGTGTTTTCAATGGGGAAATGGCGTTTTTTTTTCTTTTTTGTGCCAAGACAAGCAAAGGCGCGGCCGGTCGCCGACAGATAGGGCGGCGATGGTTTCCGCTCAAGCACAGAATGGTCCATGTGGTAAAGCGCGCGACGCCGCAGACGGCAGAATCGCGGGGGCAGTGTTGTCGGCCTCTGCCGAGGAAAGTCGCTGTCTCTCAAGGTCAGTGCAGCACGCCTAATTTTTTTCGCATGGCAAGCTATTACTTCCCGACCCCCCGCGCGGATACCGCCTTGGAACAGGCTTTGCAATGCTTCGCGTGCATTCAGTTCTCAAAGCGGCGGCACTTCCAAAAGCAGTTCCCGTAGTCGCGGCGGGAGGGACTAGAAGATGGCTATCTTTGACGCGCTTTGAGCCACCTCTCCAATGTCAGGCTGCGTTCCTAATTGATTATATGCGTGAAACGGTCTTTTGTGGTAGCAGGCTCCCCCACCGCCGGAGCTGACACTGGCCTGTTGCGGCTTTCTGAAATGGGTGCTGGTAGCGTCAGTGGTGGTGACAGCTTCATTGAAGCCGACAGGGTCAGACGGCTTAGGATTCCGAAGATGGGGACAGACTTCGGATTCTGAACAGTCAGAACAACCCAACTGAGGGCGGAAGCGTTTCGGTATCTAGGTGACCCGAGAAGAGATATCGCCACGCTGCAGGGCACTCCGGCTATGAAGGCGGTATTTATTCACTATAACACGAATTTGTGCTCGCCTTCAGCGCTGGACAGACTTTTTTTCTTTCGTGAGTCTTGTGCTGAGGCTGAACCGGCGCTGTTAGAAGACAGCCTATTTGAGATGCTCACACAGCAACCTTCTCAGTAAAGCAGACCTTATGTGTGAATTAAACGCGACTTTTTCTCAATTCACTGGTGTTCATTAGTAATTAGAGTGATTTGCTTAAAGTGTGCTATTTCTAGCATAGCTTAGTTTGTTCGCCAAGTATGTCGATTTCGGTGTCCAATCCTTGTTACTGTTGCTGTGAAATAGTGTATTTTTATTGCAATTGATACTTGTAATTATGTCATTATTGCTAATTATGTACTTTGTCCACCCCCTCCCCTGCAATGTCTTAATTGCGCCGAGGGTACTGCATTAAATAAATAAATGAACTGAACGATTCGATGCGCTGTAACTTTAATTACAACATTATGCTGCACTAATAAGTGTCTTTGCGTAGTATGAGCATCATTCAAATAAAAAAAGTAATCCAGTATCTGTATCGCTGTAACTGTATTCCGGAATACTTTTTTCGTCTTATTGCAAAAGTATCTTCGAAATATCCCGTTACGTTAGAAGCAAATGTATCTCAGTATCTGTATTTTAGGCTTCCGGTCCATGTATTTCGATATCTGTATTCCGGAATACTTTTCTGAGTATCTCTGCCCAGCCCTGCTTAGTGGTTAGCGTACGCGCATGGCGTTTAAGTGGTCGCGTGTTCGAATCATGTGTGCTTGTTGCAAATTTTCTGAAATTTATTTCTGAATGAGATGTCTGTATATCGTTTGTACATCCAAACAAATATCTGTATAAACCTCAATATGCTCTACAAGTCAATAAAAAACTCATTTTTTTTTTGGCCCAAGAAGAAACTAAGGAGTAACGGGAAGGAGCATCCGTTGCTCCCTTGAGGAGCATCAGGAAGGAGTAACAGTTGTTCCTTAAGGAGCAACTGGGGGGCCTAACCGTTCATCCCCTGAAGGAGCAACTGAAAGGAGAACAACGATTCGTCCCCTTGCCGTTGCTCCTTTTAGGAGAGTAATGGGAGTGGCAATGCACTTGCTCCCTCAAAGGAGGAAGCCCTATACCCCCCGTTGCTCTCTTTTGGCTTAGAGTGCAGAGTCGCCTGGGCAGCTGAAGATGGATTGTGCAACCAGCAGTGAAGAGCTGTGATCTTGTAATGTGCAAGTGTATGAACAGTCACGTTAATTAATCTAACACCAATTACATTACCTTGTCAAATTTTGTGATTTTGTAATGCGCAATTTTATACACAGTTACATAGAGTGAGCTGTAAATAAGCCTTGTGAAGTGTGTGATCATGCAGTTTGGCGGTTTTTACAGCACATACGTTTTACAAATATTATCAAACTCTCTTACTTTCTTTCCTTTTTTTCAGTTGTGTATGTGCACTGTCAACAGTGTCAATATGCTTTTTTAACTTCTGATGCCTCTAATGTAAAATTTTATGGTTCCAGATAGTTTACTTGTTAACTACTATGTATGAGGGGAAGTCAAGAAGTAAAGGCACATTTGAGAAACGGTACACTTATTCTAATGATAGAAAACTGAAGCATACATTATTTTTTCTACATTACCTGCCTGCACTTCAACGCATTCTGTGCAACGTTTCACAAGTTTCTTGATTCCGTCCGAAAAAAGTTTTTGGGTTGCACCTGTAACCATTTTTGCACAGCATCATGACTTCTGCGTCAATAGAGAATCTTCTTCCCCCGAGTGCTTGTTTCAATGGTCCAAACATATGAAAATCGCTTGGAGCCAGGTTTGGACTGTGTAGTGGGTGTCCCAGCCATCCAAAACCCAGCTTCTTTATTGTTTTGGCAGTCCGCTTGGCAGAATGTGGCCGAGCATTATCTTGGTGCAGGATGACACCTTTTCGCAGTTTTCCATGACATTTGGATCTGATTGGAGGTTTCAGTTTCGTTTGCAACACACCACATTAGTTCACGCTGTTCACAGTTTCGCCTCTTGGGGTGAAATGAATGGCTACGACACCGTCCTTGTTCCAGAATAGTGTTAGCATAATCTTATGAGCTCATGGTTGACGTTCAAATTCCTTAAATTCTGGTGATGAGTGTTTCTGAATTATGCTCGTAGCTTTACCTTCAGGTTTGTGATGATGTATCCAAGTTTCATATACAGCAGCAATTTGCTCTAAAAAAATCCCATCTCCCTCACTACGATAACGAGTCAAATGTTTACGAAAGAGATGTCAAAACTTTGGTGCCTTATGATGTGCTGATAATTCATTTGGGACCCACCTTGCACACACTTTAGAAAAATGTAGCCTGTTTTGTACTATGGAATACGCTGAACCAAAACTGATATGTAAAGTATTGGCAATTTTGTCTGCTGTGATTTGTCTGTTTTCCATCATGATACCCTCAAATGTTGATGGCCTGCTCGATCTTTCCATGTCACATAGTTATTCCATGTTCGACATGCACTATCGATTTGGAGATCTTGCTTCGTGATAAACAAATGTCACTATAATGTGCTTGTATTCGACGAATAATTTCTGCAGGTTTATCACCTTCCGCAGCGAAAAGCGAATCACTGCCCTCATTTCCTCCCTGGTGAAGGTTGACAATGGGGCAGCCGTGTTTAACGGTCTGCTGCATTCTGACTAAAGCCGGAATAAGAGTGACGCATTCCAGAGAAGTGTTTCAGACACTAATACAGTGCTCCATACTATACTCGGCGACAACTTATCTTGACAGTGGAGCCAAGGCTACGGAGCCGGGACTTCCGCACATTCGTGTGGCTCTGCAAGTAGTATAGCAGCTTGCGGCTGACTTCGGTTTTGCTCGCTCGCATCTTTCACGCGTTTAAGAAAACATATACACGAAAAATGTGAATGGGAGAGACATTTCGATTGTTCAGTGTACATTTCAGTGTCATATTCCAAGCATATTTTTCTTGGAGAACTAAACAATGCGTTTGTGGCCGCACACTGACTCACTACGTCATGGACGCCTTGTTTACTTCGGAAAATGGGCGTGCTGAAAAGGTGGTGCTGTCTAAGAAATGGAAAAAACAGGAAGGCATTCTTGCAAAGTGAGCAATAACTGTATTTTACCTACGACTTATCCGCAACTGTTTCAGTCTCATAATAAATAGAGTAGCATTTATTTCAGCAAGGCAAATGAGAAAATTATCAGCGAACTTAAGTACTATTTTTTAGCGCAATAGCAGGCATGCGTTTCAGTTCTCTAGCTTCCACAGTGCTGTCAAGAAAAGTTGTCGCCGAGTGCAGCAGTGTTAACAAACCTTAGTGGGAGAGATAGCAAAAGTCACTTTACTTTTTGACTTCCCCTCATATATATACATCTTCTTCTCCGTCCCGTGTTTAGCGCTGTTTGCTCTCGCCTTAATCATGTACCAACCAGCCCAGTTAAGCACACTCCTGCTGTATATACATCTGATTATCTTACAAATAATTTTTATTTATGCAAGTGATCTTTTCCTTAGTATTGTCGTTTTGCCACGCTGTAGGCAGTTTACGCATTAAGTACCTTTTTCAAAGTGCAGTGCTTTATCAAGACACTAATACTTATAGATGTAAAGACATGTTGTGCTAACAAATAAACATCTTGCATTGAAAATTGTGTTCACTTATTTCGGTCAGTTGGACAGGCACATTGCTAACATGCGTCAAACTTCAGTCACTAACTTCAGGCATCAATATAGTTAAATGTTTACTCAGATGTGCTGGTACACTGTCAAAATATTTCCTGTGCGAACATTTGTGGACTTTACATATAATTTAAAGTTTACAGTAAACTTGATGTACCTAACACAATGTTAAGCATGTTGTGTGTTTAAGAACTACATTACGAAAAGCTTTATTGCACATTACAGCAACATTTATTACAGCTCTATTTGTTGCTTGAGATCATCCCACTTTGGGATGATGACCAAGTGTAAGTGTAGGCCCTTCCGTAACGCAAGCCAGGGTGACTAGGGCATGCAGCACAGAAGCGCCTGCATTTACATTCGGCGGTTCTCCTAAAGTAAGAATAATCTTCATTAGGCAACATGTATCAACAAAGCTTCAATGACCAATAGTAACGAAACATTGGTAACGGGTATTCAGGACGCTTAAAAACAGTGTAATTTTCAATTTAACGTTTCGTTAGCATCTATTGAAAGTTATAAAGGAAATTTAAATTGGCTATCGGAGGGCAATAGTCGACGAAACGTTGGTTGCTGGTATATAAGACGTTTAAAAACAGTCTAACAACTTTCAATTGAACGTTCCTTTAGCGTCTATTGAAAGTTATTAAGGAAATTTCTATTGGTTATCGGTGGCCAATAGTCGACGAAATGTTGGTTGCTGGTATATAAGACGGTCTAACGACTTTCAATATACCGTCGGTAGGTTCTATCGACTTTTCCCAATAAACTGTCTATTGACGGTTGGTACAAATTTTTGTAAGGGAATGCTCAACCCATATAGAAACACGGGGCTGCATCACAAGTGTTTGTGCGCGTACCAGTTTTCGCAATTGCGTCAACGTTTCCGCTACGGCTTCGTCGGTCCATGGAAGTTGCGCACAGATGGCTGAATGATATACGCAATTTCGCTCGGTGACACAGAAAGTCACAGAGCACGTGATGATCTCTTTGTTGCTGCCGAACAGGATTTCCGTATCACTTAGGGCGCGACTCGTTGTTGCGGCCTTGTTATTTTCACAGAACGGCTGAGAGTCATCCTTTGGACTGGTTGTTAGCAAAGGGCCACTGCGCGACTTCTTATCACAGTGACTGCTCACTATAGTCGGCAATCACCATAACAGAACACGCATATTTCAGCCTAGTATTTTCTTCCGTGCTTGACGTCGCTGTAGCAGGCTTACAAAAAGAACTCATCGCGAGCGTCTGCTGTTAATCCTTCAAAGTAAGTATTTTTGCATCAGGTGACTGCTATACTTGCAAACGACTTTCCCAATTCAAAATGTTGTGACTTTTTTATTATGTATCCTGTCATAAACGCAGCGCCATTCCGCAGGATAAGTTGCAAGCTTCAAGACCTATTTTCTGGTGAATCATTTGCCACCGCCAACTAACATTTCACAAAAAATGACTGACGGGCGGGTAAACGCTCATCATGCGATCGCAATGCTGTCTTCAATCAAGATCTAAATGCGAAATGATGTCACACTGTAAACTCCGCTAATTAAAGCCTCATTTCCTGCACTTCAGTAGAAAACAAACCGATTAGATAATGTTAAAAGAGGTGTTCTGTAAAAATATTTCTTGCGCAATATTACAAACAGAAAAAAAATGTCTCTTTCAAATATCAAAATAATATGTAGGCACATTTTTTTTCTTGTTTGCAGTATTGCGCGAGCAATTACATGGACACTCTCGGCATGCTTATACCGTCACTGTCCCCCCCCCCCCCTCCCCCCCCCCACGCCTTCATGTTCCGTAGCAAAGTACAAATCAATATCTTCGCCCCGCGCATCGTATGGTCTACGCACTAGTAAAAGCGCTCGAGCGCTGAGGACGACCGCCGCTGAACCAGATATGAAGCGAGCCGGCCTGGCAAGAGAGTATTATGTCAGTGCTTGTGGGACTACGAAGCCAAGGCTTTCGCCTACAGGGCGACAAGGTCCGCAGGAGCCGCAAACTTGAGGAAGGCTTGCAGGGCTGGTATCTTAGACCGTGCAGGAAACAGGAAGGCCTGCGCGCAGTTGCCGCAGGGAGACCAAGCTGTCGATAATGGCTTCCCATCTCGCATCGCTCAGCGGCCCACAGCAGGGCAGGAGCAAATGATATGCACCAGCGTTTCTTCCTCCGCGCATCTACAGCACGCAGGCAATGAGCAGCGACCCGTGGAATACACGTGTGCCGAAGGCCAGGCGCTGCAGGTCCGCAGGCGAAGCAGCAGCCACTGGTGGCGTCTCTCTAGGCCGATCTCTCTAGGCCGCGGTCTCCGAAGGAGACCAAACAGCCGACTGGGCTATTCTAGGGAAAGTAACTGGGCAGCGCACCCGGAGGTCCTGTAGAGAGAGTCGACAGGATGCAACGCCTGTCGCAGCTAAGGAGCGACAGATGCCAGGCGTGGGCCTCTAGTAATGAAGGAACCGCCGGTAACGGGTGGGGGAGTGCCATGAAGTGCCTAACTGTCATGCGGTGTTGCCGCTCAAACTGCTCCTTGCGGTGTAGCAGCAGCTGCACAATGGGCAGTACATAGGTTTACACGGCCGTTGCAGCCGCGTCATAGAGCAGAAGGGCCAGCCGCGGGGTGCGCTGTTGGCCACTGTTCAGCAGCTTGCCCACGGCAGTCTGAACCTTGGTGGCCTCGAAGGTGGTGAGTTTGGCGGCTGGTATCCAGGTGAGGCTGTGATCGATCCTTAGCCCTAGGTACGCCACTGCCTCGCTTCACGGTATTTGCGGGTCTCCCAGCAGAAGCCTTCGGATGGCCCTCCGCGTAGCGGCTCTGGGGTGAGGCATAAGCGCCTCCGTCTTCGTGGGTGACACGACAAGCCCGATATCCTAGCTTAAAGAGACGGACAACTCATTTTGCTCGACCCAGTTTTTTACGGCACGACAGGAAGCTCACCCTTCGTAGCGTTTGTAGCTGCAGTGGTTTATCCGAAAAACACGTACTAGTTATTTTATAAGCAGTATTTTTCGATCTGAAAGGCTCCAAACACGCATGGAGGCTTGCTCCAGCAACGCTGAGAATTGATAGCGATGCCGCTAGCCCTTGTGAAAGCTGTCGTTGTTCTGCTTTCGCAGGAGTTACTGTAACTATGGTTAACCACCTTTATTTTGAGCTTTCCAACCATTTTTGAAAATAGCAAGCTGTTACAATGAGATGTGGGGCTTTATACACCTTCCCGGTATTTGTACAGCGTTGTGTGCGCCTGCGCCCAAGGTTACCTGCGCCTGTGTCAAGGATGGCTTGTCCCGGCGCCGTTACTCTCTCGATACACGAGTCAAGCCAAGTAATCGAAAACGTAACTGTGCATATGCACGGCCGCACCGAGTAGCAGCGCGCGTCGTTTCTGAGACGAAGTGTAGGTAGCAAAACTATGTCGCTCCAAAATCTTAGCGACCTGGAAACTGCGTGCACGTTTGCATGAGCACGCTGAAAAGTTGCTCAAGACGCGCTGACGAGCATGGGATTATTACGTCACACGAAGGCAGCGCCACTTTAATGCATACTACAAACGCAGGCCTACATGTACATTATTATGGCGTAATGTCTTTTAATATAAAGAAACGAACAATATTTCAATACTAACAAAAATATCGTCGACCGCGTACAGCAATCAACGGTCACGTGGCCGTCTTCACCGGATCATTCATGTTTTTGCCGCCAGAGGCGCCACAGGTCATTTTTCGCGACTTTCAATTAATAAATAAAAATATAAATCCATCTCTCACGAAAAAAAAACAAGCTTGGTTTGAGTCAGCGCAACGGACAATCTTTACATGAGCGGAGTCAACTCATTTCATATTCTGGGCAGTTGTCGGTCCCTTTAAAGAAGGTGGCCACAGCATTGAGGGAGCGTTGCAGGGAGCACCTGCCGGCCGTTAGGTTCCGCCTGGGTCCCCTAACCCACAGTGCTACGTCGTCCGCGTACAAAGAGCACTGCGTGGGGCAGCGCTCGTCAACTGGTAGCGTTGCTGGTAGCCCCGCCAACACTAAGATGAAAAAAAAAAAGTGGCTCAGGACATAACGCTTTGGGCCGCCGGCTGTCATTGGCCTTGGATCACTGATGGCGCGTCCAACTCTAACCTGGAGGGTCCGTCTGGTAAGGTAAGCGCTTATGAAAGCACTGAGGGCCGCCCATAATGCCGAGCTCGTCCAGAGCACTCTCTATGACCACATGTGGCAGGTCGTTGAAAGCGCTCTGGACATCCAGCCGTACGAAGAGGAGCACCTTTCCCTTGCTCCTGGCCACCAAGCAGGCAGGACACGCCACAGCCGTCTTTCGTCGTGCGAAGAGGCGCGGGCGGGGGGCGATACGCAGCACGGAAACCGCTCCGCTCCCTGGAGCGGCCGCATTCGCTTTAACCAGAGTTTTGTAGAATTACGCGAGATCGGATACAAAAAAGGTATCTGCTCCGCCTTACTTCGCAGAGATTACAATTTGTTGTTACCACATACACAGCTTCCTCCTTGAGGCAATACTGCGATTTTTTTTCAAAACACCAGAATAAACACTTCGCCGTCGTCATCTCAATCATCACCATTTGCATGAGGCGCCATATAAAGCAAGAAGAGTCATGACAGTTCTCTCTCGTATTTTTTCAAGTATTCGTATACATGCACCGAAGGTGTATGTATGTATATATATATATATATATATATATATATATATATATATATATATATATATATGAAAGACAAGAAGGCAGGCTTCATTTCACCACGTGAAAAAATTCAATGTAATTCTGCCTGGCTTAATGGTGTATACAGATATAAATACCCTCCTAACTTGCCGTAATGAATTTATAACGCCCTTCAACTAAGGCACACAACGCAAATTTTACGAAAGTTGTATTCATATAACCTTCGTGATTTATTTAGAAATGTTGCATAATAGGATGCCTGGGCTAGACGAAAAAACGACGGCATGCCCAGCCTTCAAGAAAAGCGCGATACGCTAGTTTGGCGTTCAACGTAACTAGCATCAAATATCCACCAGTTGAAGTAAAATAAAATTGGAAAGGGCTTCATTCTTTGGAGATAATTTGCGACCGTAATGCGACAAGCTGTTGCCCCGATAAATTAGGCGCAATTCAAGATATTTGCTTGTGTTGTGTTCACTGTTATAAAGAGCGGTGCATCAATGACAGAAGCTGGTATGAAAGAGTTTCAATATAAGCAAATACCGAGTAAGCCTAATTGGTTCTACGCGGGCACAGTTGACAAAGGTACATACCAAAGTGAAACCTACTTTAGGACCCATATGGAGAGAAAAGAAGTATTGAATAGCGTTCAGCTTACCATTCGCACTAGTGGGCAATACAAGTTTCGTAGAAAAGCGGCGGGTACCACGTCTCACGTTCACAGAGTGCCAGACTTGTACACCTTGTGCTTTTAGCTACTGGTATCTCTAGAAAAACAAAGGCCTGTCTCTCTGTTGGGAGGTATCAGTCTGAACACTGAGGTAAGTTCTGGTTTCATAAAACTGATTGCAGCTTTGTTAAATGTTAGAAAACGTCGGTTTATAAATTGGCTATTTTATTGTAGAAAATGGTAGCGAATCTAGTCAGGCCGTACCGGACTCGGCCTAGACCGAAACTCTGCCCCATCTTCGACGTAAACCCGTTGCTGCAATACGCACAATGCGGCATTACGTCCTTAGCCTCATATCGCACTAACAGCCGCTCATGGGACATGGTGTCCGCGACCTCGATCCTTTCTTTCTAAACTTGTTTATGTCAGGCCTTCCCTATGTAGAATGTACGTTCAGTGAAGTAAAAACTAGAAGCTAGAGCATTCTTTCTCCTTTCTCGTGCGTTCTTCGTAGAGTGCCTGATGAAAAAGGTTTGCGGAAGTGTCATTAATAAGACTATTCTCTGTCACTTAAGGTGATGGCCTGCACCAGCCTGGGTGAGAAGAAGCCCCAATCTGGAGCGTTCAAAAGTGCGCTTGCTCCCCAAATATACGCTGAAATAACCGGTAACGTTGCCTCCTGTACAAGACGCATAATTGAGGTATGTATTACACATGGACATATGTGTGAAATGTAGACAAGAGTTGCAGAAAAAAAAACATGGTTGATGCCTCAGTCATAGGAATCGGAATAACACGAAAGTCAAGCGTGCCCTTACAGAAGTAACTGAATGTTTACTGTACAATGATATAAGAGAGTTTGCACAATGTATATTGATGTCTGGCAGCTAGCTATAGCACCATTTAACGTGGATGTACCCACTTTGATGATTGTGGTACATCTCCACCTCGACGACTAACGTCCACGTTAAATGATTAAACAAACCCTTGTGGTAGCTGTAGTAGTTAACGGTGAAAGCGTAATCAGAGAACTAGGTGTGATAGCCAGGAGAGCGTCTACTACTGGACGCAGAACTTGGTCGCCATCCCGCGGCATGTTAAAATGCGATTGAACACCACGGCCGGACTAGAGGGAAACGCAAAGCGCGTCCTGCCGCCCCGGTAGCCCGGCCGGGATTCGTGTATGTTTTCAGATCGTCTATATTTTTTCGACGTCATTTCCGTGACGGAAAGACGTCACTGAAGCCTTCGTGGACCCCTACATAAATAAAACACTTTCGTGTTAAAACCTATTAGGAGCCAACCTATTTTGTCCGCCATGTTTCGCATGGGTTGCTGCCTGTACCCGGCCATTCAGAACAAGGTTATCCGTATGCATATCTATACGGTAAGCTTAACGCTCACTGCGCCCTTGGACAATTATCTAGAACATTATTTTTAGGCTATCAGCTCCAGCTCCAGAGAGTGGTGCGTATAGCCGCATGGTGACATATAAGCCTTGCAATAAGACCACACACACTTTTACGTCAGTGAGGCTGAGTTTATTTGCCTTAAGCGTTTACCGAAGGAGGCAATACCTAAATAGTGGATTTACAATAGTGCACATAATTTACACATTCGTTAATTTCAAAGTTATTATTTCCATGATGCTGAAATAAGGGCGGCCAGGTAATGACGGCAATGTGAGCAGGAGGGCAGTTCCAGTCTTTGGCCTTTCGTGGAATGAAAGTGGCGGAGAAGTAAGTAGCTCTGGAACGTCGACGTCTGAAATACAGCATATGACTGGTGCGTCTGGCGGGTACGATGTATGGTTTTTATTAGGCTTGCTGTAAAAGAAATTGTGAAAGAGAAAAAGACGAAGTACGTCGGCGAAAGAGCACACCGACTAGAAATACACCGTCATCTCCCCAAATGTAGTTCGGATGGAAACAGTATTTGACAATTATTGTTAGCAACGAGTGATTCAATATTACCGCTAGATGGACACCATTAGGTAGGAGGAGTCTCGCGAGTTAGTTGGGCCATCACTGTGAAGCTTGAGAAAGCAATTCTGTTCATTGCAGAAGACCTTGACGACTAAAAAATAAACGGCTCACTTTTCTGTGCACAATGTCATTAGGCACGTCACAGAAGTACAAAGTTTCCTTGCTACGAAAATGGTCTCCGCACTCTGAAAGTTGGTGGCTGTGTAGCTCAGTTGCCATGACATCCGATACGCTACGTTCTAATTAAATAAATAGAACGACTCCACAGATATATAAGAGGAACTTTACTGAGAGACTCGCAAGACAGCCAGGAAATTTCTAAAAAATGATTAAAGGCTGCTAACGCGGGAACGCTGCTCCACATCCACATGTAGCGAGCAGACGCGTAGACGATAAATCTCTCCGTAATTGAGGCCAAAGACCAGTTATTTCTGCACGCTTGCAAAGCAGCGCTAAAAAAATGTCCCAGCGAAACGAATGCTTAAATTTATTACAAGTAGAAATTGTGACATACATCACTAACGTTGTCGCCTCTCGAATACGATCTCTGAACAATGGCGCATTCTCTTAGCGCGATAGGTCTACCTTCACCTGATCAACAATTGTCGCCAAGTGACTCTCGTAATGGCTATTGTGATCACTAACGGTACGCGGCACCGTTAAACACTATATGCCTAGTGCACAGCCCTCAATTGGCAGGATCGTTTGGATGCATCCCTACAGCTTGGTTGATTTTCCTCTGAAAGATCTGCGACCTGTATACCTAGGCTGAGCAGTGGCCGAGATTACGTAATGTACCGATTTTCAGTATTTCTGCCCAAAGCGATAAAGAATATATCCAGTTCATATTTAAACCGCATTCTCACTCCTTTTTTTCATTGCAAAAGCGATAAGAGTGGCACCCCGAAAAATATGCGCTGTTGGCGTGGCGATGATGCTCCCGGCGAGTAGAACACACTAGGAATAAGAAGGCGAAAGCCTAGTTGGACCCATAGCGATGTGGAATGATCGTATGCGTCCACGCATTGGCGTATAAGGGGTATTCACATGAGTGAAAATTTTGCGGGGGACACGGGGAACTGCGAATCATGTGATCGCGACATCACGCATTAGTGAGTACAAGCGATCCCCCGCACCTCCTCGGAAGACACGAGGACCTTTTCCCCGACACGACAAACGATCCCCCAGCGGTGGGGATTATAGCGGAATTTCGGGCTCTTGTTTGGCCACATTGTTGCACTTGCTTCTGCAGAGAGCGGTAGTGGGTGTCCAGTCTGCAGCTGGTCGTCTGCAGCTCGTCGTCAGTAGCTGGTGAAACGGGCGGTACAAGCCACCAGACTAGTCTGGTAACCCTGGTCTCCCCTTCCGTTTGCCTCGTTTAAGTCAGTGGGGGACAATTGTGCCGAATTCCCCTCGCGAGCTGACGTCACTAGGCTCCGCCTATGTCGCCCGCGCATTTGTCCCCCGTATGAATACCGCTATAGCCAGCGTGTATATGAGTTTTCGAAATGCGACATCAGTGCTTCTACGACTAGCGGGCAGAAGTGGCCAAACTGGGCCCGACCCCAACTAGAAGCGAACATGACCTGTGCGTCTCTCCCCATCTAAGGGGAACCAGCGCTGGAGTTTCCGCAGACAGGGTGCGCCGCCCTGTCGGGCACTGTCGGAAACACTTGGGCATACAAGCAAATACAAGTGGCTACTAATGGCAACCATGCCGCCGTGTGCGATCATCAAACGAGAAAAAAGAAGCGCCGAGACCGGCGGTATTGTTGTAATCAGAAATGCCACAATTAGAAATGTCTCTAATAACTGAAAAATAGATAGTCCAGAACATAGTTGACTCCCTTCGCCCTCACTTTCCACCGATGCACATGGGTTGGCGCTCTGGAAAACATCACAAATCTTTTATCTGAAACTGGCCTTGAAAAAGTTAAAGAAAGCACACGACAACTTAGGTTGCGTAAGCATCGCACAGTACATTACACATACCGTAGTTACTCGATCGTAACATGACCACGATTGTAACGCCAGGGGTGACTTTTCATTACGTCCAGGAAGAAAAAAAATAAATTTCGGTATTCGATTGTAATGGGAGGGTCGACTTTTGGTTGCAAAGATCTAGAAAAAAAAAACTCGCGTTACATTCGAGTAAAACGGCATTATACGTCACTGTTACCTGCACAGCTCTAGACCTGTTACAAAATCATGTCCGCTCGGAAACCCGTGTTGTCTACGCATATTTCATTACTGCTCACGCACTGCACGTCAAACGCGGAACTACCACGAAGTCAATTACCACTAGGCACCTCAAAGGCATTTCTTTTTTTAAAAGTATCAGGATTAGACGACGGCCGATCGGAAGTTTGAAACGGTCTGCAGACGATGGCGAGTCGACGTCGTCCGCTAACACCACTGATCTCCCCTTTACACCGGTCTTTTTATATTTATTTCATTCTTCACCGTCACCTTCAAAAACATTTTTTGAAAAGACTCCGATACGAGCATTTAGTGGGCACATGTAAGCCGTTTAAAACTCCGTAAAGGCAAGCGTGTAGCGAAACAGCTTCTGTAATATAGTACGAGAGCTGCAACCACCGATTACGTAAATGTGAGATGCTTGCTCAAAACAGCTACCGCTCACTGAGCCGAATGATCTCAGTGCGTCCTGGGGCACTAATTTTATTTCAAAGCGGGCGAACATTGAGCACACTGCATACAGCGTCCAGCTTCGCTAGCACAATTACAACACTCTTACCTGTAAGTTTACGTCGTATAAGGTGCTTCACACTTCGCCGAAAGGTCGCAATCGCTGTCTCTGCGAAAAACAGCTTCTTCCACGTCATAGACATACTGCGCATTGGACAGCTTCCGTCCTTTCGACAGCACACTCTCGCGAAGGTACCAGTCCGCACACATCACATCGCTGAAACCGCAGCGGAGGATAATCACCGGCATCGCTGCTCGCCCGCTGCGCCACAGTGCAGCAAAGTGTCGCCATCTTCCCTAGTCTTGCGCGTTCCAAAGTACCTACAAAACGACGCACATCGAGCAAAAGCCGCGGTAGTGTCGAATGACGTTCAGCATGCCTTTGAACGTACCGCGAGGTGCGTGCGGGCACGTTGAAACGTGCCGTCGTACGCCTCGCGGTGGCTCTGTATTACTAAATGTTTCTCAGGTAGCTCGCCAGCGCGGCGCATCGTGTAATTTTAGGCGCGCCACCTGGGCAGCGCTGGCTACCCATACCGTGCACTCCTGGCAAGGCCATCGCCGTAAGGACTGGTTTTGGAGCACTCGTATCCTTCTTCACGGCCCTACTGCACTGCCGCTTAAGCGAATGGCGCACAACAGACGAAGAGGAAAATGTGGATGTGCAGTCCCTCTCCGTCAGTAAATATCAGTCTAGTAAGTAACAATGTCCTGTATGTAATATGCGAGAATTCCAAAGGTTTTGCGAACCGAGGCAGGAAGTGCGCTACTATCCGTTCGCGCGTGTGTAATATTTTAAAAGCCACGTGAGGCTATTTACAATTGCTGGAGTTTTAGGCGTCAAA
Organism: Rhipicephalus sanguineus; assembly: GCF_013339695.2. NCBI lineage: Eukaryota > Metazoa > Arthropoda > Arachnida > Ixodida > Ixodidae > Rhipicephalus > Rhipicephalus sanguineus. Next base: position 87,843,909 of record NC_051182.1, on the reverse strand, counting down.
ACCGCCGTATGATCATCTGTCATGCAGTAATGGAGGTCTACGGAAATTTCGGCAACCTGGGATTGTTTAACGTGCACCTAAATCTAACGTCACGAGTCTGGCATTCCTCCTCTATTGAAATGAGACCGTCGCTGGCGGGCTGCAATCCACATCTTTCAGCTCAGCGCCTCTTGAGGTTAGGCCTCTGGAAACACCCACCACTCTGTGATATCCCGGTTACAACTGATATCGTGGGGTTAGTAAATGTTGACCACGTTCTCATGTGTTTGCTATTTTTTTATTAATGTTAGTTTCAGTATTAGTTTCAATGTTGGGGCAGTGATAGTTTTCCTGTAATAAACTACAGTTAACGCCTGGTGCCATGCGATGTGCTCTGTCCATTTTTTTTTTGTCATATCCAGCTTTTGTGGGCACATAACAACCAGATCCCCTGGCGGCTGCGGCAAGTAGCTAACGCGTTTTCAATGAAACGAGCGGGGTTTTCACGAATAATTATTCGTAGAGGGCGAATGTTAAAAAACGCAGACAACAAGCGCTTCTGGGAATAGAAACGCTCGAGAAGAAAGCAGCGATCATGTTGTAGCTTCGTTTTTGTTCCCAGAGCAGTTAAGGATCGCACAATGGGAGTCTATGGAAACGACGAAAATTTTGGCCTCTTCTTTGAGATAGAGACGCTCACTGTGATGAAACTGTGATAATAATCGTCTGGAAATTACATGTAGTCCTAACACTCAGCTTTCGATTGAAGCCATTTTCAACTTGCCGCATTTGGGGTAACATTGTTCTCTAACTCGTTTTCTGAAACATGGTCCTTCAATTGCGCGTCGTATATTGATAAACCCTTGCGTACCACAATTAAAACGTCGGCGATTGTGGCCAAGTGGGTCAAATGCCCGAAGCTCGGCGCACAGCGTCATCGCGCCGTTATCGGTTGGAGTCCTTGCGCTCTGTCCAGTATGTTTTCCTGCCGCTTCTGACTTAGTTCCACAGCATCCCAAGAGGGCGCCGCCAGAACAAAACAGATTTTTCGTTTTGGTTTTGTTCTTTCGCTTTAAATGTGTACTATCGTATTGTTGCCTAACTTTATGACATTGTTATTGCGTTTTTAAATACTCGACACGTATCCGGGTGTTGAGGTCGGCATTTATAATTTTGCTTTAGCCTTTCGAACATCCTAAGAAGAAGAACGCACGACAAATTGGCTTACGTAAACAAAGCTGTTTCGTGCTACTGTATGCATATTATGTTCTAAACTTATTTCTCAGTTCTCATGATTTTTTTGTAAGCTTCTCACTTCCCTATGTTCCAGCAACGTACAGAGAACAGACTGAGCTTATAGAAGCCCCTGTAGTAAATGAGTTCGGGAGGAAATTGACGTTAGTCAATTGAGGACAAACCTAGCCTCCCTTAATCATGGAATGGAACGAGGACAAGGGGGTGACGGACCAACGAACATAGGCTATGAAAGGTTTTGCGAAGTACAAGTGAAAATATGCACGAACAACATTGCTGTACACACACGCTCGACTTTACGTAAACAGTTTCTTACTGCTGGCGTTCCGAAGTATAATGTAAATTATACAGGAAGACAAAACGCAGTGTAAACGAACAACAATGTTATTCACACAAATTGTAATACACGTGAACGGCTCTCCTGTTAACCAATTTGCAAAATACACTTTACGATGTACATCAGCACAAAGTACGATGAATATAGACAGTTTCATTAATGCATGAATTAGCGTTTCCTCAATATTCGCCATTAAATTTATTTAATCGTGATTAAAAGCAATTTATTTAATAGTGCACATGAACAGTAATACGAAACATTTGTCGCCCAGAGTGTGTTCTACAGAATGCTATCTTCCGCTGTATTTGGTGACGAGTAGGCTACGGAACAGCAGATGTTTCCAGTACAAAGCTATCCAAAAGGCCCGGTTGTTATCAAGCAATGATTGATTGTGTCTCATAGCTAGGGAATACTCGTAAAATTTGTGACTTTGGACAATTTTAAAGCGTTTAAACAGTTCATTGGTGTGCGCGTAGCAGTTGACATTTCCTATACATAGTGTTTCAAGAAATGTGTTCGAAAATACAAAAAAATGTGGAAAATTAGATATTTTCACGCTGCCTTCATAATTACTTTTTCCGTTGGGCTAGACATCATTTTTAGTAGCACCAAATGTTGACAAAACGTTGCCGTCACATTCAGAAAGTTGCTTCAACGTCGTGGCAACATTGCCTGCTACTAGAGCTGTGATGGGTAGAAGCATCAATTACGGCATTAATTAAATAACCTAAGCTAATTAACTTTTAATTAGTTTAGGCAGGTGGTCGGGCCACATAGGAAAATTGGAGCCCTCTCTGCGAAGATCCTGTTGCCGCTTTGATATTTCACAAATGAGCCGCTGGAAATTATTAACGAGTAATGAAATCTGACCCATATTGCCAGCGCACCTGAAACCGAAACTCGGAAGGGCGCAACTTCCATACTCTTCCGAGACGTTCAGAATGAGTGAGCGTTGTTGTGATCGGCTTCGCGTCATAGTCGTGCTGGTTTCGTTTGCGATCAGAGCCCGCATGGCGCACGTATGTTAACAAAGGCAGAACTAACACCACTGCAATTGCCGTTGTTAACAGTGACGTCATTCTGGTCGTTTGCCACTTTCGCTCATCGGAGCTTCAATTCGGTTTCCCCGGTGAATACTGTTGAATTTCATTGCTCCGCAATAATTACCAGAGGCCGATTTTCTAAAATCTCAAAGCGGCAATGGCCTTTTAGAAGGTAGGGCAGATAATTCAAAATTTAATTATTTGTTTTACCTTATTACTACCGTAACTGCTGTGTCTAGTCATCCTAAGCTGACTCTCATTACAGACAAAGTAATGATGAACGCAGCAAGCAAATATTCCATTTCCTTTATTTTTGAGGATTTTCGCGGACACATTGCTTGAAACCCCTCGTACGCCTAATCACTTTCTGTTGTAGTCGGTATATTTTCTTAACGTTGGTTGCTCTTGTACTTGCCCTTACCGAACGACAATAAATGACATGTGACAAAAACCAGCACTTTCAAGTGCAGTAACTGAAAGAAAGGAACACGTTAGTGCAAGTATGCCCACGCACTTTGAAAGATTAGTAATTAGATTATGAATCTAAGGTTCCCATGACATTGTGCTATTAAGAAATACTGCTAAAGCTTTAACGCTTTCGACAATTTCAGTTGCCGCACTACGTATACGTAATCTACCGTCTGTAGAAGCAATCTCTTTCCGTGAGTGAGAATTACAGCTTTTTACCTTTCATCCAATAATGAGTAAGAAATTTTGTTCACATCTTGCGTTTAAACTTAAGTGCTTATAAGTGTGGTCATGGCATCTATGTCGTTACCTGTGAAGAGAAAAGCTAGACTCATTATCACTGACTGCGACCATCTCCTTGATGTATGAAGTTAAAAAGCAGCGGCCATAAAATGCTACATTGAGGAACCCCTGTAATAAAAGCCTGGTAAGAAGATAATGCCTCATTAATCTTTGCGCATTGCGAACGGTACTTAAAGTAACATTTCAAGATAGAAAGTGGGATGCCGCGAATATCATATCTTTCTAATTCTTCAAGTTAAGTGTTATGACTACAGCATGCGTCATAATCATACCGTAGTTTTGGCACGTAAAACCTCACGAAATATAATATTTTAAGGGTGCTCCAGGTGTGTACGGTACTTATTTGAGGTTTTAGAGGTATAGTACAGAAGATATACATAGTATACAAGCTATCAATAACAAGCTTAAGAAAATAAGGACCTGTGTCGACAAAACAAACTTCCTCTTAGGTGAAACATGAGAGAGTATAGTTTTTGTTGTGCTTGTGCTAAAATTGTATTTGGAAGTATTCAACATGCCGATGATTCCCACGAATACCTGTCACGCGCGACATTGCTCTCAGGTCTGATGAAGTCAAAGAAGGCCCACGAAGTACAAACATATGTTCCAACGCGCCGTTGCAACAGCTGTCTTTGACGCGCTCAGAACGGATGAAAAATCCTACGCACAAGCATGCGGGTGCTAAGCGATAGAAAGCACGCACATGTCAAGTGACTTGTCGTTTTGCCTTGTCACGGTGAGAGCCTGCGCGCACGTGTTCGGCCTGCCGTTGCCACGTTCACCCGCGAACTATTGGCGCACAACGCACTCCGGACCCAGGAATCAGCCCGTACGCAACGCTCAAGGGGGGGGGGGGGTTATGCGCTCAAGGAAATTATATTGCTTACGGGTGTAATTTTTGCAGGTCTGCAGTAAATGCAGCAGTTGAAACGGCTAGGAAGAACACAAACATATTTGGCGCTTAATAGGCTGCTGCCAGCGACATGTATAACTGGGCGCATTCCTTTCATTTTCCAAAGCATCTACGACAAATAACTGCGTTTGGTAGAACATTTATTACAGTAAGAGGTCTTTAATTGGAACTCAAAGAGGAGTACAATTTTTTTTTAATTCCCACTTTTTTGTTGTTAATGCTTGATTTTAAATAGTTGACTTAGCATTCTAATATTCATTAAGAACAATAATTCATTCCTATTGACTCCATATACCCTAGTAGGAATTGAGATTTTTAAGCTGATGTGATCCACCCGACTCTGGCCAAGCCCCCCAGTGGCTAGATGTCAATTACCCAAGGATCATCATGATAATAATCGCTATCTTCAACAAGTGAAGCCAAGCCACTTCTCGTTGTCAGTTGCCGGTGACACAGTGGTTATGGTGCTCGGATATTAATGCAACATGCATCGCCAACTAGCAGAACTTTTCACGTTTCTAAACGAACACGTGTGAAATGTATTAAACAAAGATGCCATCGAACTAATCGAACAGGATGAGAATAACTGTGCTAGATCTCTAGTTATTCGTTAAATTTACTTTTAGCAGTCCTAGAGCATTCACTCATTCTTGGCAGACTTCAAGATTGAAATAGTAAAACAAAAAGTTACTAAGACGCGATCGCTGGTGTCCCGTGAATACACAACAACAGAATCATAAGGATAATTGTTGGGGTTTTACGTCCTGAAAGCATGCTATGATTATGAAAGATGGCGTAGTGGAGGGCTCCGAAAATTTTGACTACCTCGATCTCCGTAACGTGTACCTATATCTAAGCACACGAGCCTTTAGAATTTTGCCTCCATCGAAATACGACCGCCGCGAGCTGCGGGTCAAATACTTAATAAAATGTGATCAGGTACGTTCTTTTCTCTGGAACAAATGCGAAGTATTCAATGTATTATAAACTACTTTAGTCCGGTCTACGGACTTTGTAAAAAGACAGATCGTTAACTGAAAAATTATTCAGATCTCATTGGAAAATACGATTACAAAGTCGCACCGATATTTCATGATTATTTCGAACATTAAAGTTCACACCACAGTGGTCAGCCAATAAGTGTTCCTCAGGTCATCTCGATATCTGAAAGTCCGCATAGTGCCCATTCCGTGCTCTTTGTGCCATGAAATTTGGCGGCCGTCATAAAAGTGGCTACAATGTTCCTCGTTGTCCCAAAAGAGCTAAATACCGGAAAAGAAAAAAGCGTTTGCCGATTGTGCAACCTGTTGCATCCGTGTTAGCAATTCGGTTTTGTGCTCACATTCCTAGCTTTCTTTAATTTATTTATTTCTACTCTCAGATAACGCAACATGCAAATACCTTAGTGGTTTTCCCACGGAACTCTGCTAACATATACCAGAAAAATATCTGCTTCGGCCCTACACATTATGCTTCACGCCGGTTCTGCAAAAAAAGAAAGAAGAAACTCGGGAAACAGCACGCTGCTGCAATATCCCACCGCTACGGCAGCGTAGAGGCCAAGAAATAACCCCAAATAAAAAACAATTCACTGGATGCATGGCAGGTTCAATTATGACGGCCAGACATCTTGTGCAGAATGCTGCGATCTGTCTGGCACAGTATATGTCTAGAAAAAATTTGCAGTGGCTTAGCTCGGCTATGACAGGATATACGTAGCGTTAGCCTCCCCAAAAGTAAATTCAGCTCATTATTCTTAGCTTTCCAGATTGTCTAGGATTATTAGCCTTATTCTGTTCACTCTTCGTACGCTGAACCGCTAATTGCTAGGCAACTACTTCGGGATCCGATGAGATAAGCTTCTAGGCTCTTCTGCGCGGTCGAGCAGCATTTGCGCTCTCCTTCTCTATGGCGTTACCCACCTGCAAACGCCAGTCAGAGGCCCTATCAAGAGGCCCCAGCGCAGCGTCAGACGGCAACTCCACAGCGAACGCGAACAGCTGAGCGCGCGCCGGCGCCACTGTGTGTATGGCTACGACGCCACTCCTCCCGAACGCGCAGACCAGCAGCGGCGAGCCGCGCGTGGTGTCGGAGAGCGCGTGAGATGTCAGCTCCGTTGACCCAGCTGTGTGACATCACTGATCCTCGCGCATGCGCAGCACGGCTCATGACGCTCCACGCGAAATCGGCTCCGGCTAGGCAAGTGTAGCTAACGCTACAAAATTGTCAATTCACTGCCAGTCTCCCACTTCGAGATAACGCCGACACATAGCGCTCTCCTTTCTGCGTACTGAGGCGAAGGGACATTCTCAGGGCGTGTGTACTGTTTCTTTTAAAGACGATAGTCTTTCTTGGGATACTTAAAAGGAGAAATTTTGGTCTGTCTTTCTTTTTGTCGGCACGTCAATCGATTCCGCCACTCGGCCAAAGTGGAACCACTTGCCCAAGGGCCAGCCCTCTTGAACGGCTGACTAGGTTCATACTTGTGTGCAATGTCGATCACAAAGCAAACATTGCGCATATCTGAGGCGCAACATCACTAGGTAAGTATTACGTGGTGTGTTCCTTTAATAGAAAATGCATACATACGTAATTCAAAAGACCCTAGTTTCTTAAGCTGCGCTGAAAATGCGACTGCGCTGAAACTTGCCTTCCTCCGTGGCCTCTGCACGAGCTCATTGTTGTATTTCGGTTTTGGTTCTGTATTGCACTGTACGAATGCCATGGGGCGCCGCTCAGGCATTCCTGTTTTACCCAGGCGACGTGTAAATAAAAGAAAGTGTGGAGAGTACTCGTTGAGTGCGGACGTTTCTTCTGCTTAAGCGCTTCGCGCCAAACCGCGTGTTCGGGCTGGCTAGCGTCCCCGCCGGTCGCGTTGGTCACCGCCGGTCTTCACCTGCTGCTGCGCCTGGACTACTAGCCCGCAACACAGCACTCATGTTTCCCGAAGTATTGTCACATGGCGTCCATATTTCACCTAGCGCCTCTTCTATCGTCTTTAGACGAGAGTTGCAGCGAAGCACGCAGATTCGCGGCCAATTTTTGGTTTCTTTTTTATACAGTGCTGCATCACTGCATACCTCATGGCGGGAATTTTGAATTCTTTAAGGTCGGTACGCCATGTGGTGCCGTTTACGCGAACTAAACCGCTGGTGTCTAGAAAAGCTGCATACGAACAGTGGAGATGTTATGGCTTAGAGTAGCGCCGTGGTCAACCACGCAAAACTCGGCGGGTATGCGCCACAGAAAGTGGGGTATACGCCAAGCAGCTCCCAGCATAGCATATCCATGCATAGTATAGTATAGCAGGGGGTGGGAAAGGAAAACGATGGTGAGGAGGAGTAAGGAGGAAGGAAATGAGGAGGGGTGAGGGTAGAGGATGACATAGCCCTGTATTGTATAGTATGATATAGCATAGCAAGAGGGTGGGAAAGGGAAATGAGGGTGAGAACGAGTGATGTGAAAGTGTGGAGGAAAGAAAGCAGGAGGGGCGAGGGTAAATCGTGGTATAGCCTTTATAGTATAGTTTATGCGCCACATACATGGGTACACGACAAGCAACTCTTAACATAGCAGATCCATGCAGATGATACTATAGACAGTGGGTGGGAAAGGAGAAGCTATGGTGAGGAGGAAGAGAGAGGGTAAAGGATGACATAATCTTGTATAGTATAGCTTAGGATGGGGATGGGAAAGGGAAGTGAGGGTGAGGAAAAGTTGTGTAAGGGGGCTGAGGAGGAAAAGCAAGAGGCGAGAGGGTAAAAGGTATCATATCCACGTACAGTATAGTATAGCAAGGTATGGGAAATAGAAGTGAGGGCAAGGAGTGATCTAGATTTAGGAGGAGAGAAACGAGGACAGAGGGCGGTATAGGAAGAGATAAAGCGAAATATGAAAGAAGGCGATGCAGAAATAGATAAAGAAAGAAAGATGAGACAAAGAGGTAAAATGAAGAAAGAACTCAATCTGCGTTCGCCAAGTGGTGGCGCTTGCTTCCAAGCTCCGCTGTTTACTCAGTCTTAACAGGCGTGGAACTGACTTTGACATGTTTTTGTTACTAATGAAATAGCTCTGGGAATTTTCTACCTAGTAGCTTTCAAGTTCGGCGCATAACGCAAACTTTGCGCATGGCAATGAATTATCAACTTGTTATCAGGCTGTGCTAAGGAAGGATATGTATACGCCCGCCCTTAGTCCACGGGATATCGCTGTTTATGGTACTTGAGTGATTAATATTCAACCCTGCTGCAGGTATTCAAGACGACATTTTCTACCCCAAGCGATGAGAGCCAGCAATTCCTGGATATCGGTTGCGGCCCGGGAAACTTCACAAGAGACTGCATTTTGCCCACATGCGAGCCATGCAGGAGGTAACCCATGCAGAGGTTATGGTTCCATACAAAGGGCGTTTTTTTTTTAGACAATACAAATTTTTCATAAAACTTCGATGACAGTCAGGGTTCTATGGTTTGCGCACACAAACACTATGTCGAGTCGGGAATAATTTATGGCAACTAAAATCACTTTCACGCGATTAATTAAAAAGACCTCGTTGATGAACATTTGAATTATTCACTTGATGGCAGACACACATGAGAAAGTTGTAGTGCGTGCCAATTTATGGCATACTCCCTTTTTTTAGAAATCGCGAAAGTCGCACGTAATTCGAGATATCCATCTTGGAATTTTAAGGGCGACATCGAAACCGACGGCGCCTCACGCGTAGGGAAGGCGGCCTTACGGTAACGTATGACCGGAACTACACGTGACAAGGAAGTGACGAAATTTCAAACAAGCCGCGCCAAGGCGGAATCTTGCCTGTAAAATTGGCAAACATTCTGGAATACACAAGTAGACAGCCAATTCTTTGGGCGCTATGTGCGACGATTATTTGTTTCTTTCTTAACCAATCAACAGGCACGAAAAACTATTTCGCCTTTCTACGAGAAGCAGCACCGAATTAGCTGCCCCCGGGTTTCATAACGATAGTGTTTCATACAATAACCTAGAAAGGAAACTGGTGCTGCGATCGTTGAGCCACCATGGGATTCCTGGGAAGTACAGGCTTCTGATTAGCGTTAGCTAGCGAACTGTCTGCGGATCTCTTTTCTTCACTTTCAGTTTCGTTCTTCTGGCAGCGTGGGTAGTGGCGTGCGTTGCAGTGCCCTCAAGTAATGTACTTGAGAAAAACTCAAGTAATGACTATGTTGTTGAAAGAGGCCGAAGACCGCTAGGTCTCTTGGTTTGCTGCGACGTTGCAGCTTTACAGGTTGTATTTGTCAGTTATAGCAAAGCGCCGTGCACTCACCGCTGCGCGTAGATGTAGCGTCCGGTGCCAGTGCAGAAGATTGCATAGAGTTGACGTTTTAAAGACGATTAAAGACGATAGTCTTTCTTGGGATACTTAAACAGAGAAATTTCGGTCTGCCTTCCTCTCTTTCTGTTTGTCGGCACGTCACTCGATTCAGCCACTCGACCAAAGTTGAACCACTTGCCCATGGGCCAGCCATCGTGAACGGCTGACTAGGTTCATACTTGTGTACAATGTCGATCAAAAAGCAAGCATTGCGCATATCTGAGGTGCAACAGGGTGTGTTCCTTTAATAGAAAATGCATACATACGTAATTCTAAAGACCCTAGTTTCTTAAGCTGCGCTGAAAATGCGACTGCGCTGAAACTTGCCTTCCTCCGTGCCCTCTGCACGAGCTCATTGTTGTGTTTCGGTTCTGTATATCTCTGTACGAATGCCATGGCGCGCCGCTCTGGCATTCCTGTTTTACCCAGGCGACGTGTAAATAAAAGAGTGTGTGGAGAGTACTCGTTGAGTGCGGACGTTTGTTCTGCTTCAGCGCTTCGCGCCAACCGCGTGTTCGGGCTGGCTGGCGACCCCGCCGGTCGCGTTGATCACCGCCGGTCTTCGTCTGCTGCTGCGCCGGGACTACCAGCCCGCAACACAGCACTCATGTTTCCCGACGTATTGTCAGATGGCGTCCATATCTCAAGCAGCGCCTCTTCTATCGTCTTTAGGAGACATTTGCAGCGAAGCACGCAGATAGGCAGCAATTTTGTTCATGAGCGCGTCTTATCAAAATTCGTACAAATCGGCTGCAAAGCCATGGCGAAGCTACGTAGGCGCGCCCTCACTCTCCTCTGACTCGACTTCACACTTCGTGCACTTCACGTGGGGCGAACACACAGCACATGGCACGTTGGAGCGTTCAACATGGCACCGAGAGGCGAAGGAAACAAAATACTAAGACAGAGTGCGCGCGCTACCACGTGACCATAGCCGCCCTATCAGAGGCGTGGAGAGGAGGAAGCGGCGTAGATCAAGAGAAAGCTGTACTTTTCCGAAGGTATAGGGGCTTTATTGTGCAGCGGGGTGACAGGACCCCTGCTGGAGAACACCCCCCCACCCCTATCCCTATTTCGGTGTGGGGAGGGGGAGGGTAGGAGCCCCTAGCCCCTTTTCTACCCCCCTTCCCTTTGGCTAAGGGCTGTAGGGTTTCCCGGCTGCATCTAGCCCTAAAACCTTCAGAGATGAGGCCAAGACCAAAAGAGATACATCTTTACTGGTCCAAGCCTTGGCCGCAACTGCCCGCTGCCAGCGGCTACCGCGTGACACGAGCGCACACGCGATCGTCGTTTTCCTCCACGCGCTCACAGCCGCCGAGCGCCCCCATACTGCCCTCTCCCCTCGCAAAAAGTCAGCGAGAAGTACGCGGGCAACTTCACAAGGGTAGCGGGCGCAAGCGTCTTGTCCTGGCTATCCTTGGCCACGGCGGACTACACGTGGCACGCACGACCACATGCCGGCGCTGTCCGCGCACAACTCTCTGTGGGACCTCATGGGCTCCCGGTCACGGGAACTGCTGACGCGCGCAGCAGAGGCAACTCTGCTGCCGCCCGAAGACGGAGGCGCACCGGACTCGCTCAGGTTGACGACCACGGTCGTCAGCATGACCACGGTCAAGAGCATGATGGAACGCCGATGCTCCTTGTGCAGCACCGGTCCCAGCGAGTCATAAGCCGTTGTCGTATGTCGTTGCCGTTGTAGCCCTCCAGACCATTCACGTGCGGGTGGCGGCCACTCCTCCAGGTAGTCGTCGTTGAACGCCAGTGACCTTGGCGGCCACGGCAGCGCGACGTCCCTAACGAAGCTCCGACTGGATATGCCTCCGGCGCTCACGTCTCCCTCGCTGATGTTGCACGGCGGGTCAGACACGCTGGTGCAATTGCGCACATGCGCGGCAGGCTCCACCTTGAGCGGATCCACCTATTCTGCCGTCGTCTCCCGGGATCCCAGCAGCTGGGTTACCGCTTTCAGCCTGGATTGTTGTTTATCCGCTTGCTGCTGTCTCGCCTCAAGCTCCTCTATCAGCCGCTTGTTCTCGATCTCAGCCGAGGCCAGCACCTGGTTCAGCTTTGCAAGCTCTTCCTGCATGGTCTCTAGCCCAGCCTCACTCCTCTCCAGACCGTGCTTGAGGATTGTCTCAGAGTGCGACGCCAGACTGAGCTGCTTCTCTAGCTCGGAGACCTTTGCCAACAAAGTCCTCTAGCCCTCCTCGAGCCCCTGGATCTGCTCCTGGTTCTTCTTGCACTCTGCCTCCTTCCGGTTCAGTTTTAAAATTAATGTCTGCTCTTGACTGGCCTCTCGGTCGCGGTCCTGTTGGGCCTGGGCGAGCTGCGCACAGAGAACAGCCGCTTGCATCCGTAGCTCGTCCAGCTGGGAGTCCTGGAGTGCGCGTTGCCGCTGCAGCTCTTCTTCATGGCTGCGCCGCATGTTTGCCAGTTGAGTGTCCCGCTCCAGCAATTGCTCCTCGAACTTGGCACACTGCTGCTGCTGATCCTTGAGGCGCTGCTCAGCATCTGCAAGCAGCCTCTCCATGCGACTGTACTCCAGCGGGTCCTCGGCCATCTTTCGGTCCATGTTGAAGATCTGAGCTTCAAGGGTCTGGATTTCGTCACTCCAGGATGTCTTGGCCTCGAAGAAATGTTGCCGCGACTCGTCCAGCTGCTGTTCGAGCTGTTTCTCCAGAGTACAGACCTTGTCCTTCAGGCCAGAAATGTGGCGGTCCTTTTCGGTAATCATGGTGGTTGCCTTGGCTTTGTAGACGTCGTGCTCGTGCTTGAGACCATCATGTGCATCAGTCAAGTTTGCCAACTCACGTTCCAGCTGGCTGATGCGGGTAGCAGGCTGCGATGTGTCCTGCTCGAGACGATCTACCTCAGCTTCAAGGGCAGCCTTGTCCCTCTCAAGGTCACGAGCGCGGAACACCTCGGTGCCGGACTCCGATTCGTCTGGTGTTAGTCTCGTATCCCTGTGCTTCCGTTTCCTCCTCTATTTCTCGTCTTCTTCCTTTTCTTTACGACCGCCGCATCGTTGCCATCCCGGGACTTTTTGACCTCTACTTCAAGGTCGGCGCAGTCACCGGCCGTGTCTCCAACAGTCGCATCGTCCAACGTCGCGATCGCCTCACCGTTCCTTGTGTCTGCACCGTCGTTGGCGGACGATGCAGCGCCACCGCGTCGCTGGCCGTCCCGCGGTGCTGGCCCGCTGCACGAGCCCGCACCAGCCTCGACGCCGACCTCGGCAGCGCACGCATCGCCGCCGCCTTCGTCGTCAGCCCCAGGTGCCATCTCGCCGCACGAGCGCGCCACAGCCCCCATGGCCTGCGCGGGCAGCGGGACGCCGAGGTAAGCACCGAGTTGCTCCAGGGCGATGAAGGCACGCCGCTGCTCGTGAGGGGTCATTCTCCCGGAAAGGCAGAGGCGCATGAGGGTCTCCACCGGCTTAAGTAGGAGGACCAGGTCGTAGACCCCGTAGGCGGCCATATCCATGAACGCCCGCTTCAGCGCCCATAGCTCCTCGAAGGCGATATCGCCGTGCCGGGGGCCGAAATCAGGGGCTGGTGGGACCCGGCGTACGTCGCTCGGGCAGAACATGTCAGGGCGGGGTCCTACCCGTTGGGCACCAGATGTAGGGTTTCGCGACTGCGTCTAGCCATGAACCCTTCAGAGATGAGGCCAAGACCCAAAGAGATACATCTTTACTGGTCCAAGCCTTGGCCGCAACTGCCCGCTGCCAGCGGCTGCCGCGTGACACGAGCGCTCACAGCCGCCGAGCGCCCCCATAGGGCTTAATTCGTGGACGTGTGAACTTAACTGATATTCGACGCGTGGCAGAGCAAGCGGAAGGGCTGTTCGCATGAATGCGACAGAAGCGCATCGCAACGCATTCGTGTAAACAGCGGTAATGCGCTAGGAAGTGTAATCGTTCTAATGCGCCAGACGTGTGGAGGGCACCCGCCAGACGGGTGCCCTCCACCTCACGCAAAAGTGCCACAGAAGAAAGCTGGATCTTCAGACGCGTCCAAAACAGAACATACACTCATAGAACGTTAACCTCTACCCAAGACCCCACAGCTACATAAGCCGCTATGAAACGTATAGCGAACATACTGGAACATCTGCTTCTGAAATACCCTTGTCATACATACGACTGATATGAATCAAGCAAGCGAAGACCACCTAAGTGGAACGCGAAATGCGTAGGTCGCCCTTGTATACCTCAAATCAAGTGACACCTCGTCGCCAGGGCCAAGAGAGCAGTTGAAGCCAGACGGTTCCTTGACTAAGAGAGGCCTCCCACCGTACGACGATACCGGGAAGCGCTCAGAAAATTTTGGAAAAATGAATATTTACACGCTTATTTATTGCGCGCGCTCTCTCTCTAGCCATTCTATTTAGGCTTTACTTCTGTTAGAGTACTATTAGGCTTCATTTCTTTATCTGAAGTTGACCTCACTTCATGCGCGGCTCATACAGATAACCTAAAGTTTATTTATTTCTTTTTTTTTTCGTTTTTTTGCAATATAGACTATGTTATTTAGGCATATGGGCGCCGCCATCATGGCTGTTAAACGAATGTTCTGTTATTTTGTATCCCCTGACGGGAACTGAGAGTCAGTAATAATAATATTATCTGGGGTTTAACGTCCCAAAACCACGATATGATTATGAGAGACGCCACTGATAAAGTCAGGAAACGCGGATGCACCAACCCAACAGTTTTTATGTGTGTACGCACACCGTAACGCTGTTCGCTTAGTTGTTCAAGATAAACACGGCAAGGTTAACGGCCCAGCATGGCGGCACCGAAAGCCGTCCGTAAAATAGTACATACCTTCAGTTGTGAGAGCAGCGCTTTGCGTCTGGCCTCTCTTTTTTAACACGCAAGTGTTTTATGCCGGGGTCCACCAAGACTCATTTTCATGACGCATTTCCGTCACGGAAGTATGTCAGCAAAATGAACGCCATCAGATGGCAAAGAAAAAACTGTAAGAAAAAGTTCCGTTGACGGGAGTCGTACCCATGACCTCACGGTCCACGACGATGGCTGGCGGGCGTTTAGCCCACTGAGCTACCGCAGAACACATTACGGAGGCTACATGAACGCGCCTTTTATCTTTCACACTTTTCTCTGGTCTTGGATTGATGGATGGATGCTATGCGCGTCCGCTTTACCACAGGGCGGTGACATCTGTGCGCCAGGCTCGAAAAAAAAAATCACAGCATATCCACGGAGTGAATGATGATGAGTGGGCGAAGCTGCGGAGGTTCATCGGTAAACCGTGAATCTTCCATGAATTCTGCCCAGTACACCATCACCGACGTGAGATCGGGCGCGTTTATACTAAAGGTTCGATGAGTTATGACGACTTGCAGCTCACTTTAATTTTACATGTACGCTGTGAATTTTCATTGTTTAGAAAACCATTGCTTTAGAAACATCTGGCGTTCTTTCGTTTTGCTTTTACAAAACATCTGGCGTCTTTCGTTGGTTTATTTCATCAATCAACGGCATTTTGAACAAAATTTTTATTGTTTAATCACGCACAGGAGAAATCTCACCAGGCACTACCTTGGAGGTAAACAATGGCTGCTAATGGGAATGAGAGACAGAAGAAGTCGGCTTTTAGCTAACACTTACACTTCTACTTCTACTAACGTTTCCTACTGGAACATGTGAATGGCTGCTAATGGGGAATGAGAGACAGAAGAATTCGGCTTTTAGTTAAAGCGCACGCTGCGAATTTTTTATTGTTGAACAACGCACAGGAAAAATCTCCCACCGGCACCACCTAGGAGGTCAAAGCGTAAGACTTGTTACGGACTACGACTACTACTACTACTGCTACTACTACGACGACGACGACTACGAGGGACGAACGGGTGCCGCCTTAAGGAGCTTCGCCCCTAAAAACGCGCCGTTGCTACGAACGTCCCATTCGGCGCGTTTCCAATATAAGTTTACTTTCGTCAACGCTTTAACACGCCGTGAAGTGGCAAGCCCAAGCCTCGCTCATAGCATCCATCCATAACGAAAAATAGCTCTCCAACGCTCGCCTGGCTGTCGCACCGCGTTCCCCGCTCGCCCTGTGAGAAGTAACGGCCAGGTTAGAGGGATGACATGACGCGCGTGGCGTTTCTCTTCGCATTTCACGACGCTTTGAAGAAGTGCATATCGAGTACAATGTTTAATATGTGCATGTTGATGCCATCTTCGCGCGGGATTCAGCCCTCCCCCCCCCCCACCCCATATGCGGTGTCCACGTTTATTTTAAAAACTTCAGCTACCAGAATGGTTCAATTATGATCAGGGGCGTTAGTCGTCGGTACGGAGTTGTGCCACTAGGCATCAACGTGAGTGAGATGCGATCGAGCGGTGCTATATCTGCCAAACAACAGTAGACATTGCACAAGCTCTCATATACCAATGCACTATAAACAATAAACTACTTCTGTGACCACACGTTTCACTTTCGTATTATACCGATTCCTATGACGGAGGGATCAGCGATCAGTTTTTTTTTTCGTTGGATGTGCGAAAAGAATAAGCTACCAACTCGCTGATTTTGGCACATTGACGCAGTGTATACTTCGTGGCATTTCGTTTTTCCGTCGCTAAACACACGATGCAAACAGCAATCAACCTACGTGTCGGCTTCAAGGTATACGGGGAATATCTAACGAAATTTACCGGAGCTAAGTTGTAGACTGAGATGCCTCACGAAAGAAAAGCTGTGAGAAATATTGACAATAAATGTAACCGGTACTTCTTTTATAACCATGAGCTTCCTGGGGTCTTCGCGATGTAGTCTTTATTTCCCAAATATTCGTATTACTTGAGTGTCTGTAGTACTGACGTATGACTCCTGTGTACCTATGTATAATTCTGAGCATTCATACGTAATGACTAGCTGTATTGTGCAGATTACGGATTGTCCAAAGAAGCTGTTTTCTTGTCATACGACCGGTCACTAGCCACTTACTCTGTCATTCCACTATTGTTCTAACATATTTTCTTAATCGTATAATCCACCCTTTTATTTTATTCACTGATTGATTGAATCAGCGAATGAATATGAGGCAGCGCATTTGTGCACACAAGCCAACAGCTAAGTCGCCTGATTCTTAAAGCTGTTTCCGGTGCATATTCGTGTGAAATAAGCAATAAAAATGCGAGTACACAGTGCACATACATTTGAATTACGTGTAAATTTCAGGTACTTCTTATGTATTTTACTAAAACATGTCTGAGCACTCCACCTGTATTCATGACCAGCTAATGTCATCGCTCTTATTAAAGTAGCGCAACTATTGTGGCATATAACAGAACTACATTAAGCCTCCATAATGATCTTTGTTTCCGCAGGATTGTGGCAGTCGATTGTTCGGAAAGCATGCTCAAGTATGCCAGAGAAAATTATGCAAACGAGAAGATTGTTTACGATTACCTGGACATGGACGAGGAGGTGTCGCCTTTTTTGAAGAAGTACGGTGCCTTCCAGCGGGTGTACTCCTTCAAGACTCTTCAATGGTCCCAAGATCTGTCGGGCGCTTTGCGAAACATCGCAGCGCTGCTGGTGCCTGGCGGCGAGTGTCTCCTGTTCTTCTATGCGAGAACCTTCGTGATGGAGTCCTTCAAGCAGATGAGCCTCCTGGAGCCTTGGTCAAAATATGCAGATGTAAGAATTTCATGCTTGAGCGCTCCTACATCACCTCCACACCGTCGGCGTCCGGTGGTGGACACTGTTCAATTATAACGAGATACTATTTCGCGGTGGGCTTGGCCTGCAAGGTGGTTGAGGGAAAGCACTCATAATAACGCCTGGAGAAGTGCTCGTGGAGCGTGCGCCTTTGTGCTAGGGAAGAGTGCTGAGTGCGGCCTGGCAAGCGAGCCTAAACTGTACGCAAAAAATTGCAGTGGCTTAGCTCGGCTATGCCAGGATATACGTAGCGTTAGCCCCAAAGGTTCAGCTGATTATTCTGAGCTTTCCAGATTTCCGCAGCACGTTTAGCTTTCCGCAGCACGTTTAGCGTTCCTCTGTTCATTCTCCTTACGATGAAGCGCTAATTGCCAGGCAACTACTGCGGGATCCGATGACATAAGCTTCTCGGCTACTTCTGCGCCGTTGAGCAGCATTTGCGCTCTCCTTCTCCATGGCGTTACCCACCTGCAAACGCCAGTCAGAGGCGCTATCAAGCGGCACCAGCCAACTGTCAGACGGCGACTGCACAGCGAAGACGAATACACCATCTCCCGCTAAAGGGGACCAATGAGTAGATGCGAAGCCGGAGCACTTGCCCGATCGCGTTCCGTTGGCGTTCGTTGGGCATGCTACGACCTCGCGTCGTGGAACGCGAAGAGCGACGCTACGCGCGTCGTATCTTCCATCTAGCCTGGCCGTTAATTCTCACAGGGCGAGCGGGGAACGCGGTCGACAGGCGGGCGAGAAGGGGCAGCGTAGGAGAGGAGAGAGTAGGGGAGGGGACGAGCATGCGCTCGAGCTCATCGCAGCGTTGCGCAGGAGAGAATTTCGGCATGTCTAGCCCGCGCTTCAGAGGAAGAGTAGAAAGGGAAAGTGGAGAGGGGAAGGGGATAGGGTGAATGGAGAGGGGCAGTGGAGAGGGTGAGTGGAGGGGGAAATGGGAGAGGGTGGATGACAGCGGGAATGGTGAGGGGGAGTGGAGAGGAGGTGTGTGGAGAGGTTATGCGCATGCGCAGTAAGGGTGGTCACGCTGCACACCACCACCGGATTGAGCTCCGCCTTAAGATACTTCGCATCTAATAGCTGCGCGCGCCATGGCTACGACGTCACCCCTCTCGAATGCGCAGAGCAGCAGCGGCGAGTCGCGCGCGCATGCGCAGCACGGCTCATGATGACCCCGGCGAAACCTGCTCTGGCTAGGCAAGTGTAGCTAACGCTACAAAAAAAATTGGGGGACCCTTAAGCTTCGCCTTTAAGAGTTGAACGCAATAGCGAAATCCGGCCCCTGGTGCGCACTTCAACCACTAAGTGCATACTTATTATTGTGTATTGTTACACACACACGCACACAGACACACACACGCGCGCGAGAGAGAATGGTACATACAGGTTTTTGATCTAAAGCAAGAGTCGCATGGCCTCCAAGATGTACGCCGCGCGCTTGCCATCTCGGAGGCCATGAAGAGTCTCACAATTCCTCACAGATGGCAGCACATAATCTAGTGTTTGCTGTTTCCTTGCTCAACGCCTCCTCTGGAAAGGCGGCATTGGCTTGATATGTTTTCCGCTAGATGGACATAGTTGTCCATTTCCTTTCTCGATTTTTCGCTCACGGATGATTTTTCGCTCACAACCAACGCAACCAACGGTCCCGACACCGACGATGGAATTTCTGCGACACGAGCTCTCTAACGCTATCGCGTTAAAAGAGCCGAAATGGGAGTAAATGGACTTGTCCTCTAGCGCACGCCCCGATGGGGGTTTTATATACTCCGTCAAGGGGAGTAAAAATTTTACCCCCCTTAAGCACGGAGATTTTGGATGGACTGAGAGGAGTATTTGTTTACATCCATAGGGGAGCTTTTCCAGGTAAGTATGGGAGTAAATTTTTATAACCATCGAAAAAAATCTTTTCGGCTGTTGCACCATGCGCCAGAAAATCTTTAATTAAATTAGCATCGAAACACGCAAACTCGATCACACGTATAGAAACATGCACACAACACTCGCAAAGTAATACAACACTCACACTGACAACTGCTCGCCACCCGCGCTTCAGAACCAAACTTTGGTCACCGAGTATATATAGGCACCACATCTTGACCTCCAAAGTAGCTCAGATGGGACACTTCTTTTCCGTGTAATTAAGCAACAAACATTCATGGCGTACGTGTAAATTTGCGCTGGCCTTATAGATACCACTGAGGCACACCTATCTTTTACTATAAACCCGCCTAACATTCAACGCCTTTTTAATTAGCGAATTTTTGTTTATCAGCTGGCACTCTGTCGCATGAGATGTATCCGCCTTAGCAGTACTGTGCGTGAGTCTGTAAAATGCACATAATCGTACACGAACCACGAGCGGCCGTGCACGAACGCTTCAGCGGGACAAATTCACGAGCAACACCGGCGAAGAACCGCGTCGCCCCGCCGGTATACCGCGTTGTGGCCGACGGCGTCGCTAGGCCTCTCCCACGACAGCTCGCGATCACAAAATGCTTGCTACTGTACAGTTTTCGTCGCCGTTATTTTACACACACACTGCCGCTATCCGAGTCCGCTATCCGCGTTAAGCTACGGAGCTATGCACTTACAACGAACGAGACGGCTCGTAGTCGCGGTTCCTGTTGCTCGCAGTGCATCGGCGGTCGCATGTTGGTTCAATCTGTCTCGTATCGGCGCTCGCCTTCTCGCTAGACGTTTGACAGCGGTGGTTGCATGGCGCAAAAGAGACAAATTAGGCTTATTCATTCTAGCAGCTTTTATTTTTTGTGAAACATATTCTTTGCTTCACCGATGGCCGGTGCGAGCTCGTAGAACTCACCACGGCAACCGGTGTGGCGGTGCGAGTTCGCTACGCCACCGGCTTGGTACTGACGACGTAGCGAAGCCTTCTTACCGCTTAGAAGTTGCAGCCGGTGAAACATCAGTTCGGTGACACTCCGAGAAGCAAGCGCTGCCGGTGGTCGGGGCGAGCGCGTCGCCGGCGCAGCTCTCACACCGGCCGCCGGCCAGCTTCATGCCGACGACGTAGCGAAGCCTACTTCTTACTGCTTCGAAGTTTTAGCCGGTGAAACTCCAGAAACAACCCGCTGACGATCGCAACAGCTTACTTTTGTTACCGATGAAATTATTTTTCGCACTTCTTCGTAACTCGGCACGTTGAAGCGAGGTATCCGTAGAGTGTCGGAGGCTTGCACTCGTGTGCATGGGCATTGCCGCTTGACGGGAGAATAAACACGCGACAGCCAGCTCGATGTGTTCGCGGTCGGACGCTGGCGCGAGTTGAACTTGTCTCGGCCGGCCGTTGCAAATCTTCGCTGCACTGATAATTTCGTTGTCTGTCGACAATGCTCACACGGCGACCCACACAAGGCACTGGAGCTTCACACCGGCGTACTAAACAGATGCCCGTACACACACGCACATTCACACACGCACGCACGTCCCGACCAAAAAATGGTTTTTAAAACTCCCATTTGGAGTTTCTATCCACGTGACACGCACGTCATGACAGAAAATACTTTTTAAACCTCCCATAGGGAGTTTCTAACCACGTGATCTAAAACTCCGTGGGGAGTTTAACATGGTCATGTCCTTCATAAACTCCCTCATTAAGCAAGAGGCGTTTTACGACGACATGTGCCGACTTCACTCCGCTAGCACGGAGTAAATGATTAGGGCATGGGGGTTTTAGGAGCTCATATGCTGGAAAAGCTCCCATCTCGGCTAATTTTTGTTTACAGTGTAGGCATAGGACCATACGCGTGCAGAGAGAGAGAGAGGTAAAAACAGTTGAAGTGTGTATTTCTTCGTCCTGTCAATGTGAACAGGGGCGATAAGGTCGCTGCCCTACGCAGCCATTATCATACAAGGCAGACGACATGGCCTTATTTGATGAGAAATATGCGGCGGTTT